>NC_091869.1:6781612-7398122 GCF_019399895.1 Cardiocondyla obscurior
CAAACTGCTGGAAATAATACGCCGCGATCCCCTAACAAAAAGTTTCGCGACTAATTAACACGTCTCTCCACGCTTGATATATTAATTACAGTCTAGCGACGATGTTTGGGACACTTTCTACATTACATCGCGAACAAATGTATAATTATATCGTTATATAAAAGAAAGTTTTGCGGAGCAAGCCAAGTACAAAAATTCGGCGGCAAATGTACATTCTCGTTTGCAAGAGGCAAGAAATTACGTTCTCGAGGATCGTACGGGTACGGCGACGGGAAACAGCGCGAGTGGAGCGCGCGTAAACGAGCGAAAGCGTCCTCGTAATTTTACTTAGCCCGAGACGTATCCAGTTGGGCAGCCTCGCAATCCCGCCATCATCATCCTATCGCCTCGGAGAACCCTAAGCCCCACTCGCCCGCCTTTTGCGGCTAATGTCTTTTCTGTGTCGCGCTAGTCGTCGTCCCCTGGCACAGCGCCGACGGACGGTTCTGTCGAGGCATTATCCTATTTCGCGAGCCATTCTCTCGTTGACGTCGGACTCGCGCGGATAACGAACAACGAGTAGGTCCCTCCTCGTGGAATTCACCCCCGGGTCCGAAGATACTATCAGCGTATCCGCGCTTAATGACGAAACCCAGCGCAATCTGACCTTCGTTCACGCACGTACATGGCAGGCGCACGAATTCGCCAACTTCCAGCACGAGTTAGTACGGATCCGTTAATTGTTATGCGCCGCGCATTACGCCGCGCGTAATCATATCCGTTCCCGTGACCGTCTCGCCATTTATTTCGCGGTTTTTGAGCAAAAAGAAAAAAACCCGCCTTGTACTGTTCTCTAAAAATTAAATTATATTAATTAAATAAATTAAATCAATAATTAAATTATTAATAAATAATTATAGTAAACCAGGAAGGGAGGTACTGTATATGAAGGCGGGTTACGAGATAAATCGATTTTCAGTATTCACGTCATTTTAAATCACGACGTGCCTGCAAGACTGACGATCACGATGATTAACTTATGCGACTTTTCGAGATTAAAGACTCAGTTGCCTGACGCTTCGTAATACAGCGACCGGCGGAAGCCGACACTGCATCACACGGTAACGTAAGAACCGAGCAATTTGTTGGTATCAGGTGCGCAGGCTATCTCAACTCGTAAGCCCCCGGTTTCGTCCTCTGCCGGCAATTAACTCCATTACCACTCTGTAACATCGTAGGCCAGGCTGCCTGCCACGCGAAGTGTGCGCAACTTGTTAAGCCTTTGGGCTCCGGACTTTAGGCCCTTCGGAGCCCGAAGGGACGCGGGATAAGATCGTGTGACGACGCCCGCGTTATGCCGCACCAATGAGACGTTTCGGACAATATCGACGGAACGAAAACTCGAAAAATACGAAAGGCGCCAACGTAAAACGTTATCTAATTATACTTAAACCGGAATAAAAGAAAAAAAATATTTAAGCGAGAAAAAAAAAGAATAATAAAACTGAAATAGCGAACGAACGTGCGATATACGAAGCTACCTGCTCGAAATACATCGCATTTCGCAAATAAAGTTGCGCGATGTCTTACTTTCGGAAAAGCAATGACCCACCGCGGCGCTTCGGCGATGATACATATCCGCGCGATATTAGTATTGTACCGAGAGGGACGGCAACTGGGACTCCTGCATCTCGCAAACGTACGAGTCCCCATGAGTGCGCGCCGTCATATAACTCCGTCAGTTCAATTCACATATTCATAGGGAAATGGCAAGGCGAGAGGTGGAAGAGTCGGGCTACTTGGGGGGGCAAAACGCGCGGCTCCGTGTAACTGTATTGTGTGCCTACGTGTGTGCATGTGTATGTCGCGATTGCCACCGGCCGCGACCTCATGCATACATCACGGGCAGAAAGTGATGGAACGCACCCGCGGCACCCTGGGTCATCTCACAGCGGCGAGACCGTCACCCTGACTGATTGCCAACTCCCATGCTAGACTGCGACGACAACGACGACGATGATGACGACGACGACGAGAACAACTTCTCTCGACTGCCGCTATTCCGTCACATTGCCGCGGTTTCAGAAACGCGCGCGGAAGGTACCCCGTAAATCATGAGACTACTCCTAGATCACGTTGAAGATTAATGACAACTGGAACAACGCCGGAGGTCTCGTACATCTATGTCCCTGGTTAAATGTGGGTTATGTGTAAGAATATGTAGCCGTCGGAAGAAGTAGATTCGATAACATTAACATTTTTTTTAGGTAGTTTAGAATTTTTACAATCAATAAAAAAAAAATATATAAATTATATAATAATTAATATATAAATATAATATAAATTTATCGAATAAATATTAAATAAATCTCTGTTCGAAGATTGTGAAATAATACGCGGTCGTGTTTTTGGCTTATCGGATGAAGCGCATGATTAATGTTGATTAGCTAATGTCAAGATGTTGCGATTCGTAATGTAGCTCAATGTCGCTGCGCCAAAACGTCCCTCGTAGAACGCGACGCTGCTATGAGCAAAGAGGCGGAAGGTAGTAACAGAGAAGACGACGTAGTGTTTACGGGCGAAGCAGCATTAGATGGATGTAGTCAACGCGTAATTGCTACTGACGCCGTAGCTTACTTCCTGCATCTAACAGCTGCCGTCTCTAACATTTGTTTTGACGAGCAGTCACATTAATTAGCGAGTTTACTTTAAATAATATTTAAAAAAAAAAAAAAAAAAAAACGCTATCTTATGCGCTTAAAAATTTTAATTCTGTTTTTAATTATAAACGTACTTTAATTACAACAAATAAAAAAAAATCAATTTGTATTATTCAGCCGTTGCGGTAATCTCGCTCTAAGAAACGTTTACGTTACTCGGCAATCCCGGCGAATAAACGCGGGTCATTTGATGCTCACAAATATTTGAGATGCGCGATAACAAAATTCTTATTCCGCTTCGATGACCATCGATGGTCAGAAGCCGTTTTTCGGAGCTTCCTTCTCGAGACCCACAAGTGACCATTGCGAAAAGGGTGTTCAAGAATACGCGAACGGAGCGAGCCAGGGAAACGGAGGGGGTGTAAAGGCAGAGGTCGAAGGGATGGATCGAGGTCTAAGCACGTTCTCACCCTTGGCACCGCTCGTGAGGACCCTCGGAGGGCCTAACGAGCGGCTTTGTCATTTCTATACGTCCCGTCCCGTTCTTACCGCGTGCGTTCTCCGTCCGATGCTGTCTCTTAATGACGGTTGCCAATACCGAGACACGTAAATAGGTGCGGACCCATCGCGTTACAGCTACGCGCGACAAGCGTGGGTACATGCTCGCTTACCGTCGTTACGCTGAAGACCGCGTTTGCATTCACACGTGCCGGCTTGAATCCGTGGACACTTTGAATGCGTATTAGCGCTAATTTCGGGAAAGGACAGACTTGCATTAGTATTACAGAGCTTGCGGTGACGATTTGGCGGAGCTTTCACAATCAGCGCATAGAAATTTACATCCTTGATGCTAATTAAACAGTAAGAGGTATTGCTCTTACGGTGCAATAATAATATTAGTTTCTCCACAAAATAATTATTTTAAAAATGTATTCTTAATTTCTGGATATAAGTCTGCGCTTTATCCGAAACTAAAATATACTTCGGTTGTACTTCAAAATAATTTGAATGTTCGGAGGAAGTCGTTTTTCTTAAAAAGACGAGGCCGAACACTGTCTCCAACAGGAAATGCTGATTAGCATCCGGTGGAAACAAACTTTCCAAGTCGATGCCGCGCGTGCTCGCGTCTACCTCGAGATTCTAATGGATTCTCATTTAAATAGAAATCTCCCACCGATACAGCGGGTTGGGGGAGTACGTACGACAGAATGGAAGGACGGTCGAAGTGTGTTTGCTAGCCAAGTAATGGCCACGAAGGGTCCTCTCCTCGGCGTGGTCCTCCGTGGACAGGGTCGCGTAAAGATGAATGCGTAGAGAATGACCGAGCAAACAAGCCAAATTCAAGATATAAGCCTTATATGGAATTTGCCCTAATCATGTATTATATAATCACGAAATAAATCGGAAAATTTTAGCGTAATAAACATTTCAATCGTATTTTTAACACAATAAAAATTACAAGTAAATCTACAAACAAAACGAGAAACGTAAAAATTAAAAAAAAAACGTATAACCTTTTTTTTAGAAAAATTTTCTTTTAATAAAGCTTTATATTAATTTAAATACTAACATGTCTATATTAATATGTTTTATTTTGTGTTACAGTTACTAGCAGAAATCTACAACTCCGCTGAAGCTCATGCAGATTGGTAAGTCGCATGATTTCTTTTTTTCGTAGTTTGTAATTAGAGTCTTTAAAAAAATAACGCGCGCGTAACGAGCGCATGGTTTCTTCTACTTTGTATTAAAATTAAGAAAAAAGGAAAAAAGATTTTTCTCAAATAGAGCGAACGATTCGCAAATAAAGAACGGCAGTTCTATGTAACGATTCCCTACATAATGCTGCCCGTAGCTTTTTCCTGCCATTGAATTTTCACTCCATTTCGCGACCACGTCACTTCCTGCCAGAGTTCGTATCGTTCTCCCGACGAAGAGAGCACAGCAGTGCCCTGTATACAAGCACATTGGTACGTTCGTTACAATGGCGTCCTTGGTCAGTCGACTGACGATACTTTACATGCAAACAGAAAGCGTTACATCTCCCTGACCACCAGACAAGGAGACAGTAAATTTTCAAAACTGCCGACGCCAGTCCGGGCCTTATCTCTGATTCGTCTTTGTCCTTCTTCCGTTCTTTATACTCCTGACCACTCGGTCCAAACTAAAGCAAACACAAATCTATGCTACTGATAATAAAAATTTAAATGATAAAGAGGTCAATTTTTTTTGTAATCGTAAAATTATATAATCGCGAAAAGTTATCATAAATTGTTTATTACACTGCAAGGTAATCATTTTTTTTTTTATAAATTGTATAAATTTATCGTACCCATTCGTTAAATTACCAACACAGAGCCGAGTAACGATATCATACGTATAGAGAGATTCTTTAAAATCACCGCTTTCAATGGTTGCATCGGGCACAAAACTAAGGAAGAGAACAGAAGGACGCGAAATCAAATCAAAGTTAGAAAAGCAACTCGAATCCGGAGTGGAATGCGAGAGAAGAAGAAAGAGCTCGGTTTCGAAGTAAACGGAGAAAAAGAGCAAGAACGAAAGAAGACGACAGTATAGGGAGAGGGGGACGTAGAGGGGGGGTACGGAAGGACGGCTGGGTGGCTGTTCTCGCCGATCAAATTTCCAGAATGGTTCGAGCTCCATTAAACAGGTCCTACTTTCGCTCCTGCAGTGAGCGAGCTCGACTAACCCGTCGCAAAACGGTCGACGAATGCCCCCGTGAGCCTGCAGAAAGATAGTTCCCTCCCTGCTTTCTCTCCACCGATTTCTTGCGGCTCGGAAAATCGATCTACGGATTCACTCCACCCCCCGGGAGATCCCGCGCGATTGAGCTCGATCCTTTGTCTCACGGTGCAGTCGTTCGTTTCAATGACACCGGGTTCCAAAATAAGAAATCCGGGACGCGCTTTTAGCGATCGTATTTGAAATGGCCGCTCGCGATCAGTATGAATCTTCCGGCGTAAGCTCGGGGAAACGTAGAGTCTCGCGTGCGCGGATTCATTTTAACAACGTGAGTCTGATAGAGCATATGATATTCTACTGATAATCCGCAATCTCAAGTATCAACAGCGATACTTTGCCGCTTGTTACCTTACCTATCCTATGACAAGAAACTCTTTGGGGGAGCGGGCTTTCAAACTAAGGGCTTACGTTTACCTTTGCGGCGGGCTCTGATAACTGCCAAGGATACCACCTCACCCCCGAAAGTTTGTCTACCGGCGTTATCTTGCGTCGTCGCCATCTTCGTCGTCGTCTTCTCTCGGTATCGACAACTCGTCTTACTTTGCCTCCATATTTCCCCGGTCCAATATCCGCATTGTCTCGTCTCGTCCCGTCTCGTCTAAGTCTCCACGTGTGTCTAAACTCATCTCGTGAACTCTTCCCCCCGCCGGTGCCCCCTTCGGTGCCCCCCCTCTTGCTGCGTTACTCAGTCGCCTCTTACGCGAGTTTGCGCCCGAAAATCAGCCTCCACCCTTGCCTACGAACGGGTCTTTGCCCCAGGATAGGGCTATCAAATGCACGTTGCGTCTTCTGACTGAGCCACATCGCTTATGATCCTGGACCAATAACCCTCCCCCTTCTCTTCTCTTTCCATTTAAACGCACTCTTTGCACGCACTTTTCTTAAGCTTACTAAATCGATATATTATTCAAGCTTTGAATCGTTAATATAAAAGCAAAGAAATAAAAAAAAAATTAATAATTAATAATAAAAATAATAATAATTTAAATTATATATAACGTTTTAAACACATTACGTCGCTAAATTTATACGGATCGGTAAGATATATAGCGCGAGCTATAATAGGCTCTCGTTGAAGATGCTTTAAAAAAAGCCACGTCTTTTACGATGATCCCGAAAGCAGTAAGGCACCGATGACTCGTGCCGTGTAAAGAGTTTATCGAAGAAGAAGGCCGTTAAGGGTAAAGGGTGGTTTGCGAGCATGGTAGAAGCGGGACGGAGAAGTCTAGCGGGACAATCTCATCTCGATCCCGTCGTACATCGTGCCACCCGAGGCCCTACATCTCCGACGACCTCGTCCTACGTCCCTCTAAGGGACCCGTACACCCTCCAACGACTCCACCATTCTGCCAGCCCCTCCCCATTCACCATCGCGTAGGTACACCGGGTCCTGCGACCCTCGACGTGGCAAATTGAGCACACTCGCCCCCTCACCGGGGAGAAAGAGAGAGCTACGTTACGAGCGATATATGTGGACTATTCGACAGACAAACGACTCTCCCTCCCTTCTTCAAACTTCTGTCGCGGAGCGCTGCCTTTTTTCTCTCTTTCTCTCATTCTCTCTCTTTCTCTCTCTCTCTTCTCTGACTTTTTACTCGGAATTGTCTGGAGCAGCGGAGTAAACAGATAATGACGATCGCAAGGAACATCCCGGTTCCAACTGAGAGTAAAACGCATTCACATCAAAGGGCCGTTAAAAGTTCCACTCGCTAAAGATATCGGAATACCCAATGTCCTACATCGATAAGCTTGTACGATCGATAAAAGAAACGCCAGACTGCTTTATGAAAAGCGATAAAATGTTCCGCCGTAATTCACGGTGCTTTGATAATTAATTCGTCCGAAATTCGCGACAGGCGAAATAAATTTAATAAAATATTCTACAACACTCAGATTTGAGTGAAAATAATTTTAAAAGAAGCAAAAAAAAAATGCATTCTTATTATATTCCGTGCGTTCTGATCGAATTCTGCATTCTCGCTTTGCGTTAGGGAAGCCAATTTCGCAATGACGTCGTCCTCGTAAATGTTGCAGCAACAAGAAAGTTTAGTTTATCATGAGTTTATTGCGAATTAAGTAGCGGGAAGGTGAGCGCGAGAGCGGCGGCTAGAAATATTCCGGGAGCTTTTCATAAATACTGAACGACACCCAGGGCGAATCCAGACGCGCTGGTAGCACCCCTGAATCAGGCTCATCTCGCGCCAGCGCGCGGCGGTTTTCGCCCGGGTCTAATAAAGGGTTAATTAATACGCTTTAAACCGTCGCTCTCTCGAAAGGGGTGGCCGGGGGTGCGACGCGACCTACAAAGCGCTCCGCGTTGGATGCGAGAGAAAGAGGCGGACGGCCGTCACTTTCACACCGCCTCGGATCAAATCGAATCGCTAGGCGTTATCGCGTGAATCCCCTTCTGCGAGACGGCGCAGAACGAGAAGAGAGATAAAGCCAGAATTAAAAATAAAGAAGTTTAAAGAGCACGTTTTCCAGCCTTTCGAATAATAATAAATAGCAAGCTTTAAAATGGCGTTAATAATTCAATTTTTTCTCTTTATACAACGTAGTTAAAATGACAAGCAGAAAAGAAAAAAAAAAAATCTGTCTTGTAACGCTCGCGTAATATGTACAGCCGTGACTTACGAGGGAAACGATCGGCAAGATTATTAAGGATTCCGATGTCAGACGATGACGGAATTGGGGAATTATTGTGCAGCGTGCGCGCTCACGCGGAAAATCCCGGTGTAACTATCGGAGGATGCGTAATTATCTCGCTGATGTGACACGGGGAACGGCGCGAGACCGTATAAAGTCGGCGACGTTACCGGTAAATCCCGTACGGCGTCGTCCGCAGACGGGGAGGAAGCAACGAGATGTCTCCTTCTCGGTAAACCCAATTTATTTCGTTCCGGGCAAAAGGGAGGTGAGAGCGAAACGAGAAAGCCCTTCTTCACGGGGTGGGCGCCAAACGGTGATGCCACCGGCGACTTGTGAACCACTTGTCGCTGTTACGGCCCCATAAATTCACAGTGCCGCCGACAACAACGACGACGACGACGACCTGAGTCACATTCTCGCTCTCTCTTTTCCCGCCTCTCCACTTTCTCGTCCGGGCTGCTCGTGTTCGGACACCTACTTAGCCGCGCCTCGGACTTAAGACAGACAAACGCGAGATCGTTAAGCTATCTAATCGAAATCGGCATGTATATTTCTCGTTTTGACTGTCACGTATAACCGCGTTATTTATCTTTCGTCAACTTTACGTATAATTGAATTTCAATTAATTAATGTAAAAAAAAAAAAAATTATGCAAATGAGTGAATAAAGAACGCTGCTTTCTTTATTTATCTTTCGTCAACTTTACGTATAATTGAATTTCAATTAATTAATGTAAAAAAAAAAAAAAATTATGCAAATGAGTGAATAAAGAACGCTGCTAAAGCCAACGGGAATGATGAAGATGTGAAACGAAAGATGAGACAAGAGGAAGGATCAGAGGGAGAAGAGAGATAGACAGAGAGGTAGAAAGAGAAACGGAGAGAAATGATAGGCTTCCTGCATCCGACGTCTCGTCGAGGAACGTAACATAACGAGATGAAGTCAGTCGTGTATGACGTCACGGTAGTGGGCGTCCTCTTCGTTGCGCTAGCTCGCTTCCTGGCGACTGTTTCCGTGAAACGGTGGAGGCCGTCAACAAAGGACGGCCAGCCACCCAACGAGAAAGGGAAGACCCGTCTCGTCATATCTCTGCGTAGTCGTATCAGGCGAGCGCTCCTTGGGTCGCACTTCGCGAGCCGTCGGTGAAATTTCAGAACGAGTTCTCCCACATCGTTTCGTTGATAAGAATCTTTTTCACTCGCAGAAATTTGCTCTAACAAGAGTAATACGCAGACAATTATATATATAAATTAATGTAAAAAAATAAGAGAGATCCCGCGTGCGCAGAAAAATTAGCTGATTTCCATATAACGACGCGTAAAGATTTAAGATCGCAAAGTAAGTCGCCACTTTTCGAACGATCATTGCCACGCATTGAACGGTGCGTCGATAAATGAAATTCCTCGGGCCATCGCGCGCCCATAAAACTGTTTTGGCCGACACGCACAGCCAATTCTCGGAGTCCGGCGCTTCTTCGAGCGTCAGTGTCAGTTTCGGCGTAGTGCAGGCCGGCGAAAAGGGAGACGGAAGCACGGAGAGAACAGGAAGAACGGACGGGCGGACGAGAGTTGTCAAGGGGGGTGTACCGTATATATATATATATATATATATATATATATATATATATATATATATATGAGACTCCCATTGAACGTTGTAGTTTGAAAACTTTGGACGTTAAGGGAAAGGGTAGCGCTGGCTGTGCCGAGGACGTATTGCGAAAACTCCGTGCGGACATTCTCGAGACGTAGGGAATCCTGTAGAACGACGCTGCAGGGATCTCCTAGATATCGCTTCGATTTAAAGAGTGCCAGACTCGCGGCAAGACGACGGAGACACCAGGATTTTGGATTCTATCGGAGTAACGACCGGCGCGGAGGCGGAAAGAGGTCTCGTCCCCGGCAAAATCCAAAGATGAACGTTGAGGAAGCGTCACGCGACAGAAATAGAAATCTCCCGATCGGTCGCCGCAGCATGGAAAAAATAAACGCACCGTGAAACGTCAGAGGTAAAATCCCACGTCATCCGCGAGCGGCATCATTCACAAAACATTGATCTAAAGCGGTAGAGAAATAGCTATATGCCGGGAGATGCCATAGAGTTCAACGTAGCGTATGATAACCGCACACGCACATACCAGCTCGAGTCGATTATCTTATAGAATTACAATCGGAACAAACGTTTCGCTTAATCTGTCCTTTATAGACCATTTTGTGCAAAGAAATATTATAAATTTTAGATTAACGTAAAGATGTTCGATCGCCTTGTCAAGCTTAATGAGATAATTATCGTACGGATGGCACAGTCTCGTACTTATTGCTTAGAAAAAAAAATAAATAAATAAAATCAAATAAAAAAAAAAGAGTTGCACGAACGGAATTCGGATCGCGCGGCGAGCAGATTCGCCGTGTAATATTTCAGCGCCATTATCGAGTCTCCGCGTGTCTTCCTACAAAGGGGAAATCAAAGAAAGGAGGGAAATGCCAGGCAGAACGAGTCAATAGCTTCGCCGCTATGAAGCCGGCATCACGAAACAAAGGGCGAACGAGTGAACGGAAACCCTTTGAGAAAATCCTCAACCTCCTATCCTGTCTTTTCTTGGCTCGTGGGTGGGATTGCATTGCCGCTCCGCCTGCATTCTTTTAAAAAGATTCTTCCGCTCTGGTTAACATCTTGCGCCGGTCTGCAAAAATAGCTGAAGCAGCGCGAACAATTCGTGGAATTTTGCAGCGTCGCACAACACAGAGGAAGCTGCATTCACGGTGAACGAAGAAATTTTGCAATGAGAATATAGAGGAGAGCGCTTTATCATTTATCTCCTTCTCGTAACAATAAGGTGATATATAAACGCGATCGGTTAAGAAGTACCTCGCTATTTCTTGCATCACGTAGATACGAATTTAAAACTTGTCCCGTCGTTCGTCGTTGCAACAATGGGCCATCGGTACCGTCAAAGATAGCAATTTTCAGGTAATAGTTCCAGTCCAAGACTACCCTCGGAACACTTTGTCCATTTCGTCAAACTGAAGATGGCTTTTAAACTCAGTCGCGCCGCTATTCACCGTCGCGCTCTATCAGGCAAGACCTCGCACTAATGAAGGACGACCGACGGGAACGGGTGTGGGTGGGTCCAACGACGCGGGCAAAGGCCAACAGGTCGCCATTAGAGCATACTGTTTCGAACTACTAATAGCCAATTCATGCGACGACCCAGCCTCGGCTGCAAGTCTGCTTTCCTTCCCCGTAGTCACCGTGACTAAGACTCACATAAACGTACGCGACTATAAAACCCGCCTTTATTTTAATCGATTAATTGATTGAATCGAATTAAATTTTTTTCTCTCGCGATAATTTAATAATCGCAAAAAATTTGGAAAGTAAAAAAAAAAAAATATTTTAATATATTTTATAAACTAAATTAATTTTTTTAATTAAAATCAATTAAAATAAAATCGAGCTTTTAGTTTCTTGCGTAAAATCAGATTTTCACGGGAAATCGTAGCGACGAGAACGCTGTAATCGTCTTTAAAATTTGTCGCGTTCTGCTCCGTAACGGAGGAGATTCGACAGGAGTTCTACACATCGGGTAGGCATGTAGCTACGTCGGATATACGAGCTAGTTCCCCACGGTCCGCACCCTCCTTCGTACAATGCTTGGTCTTCGTCTTGCGCGCTCTACCCGCGTAATTACGAGGGGAAAATTAAGCACCGACACAGCCGCCGGTCGGTCGGACGGTCTGCCGGTCCTCTCGCTTCGTTAACGAGAGGGAGGGACGAGGCTTCACCCAAGGAGCGAGGAAGAAGATACCATGTAAAAGGAAGTAGTCACGTTCCTGGTGCTTGCACGACAAAGACGACGAGGTAGAGAAGCTTGTGCCAGCCAACTGCCAGCCTTCTTAGATCTCGACGATGGATCGAGCCACAAAGCGACCATTAAAAGATCATATCAGTCGGCATCACGGCTTCAGAGATCCGCCGACGGAATATCTCGACAGCCGCTAAAAGGAACGAAAAGGCGTCTCTGCCTGCTGCTATCGTCACCTATTGAACAAGACAAATCTTTCTCGCTACGTTTCCGTCTGCGCGCATTAATTTCACTTTTTATTACAACTTATTTCCACGCATTTAAATCGTTTAATAAAAAAAATTGTAGAAAAAGAGGAAAAAGAAAAAAAAGCGCATACAATTTTTTTCTGTAAACTATTTAGAGCCGCGAATAAACCGACCCGAAGTATCATTTTCATTTCCTATCGGCAAAAATTTCGACGGTAACTCAAATTTTCTCGAGGGACTAAGTGATTCAACTAAACAACGGGGCTTACGCTTTGTCGGAACTTCTGAAAGATATCGCTACATTACGGCTTACGGAGGCTGCCGTTCTCCGCGAGGACCGTCCTTTCTCGGTGCAAGCGTTTCTTTCGCACGTACGCAGCGTCTCTCCACTTTCTTAATCCGTTGCGCCGCGCGGAGGATTATTTTACGAGCCTGCGGTGCCACGGCATCAGCTGCGTCTTCGATATGATCCCAGCCCTCGATAGAAGCGAAAAAGAAGGAGGGGGGAGGAGGGGTGGGAAGCCACGACGCCAGTGAAAGACCACCCTCTAATGCGAGTTAATAATACTCCCCTATTTTTTAAGAGTCACTATTTTATTTATAAGATACGGACCTATACGCGTAGAAGGATATTTACGGGGTAAGCGACTATTATCTCATATCCCCGGTCTCTCCGGGTAAGCCGAAGGGAAGAGAAAGCCGTTTTCCCCAAAATATATTTTCCAGATGCATACTTTATGTTGCACGCAACACCGTGCCCACACGGATGCTTCTCATATTTCGCATCAGTATGTCAGGTACGATAAAGCTTCGCATATAATATTCAACGAAAAAATAAAGCGATTACTTGATCATGATACGATAATATTTACCGAAGTGATTTAAAATCTCTAAAAAACGTATTTAATAGCGATATAAAAATCAGAGCAAATTAATATAATAAAATTTCAATAGAATAAACGCAGTTCGAAGCATCGAGGTATATTGCAACGAAATTTTTCCGATAACCAACGATCTTTATGCATTACGGATTTTCGCTTAAAAGAGGAACTTTAAGTTCGCGCGCGGCCCGAAAATTTTCCTCTCATCCGTGGCGACTGTAATCGCGCGGAGAGAGTTTCCGTTTACCGTTCAACAAAGGCATCCACGAACGCGCGGGAGGAAACCCTGGCGATCCAAATCGGACAAAAGCGGTCGCCGCGGTAATTATCGTCGACGTGAACGAGAGGCGAGAACAAGGAAGAGAA
This sequence comes from Cardiocondyla obscurior, assembly GCF_019399895.1. Lineage (NCBI taxonomy): Eukaryota > Metazoa > Arthropoda > Insecta > Hymenoptera > Formicidae > Cardiocondyla > Cardiocondyla obscurior. Next base: position 6,794,961 of record NC_091869.1, read on the forward strand.
TCGCATGCACGTGAACGCCGTCGACGACCTCGACTACGGAGAAGACCGTGGGCCCGCGGACGCTGACTGGGCTTCACCGAGTTTCTAGCTAACCAAGCAACCATCAGGAACCAAAGTTTCCGCCGGTCGTCTAGGCTTCCGAGCTACTGGAAACTTTCCGTCTGGACCTCCGCCCAGTAACCGAGGATCGGGCTTCTTTGTCCGCCCACCTGGCCCTTCGATTGCCGGTCGAATGAACACAGCTGTCGCAGCAATCGCAATAAACGTCCATTAGCGGTAAAAAGACCTTCCCCGTCTGTAACGTGAATTACAACGACGGGGCGACAAACTGATTCTGTTACACGTCGTGGTACCTCTTCCTTCGGATTTGCCGCTATCTATACCGTTCTGAATGACAAAACTAAATTTGAGAGAGACTCGAGAGCACGTCTGGACAACGTACCGTTCGCCATCGACGCTCCATCCCTCGTCGCGGAGCGACTCAACCAATTACAATATTTTCCAGGGGAGCGGCGCGGATTCTCTTATGCTCCCCGCTATCTTATGGAGCGTATGTAAATTAGAGTCTCGTCGAAAGCGCGGCTTCCTTCGAAATCTGTCTGTTGTCTCAGTTCGATTCCTCCTTTACTCACGCGTTCGCTCGCACGCTCGCTCTGTCCTTCTCCTCACGAGAGCTCCTAACGTTACCAACGCCGCCACTGATGGGTTTGTATTCTAATTTCGCGCTTTGGTTTTCACCCGGCTTTCCGCCAAAGCGAGGCGAGACGACACGACGAGAGCGAAGAGAGAGGGGACGTTTTCTTCGCTGCAACCACCCACGAGGATGAAATCGCTTTCCAACTAATCCCAACGGAACCCTCCTCCCTCCCCCCTCCCCCTCGAAGGGTAGCAACCCTACGCGATCCTTTCTTATCCCGCGATAGCGAGCTTCTTTCTTCCTCCTCTTCGTCTTCTCCTCCGTCAGCTGGGTAACCAAGAGATTCCGGATTTTAATACACGTAAAATTAAAATTAGACCCATATTTGCATTTGGTAATGGGAAAAAGAACGCCACCGTAGGATAAATTCTCGCACACGCCGCGAGACATACCAAGGAGGTTTCTTGCGGCTTACGGCATATATTAAACTGAAAGCCCACGCCGTCGCGTAGTTTAGTAAGCTTGTCTCGGCGATTAAGGCGAATTACACGTGAGCAATGCAATTATCTTTAAAAATCTAAACCTTTTAAGTCCCTTAAAATTAAAAATACTAAACTCTCGTTAAAAGATTATTTACTACAAATAATATTAAAGTATTATAAAAAAAAAAATAATAAAGCTGATATTTACGAAATGAATTAATACGACATTTTACGAAATATCTGAACAATTAAATCGAAGTATAATATAAATTTTTCTCGACAGTTTTTTTTTTTTTTTTTTTTTAATTTCTTGATAATTTTAAAGTACACGTACGAATTATTAAGTCGCAGCTATTTAATACTATCTTGAACTTCTCGTGGACTAAGAGATCTTCAAACGTAAGCGGTATTGAACCTGAAGATTCCTTATCATTGACCAAAGTACACAAGATGTCAGATAGCAAAACACCGAACGGACTAGGCCAAAGGGCGCAGGTTCTATAGAGGTTTGCTGAAGTCCTAACCGCGGCCTAACGACGGCTATCAGTGGTATATCGAGAAAGGAGAAACTCAGATCTTATCGGTGCGTTACCACCTAAGCTGTTTGCGTCTTGTAAACTCGAAGATTACCAAAGTGGTTTCCCCACCAGCTTCCCTCCTCCTCCTCCACGTCCCGATACGAGATAACGCGACCGACGAGGAAACCGTGGACGAGGGTCTCGAAAGTGGGTATAGACGCCGAGGATCCGGATGGCATTCAATGTGTGAATTGCGGCGTCTGGGGTCGCCTATCCCATTTCGATTTTGAATCTGGTCAGACACGCGCAAGACCTCGCATAAGGTTGGACTCGACTTGCCTGACCACCCAATCATTAACCCGAATTACGTCTTGACCGCTCGAGCAATATTAATAATTAAGTTAGTTTGCAAATCCAAACGTTAATACGTATTATACTTCAAGTCGAGACTCGCTATGTCATTATTAAATAATATTCATACCGCTACGCTAATTGAAGCTCGTCGTATTATTATTAGAAAATTTAAATTTAGTCCCGAGCGTCAAAATTCTTTGCTAATTTTTGAAGAATTGATTCGATTTGAAGTCGAGCTAAATATATATGTGAATTTAGTTAAACTTTATTTCCACCTTACGTTTCTATTAAAGCTCCAGCGAATCAAGATACTATTCTCGTCGCGATAACGATATGCTCGATGCGTCTGACGCCTTCAGATTTCGCGTCCTATCGGCTCATGCATAGATTCCAACTGTGTCGTCGGTGCAGCAACAAAGTTGTCTCCGCCGATTCGAAGTCTCGGGGACCCGTCGTCCCCGGCTCCGCGAAGATCCGGAGAAGAGTAGAAGCGAAACGGGCGTACACACGCAGTCTACAGAATCGCGGATTCGCCGGCGAAGTAATAACTTGGAAGACGGGTTCGCTAGAGTCCGTCGCAGGTCGCGCTTAGAGGAACACGTACGAAAGTGGATAAGCAACCACCGGGAGAAGTTCATTCATGCGCTGACGCGTCCGGAATAGGTTATAGGTAACGCGAACACCACGTACACCACTGTCTAACTCCCTCGTACCCTCCACTTTCCTTACCTCAGTCTCTCTCTTTCTCCCCCTCTCTCTCTTTCTCGCGTCCTATCTTGCAACCACCCTCATACGAGAATGCAATAACGACTGGGAGTTTCCTTGGGAGATCCTCCGACATCGTCTTAGAGGTCCTGGCCGTAGTTAGCCCGCATTAGTAATCTCCCCGAGGTATTCTTGAATTCTACGTCGCCAAAGTGAGCTGCCGTCCCCTCCCGTCCTAACCCGACGATTCCGAATTCAAATTTCAAATCTCGAAGAATTATATCGCGCGCTACTTACACGTCTTAACGAAGCGTTGATTATTTAATTTCTTACTACTCCGATTTCGGTGAAAGTTCCCGAGGATTAAAAGCGATTCGTAATTTACTACACGCGACTGTTGCGAACGATTTCGGGCACGGTGTTTTCGTAATTTTCACCATTCACGAAAAACGGAGTAATGTTGCGATTCAAGATATTGACGTAGCGCAATATGCCGTGAAAATATCTCCCCAGCGAGTTATTTCGGGTATCGAAAAAAATTCCTCTCGAAAATACGTGGATCCCGAACGGCGCGCGAATGGCGGTTGTTAAAAACGCGGTCATTCATTAGAGCGCTCTTAATTACCCGCGAAAACAGATCGGCGGAGAGCGCACGCGGGAGCACCGACTTTTCGAATTGCAATCATCCCGGCCGACCCCTCTCGTCGGCGCGTTTTTCCCCAATCTGCATTTCACTTCGTTCGCAGACCACTATCTTCGTAACAACTGTTACGATTCGCAAGTTTGCCTCGGCGAAGAGCCACGAAGCGTTTATTCGTACGCTCATTAACGGCGAAACTCGGATTAATTAATACACTCGGCGCGGATGCGTTTGCGAATCGTTTTTGGAAACGGCAATTGCGAAAACCGAGAATTACGGGGAGCCGGGGACGTTTCGACCGACCGAATCGGTACCGACGATTGATAGAACTCACCGACACCGTCGCGAGACGAATGCGAAATCGACGAGCCGGTCTCCCGAGGGTCGAAAGGGTCTTCTCCGCCGCCTAACGGGGCTCACGCCGGACTAAATTAACCATGAATGGCCAATTAACCTGGAGACTGTGCCAGCTAACCGCCACAGCCACCTTCGGTTTCCGAACTCCGGACTGAATTGATCGCCGTACGTTTTCGAGGACGGTTAATCGTTATGATTGCATAAGAAGTAACCATTTCTGACAAGCGGCCACGTGTTTAATTTTATACAAGTTATAAAATCATAAAATGCTATCTAATTATTACTTTATTTTATTTTTTTTTTTTTACACGAGAACAAAATTATTATTATCGACATATAAATCCGGTCTTTCGTTTCCAATTGCAAATAAAAAAAAAAAAATTGTTTCTTACTCTTATATTACCGGATACGTAATGCATTTCCCTCGCTTTAATTCCCGCCGGAAAATTATAGCTGGAAGTTTCGGTCGATTATTTTCGTCCATTGCGCGGGACGATACACGGAGGTTTGAGAAAAGCAGCAATCCCCAATTCCCACACCCTCGAATCCCCGCACTGAACCGTCTTCCTACGAGACGGGGGGGAGGGTGCCGTTCCACGCGATGGTACATTTTTAATTACTTACACCCACGCAGCTGCATCGCGCGATGACTATAAATCAAGCGGAGCGCCGCCCAGCAAAGTAATTACAGCTTGAATTTTAGATAATGTTGCCGCAAGCACGGCTCACCCTCCCCTTCCCGCCCCCTCCTCCCGCCCCCTTCTCGCCTCGCTGAACCATCCGCCTTTCGTTTAACCAACCCCCAATCCGTCGTAAATAGATCATTGCCGCGCTGAATTTTTGTTAATCTTCAGTCGCGAGCAATAAACTCGCGTGAAATATCGGTATAATGTGATTAAACGACCAGCTCGTTACCCCCTCGCCTCTATCTCAGCTCACATTTCAACATTACGTGCGACAATTAAATCATCGCCGATTCCAATCAATTTTTTATACACGCGTAAACTTCTCATTTTCTTTTTTTTTTTTTTTTTTTTTTTTTACGTACTAAAGAATTATGTTTGAAACTTTATTTCAAGCTAATTTTGAGATTTGCTGTGAAGGGGACAGAGGGTAGCTTTGTGGCTAAGCGTCGGAGTCGGAGTCGACGTCGGAATTGTTTACATAATTATGCGCCAATTAAGAGAACAGGCTACGAGAGGCAGGAGAGAAAAGGAGAACGCGAACGGAGAATCGGTGCCGAGTGGCTGATGAGGGCAACAGCCATCTCGATTCCCGCGCAATTAAGGTGCGGTTGAGAAAACCTAAAAAAAAAGACTCGCTAGGAAAGAGTGGAATTTAATTAGGAGCTCGTGCTCTCTTGTACCGCCAGACAGCCATGAAGAAGCGAAACACGCGGACGAAACTGATACGTAGAAAGAGATCGAGAGAAAGAACGTTGCAGAGTAGAAATTATTGAGCCGAATAATTTAAGAGCGAGATAGAGAAATAGAGAGGGGGAAAAAGATAGAAAGAGAAAGAGAGAGAAGATGGAGGGAGGGGAGGCAAACGGCGGTAAGATGCAGGGAGAGAAAATGGAGATGAAAAGAGAGGAGCGAAGAGAGAAAACACGAGTAGCAGGGTATCGTCAGCGAAGACATAACAATCAGGAATATGATAACACGCGGGACGGATGCTTACCTTCACCTCAGACCTCCGCGAGGATGCCGAGGAACCGAAGAGGATGACGGCGGGGCAGGCAGAGCGAGATGAAAGATGATGAGTGAAGGAGCCGTGGCAGGGGTAGGGGCCGCTTAATTAGAGCCAGACTTCCGTAGGATGCTTGAGGCTTCCCCGCGCTCTAAAGTTCTATCTTCCCACAGTTTATCCGCGTAAAGTGGCTATCTTGAAATTACCCTCGAAATTATATCGAATTTCGGACCCGATCCCGTTCGGCCCACTAGGCCTCCGACGCGAGCGTCTAAGGTATCGATAATTTCAAAGTCGTCCGATCCATCAAAAACAATCGTCGTCGTAACGGAGAGGAGATAATCAATCATATCGCAAAGAAACGCAAGACGGATAACGCCGCGAGGAACATCTTGCTCTCTTTCTCTCTCCTTTTTAACGTAATAAAAATTCACGCGGTCTAAGAAGTGAAGTCGAGATGTAAGCACGTTGCTCCATTTTTCCTTAATTTTTTAATTTAATTATATATCGTTTTTTTTTTTGCGACACCACCGCCGCCTTCGGAATATCTCGCACGAGCAACAACCGCGACGGAGGGCCGATGTTTACTTTATCCTCACTAATCACGGGACGTATTTGCGTTTTATAATCCTTGGTTGGCTAAGAGGGTAAAATCTGAAAGCTTAGTGGAATCTCCTTTCGGTCGGATGAGTAATCCCCGCCCCAGCCCACGATTCCCGCCGCAACGCTTCTCATCCTCCGTCTAAGAGTTGTCTGAGAGTAGGGCATCTTCGTACAACGCCAAAGAAGTGAGTCCATGTCGCTAACTTAATGATTCACTTTATCCCGTAATATAGCCGCGCTGTTCTCAAGTAATTCTCGCGCAAACAGGTGACGTTTGAGAATGTCCGTAATTAACAAAAAAAACCAAAAATAACTAAAAAAAAAAAAAAAGAGACCCAATCTTCACATGCAAGTAAAAATGTTTAATTCAAATATTGAGTAGAACGCAGACGTCGACCGCACAAAAATTATTTTACTGAATCATTCGAGAGTCAAAGACCTCGATTTCATGTATATCATCGAGTTACGATGAGAATTGTGAAATTACGGTCCGACTTATCGGCAATATCATTATCGATCAGCTCGATTCCGGCGAATCAAAATATAAGTAGTGCACGGCAAAGGGTGGTTACAAGGGACGAGCAAAGGTGCACACGCAGATCGAATAATTGATAGGCGCGAGCGTATCGTCGGTCTCGCTGCAGGAAACTCGAAGGTCTGCGTTATCGATAATTCACTCGACTTGACCGTCCTCGCTTGAACAACGGATACCACCCTCCGGTCCTGCCTCCTTCGCCCTATTTATATGATTAATGGCTTTATAATGACCATACAAGCTCGCAATTCCATGCGCAGGACAGAGTAACCCTATCTCGTCGGTAGAGCGGCGTTCACGCGAAAGAATACTCGTCGTCTTACCGAAGGGTGCTCGCAAAAGCGCATAATCGTCCTAATAATACCGTTTCTGACCTTATTTTAATGAATACTGCATCGTTCGTGATGTATAAAAGTTTAAAAGTGCGTAACCCTTCTGTCATTTTGTGTTCTCTGTGTCATCGTTTGCCATTAAGTTTGGAGCTACATAGCATTTCTATCAATATACACAGGTTCTTTTCTTTTTAGAAATAAAACATTAAAAAAAAAAAAAAACCTTTACGATCTGATATCTGAAAACCATCTATTGCTAATGAAAGGGAATTAAAAAATATATAATATCCGTATACTATCTACGTTAAAAAAAAAGAAAAAAAAGAGAAAGCTCCCCTTATCAATTATCATTGACTTCTCTGCTGGAAAAATATCGCGGACTGAATCTCGCATGAAAATATCTGGATTTTGTCGGCGATTTCCAGCGCATTTCCGGCGACCAGCGAGGAGAGGATAATCGCGATCGATCGGTGTAAAATTTCTCCGGGGTGTTGGGGTGGCATCGGAATTGCGGGCCGGATGAAATCGAGCTATCGAATCGACATCCGTCATGCGAACGCGTCAGGTTCTATACGTGTTCTCCCGCCAGTAACTCTAGCCACTCGACGGTAATTCTCCGGCTGGCATGCGAGCGTCACTCGGCCGAACGACACGACATCACACCGCGCGTCGCGCCCATTTTTTCCCATTTTTCAGTCGCGCTCCCCTCGCGAGACCAACGTGAGCACGAACGGAAAGCGGCAGACATGAAGCCCTTTTTAAATGTCCGCAAGCTTGGTGCGCGGCAACAAAATATAAAATTAATTGCAGGTCTCGGGGCAGGAACACGCCAAGGTGCTCGGCGAAAGACCGTGTGCGGGGTCTCCTTACCTCGCGTCCAAATCAAACTGAACGACTAAATATTCTAGCGTTAAAAAAAAAAAAGAAAAAAATAAAAAAAACATTAATGCACACGCATTGCGATTAATACTTACATGTGAAACACTTCTTCGGATATCATTAAGCTCGACGTTAAAACACTATCAGTGAGATTCAACAGTTTGTTTGTTCGAAACCGACTGTTTAAAATTATATAAAGCTGCTTCAACTATATGTAAAAGGTCAAGATACTACACTGCCGGTATTTCACGCATCTCAGAGTACGGATTAAAGTCCCCGTGACCGCGGTCCGCGGTCTCCCAACGGGCCCGTTTCAACCATTGCAGCCACGTAAGTCAGCCGCGGCTGGTTTAGCGCGAAAATTACCGAACGCGTTGCGACACGTAAGGCAAAACAAAGCGTGCCAAGGTTTAAAACATACTGATCGCGGTATACAGGCGAATGGATAAACTCGTACGCGACGACGCAAGCCTTCGTCCATCGGTCTTTACGAGCCACGTGGCCGAGACGTAGAATCGGCCGCGTCGAGCTGGTGTAAAGGTGACAGACGGACGTGTATAGAGACCGGTATCCCCGCACCACGTACACACATTCTGCGATACGTGCATCGTATAGATAAAGGCATAGCCCGATCGGGCTACGTGGCTTACAAGCACGTGGGAAAAAGCGCGTGCGAAACAAGCGTCGGCCGGCCGGCAGCCTCTAGAGGGACCGCGTGCATAATGCATGCCGGGCGTATGCGCTCCCGCGGTGCGCCGCTCTACCAGCAAAATAACACACATTTGCAACTAATTTTCCGAACGATCGTCGTCGTCGTCGTCGTCGTCGCCGAAGGGAACAGCGGCGAAAGCGAATGCGAGAATGCCTCGGCTACGTTGTCGTCGCGACACGCCCCGATGCTCGGCAACCTCTGACCCTCGTCTTTCCACGAGCTCTCGTACCCCGTCGCCTAAGCGATGCTTGAACACCGAGCTATACGCCGCGCGGTATTGATAAAAGCGTTCGACGGAAGTTTGCAACTGCAAGATTCTGTTTTCCAAAGGGAATAATAGAATAAATATATATATATATATATATATATATATATATGTAATGTTGCGCTGGAGCGTCGCCGACTGCACGAAAGATTTTCTCTGAGACGTTTGTACGCTTTGATTCTTTTTCCGCGCAGAGTAATCTTAAAAACAACAAAGGAGAACCTTGCCGGTCGCTGGGGAAAACTAGAGCAGATCTGACAGTTCTCGAGACGGCGATGAGACTAGTGTTTTGAGCGCGTTATTTTTCCAACGTGATTCCGAAACCGCTAATGGACACCCCTTTGTAACAGAAATCACAAGAAATTCCCGGTTGAATGAACGAACGCCGAGCCATAGGCTGCAATTTCCTTGACCCGCTTCGTTATTAATATTTCTACGAAGTTTATGCACACATGCAAGAGTCATGTTAATGCATGCGTATGCGGAGTTCAAAGTGAACGCACTACGTCATAATATTACACCTACGACGTTTCTATAGAATCGTACACACTCGAGAAACAGGCAGCAACGAGGAATAGAAGTATATAGCTCTATCGGTGAAATTCGCTGCAAAAGTTTCGCGATTTTCCCTATGTATTCCTAATGCCTACGTATAGTATTGTATTTATGTCGCCGGTAATACAAATATAACGTATTCGCGAAAGAAAAAGAATTTAAACTAAAATTATGCAAGTGCCTATACACAAAAAGAAGGCTTCGGTGCAGCACACGCGAGTTGCGCTCGAAAATTAAATAATTAACGCGGCGAGCGGTATTCTTATTATATAAATTCGCGAGTCGCGAGGAAAAAATCGCGCAGGGGGCAAAAAACCGCGATAAATTGGAGAGCGCCGGAGGAGAGCGTGACGCTTTTTAAAGCCCATGATTTTCTGGCGAAAGCTCGCGTTTCAGGTGGCGCGGAAGGGCGAGCCGGGGCGTGCGCTCCGTTTAGCTGCAACCTGGCAATTACCTGTAGGGCATAATTGTCATCCCTTACGTTTTCCAGGACGGCGTCCCCTTTGCCCCCCTCCTCCTCCGCCCCCCCGTCCCGCTCGGAACGATTGCCCGTATGCTCGCCCCTGCGGCCAGAGCTGATAGGGGGGCGTCGCGTCACGCGAGGCCGTGCCTGTCGCAGGAGTCCACGCGACGCGGAGAACCACGCGATGCCGAAACAACACCGACTTACCTTACCCTGTATCAGATTTCTAATTACTAATTTACTCCCGACCCGCGGGCTCCCGGCTCGCCCTCCGCTCTTTCGCAGCGGAGACCACTTTCGTGCTCCTTAAAAACGAGCCGGCATCGACGTCACCGCGCGCGAAGTCGATTACGATCGAGAACTGCGGCTGTTCCGCGATTTGCGATCGATAAAACGCACGCTTACACGATTGACACTTCGTTCGACCCTTGCCGTGTAAATTTTTTATTAAAAAAAAAATTCGAAAGAAAGAAAAAAAAAAAAAAGATATCATCGGGAAATATGAGATTTGCATTACTTTTTAAAATCCATTGTAAAAATGCATAGTTGCGTTTATAAATGCAGTTGGCATAAACGAGCGAGGCATCTTATGGAATATTCAAACGCGAGTTGTACGAGATATCGGACTTGGCATAGCTGTGAAGGAAAATTAAAACACGACGTACTCTAAAATGACAGATCAATTGACTTACCACCCGTCGAGAGACCTTGGAGTCGCAAGTAAGTGTTCTGGCTAACGAAACTCGATCGCAACGCAATATATTATTTACCTGCAATCAGAAAAAGAAAAAAAAACGTATATAATAACAACGCCGTGATGTTAATAATGAGTAAGTAAAAAGTAACGAAGAAACGTATCGTCGAGACAAGTGAGACTTGTGTCTTGCGAGGGGGAAGGGCGCAAATTCGCGGACACGACGAAGAAGTAGGCCGAGAGATCCCGGGAAGGCAGAAGCGGGCGTAATTGCGAGAATTAATTATTTCCATGCACGAATGTCATGTGCCTTCCTGTAATTACCCGCCGGGCATAATTTAAGGCGAGCCGAGTTGTTAACAATATCGTTCGCGTTCCGGGGTTCGCCTAGGCGGCGCGGATCTCCCTTCGCAGGGAGGGCGATCGTAACGTTTAGTTTTGTCAAAGGACGTGATTCATAACCGCGCGGTGACGCCGGCAATAGCCGTAGCGCCGCACAGATCCAACGATATATTACCTTTATAAATTAACGCCCGAAACTTTCCCCGGTTGACTCGCGGCAATCATTAATTTCGCGCATTATCGCAAATATGCAGCTCGCGCGATAGCTACAGCGGCGCCCACCGCTGTAACGAGACGAAAAGGGTAGCGGCTTTAAACCCGGTCAGCTATCGAGCAGCTTTATTTGGAGCAGCTAGCCAATTTGCATTCTTGTAACGCGCGCCAACGTTTCGTTACGGGACGCTTCGCGTTCGACTGGTCTTCGCGCGATTTATCACTTACGCTGGGCGAGTTCACCTATTATTCGCCGTTATTAATCGCGACCGTGCGCAAACGAGATTTAAACGGAGGATATCCTGACCGCGGCGGAAATCACCCTTTTTCGTTACACACGCGTAATCTGAGCGGCGTATGTCGTATCTCACGCTTAATCTCAATCCCATAATGCGCCCTGCCACTTTGGTGTACCGCGTGTTCGCTGCGTATTACCGTCCCGCGTCTCGTAACTCAGCCTCCGCGATTTCTCTCGGCTTCAAGAGAGCGAGGGAGAGAGCGAGCGAGTGAGCTTGCACCACCACGGCACGGTTATAACATTTACTTACTGCCGTTTAACCACTTATCACGTCGGATCTTGGGACCCGCGGCTTTTGCATCGCGCCCAAAGGCAGATTCGTATAGCACGGGGGAGAGAGATTGAGAGGCGCGTGCGGGACTGGAGAAAGCGAACGCAATGAAGAGAGAGAGTGAGAGAGAGAGATGAAGGGAAAGGGCGAGAGAGGTAAGGTCGGAGGTGAAGGAGGGTGGTACTAAAGCGCGTATCCATTACGCTAAGCGCGTGGAAATGCTCACGTAAACGTGTGCGAGCGTACGTATCCGTCGTTTATCCGTTCTTCATCCGCCGCCCCCTCGCGTCGCGGCCGATCGTGATTACGCTCGCATGCTCCAAGGACATATCTGGCGGATATCAACTCCGCTACTCGACCTGGCTAAACGCTTACGCCCGCGCCGTATCCCGTCGAATGCCCGGCCGCCCTTCCACCATCAGCAATCTCGCCTTTGCAGCCGCCGGCTGGATATTTACCGATTCCAATTGGTTTCGTGATTGCGCTTAAGTGCTCGGATAGTTGGCGGGCTGCTGAGCTAGACGCGGACGGATGGATAGATACGATTCTAAATAACGCTCAGAACGCGTAGATTCTGATTACGGCGAAGCGAGTAATCCCGGCCGAGCGCGCAATACAAAGGGCGATAAATGATGAAGAGAAACCCGCCGAGTGAAATGTGAATTCCATTAATGTAGCAATCAAGTAACTCGCATGTAACGTAACGCCCAGAGTAAAGATGCTTGTGCAAGGCGCCGGAGCGATATCATCGAAACTTTTAATTGATCGATGAGCGAGTTTTATTAATAACGAACAACCACACCGATTTACTTTTTATGAATATTAAGTTTCTTTTTTCTTTTTATATCTTATATATAAAAAATTAGTGTGACGAGAGTCAACGTCGACTGTCAAGTCGGAGATTAGATTATTGCTAATAAAATATAACTTTTTGTTTCAGATAAAAATCCAGAGGAAGGCTTTCGTCGAAGGAGCACTAGACTGAGAGAAGGAGGAGAGCCTAGAAAAGGCATCAAGCACCGGCGGAGCAACTTTTAAGTAAGCATGAATTTTTTTAAATAAAATTTTTATTAAAAAAAAAACTTATCTTTTTTTAATTAATTTTATTAATTAATATACTGGCATGTCTACATTAATGTTTTCCATTTTATGTTACAGTCATCGACAAAACTTTACAACTCCGCTGAATTTCATGCAGATTGGTAAGTCGCATAATTTTTATTTTTTCGTAGATTGTAATTAAGATCTCTTAAAAAATAGCGCGCGTTTAGCGCGCGCATGGTTTCTTCTAGTTTAAATACAATTGTCGTCTTTGAATTATGATAAATTTTAATAAGCAAATAAGATGCAAGAATAAGAAAAGACTGCAGGTTAGGCAAATATGCCAAAGGGCCTTTCCGGCTGGCTCTGATGTGGTTTACAGTCTCGGCTTAATAACTCTCGACCTCGTCAAACAAATGCTTCTAACCGACCTCTTTGCCTCTGGCATTGAGAAATCTCGAGAATGGTGCCCGTCAAAAAAAAAAAGAAAAAAAAAAGACACGTATAAAAATATGTATATAAGTTTTAATTTTTCTTTCGTAGCTTTCGTAAATTTTAAAATTTATAAATGAGACGTTTAAGTGTGTCACATTCTAGATTGCATATCCTTTCCCTTTCCGGTTATTGAAATAAAATCTGTATTCGATGTACGAAAAAATGTTTGTTGATAGACAGTAAAAGGGGGATTCATACGTGTCGAAAGGTACTTTGATATCAAAAATTCGAGGGAAGTCACGAGGAACGAAGTAGCAGATTATATCGTTGCGCCCGTGTGTACGAGCGATGCAAGAGGAACCACCGGGGAAGGGAAGCGCGGCGAGTGGCTCATCGACTGGTACAGACTAGTACCGATATTACCCTGCACCCTGCACGGCAAGGGTGCACAGGAGCGAGAAAGAGAGACGGGGGAGTGAGAAGAGGGACGGTCGAGAGAGATAGGAGTATGTAAGCTCGTAGGTATCCACTTCCCTTTCGCGATCAATTAATTCCGGACACTAATGCTTTTCTAAAGACACACACCCAGCCGGCTCAGCACTCGGCCGATAACCGACTATTCCGAGAGAGAGCTGTCGGTCGGAACCATCGAATTGCACGTCACGCGATACCTTCACGATCGCAATGCACTTTCCTCCGTCGGCTGCCAGCCGTGGAAAGAATTCGCCGGATAAATTAGCCCTCTTTTCGAGCCGCGTGATGAACTTGACGCAATTTCGGGCTTTAACAATTCGATCAATCGTACAATTAATGAAATTCCTCGAGAACCCTCTTACGAATATCGAGACATATTCGCAACCGCTGGCTCGAATATCCTCGTTAAATTTTTCATTATACGTTCGCGAGACCCCCCCGCCCATCGCGCACGATAAATTGCGCCCGATATCCCTTGCTGTTAGAAAATCAGCGAAGACTCCCCGTAATAGACACCTATCTTCGCATTACTCTGCGTCTACGAGGCTGGCTTTCTCCCCGGAGAATTCTAATTGTGAGAGACAGTCCCAGGAAAATACTCGGCGGAAGTTTCCTGCAGCTTCGCTGCTCGAGCATATCGCCGGTATTTCAATGTGCCACCAACACCAGCGTCTCCGCCAGCGACGCGCGGCAACTCTTACCTTTCGGTAACACCTACGCTATTTCCCACCTACCGGCCTCAATCCAAAGGCGGCTCCCCCCGGGCTTCATTCCGAAAGCAAAATTAAGTACCTACGAGAGATGGTAAATACAGTCAGCGGCGTACTCTTCTCTCCGTAGCTAGGTAAACTTGAGATTGGTCGCGTTTCGACGAGGGAGAATCAGATGCGTGCGCCACGGTGCGCTCTCCTTGTTAGAACCCGCGATAAAGACGGGAATCGCGGCCGAGAATCGCCGGGTGTTCACAGATCGGTCCGGCAAAATTGCGCTTCTCGCGAGTGCGGATCGACGACATTAAAATTACACCGACGACAGAAGGGATTTTTAGATGCACGTGTCGCTCATTAAAATATAGCGATCTTTGAAAATGAGAAGAAGCGTCAACGAGGCTTTTGAGAAGTTCTCGGGAGTGACGTTGATCCCTCTCCCGTTACCCGTTGCGACTGTCACTCACAATTAGCCGTCCCGAAGGATCTGCCAGCTAGGTAGAGGAGGAGCCCTGGGAAAATAGAGGAGAACAAAATAAAGGGCGGGAAGGTAAGATAGCAGAGACGGAAGGAGCGAGGGGAGGGCATCACCGCTTGACGGCGCATCTTACATGACAGTCTTTGTATTAACTATCAGGTAACTTCTTCCTGTCAACCCTTTTGCGCTCTCCCCCCCTCCCCCTCGTTGTTCCTCTGCCGAGAGCCTCTTTACTCCGATTCAGAAATGGATGAGGAAAGAGAGCGAGAAAGATACGGCAGCGGGAGAATAACGAGGTAAAAGAGAAAGAGAGGCGAGGGAAAGTAGAAGCGAATTAGCACTGTCAGAGCAAGTGTTAATCCCGTGAAACGTCTCCAAATGCAGCGCGAGAATAGGCAAAAATAGGCAGCGTCTGTTGTTCACGCTGTGGCAAATGGAATCTACGCTCCGATGACAATTTCGTTGGCTGCGGCTGAATTATTCGCAATCGGAGATGCGAGATCGTTCGATAATAATCAAATTAAATCGTAAATTAAAAAAATAAAATAAAATAAAATAAAATCATCAAATGCGCGAACATAATACGAGCAAGTTCCTCCTTATCGTCGAGAATATATCTGCGCGCTTGCAATTCATCGGAGATGAACACCGGTCGGCATGTGCGAGCACGTGACGCGAAATTACAAACTTGCATCACATTGTACTCACGCTCACACACTTTTCGACACATTCGACACTCACACTCGCAGCGCGGGCCCTATCTGAAGAGAGTAAACGCGCCCAGACGAAGGCGCCACGCCGTAGGCAGGGACAGCTCATTAATATTTAGACGTATTTTGAGCGGCGAGCCACTACCACGCCGCTAACGCCAGCCGCCATCGTCGTCGCCTTTATACATAATTATTCGCGCGAGATTGGCGAGCGCTGGGCGAGCCTCGTTGCCTTGAAATTCCCCGTTGGAAAATTTCCAGTCGCTTTTTGAATTAATTATTGTACATAAAATATGGTAAAATCAGACTCATAAAGTATAATTCAGATCCTCTATTGGCACATCAAATTATTCCATCGCCTACAAATTAAAAAAAAGAAAAAAAAAAGAAAAGGAAAAAAAAAAGAAAAAAATCGTAGACAGAATGTTGATATAATTCTCATCTAAAAGGACCTTAACGCGCGGATGGGAAAATTATGCTTTTCATCTTCGACGGAATAACTAAATGAAGAACGAGTAAAGATTAACGAAAATAGTTCTGAAATCGCCCTGCAGGCGACCGAAAGCGCAATTTTGAGTGATCAGGGCGTATTCATTTGCTTGGCGTTAATTAAGATTCGCCTCGGCCCGACTGCGAACGACCGAGAGCGTTTCGATGGACGTGGAAGTAGTTTCCGAGGGAGGTGCAGCCATTTTTGCCACGAGCACCGTAAAGTTCTCCGGAATATCGTATTTATATTGCGACTCTCATTCCCTACGGATAAATATTGGTTCTATCTCTAGCCCTTAGACTTTGCGCTACCGCGAACATCGTAGCAGTCTTTGTAGACTCTGATTTGGTAATCTTATCCTTTGAAACGATTACGGTTTCCGACAGCAGAATCAACAATTCGCGCTATTTAAAATACGACAAGATGCTGCAAAGATCGCTTTGCATCTCTGAGAAATTTGCGATCGTCTTTAAATAAAATTTTATATCAACTGGATCAGTATCCGATTTTATATTAAAAAAAAAAATAAAAAATATTGAAACACCAGCGTCAATTTTAACAGAGCGAGAAAGGTAGCAGCAATGAACGGGGGAAGTCTCCTTTGCCAGACTCCTAATCGATTGCCGCGAGTTTTAAACTTTGCGCCGTCCCCTCCGTCCGCTCTCTTCCGTTCGGCTCGCGAAGCCGCCGACGACGACGACGACGACGATGGCGGGATTCGGTCGTGGTGGAGAGAAGCGAAAGAGAAGTGACGGAAAACGCGAAAAGACGGCAAGCCAGAAGGCAGAGAGGCGAGCGAGAGACCAGAAAGAAGGAGAGGCGGAGAACGCGCGCGGCGCAAGAAAGCGAAAGAGAAAGAGGAAGATGGCGAAGTCTGTAAATTTTCTTACATTTTATGAGCCATCAGAATTTCATAACCTCGAGCCAGTCCGCGTGGTACTTTGCACAAGAAAAGTTTCCGCGCCTCGCTCCGTTCTCCCGCGCGTTCCCCTTTCTCCCCCCGTCTTTCTCGCCCTCGCAGCTTTCTCGCGGCATTTTCGAGAAAGGGCAGCGACGGCACGAGAAAAAACAGGACGGAGAGCGACCGGTGTGTGCTACGGATCATTGCAAGGTAACGCTCAGACGACGCCTGGGCTCTCGCGTTAGTTCCCTCTGATTCTTCAATCCGCTTTACGTACATTAGACGCGCGGGAGATTGGGCGAAAAGACGCGTGGAACGTAATATCGTTTAAAATGATGGATAGCAAAAACGTCGCCTCTAGATACCCACTACTCTCCGCCCATTCTGCCCCGCGCTATTTACCCCCGCGATGAAAAAGGTTGGATAAGAAAGCGGGTCAATTACGTAACAATTAGCGCCACGGGTCATTACTCTTTTTTTTTTTTTTTTTTCATCGATCACACTGTTCTTCCGTCATTGCTGATAATATTATCGGAAATGTAAAAATATCGTATGTTCGATTAAATTTAAATTGGCCCCCATTGAAGATTGCAATTTATATATGGTTTTAAAAACACGGCACATTCCCGGATCATTGTTCGAATAAACGAGTCAGCGGTGATTTAATTCTGGTACCGCGGATACGCCGGTGTACACGTGTGGTTTTATTTGATCGGATCGAGGCTGAGGATTGTTATTTCTGCCGACCCCCAAACACCGTAATCCCTCCGCGTTCCCGATTAACCAAATACCTGGTACATGAACGAAAGCTCGTGGAAATACCGCGTTGACGTGCTCGCGTGCCTTGCGGTCGCACCTTCGCGTGACTTCGCGCTTAAATAGCTTGACGTGCTTGACGCGAACCTGCCGATCGCCGACTCGTTAATTCGCGTCTCAGAACGTAACTCGGAGAACGTTCCGCCGTAGGAATCGGCGTCTGCACTCGCGTGAAGCTTTCCCCGCGTCCCCGTTACTTCACTCATACATCACAAATAAACTCGTAAAATCACTTTCACGCATTTTCGAAATAATATCTGAAGTAATTCCATAACTATAGAAACACTGTATTAGCCTTAAAAAAATTAAGAGAGGAAAAAAAAGTACATGTTGTTAATGATGAACGATCACGCCCTGCCTAATCATTTTTGCCGACAAATTAAATCTGCGGCCACGACGAGGAAAATTCAATTTGCTTCTGTGACCCCCGTAGTCATCAGAAGCACTTATTCTCATGTGCTATCGCGTTATACTTTCTCCGGAATTCTATTCGGCGAGCTGCAACTTTAGTCATTAAACTCATTTTCCCTGCAGCCCCATTAACTCGTTGTTACGATACTCGGAGTTGTATTTCCACTTGCGAGTCGAAATTTTCGTAAATAATGCTGCGAGCTGTTTCAAATGCTGAATATGCCTTATATTTATTCGAAAGAATCCGCGACCGTGTCGTCCTGACAATTGAACTGAATCGCGATTTTTTTTTTCTTTTTTTTTCTTTTTTTTTCCTCTCGAAAATTACTTCGCGGCGCATGCTGCAAGTGGGCGGTTCTCGCCAATGTAGAAACGGTGAGAATAGAATAAAGGCTGTCCTCGCGAGAGGCGACGAAAAGAGAAATAGACAGAGAGAGAGAAAGAGAGAGAAAGAGACAGAGTGGCGAGTAGAAAAGCCCGGAGTCGTGTCGGCCATGTTGTCAGCAAAGTTTCGTCCTCCCTCTTAAATATAAATGTATACGTGCGAGCCGGCACGATAAAGCGTCTCCTCCGGTAAGTTCTGCGTAGCTATAGTCTACATTGTCTCGTGAAAACGTACATTGCACACGCGCCTGTCTGTTGTGATCCATAAAGAGCCATTAAGAACCGACACTGAAGCGTTTGCATAAAGGGACGCACAAATCTTGATGAACATTTCACAAATGTAGCCTCCGGAGTGGCACAAACCGTCGTGGATAACTATTTTTGAAACGGCAATAATTTCCATGTCACAAAATTTACGTGCTCAAAATAATTACCTTTATGCGATCTACAATTAACGAGGATCCACGCCCGTTTATTTCACCGTACGGAAAGGCATGACGAACCGTATGTGTATTTAACGAGAACTTCGGTTCCCTTTATTGCGAAACAGTTTACCCAATCGGCACCGAGAACACGCACCGCGAAATAATTGCAGTCATTCCGAACCATTCGCTATATTGGCCGAGATAATCTCATCGCCCTACTTCCACGTCCTGTCCATTTTGTCTTCCTACGTGATACGTAACTAATTTCAACAAGAATATCCTGACGAATCCAGAAGCGCGACTGAACGTTGACATAGAGATCCACATAATGTATTTTCTTTTATTTATCTTATTATTTTATTTTATTACTTTTTTATTTTATTAATTAATTTTTTTTTTTACTCTTGTCATCATTAATAAAAATAACATAGTTTTTATATAATAAATTTCTACTGTTGCAAAGATATAATTTGAAATTATTAAATTTTACATTAATTAAGAAGATATTTAAAGCATTGCTAAAGAAAGTAATTAATGCAACATTTTATAAATTTTATATTGTTTGTATCGAGGAAGAACTTTGCGGCGATAATTTAGCAAAACAAATCGAACGCAATGGTTCAGAAAAGATCGAATCACTCGCGTTTCGGTCGAGCAATCCGTTCACATGTAGAGCTGTTTCCCTTCACGATCTATGGCCCTATTCGATTACTCTCTTTCTACCGACAGGTGTTTATCCGACCGTACGCGCCAACACTATTTCCACCCTCACAGCCAAGCACCTTCCGGATTGATTTCAACAACGCGGTGAAAAGAAACGTTCCATATATCTCGATACCCTAAAACGATCAAATTTTAATTTCTACATAAATAAGTTGTTTGACATATAAAAAAAAAATATATTAAAAATCACGAGAAATCTTATTGTAATCCTTTCATTCTGGAGAAATTTAAACCTACGATAACAAAACCGACCCCCAAATTAAACGAAGGGAGAGCGAGAGAAACCAATCACAATTTCAAAAACTTGATCACCACCTCTCGAAAGATGAAAATATTCGATGAGTATTACTTACTGCGACGATTTAGTTGAGGTACCAGTAAACGATCGTTTCTTCCGAGCCGAAATGGAGAACGCTTAATCACACCGCCCCAAAGATCGCGGTCTGATGGGTAGGTGAACGCAGCCGTTCCCAGCCGCGGTGGGCATTGCGTGAATGCGTGAGTTCGTGCGTGCGTTCGTACGTGCGTGGAGGGCTTTAGGGTCGCGTACGCGCGAAAATCGTCGTGGAGATCCTCTCGGCCGTGGATATCCTCGCCGTCGGTGGTACGTAACGATCCCCGCTCATGCCGTGAGAATCTCTCGCGGGCACTTGTCTTGGGCAGCCGCCAGGAGGAGCCGCGGGGGTTCCGGAGGAAGCTAGGTTACGTGGGAGGAGGGTGAAGGTGGAGTAGGAACCCGGCGCGCGGGGGATGGGGTAGATGGTGGTGGTCCTGCTCGGAGGTAGCGCTGGTTCCGGCGCATTCCGAGGACCGGGAGGGTTGCGGAGGGCCGCAGGAGGTAACACGCGGGAGAGGGCGGAGGTGTTCTGCCCCACCCGTACTCGGCTCTGATTGGACTACCCCCGCTTAGTCACCCCCGGACATCCCTCTCGTCCTCTTCTACCTCTTCCTCCTCCGCCTCGTCCTTCTTCTTCGTCATCCTCCTCGTCGTCGTCGTCGTCGTCATCCTCCTCCTCCTCCTCCTCCTCCTCTTTCACCTCTTGCTCCAAGCGCTCCTTCTCTTGATCCGCCATCCTCTACCTCGTCCTCCATCACCCGCCACCTCACGGCTTCTCTTCCGCTTTCTCCGCCTCGCCACTTCTTCTTCTTCTCGTTCGCGCTACCTCGCCTCGCCTGGTCCGTCGCCGAGCGTAAGAACGCCCGCCTCTTTTTCGATGCACCGGAAAACAGGTGCGGAAGCACGACGTGGGGATTCCGAGATTCCTACTGGCTCCGGGAGCCGTTGGTGACTCCGATCTCCAGGCTTTATTCCCAGGCTCACTAGTCCCACCCGCGTACTCCCCCCGTCTCTTCACCCCTTTTCATACGTAGAGAAGTTCCTTCTATCCCTCTTCCCCCTTTTCTCCCCCCGCGACCGCGTTGAATTTTGAAAATTCTGCAAGAGTACCGGGGTCCATGCTCGATGTGGCATTTAGCCGCTTTCGGTTCCCTCCCGTTTCTATCGCACGGCAGCTTTAATAACGCAGATCCCTTACAGGATATTCGATTCTCGCGAGATGTTGTTGAACCGACGCTATTTTCTATCTCGCCTTGTATAGCTGACAAGAGAAAAGTAAATCAAGAATAGATAACAAGAGTCTTCAAATGGGCGACTTCTCGAATTCGAAACATCAGAGTAATTTAATCGGGAAGAGTTATATTTGCAAATGAGATACGTGCTCGTAGATATGATGAATAAAATTATAAGAAATGCATGTGTCACAAGTCTTCTATATATAACGCACTTAAAACCGAACAGCTCCAAAACGAGCTTATCAAACATTTCCGAATCCAAGGCGCATTGACCTAGCATTGCTCTCGTAGAAATTAAATCGATGCGCTAATCACCGAGAAATAAATGCGACCGGCCGAACTTCGGACGAAATAACTATTGTGCCGTTCGAAAGCGGCGACTCGTGCGTTTGTTCAACAGATAAAACCGCACTTACAAAGATGATCGTAAGGGTTTGTACGTCGGGGGTGGCAAAAGGAGAGCAAGACAAGAACGCCTTAAGGCGACGGCATTTCGATAATTGGAAACCAATGAGCCGACGGAAGGATTTTCGGGGTAAAAATCAACCCTTCGTTCGGGCCCTAATGAAGCGAGCCTTCGGCGTTGCCTGCCGACGTGCATGCCTCCGCGTCGTATTAATTGCCTGCTCCCTCTGCATCTCGCGTCCCTCATCGCAGTCATCGTTCCGCCGCCTCTCTCGGGCCCCATCTAACCCTTTCCATCGTCTTCTTGCACCGTCTCGCAGTTACCCCGCGATAGCGCATTCTTCGACAAATTGGATCACGCTATCGCGCGAGCACCCCGGTTATATCGCCGAGGACTCACCGGGATAACCGAAAATTATCGAAAAGACCTAGGCAATCGCTCGCGGTGCGGGCGTAATTAATCGCTAATATTTTTCACGGCGGCAGCTTGAAATTGCGCAAAAATTTTAACCCCGGAATATCGCGGCGATGCAACTAATATCGTATAGTCATATAATAATATCAATTTGCATCGTTAATAGGGTGATAACAATAAACGGGCTGAATGATGGTTACGTTGATATAAAAAAAGTACACGGCGAACAATGTCCATCGTCGAGCAGGCGGTCGATGGCCAGGATTCGTATAAAAGTTTGCATCGATTTGCATCTCGATGGAGCGTTTCCTCTCTTCATTGTTTTACCGCGGAGTGATTGAACGTGTGGCCTTCGAGCACCATGCCGCCGGCATTGGTTATCGTTCCCGTATTCGCGATAAAAAGCTACCGCGACGTGAATTGCTATCGCTCAAAAATACTTATCATCGTTACATCGATCCTCTAAACGGCCGAATGCTTCACACGCTAATTGTAATCAGAAAAGGGTAAGCAGAAAGTTAAAACAATCGGGCGCGTAAGTCGCGAGAAAATTACCGTCCCGAATATATGTATAATTAATTATTCATTAATTAAGCCATCGTCTCTACGTGGTTTAGCTTGCTGACGTTAAGCAATTAATCACGCCCGTGACACGTTGCTTATGATAAATGTCATTCGCGCGAACGTGGTAATGCACACACCAACCTACGTTACATGATCGTATAAATGTTGCACATAAGAAAATAAAAGATATAACATTGATTGTTAGTTAAATAGCTTTCTAAATCACTAATAATAATTTTTTTAATTGTTTGCTCAGTCTGACTTGATCCTCTCATATCTTTTAACAGATCAACACATATTAAAAAAAAAAAAAAAAAAAAAAAAATTAATATAAATTAATTAATAGAGCAGAACTCGAAACGTTATCAATTGATAAAAGCTGATGGCGTCACCTCTTCTCGCGTGGCTTTAAGGTTGCGCGAGGTTAGGGCAATTTTCGACGTAATTCCGTTAGGGAGGTTTCGAATCGATATAATCAGCGAACGCGGGGATTTAACCACTGGCGGCCGCCCCATACTACGACTTTTCAACTTAAATTCTAAATCCTGCGCGTGCAGCGTTAGGATCGTCTTTCTAGCCCGCCCTGCTAAGTTACTAACGTTATAACGACAACCAACTACATCTTTTCACCCTAGTAGCAAAAATAATAAACAATTTAACAGTACTTTGTTTAAATATAAAAAATTACAGAATGCTAAGCCAAGTTATAATAACATTAATTAAAGATTAATTTAACAAAAGTAATTTAACAAGGGAAATTACTTTAACACACGCAACGATGAATACATACATCATACGATCCATTGACAGATCCTAATGCAACGGCTGAGAATTTTCACGCTCGTCTTCGCGAGTCAATCGCGATCACTCCGACGTTAACTGTGCAGCGACACTCGGCGAGTCGGCGCCGTCACGCCTTGGATCCACGCAGGAACCCTCGTTCGTTCGTTACTTCGAGGCAACGTTGCGACCCTTGGTAAAAAAAGAAAAAAACAATAAAACCGCGGCTGTCCATTTATCGGCTCCAAGACGCGACGAAGACGAGCGTCTCCGGACGCGAGATGTGGCACACCCCGAGACCTAGACACTACTGAACCAGCCCCATGGCAAACCTTGTTAACGGCAGTCGACAACCAAGTTTAAACTTCGGGTAACAATTCCCCTACCAACTCACTCATTCTCTCTCTCTCTCTCTCTCTCTTCTCTCGTGTTCTCTCCCCCTTCTCGTTTGGCACCCGATTTTACCCCTTTCTCTCTCCCTTTCTTTTGTTCGACGCGAGAAAGGGTGATACTCGCGAGGAATTTTTAAAAATTAATTTAATTATCAAAACTGAGCTGAGCCACGTCGTCGACAAACTCCCCGAAACAAACGCCTTTCTTCAATACTGTAGCTCAATAAACGTACCCGAGTAAAATAAGTAACGTCACAATAGTTACCGAATAATTACCAAGTATAATTTAAACAACGTTTCATATTAAAATAAAAAAATAAAATAAAATAATTTTTTTTTTTTAAGTTTAACGCGACGATAAATATTTTTTAACGTAACGGAAAAGTGCAGCGGCGAGATTTGCATATCAATCTGCGGGAGAAAACGCTAAGCACCGTGATATCCAGCGTCAACCATTTGGAGAACAGAAACTATCAGATTACTCTTGAGTTTAATGTAGATGTCTAACAAGAGTTTCCGCCATAATTGCCCAAGAACAGCGCCGATTTCACTGTATCGGTGAACTCCGCGCTCGCTGGTACCTTGGCCTTCGCCGGCTGCGTCGTTGGGAAGACGACGGGGACAAGCGAACTGTCGTTAACCCCGAATCCTGGTGATCCCTCGTGGCCGAAATGGAGAGTGAGAGAGAGAGAGGGGGCGAACGAGGGTACCAAGTTCACCGCAACCTTCCGTAAGCGGCGTGTCGGCGCGAAACTCGGTAGCCGCGTAACAAGAAAGAAGTAACTATCGTTGAAGCGGACTAGTTTGTTCAATGGCACGGGGGATGCGAGGGGGGCACCGGGGGTATGAGGGGAGATCGTAGGAAGGTGAGCCGAAGTTCCTCGCAAGAACAAGAACAAAGTTCCCAACCGAGACTCCCTCCGACGTCGCCCTCGATCCTCTTTCACCGCCCCCCCTCTTCGCCCCTGTGAGGTGTATACCCCCGCAGATGCGCGCACAACCAGTTCACCTTGGAAACTTTGACGAAAACCAAATTCCAAGTGCACGTTCGCACACCACTTCGAGCCTACCTGCGAATTTGTCGTCACGGCCGCCAAAACGTGCCCCGTCTTTCGCGGATCAACACGTTGAAGATCGGATTAAAAAAACGCGGAAAATTGTGTCGCAGCACAGCGAGGAAATTAAGAAAGAAAATACCTCTCGTGCTACCGTGCGCTGCGAAGTCGTATTATACGTGAATCGATGCGTCAATTAATGTCGAAGACAGTTAAAACAATTCCTACTTATTAATAAATATCACACAAAAAAAATAGATAACACATTCGTATTAAAATAATTTTAAAAATATATTTAAAAAGAAGGAGAAGTTCTACCTTTGTTATCACTCATTCTCTCTTCACACGCGCACCAGCACAAACGATGACCATTTCAGTTTCGTTATCAATTATTTGAGTAAAAAAAATTTCAATGTCGCGGCTGAAAGTCGCGGGAAATAAAATTGCGCGCACAGAAGGCTTTCATTCCTCGTCTCTCGGTACTTACTTTCGCGGTGATGAGCGGGAGAGATCTTCTCAATCGGCGATTGCGGCGATATCGGGAGCTAGCTCGGTGGTTGGACCCGCAAGAGATTCCATCTTTCGCACGACTCCGGGGCACCGTTTGATCCCTCCTCTGTTTACCGCGATGCCGGAAGACGCGTCTAGGAAGCTCAAAAGAGGAGACGTAGACCCGTGATCGACGTTAGGCAACCCTACGAGGCCCGTCCGAACCGTCCGCGCCGCGACGTCGACGAAGAGCGCCGATTTTCCACGAGCAACCCCGAGAGGTCGTACAACACCACCGTCAAGAGGAGGACAGCGATGGAAGAGGAAGAGGAAAAGGTGGAGGAGGCAGCAGAAAGAGGGGCTGGTGGAAGGAGCCGGAGGAGGATTTCAACCTGGTATTGGTGAGGAGGAGACCGCCGACGTTGAACAGCGCCGATACGCGGTTGTGTGCGCGTTTGCGAGGAGTTAGATTAGAGAGGAGGAGAGACGCGAGCGAGAGGAGAGAGAGAAAGAGAGTGAAGGCCGAAAGCGAGAGTGCGGGATGGAGAGAGAAAGAGAGACGAGGCTGGATATGCGACGTTGGACCTGCATCGGTGTTAGTGAGAGTAAAACTTTTCTTGCCTGTGTTCGTACGTACGCATCGACTCGTCTCCGAGAGAGACGAAGGACGAAAGAGAGAGAAAGAGAGAGAGAACGGGGAGAGACGAAGGAGAGGGACCAAAAGAGAGGAGAGCACCGGAGGAGAGAAAGGCAGAAGGGTGGTGCAGAGGGGAAGAAAGATAGGGCGTAGTACGATTTTGCTAGTACGGAGACGAGCTTCCAAGCAAAACGCGTGGTCCACCTCCGAGTTATTTCCTTTTCCATCCACCTCCCGCGTCTCCTCAGCCGCCCCTTTTCGCCGTTCCGCCGCCTGCCTCTTTCGTCCCTCACTTCTTTCCCGGGTCCTCCGCCGTAGCTTGGACGGCACAAATTATTACCCGTCGCAGGTGCATTTTTTCCTATTCCCTCGCCTGTACGCCCTGCGCGCCTTGCCGCGCTTCACTCCGAAACGTCCGTCGTGTGACAAGAAATTACGAGAGCTCGGAAGCGCGACCCTTCGCCTCGCTCAATTACCGGCGACGAGGGTAAACCTCTGCTCGAAGTGCACGTAAACTGCAGCAGCCGGTGTGAGATCTTAGAAGAAAATCACACGGCTACTTGGTGGCGATAGGCGCGCCGCAATTTTTAGACGACGGTAACATAGCTACTCCGAGATATATATATTTTAAGAAAAAATTAAAATTAATTTTTATTCCCTCCGTCCAGAAACTCCCTCCGTTAAAAATCAAAGTTTTACGCATAGCGAAAGTGCTGACAAACACGTCAGCAAAGTTCATCTTTTCGTTTCGAAGTCATAATGCGACGGAGTGGCTAGCTAGGAACGCCGAGGGAGGAGAAGGGCGTTCTCAAATGGTATCATTGAAACCTCCACGACCGGATCATGGGCTCTACTCGATCGAGAGAGGCCGAAGGGAGAACTTCTCGCGGAGAAACGGCTTCTCGCAAAAACCGAAGATACCGTACGATCATATGAACGACGACACGTTCGCCGTCGACGGATAGGCGGCGGGCTACCGAACGTCGAGTTTAATGCAGATTAAGGAGCGCGGGGGCTAGAGGGTCCTTTGTAGAACGCGTTTCGTTCGGTATTAGCTGGAAGTAGCTCGTAGAACCGTGGTATTACCTGGAATTACGTCTCAATCTACCGTGGCCGTCGACTAAACTAATATTAAAACTTTTAACGTAGTTAGAGCGCGGCCCGTGGTTGCTTTACCGTCCGTGAAGCTCCATGCTCGCTCTCTCTCTCGCTTCCCATCTCTCTCCATTTATCTGTCTCTCTTCCTCCTTTACTTCCCCCTCATCTTTTAACCCTTCTCTCTTTCTCTCACGCAGATATACCATCCTCTTCTCTTGCCGTATACGCGTGAGTTGCATTGACCGCTACTGAACTTTGATGTGTTTCCTGCACAAAATTCACCTCCGAAGTCATAAATTAGCTACTGGAGACCGATGCGTTTCTCTTTGGGTGGCTCCCTCGAACCTGCACCAATACCACGGGCCACCACTTCAGCGGGCTCAAAAGCATCAAAAGCAAACGCCGGACAAACCTCACCGGTTTGCCGATGGCGGGAATTATCGAAGTATGTAATATAACGGATGTTTAATCCGGAGTGCTACCTTAATTTTTTTTACATAATTCGCGGCCCGCGTAAAAGCGAAAATTTTCTCCCTTTTTTCCGAATTTTTTTTTTTCTTTATATTATACCAAATACTGAGCAACGATAATTAATATTTCGCATAAATGCCAAATACTACCTACGATAAACGTGGGCATCGACAAAGAATTTTACGCAAGCAGTAAAAGTTAATTCAGCCAATTTTTGTTCATTCGCTGGTTTTTACTTGTAACAATACGAGACCCCAACGCAATCTCTAAACGGATTTATGTGGCATAGAAAGATATAGAAAAATCGCAACGCCCGAGCAAGGATACCGCGCCGTCGATTATTAATTAGCGACGATCGTGTAAATTTTCTTTTATTTTTTTCGTGTATCTACACGTTGTTTCTCTTGATCACTTTCACTTAGCCGATCTGCGGCCCGTCTTTGAGATGCGTCGGCTGTCTCCGTTCTCACCGGGACAGGAACTTTTTATTCCGACGCTTAAGAAACGGCCGAGTCTCTCCAGATCGGAGTTACTCCATTTAGAATCTATTAAGTGAATTAAGTTCCACCAATGAAGTAGTTCTTCTCGCTTCGCCTCTCTATCTTTCTTTCCGCCAACCGTCGGCAACTTTTACTCCTTCCAGGTTCCTTCCAAAGTTGCCCGTGGACGGAACGTCGGCCAGATGCGGAGGGACGGGGAAAGGCAAATCGAAAATTTACTCTCAAATTCACACCGAATAATGCGAAGAAACGGGCACAGCTAAAGGCAAACGCCCTTAAACGCGACGCTAAGATAGAACACGAGCGGCTGCGCGAAACGAAAAATTAAGAAAAGAAAGTTGTCCTCCGCCTTGAAAATAATATTATTCCGCGGCGAAAATAATTAATATCGTTTCGCGTGTCGTTCCATTGTGCCCGCGAGGTAAAACGGAATGTCCGGTGCACACGGGCATGTGACACTTTGTGTCCTCCACGCCGCGGGAAGATACCGGTCGTTCCAGTTCCAAGGCACTTTCAATACATTCATGCATTCATATCTCTTGTCTTACCAGACGTGAAAGATCAACGTTAGAACCGGGCGCGATAACGTTTACCGATGCACGTCCACGCATTTTCCGCGCGCACGATCATTGCAGCCTCGTAATTAAAGTGAGGATGTTTAAAAATGCTTTTTGTCAGCAAAGATACTCTAGGCGTATAACGCGCACTTTGTAAGATTACGACGACAGTTTGACTCCGCGTTTAAGCACCCGTCATTAAAATACTTTTTAACGTGGTATTTCAAGAAAGTAAATGACGAATGCATTATCCGAAGCTGATCGATAAATTCCTTAAATTCGTATCAATTCTCTTTCTAGTTTTACGTCGCTCCTTGCTTCGTTTTTCGCGACGCTCACGCGGCTTGTTTAATTGCAATCAATTTCCATAAATCATTCGCTGCGGTAAACGTGATGATAAACGTCGACGGATAATCCATATCCAGGGTACAGTACGTTTTAATAAACAGTCGCGATGTTTGCTTTAACGCACCGAGACGGTCGACTCCGATCGGAGTTTCTTAAATGATTTCATTTACAATTGTCCCGTTAATAAGCGCATTTACGGTCGTCCTGACATCGTCGCCTAACGGAGTTTATCGACTTTCCAAGTTCCACTGGCCAGCGAATCGAAACGAAATGGAAAGTAACAACTTTTAGAATGCAACAACTTTCTTCGCAATTAATTCTTTAAAGGCACAAATTAGCGAAGTCATTAGTATAGAAATATAAACAATAAAGGTAAAGTAAAACGCCGGCAATTGGCGCCGACGACTAAAAAATAATTTTTTTTTCGTTTAAATTAACTTACAAAATTATACGAAATTATTTTTGCTTAAAGTTGTAATTAAGTTAATGTAATTTTTTTTCACAAGTTATACGGTTGTAAATTGAATTGCTGTTCTAAAACTGTTTACGTGATATTAAATCAAGACCGTAAAGTCGATATCAGATACGACGAGAATTGATGCACGTGATTTTCACACATTGGTAATCTCTGAACAACATATTTTAAAAACGAGCGATCGCAAGGGACATCCTTGCATCTGCAGGCCTCGAAGAGGAGTGCTGGAACGTCCTACCCCCAGCGACGTTCCTCGTTCCTCCCCGCGCGCGCGTCCTACCCTCGAGGTCCTAGAGGGCTTTTCCGTCCCTCTTTCGCTTCCTCCGACCCCATCGTTCCTCCTCGCCGACAATATTCGCGCAAGCGTCGCCCCCACTCCCACGAAAGCACGTCGAGAACTCATCGGAGATACACAGGGAAAAGCTCCGCGTTCCACGCCTCCCACGATAGGCTTACTTTCGTGTTACTTTTTGCCGGCGAGAAGGACGACGCCGGCGTCGTCTCGTAGGTGGCCGTGAGCTCCACACATGGATCCTCTGGCCAAGAGGAAAAAGAGCTCTCTTCCCCGTCGCGTCCACCGGCAAAAGAGAGCTTTCCTTCTCGCCGCGCTGCCCTTTTTGCTCTTTCTCTTCACCGCGCGCGTGGACCACCGTCCTTTCTTCGGGGTACCGCCGATCCTCGCGTCATCTTTTTGCGGCCCCGCTAGCTGTTTCCGAGCTATCGCGAACAATAAACGACAGTACTTTCGGAATTGTAAACGACAACGAAACGAAACAACGACTTTCCAGAAGAGATTCCCTCCGAAGTCAAAAGTGTGGGACGAGTATTCGGCTGAAATGTATAATTGTTACCGATAACCCGCCGTTTGCGGATAAATTCGCGTGACGGCCGAGATCGATATCAATCTCCCTCATAACGCACACGAACGAACGGCATTTGCTTCCCGAGTAAACTCACAAATACAGACAAAAATAATTGCAAAGCGCTTCATCCTCAAGTAGAAGAAATCGTGTTTTTTACCTTTCACTCAATTGGTATAAGAAAGAAAACCGTAAGACGGTGAAACGGTAATTATGCAAGCGCCAGTACCTACTTCGCGCGCAGAAGTAGGAAAAATCCCAGAGCGAAGTATGTTAATGGCCGAAAGTGAAATAAAACGGCCGTGAGGTCACTCGAGCGGCAAAGTTCAAAGTCCAAAGTTCGGTCACCCCCTCTGCCCCCTCCCCTCCCTCCCCCCGACCGTCTCCCCGATCCTCTTTCCTCGGAGACGCAGCTCCCGGACTTTCCGAACATTTCTCACAAGAGTCGGATCACGAGGGTGTACTATCAGAAAATTCGCTGTTATAAAATGAATAATAAATACCCTGCGTTTTAACATCCAACATTCAAAACGCTGCTCGAGCATTTTAATAAACAATTACATTTCTTAAACATTGATTTACATTCTCTGCAATATTTAATCGCTTGTTTTTTTACAACTCGAATATTCCCGATGCGAATAGATTTTCCTGAGCTTTATACGTTCGTCTATCCCGTAAAGTGCAATTGTCAAAAGTATGGAAAATATTTGACTCAGCAACTACGATGTGGTTAGTGCAGCAGTAAGATGTCTTACAGCGGACTCATCGAAATTGAAGTTTGCTAAAGGGGTTACTGATCTGATTTCGGGAGGGGCGTTCGACGGTAGCTTTTAGGGGCGGCCAGCGTGAAATACAGGCAGATATAAGAAGGCAAACACGGAGGACACGTTTATATATCTGTATATGCGTATTTGTTCGTAAATACGGAACCCAAGGCGTTGCGTACGAGAGCAAATATTGGCGAGGGAAGAAACAGGGAGTGAGAACGAGAAAGAGGATAGGAAAGAGAAGGAGAGAGAGAGAGAGAGAGATGCGGGAAATGTGTGGAGAAACGCATATAAAGTTCCATATATCTATCGAGGGAGAACGATGATGCCTCGTGGTCCAGGGCATAAATCCATCGGTTTGCTCTCTATCTTAACTCCCGCTCTATGTACCACCTCGAGGCATCGGAGAAGCTTTTTCCGAGATCAACCTATGCGATCTTGCCTGCAACTTTTATTGTCTCAAGAGCGACGTCAATCTTATTTATTTCACGTTGAAATTCAAGGCATTAAGAAACTAGTATTTACTACAGACGCCAGAACGTTCAATTAATAATAACTGTCTCATAAAATAAACGCAGCTGTGATATATCGCCGCGCAATTATTTAGCAGTTTTTTTTTTTTTTTTTTTTTTTTTGTAAGGTCTTCGAAGAGTATGATTGCAACGTTAAGCAAGACGATCCATTGAATGTTAAATGATACGAGAATGAGGAACGAGGCGGTCGGAAGGCAGAAAAGGAATGCCGCCGACGTTTTCTCCGCCGATGGCCGCTATCGCAATATTAATTGACGCAAGAAATTAGCTTCGCGATCCCTGAGAATGATTGATCGCGTAATGAGAAATCCCTAATAATGACCTTGGCGTTTTGGGGTCCGGAGAAAACCGTGGTGACGACGACGGCGGTCGGGGGAGAAAAGGTATTAAGAAACGACATTAGATTATAATTTATATTAAAATCTGTGCAAGGAGATAAAGAGAGGAGACACCCACCGACGGTCGATCTCAACCCTTCGCCAATGGCGTAACATTCGTCGTCCTAAGACGCTAAACGTGATAGGCTTTTAAGGAATTAAGTTAACATCGTTAGTGTCTTAAAATTTAAAGTAAAACGTCTCAAAGGAAAAAATAATTAAATATTATGTGAAAAAGATATCGCAAAATTATCGCGTATCATAAACCACGGTTATTAAAGTATGTACAATAACGGAAATAATATTTCCATAAAAAAAAAAAGAAAAGAAAAAAAGAAATTGATTTACACCGTGAGCTATTAATTAATTTAAAGTTAATTTTAACGTATGACGATACAATTAACGAGAACAAAGAGTGAACATATCACTTTAATTAGTTTCTACGCCAATGGGGAATAATCAAGGGGTGGTCCAAGGGACGCTTTATGGCGATGGAACGAGAAAGAGAGACAGAAGCTGAAGGTACGTTGCATAGAACAGGCAACGCGATAGAGCATTATAGTGAAGCAAAGACGGGGTAGAGACAGCATGCTTAGACGTAATGGGATACAACTTTGGACTTATTCCCGTTAAGATATTGAGCGTGCAACGGTAAGATGCTCGGCCTAACATGCTACAGTTTAGAAAGGATTTTCCAGTCAAAACATCAGTCTTGATGTTGCAATCAGCACAATAAATAATATTTATGAATAAATAAATATATTACAATAATTTTACAATATTATATAATCTTATTTGCTTTTAAAACGCTAGGCTGCAATACATTGAGCAGAACAGAATACTAACTTTAATTTTTCTGTTTCAGATAATACTCTGCTATTGAAAAAGAGCCAACCCGACATCCCGCAGACATCCTGAGAGGAGGAGCAGGCCCGGGACGGGCATCATGCATCGGCGGAACAGCTTTTAGGTGAGAATTAATTCTTTTTTTAAATTGGTCATTTTATTAATTTTATTTTTATTAATTTTTATTAAAGAATCAAATACAAACGCGTAATTTTTTTTGTCTAAACATTAACTGTTTCCAGCACGTCTACATTAATGTTTTATTTTATGTTACAGTCTCCGGCAGAATTCTATAACTCCGTTGAAGCTCATGCAAATTTGTAAGTCACATAATTTTATTCTTTTTCGTAGTTTGTAATTGGGGCGTCTTAAAAAATATCGCGCGCATAGCGTGTGAACATATAATCTCTAGTAATATAAATGTAAAATAAAAAAAAATAATAACAATTAGAATTCACTCTTACGTATTCGCGAAAAAATTGAATTCCTATTCTCATACTTCGTCTAATCTTAATTTTAACGTTACGGCGTTAAATTATGCGAAAAAGTGTCTATTTAAATTAGGGTCGATTTGCGATTGAACCACAATTATTGCCTAATAACGAAATGACTTGCCAAACATTTAAGGCGGGCGTAAGTACTGCCCGTCAACGACAGGCACGAAGAACGAAGAGCGACCCTCTTTACTCGCCGCCGACGGTACGAAACGAGACCCGCGTTACATCCGAGCGACAGGACGATATCATGAATTATAAAATGACGGTAAAAGCGAAAGTTTCCAGTGGTTTCGCGAATCCAACGACGTGAGAGAAAAGGAGAAATTGGAGGAGAGATAGAGAGAAACGGTGATCGCGGCGGCGAACCAACCAACCAGCCAACTAACCGACCAGACAGGCTCCTCCTAATTTAATGAAATAGCGAAGGGTTAGGCTTCTAACAGGTGAAGCGCCGAGCAAATGTTTAGGCAAAGTAGCCTGACTACATGACGTCTATGTCGCCAACGTGGCTCCGCAATGCATTTACACGTCATACCCGTGTACCCCTTTCGCCTCTCTCTTTTTCCACGTCGTGCATTTATATTTATCTCCTTCGCTTTAAAGTTAATTTGATAAACTTCCACGTTCTTAATCACAAATGCATGTATTCTCGGTGCGTTAAATATAAATGAATTTATACGTGCTCTTGACGAACGAAAAATTACCTCGGATTGTCAATGAATTGCGTCACCCGTGCATCTATTTCACCCACCTTCTCGCTTTCCCTTTATCTTCGAGGAAAATCCATTAAAATGGATGTGAGACGCTTTTTGACGATAGCGATAGTGCTGGTTCGCAGCATCCGCGCCACCAGCGAGCCCATCGACCTCGCTCTCTGCCTCCGAGCGGTGAACATGCAAATGCGGAACCGGTTACGCGAGCGTTTTCACGTCCGGAACGAGGCGGTAACGAGAGAAATCCGACGAGACGTCTCCTGGATAATTTCCCTCCTAAGGCACACGAGAGAGTGTCCTACGCACACTCGATTATCGGCGTAACAAAAGGGCGGTCCCGCGTCGTTCGTCGTCTATGAATCTAAATGCTGTTCATAAATAAAAATTTGAGGGAACTCCCGTGCGATGTATTTTAATTTCTTTACTTTGCAAGTATCGTAAAACAAATCGGGTCGAATCGCGAACTAAAAAAAAAAACCGCAACAAAATTTACAAAACGCTTTATGTATTTTAATATTAATTTTAATATAAACGAAATAGTTACTTGAATTACTCTTTTGACGGACGTGAAAATATTGCGGTAGAAAAAAAAAAAAAAAAAAATGTTCTCAAACAGTTCGCCGCGTGAATTCCGCGTGAATTTCGCAAAAGACGAAAGAAAATCGTTTCTGAAATGGACATCCCCACGTCGATACGCCTCCCTAACTTCAATCTAGATACTCGGCACAATACCGTTCTCATCCAGGAGGTCTGGTCAGGCGACGATGGAAACGAATGGGAGGACGCGCTCACCGGTGGTAGTAATCTGGAGGTATTCCCCGGACAGCCACGCGCATCCTGTCAGGACGACGGCGGGGGGGAAGAGGTAGGGGATGAGGAAGTGCGATGACTGTACGATAGGCAAGGAGTGTCAGGCCAGAGGAGGGTGGAGGATCGGCCGCGAGAAAGTGAGTTGAAAAGAGAGAGAGAGAGAGGGAGCACGGTCGTGATTACAGTGCCGTGTATTCAAATGGTCAGCCCGACCCACACCAATCACAACGAGCACCCCCGAACATCCCCGATACCCTTGTCTAATGCCAAAGGGACTAACACCGAGTGTACCCGGTGACGCAGGAGTGTTCACACGCACGCACGCACGCACGAGCGCGAGCACGCACCCGACCTCTCGCACGTCGAATCGAGAAATGGTAATATGCAACTTGGCCGACAAGCTTCCCTCCGTCGACTGGAAAATTCGAAGGACCTCCCCAGAGATCCGACTGACCGTTGCAGGACATCGAAAGACCTCGAGTCCCCGGGCTTCCGTAATAACAACACCCTTCGTCGAAAAGCGCCACGCTATTGCATCGCTTGATATGTTATCCCCGCGGAAACAAAGAATCCGCCGCCTCTCTCGCAGCTCGTTCTCATTATTTTGAATATCGTGTTTTGCGTAAAATAATAAACTAAAGAATAGAAATTCTGATATGAATCTGCAGCTCAACATTTTAATAATCGCAGATATTTGCTGAACTGAGCATTGTTCGGCTTCGGATATATTTAAATTATATTAAATTGATAAAACTGTATTAGAAAACGTTCTTATAAATGGTCGAGTTACCATGACCGAGACATTTCGGACTAATAGTTTGTAACGAGCAAACATTATGCAAATTGAGTCGATCGTCGAACTCGAAAGATAACCTCCTTGTTGGCAGGCGCGATAACTAGTGGGAGATGGAGGAGATCTAGGAGAACGAGAAGGAGACGGTGAAGATGGCGAGAGGTCGTAGGACGACCCTAGTTAGTCCCAGGTCTATGAATCGTTAATGCTAATCAGGATCGCTAGGGCTGCGGACGAGGTGACGT
The DNA here is from genome assembly GCF_019399895.1 of Cardiocondyla obscurior. Classification (NCBI taxonomy): domain Eukaryota; kingdom Metazoa; phylum Arthropoda; class Insecta; order Hymenoptera; family Formicidae; genus Cardiocondyla; species Cardiocondyla obscurior. The sequence goes on from NC_091869.1 coordinate 6,830,699, forward strand.
CAGCCCTTCGTCAGAGATATGGACGCGACGAAGGGACTTGATCAATTAACCCTTCGCGATATAGATAAACTTCGAAGACCATTGGCTACGTCCTTTAGATTCTCGTGCGATTAATCCTAATCACGTGAATATGCATTAATAACGAAAATTTAATATATATTTTAAAAAGCCAGAAAACTTAAAATAATGACAAATAATTATTAAAATAAATATATAAATATATAATCCCGTTTGCTTTGCTCTTTTCTGAAATATATTTCTACTCGAATACGAACAAGCGAGGAAAAATTTCACACATCGCCGGACTCGTAAGGCCATACATTTTGTTCGGACGATCGATCGATTACACGCACGGACGGAAGCACAAATTAGTGGAAGATCATCCCTTTTCCGGGGACTCAGCAGAACGTCGCGATACCGTAAAGCAAACATTTCGCCTAACGTTTAGGGTAGAGTTACGTTGGAGGACTAGGGACTGGTTCCGTTCGGCTGCGACGTCGCCGCGAATCGCCTCGCAAGTGTGCCTTATCTGCCGACGAGAATATAAATTTCGCCAAAAGGTCCACGATGCGTTACGGGGAAAACGTGCACGCATACGGCAGCTCGCCGTCTCCCATTATTATCCGTTGTTTGCCGCGGGCTTGACCGCAAGATTAACGCGCGCGGCCACTCGTTTTATTGGTCACGTCACACACTCGCATGCATATATTAAAATGATTATATTTTTTAATTCAAATCAATGTAACTTTAATTGATTAATTAACAATTGACTAAAATAAAACCTTAAATTTTATTTATTTAAATAAAAGAATAATATAACGCAATTATTAAATTTTTTTTTCTTTTATTTTTTTATTCTGATCAATCTTGACGCTATCGTTTTATTATCAATTCGATAAATGTACGTTCACAGAATATCCATTAGATGCACGCATGAAAATGAGAAAAACAAAGGGGCGGTTTGCTTTAAATTTTACGAGCACGTTGTATCGACTTAATTCTCACGAACTCTGATGAACCGGAAAGCGTGCTCGTCAGAAGGCGCGAAGTGAAAAATGTGAGAAACTTGCCATTCCTGGCCACGTGCAGCTGACGATTGCGTCACGGTCCGCGGAAGGTACCGCGTGCAACGAATATGCAACGCGAAAATATAATTGTGCAATACGATAGCAGGAGATATTTATCTTTCAAGGCTTATGGACGCTCGACTTGGTACGAGCATCGTTTGGCGTGAGTAGAAGCGAAGTTAACGTGCACACAGACGTTAAGGTTGTCCTGCATCATATATACATTCGTTAAACACGCGAACCCTTCATTTTTAGTAAATCCGTACACATCTTTAATAAAAAAGAATCTGAGATATTTCAGAAAATTAATTGTCTTAATATTTTCGTTTACGTCTTGATTACACAATCACATAAATTTAATTAACAAACTTGAATAACGTTACAATAAAAAAAAGGTTTTTAATTTTTCAAGTCTCCAATTTGCAAAACACTCCGTATATGACAGAGGTCCATGTTGAACCAACGACTGTTATTTTATTTTTTTTTTTTTTTTCTCGCAGCCTCCCATGTGCGTGATATTTTGAGGACGAGTAAATATTCGGCACTGACCAGCTCAACGCGAACCGACGAGTTTCGGCAATGCTGAAGGGGGTTAACTAGCGAGCTAACGAATGCAATATGTCGGAGTCGGGCTGAAAGCAGGAAATCGCTACAACGAGCGCCGGAGACCGGGCTGTTGGTCATTGTGAGCGCGAAAACGCAGCCCCGAAAAAATGCAGCCGAACAGCCGGCAGCGATTTTTGTCAGTTATTCAGTTATTAGTTTCATTCAGGGAAAAGCCGGCTGCGCGGCGTATTCCAGACGCGAATACGCCGCGTTTGCTTTGTCGTGGAACGAGCTCCCGCAGAAATTTCGCCTCCTTTCCATATCGCATTTTTATTATTTCTTTTTTCGTTCATCGGAGTAAAGCGGAAAAAATTAATGATCCCTTTCGCGGCGCGGAATACGAAATAAGAGACTCACGTTCCGATGAATAATTATTATCTTAATTTCTGCCGACCATGCTTCATTATGCCGGCGCTGTTTGATCAGTAAAAGCAATTATGGCGATCGCGGCGAGCGTTAGTGTGCGCGAGTTGACGCTCGTACGTTAAATTCTCTCTCTAAAAGAACGGCCGTTCGAACGAGCAGATATACTTAGAGGAAACGACACCAATTCGCTGACCAGCCGAGGGATACTAACGAGCACATCGAGCGATCAATAAATCGTTCACGTTATCAGGATCGCCGATTTCGGTTTTCCAGAAGTGCGTGCTTCTTTCTCAGGCGTTTCTGGCGGGACGGCAAGCAGTGGAGGGCGGAGGGTAGCGATAAATTCCGCAAGAGCTGCGTAAGAACGGGGGCGGAGGACGACTCGTCGATAATAAGGGGATGATCTCGCGATAAGGGCGGCGGCATTAATTGAGATTCCAGATAGACTGTGGTAACTTTTGCTCGGAGCCGCGAGCTCGGATAACGATCGCCGGAACAATGGCAGCTGCGGCCGCATCTGGGCTGCATCGGGAGAGGAGAGTGCCCGTGAGAGAGGAGATCGTGTGCTTCTCGGGCAAACAGACAGGGCGCAGGGAGAAAGAAACGGACGGAGCTGCCCCGCGAACGGAAAAAGAAAGGGGACGGGAAACGGACTTTGCCTCTTGATGCCGCGGGTGAGTCCATAAATCTATTCGCGGGCGATAACTCGAATCTCGTCCTTCCTCTTTCCTACGATTCTTTTCGTCCCGCTTTTCTTGCCACTCCAGCGATTGGAACATTGATCGTGGCGGTGCCCGAGCGATAATATTCTTGATATCTGATATAAATTGTGTTGCGAAATCTAGCCTGTCTGTCTCACTTGTTCTGGAATTGTTTCGCAATAGAGAAAATGCAACGTCATAAATTATATTGCGTTACTTCGTCGAAATAACGATATTATTTATCGCGTTGTAAAATATTCGATTGAAAAAAGTGTGCCGCGTATCGATAATAAATTATTTAAATCCGAACGCAAAATGTTGTAAATGAGGAAAAAAAAAAAACGAAAGATTTCTTTAATTAAGAAAAATATAAATATTTAATAAGTATCCGTAAAATATTAAGCTTAAGTTTCCACAACTGCTAAATCTAAATGACTACGTGGATTAATTTCTGCAGGATTAAAGCAAAGGATTCCGGATTCTGCAGTGTGCTGCCCTCTGACGACACTGAATCGAAGTCGAATATAGTCTACCTATAATATAACTAACTACGAGTTTATATAACTAAATTCGGACCAGATTTGATTGAAATTTCACAGTAATTAATTAGCGCAATAACCATAAACTGTTACTCGATCGTTACAAAAATTACCCTGTAAATTTCACATGAAAGTGAAGCGCATGAAAAATTATGCCAATACGAATCGGAATCGCAGAACTAAATTTTAAAATTATTGATAAGACATGTAACGAGACGTTCCGTAAGAATGTTGTATTACCTATATTTTTCTTCGGTAAGTAAATATAATTCGTTAATGTGTATTTAACACATTTTAGAGAAGCGTATTCCCGTGCATGGGTAACGTCACCTAGCACGCTCTAACGTTACAAATCGTGCTGCATCTACGCAATATACCATGTAACCATTAATGGCACGTAATAAAGTATAAGTACACGCAAGATGTTAGGCGTCATTGAGGCCTCTCCTGTTTCCCGTAGATTCCGCCGATTCAATCTGATAAATTTCCGGGGGGAGGGGCGGATATATTCAGGTAACGGAAACCTATTACAAGGCGATATCTATCGAGATGAGGGCGGACGGGAGGGCCGCCTGGAGAGAAATAAAGAGCGATTGCCTCGGTAAATCAGAGCCCTCCGCCCGCGCCATCGGGGACCGCTGCCGCCCTTCGTATTCGTCCGGAACACCTTCCTTCCGCCGAGTCACCGTGCTGCATACCAGCCGCGAAACGAAGAACACGAAGGACATACGTATCGGGACATTAGCGAGCGCCCGTCGGCCCTCCCCCCGGCTGCGTCTCGGTCTTCTCGCCCATTTCAACCCATTCGGTGCCCTTACGAGCGCGACGAGGGGCGGCATTACCGCGCGCGCGCTCACCCCCGAAAGTATTTCCCGAACAGCGATAAAGCACCGCGATGTATCATCCGTTGCGCGCGACCGCGCGCGGCTAATAAATTCCTGTCGAACACGACCGGAATCCTCCTGTCCTCATTTCGTCGCGCGGTTACGCGGAACTGCCGAGAATTGTTTATTCTCCGGCTAACTGGTACGCAATTTCCGGCGGAGAATTTACAATCGACAAGAGGCAGACCGGTATATAAGCGGAGGGACGTTTGCGTTACTTTGGAATCGTCAACATCGAACGACTTAAACTTTAGCACAATAAGAGAAAAATATTGAGAAGCTGCGAAAAGGGAAAAAAAAAATACCTTTCTCAAAAATTTCTGCAAGATATTCCTAAAAATAATTCCGTGAGAATTTACGGTGATAAAAATTTTCTATAACTTAATGGGATTAAACGAGCGTCACTTGTGCTATCTGCAAAGGCAAAGTGTGTCTGGCAATTTTTCAATATTTATCAGAGTGTCTCGTGAGAGAGACCATTGCAGGCGCTCTCGTGGAAAATGGCAATATTGTACGTGATATAGTTCAGAACGAGAAGAACATATACGCGCGGCGAGCTTTTTGGCCGTACCATCGCTAAACCCCGTCCACGCTCACGTAATAATAAATCGAGCGATCGCCATCGATAACAACTGCAAAGATACGCCGTTATCTCGCGCGGCGGACGGTCTGGCCGTTTTATAGATAATTTATTGGCTGAGCAATTTGTAAGGGTCCAAATAATGGCGCAGAATCCAACGAAATCCAGCCGGCTATACCAACTCGGCTAAAGACACGTGAGTTTATGGCCAGGGTGAAAATCCCCCGAATTCACTTACTGCTTTAGTTTCAGATCTTTCTTTATAATTCATCAAGTGCGCGAAAGGGAAAAAGAAAAAAAAAAAAGGAGATGTTAATTTAAATTTTAAATAAATAACTATCAAAATGCAATTAAAATCAAGATACAAAGAGTCGTACATTATTTATAATTTACATAAATAGTATCTTTAACTCGCCTCGACAAATCAATTGTATTTAAATTAAAGATTCTATTATTTCAAGAGCAGTTTTTTTTTCTTTTTTCTTTATAATTTCTTTAAAATCACGTGCTTTTATCAATCTGCGATCGCGACTATTGCCCACCCGATGACTGCTATGTTCACAGTGACTCCCCGCGTCGAAATTTCCGCGGGATATTCAGGACGTCGAAGAAACTTGGAAATTATAAACTCGTCAGGCATTTACGAGAAACGATTAAAGCCAGCCCACATCGTCACGGATAACAGTGACGACAGAGGAGAAAATAGACGAGGGGAAAAGCGAGAGGAGAAGAGGCCGAGAGAAAGAGAGAAACTTCTATCGCGGCTGAGCCGGCGATAGTCGCCGCACGCACGTTCCCGAATTCTGCCTCCGTTCCTCTCATTTATCGTGTATCTTTTCATCGCGCACGTCCTTCTCCATCACACGTAAAACAATTTATCAAACTAGCGCCGGCGTAACGGCTTATTCATGTGCGCGGATCCTCTCGAAAGCGCGGCTTAACGACCCACCTTCTGCGTCCTGACGTAGGATTTTTCGGGATTCCTTAATAGCACCGTTGGATACTCCCGCGACGTCAGCGCGACGTTTATGGTCGATATTTCTTCGCGACATTTCCACGGGCAACTTTTCGAAATTGATTTCTACGTGATAAAACAAATTCGTATCAACTAATTCGAAATTTATTCGGCGTTTGATCGAATGCAAATTAAAATACGCAGTAACTTCGTCCGCTTCGGTCCGTCGGTAGAATTTTGCATCGTTCCGAGTTACATTTCGTATTTGCATCTTTTAGACTGATACTCCCGACGTCAAAATCCCACGGAGGGAAGAAGAAGAAATAGATACTTCCACGGACCATTGAGATTTATTGCTCGTGCTTCCTGCTTGCTCCGTATCAGAATCGATTTCGTTTGAGAAGAGCAGCTCGCCTTTTGCAGGAAGAACGGAAACGCGAAGAGGTATCTCTTTGCTCTCGTACCAAACACGAAAGCCGCGCGCTCTTATTCTCGCTCTCTCGCTCCTCTCGCTCTTCGTCTCTCTACGCGCGACGGGATACAAAAGTTTCCCAAATATCGAATTGACGTATCGCTTCGAAAATAGCACGCCACGTAAACAACCGATATGTATTCGCATCACGCGGAACGTCCCGCGGGATGTCCGCCTTCTGGACGCATCCGCGTGTCTCACACGACGACGGATACCGCAAGGAGAAAAAAGGAACGATCCGACGAAAGAATAGCAACACGTCAAAGAAAAGAGGGGCCGCGACGGCGGTTTCGCTCCGCGAAGTGGAAGTTTCTCCCGTTGCGTTATTATCGCGCAGGTCTGAAATACGGTCTCGAAATTGATTGATACCCGGCGCAGTTATCGATATTGATCTGTCCGTGGCATATAAAAATATCCGAAAAAGGATATGATTTATTTTGTTTTCGGTTACAAAGCCGTTCGTACGTCACATTACTGATTTACTATAGACACCGCTTCGCAAAGTGAAAAGGAGAAGCAGCGAGTGGAAAAATTAAAAAAAAAAAAAAAAAAGAAAAATAAATGACACCGACGAGAGGCAGACATTTGGAGGAATCGCGAAAGTTTCGAAAATTATCGGGCGAAGTCGCGCGTAGATGACGACGAGCATTTAGACCCGCGAACAAACCGGTCGCGGACGGGCTCAAAACAATACCCGCCGAGATAACGTAGCTTTGAACTTTGTTCCGCTTCGAGCTCGATAAGTCGGACTGAGCCCCGTGGCATAAAAACTGCGAAAGTTCGCCCCCCTCCTAGTTTCTTTGGCCCCGTTAAATAAGTTCGCAGCGACGATGTTACGGTCGGACCTCGCTTACCGCTACATCTGGAGTGGCGCGGTTACGAACAATTTAAGAATTTTTGCCGAAACTCGCGCGGAATGCTACGTTTAATTACGAAATAATGGTAAAGATTCCCGAGCGATGGCACAGTCGCCGTGGCAGCCCGTTCGTTTGTGAACTTCCCTCATAGTTCAGCACTTTGCGGAATATGGTCATAGCAAACTGCTTTCAGAGCGCTTCTCGGTAAATTTATTCCCGCGAGCGCTAATTCGAGGAGCTTTAAGACACTAGAGCAAGCCAAATTATAATCTAACGAGATCGGCAAGCTTGTAAAAATATTGTCGACGTAAAAGTATATATATATATATATATGTCGCTTGCTTATTTCCTTTCTTTTTAATCAGTATCCCATTTGTCAAGCCCGGTCCTCGTACCGGGTACTCTCGTGACAAGTATCAGCAAGATTAGTCCGGAACGGAAGCGGGGTCATATTAAGAAAAGGGCGGAAAGCTGGCGCGCGCGCGGGAGTGAGGCTGGCCGCATTAGTTCCAGCTCGTGTGTGCAGGAGAGAAAATGGCAGTAAAGGGCCAACTAATCATAAAGGACGCGGTAACGAAGTGAATTAATCAATGGATTAAACGCGAACTACGTGCAGCACGCGGGGGCGGGAGGTAGACGCGAGGGTAGGACGAGGGGGACGAACTGGACGGAGACAGCCGGACCGGGGGGTGGCGCGACCCTGACGTCTCTCGTTTGTCACACAAATAACCGAGCATTTGGCGGGGAACGTTCATCCAGCGGCATCCGCTCGATGGACAAACTCCACGGAGGATGACGAATTCCTATGGGACCGTAGGCCGCACGTATAACCTCGGTATTTCACCGGATGCTCGCGTATTCTTGTCAATTCCAAGAGCATGTAATTTGAAAGCCAGAGCCACATAAATGTGCTAAAACGTCGCGTATAAATCTCGATGTTTTCAGTCGTCGTTAGAGCCACCGAAATGCGCTGAAAATTTATAATTATTTTTAATATTTCCGGCATCTTTTAAATCTAATTAATTCGGATACGATTGTTTTTCTTTTCTACACTTATGTACATGTAATATGTGTAATTCAGCGATCTTCGTAATTGACTGTAAGATCCTTAGAACAAAAATTAATTTTGTCAATCAATTTAATTAATCTCAATATTTAAGATGACTGACGTCGATGTATAAAGCAAGTTATTACACTGACGTCGAGGAAAATGGCTTTCCGCGGACCCTTTCCGCGAAAGGGTTAAATTACGCAGCGCTACCTCGGGCGACGAAGAACTATTTTCCGCGTCAGAATCCTAAAATCAATCTTGGCGAATGACAAGAGAACTTGCGCGTGATTAGTCCCGGAGGAGTATCTCCCTTGCGGTTAATTCCGGGCTCGCTGCTACTGGAGGACGATACCTCACCTTCATCTTCGAGAACGGCGGGGAGAAGAGAAGAAGGAAGGGGAGGGGAAAGCGCCAGAATCCAATATGAAGCAACACCGCAACGTACCAAACATCCGTCGGTCCTCATCTTCTCCATTTCCTATGCCGAAGACCGCCAACGTGACGCGTTATGGAAGACATCCGCAGCCGCGTCGGCACGCGATGAACGACAACGTCAAATTCGCAGTCTTTGATGGCAAAGTTTTCCATCCGGTAAACATCGACTCGCGGAAATGAATCGCGAGTTCTCCGCGTATGTGAAACGGATGATAAGGCAGAGTCGGTTTTAATCGCGGGGAAGCGGAGGAAAACGACGGCATGTAATAAGCGATGCATTATAGCCGGAATAACTTTTTTTTTTTTCTTTTTTTTTTAATATAAATATATAATAAAAGCAAATAAACTTTTTTAAAATAAAAGTAAATTACATTAGCGCGGTAACAATAGTTAGTCGTGACGAGTCAATAATTTTCTATTTTGTTATAGCGATAGCACGTATCGAGTGAAATACGGTGGAAATGATTACAACGATCTCTTGTAGATTAACTTAGTTGCGAGGAAATGGTGTAAGCGTTTCTTGATGTTCCGAAAAGGGTCACGGCGAAGTTTCCCCGGCGGTTTTGATAGAAACTGACAATGCTAGATAATGTCGACGACGACGACAACGAGAAGGACGTCCGGGCCGAGGAGAGCCGCCTAATGGCGGTAATGGCTAATAACCTTCGAATCTATCCATGCTAATGACCGATGCCCTCTCCAGTCAGAAACCACTTGTACCTAATACGCTTAATACCCGAAGCAACTTGGCACTCAAGCCAAGTTCAGAGCCTGCCGCGGTGAGTCTAGCTTGAGTGCCGGCAAGACACGCGTCACATTACCTATCCAAGCGCTAACGCCATCGAAAGTCCCATGACCTGGGACCGGGATAGCGAATGAGAAGGAACGAATGGACGGTGGCAATGGCGATGATGGTTACGCGAAAGACAGAGGAGTCGATAATGACGTCACCTGGCGCGCGTCGCAAAACTTTCCAAGAGTTTTAATACCCCGGCCCGACGGCAGTTCCGCGGCTTTCCTCTCCTAAACTCGATGAAATAAAGAGGCTCCTCGCTCATTCTGACAATTCCTTTGTCCCTGGCACACTCACGCCCGGTGCGTAAGTACGGGAGGATTAAAACTTTATCATAGAGGAAGACTAATTAGCGCGCCGAAGCATTTACGAATAATAAAAAATCTGAAATTGAGAGGACATAATTGGGAATGTGTAATAATTCAAGTGTAAAGTTCTCACCAATAGGCAAATCGCCATGCGGCTGTAATGTGAAAAAAGAATATTTTAAGAATTATTCTATTTTTTCGAATCTACTTCTTAATATAAGATCACGTTAAAGGTCGTACATAAAAAAAGAATAAAATAAAATAAAATAAAATAAACGGAAATCCAGATTGAAATTTTTCAGAGGGCGAAGGGCTGTCAAAATGACGAGCTGCCAGCCGTGAGGCGGTAAGAAATTATTGAGCTAATTACTGATAACTTGGGAGGCCCAGCGAAATACTCGAGTCAAAAATGAATAACGTTGAAGAGAGGCGAAGAGCGGGAAAGGACACCAAGGGCGGATGTATCGCAGCAATAATCATCGGGAAGGAGAGTTTTTCCTCTTTTAGAACGACGTGGTAAAATCGTCTCCCTTCCTCTCTTCGCCTTTCACCTCTCTCTCTTTCTCTCTTTTTCTCTCGCCTCTCCAGACAGAAATATGCGAAGCCGCTCGTGCGCCACCAGTCGAAAAGACTGGCTTTTCGGACGCGTAATTGGACAAAGCCCCAACCTTCCTTAGCGAAGGCCGGGCACTCAGCCTCGGTCGCAATATGCCGAAAAAAAAAAAAAATATATGAATCACTTCTCACAGAAAGCAAAGAGGAGGGGAGGGGTGACGTACGAGTGGAGGACAGTACGCGCGGCAAAGGGAAGAAAGAATTATCAACGTGGTCACACGACAAAAATTCTAGACGAGGGAGGGTAAAACTCGCTCGAAAATTACGGCCGCGCGCGATTTAATGCCTCTTTGCTAAATAGATGGCGAGCCTCCGTCCCTTCGCGTGTAAATTTCAATCTGAAAATCTGACAGAGATTTCTGTACTTCTTTGAAAAAGAGAAGCGGAAATGCGATGAAAATGTCTCCTTACACCGCAAGGAGATATCGTTAGTTACGAGGAAAGTCCCGATGAAGGCGAGCGCGATACAGACGACGGTGGCAAGGGGTTGAAAGGTGTCCCTCCGCATCTCCCATCTTGTACTCTCCACGCCTACCTTCCTCTTCGAGTCTGCTAGGAAGTTGGCTCACCATTAAGATCCTCTATTTGCACTGTCGGCAGCCACGTCGTTTGATATTAATGTTTTTCTTGCGTCGTATTTCGTGCGCCGGTAATTACTAGTGCAAACAGCCGGCACGGGGAAGAGAAAGAAAAAGAAAAGAAAGCGAAAGAGCGGCATGAAGGAGTACAAGTAACGCTCGGGTGTTTTGCGAGAAACCTGAATTAACGCGCCCGAAGGGAAATCGTTACTAACTATCAATTGATTCATCTCGCTGAGATATTTAATTAAAAATCATCGGGCAATCACATTTTCTCTGGCCGCTTTTTAACCTTTCCCACCGTATATACACGGTAACAAAGTTTTAATTTGCATAATGCAGCCAATTGATTAATAAAATCGTAAGTAATAATGATGCAAGAATTATACGTATCGATATTATTTGCAGATCTAATATAATAATATATTTGCTCCACGTGCCTCGCGGATGATTCTAATTAATTTCGGACATATAATTTCTCGGAATGGTTATTATCGATGCTCCTGTCCGGGTATCGCTGCTATTTCTGTAACTGCTTGAGTTAGAAGGCCAAGAAAATCTTCCGGCCAACCGGCGCATCTCACAATAGTCGCTCATTTGTCTCGTGATAGCTAATGAAATTATAGCCAGCGGTCCGACGCGGTCATCTTTCCAAGGGTGCTTTCTTGTGTCTCTCTCTATTTTTCTCCCTTCTTTTCCAGACACTTAGACTACTCGGATCGCAAAAGCAAGAGAACTGGAAAGAGAGAGAGAGAGAGAAAGAGAGAGAGAAGAGCAAGAGGAAAAAGATAGCGAAAAGATTCTCCCAGGGGGTCTTCGCGAGTGTAGCGAGGAAAATTGCGGGAAAACTTGTTTCGCGGATATCTCTTTGAGCACTTCTCGCAGATGACGGGGACCAAGCGGCTAATATTGCGTCAGTCGGTCACCGACACCTCTCGTTCGACCAGAACACGAAGTTATGAAACAGGAAAGGAGATGAGAAAAAGCAAGAAAAAATTAAAACCATCATCGCATAATCGAAACACATCTACGCAAGTAATAAAAACAAAAATTTTTTAAAGTTATCTTATAAAGATGCATACTTAAAAAAAAAAATTCCCATTTATGAAATGATGTATCCAGAGGTTAACGCAAAACGACTTTCCGATTTATCATTCGCCATCTTCCGTTCAAAGTTTCGGGAACAAAATTTATATCAACATCAATGTGGCTTTATCAAGATATGTTAATTTAACGAAATAGGGATCGCCGCGGTCTCCCCGAGAATATTTCCGACGGCAGTTACGCGAAAGGTTAACGTGTCGTTCGTAGGCCAGGCGTATCCCGGAATCCAGTTATCAGCTAATGAAAAGAAGAGCGGCAGCTCAATCTGCTCCGCGCGGGAGCTCCGTAACTGCCTGGGTGGCTTCGAGGGTAGAGGGCAGGGGGGGGATCCCCAAAAAGGGCTTATCTCGGCCAGAATTTTTTAAGATTAGCCTCTTGTGTCGTATTAAGCGAGGACCGTTTAAGCCAGCTAGCGTACGAAATAGGGTGGCTGACACCTTGCCGTCCCGTTCCACCTTTAGCCCGCCGACACCCTCCGAACTCCGCCTCGCGAGACACGATCGTGCACGTAAATAGCTACTTGTCGGATCGTTCCGGGAACTCGCACGCGCTTCTTCCGGCACGATCGAATTAGGTATTTCATAGCGTGGCCTCACGGCGCGCGTAGGCCTAAGATAAAATCGATAAAGACTTCACGCGATGGGGCTCGCACGCATGACAAATCCGGAAGTACAACGTGTCGCACCACGCGTGTATACGCTCTACTGACCCAGTTAATGCCTGACGCATAGGGCACGAGAAACAACGAGTGGCTACACACTAATCGATTTAAAATCGCTCTCTCCCTATGTAAGTGCGCGTAAAAATAAAATAATCGAATAGCACGTACGTGCTTCTTGAAATATTTAGATCGAATATAAATAATTGTTCGAAAACGATGGAAATCTTATTTTTTGTCTGAATAAAGCACGTAATATTCCGCTTTAAAATTAGAATATTAAGTAAAAAATCAAGTATCACGTGTGTACGTGTATACACGCTTTGGAAAAAAATTTCTTCTTAAATATATAATCTCCCAGGTAACTTAAATGGTTGAAATACTCGTCGTTTTCGAAACCGCGAAACTTCAAAGATATCCCGACGGTGTTCTGCCTTTCTTACGTAACGTTAATATTATTATTTCCACGGTTGACTCCCGCCGTGCCCGACTCGTTTATTTTTCTTCGCTTCCCACCGTCAGGAATGGAAGAGGGTTCAACCGAGCTAGCGCCGGCTTCTCTCTCTCTCTTCTCTCTCTTTCTCTCTCTCTCTCTGCAGCCGCTGTCGTCCGTTCGTGGCAAACGGTTTTTCCCGCAATTTCCTCGGGACTGCTTGTTACGCAAGTTTTCCACCCCAATTGACTGCCCCCCTCCTCGGCCAGATTATTTTTATAATTTTTCTTGGCGCCCGCCCTCTCGCCATGAGAGCAACCCTTTGGCCGCCTCGAAACGAGGCTGCCCAACCCTTCACGCAACCCCTGCACCTGCTCGCCGTTAATTTTTATTAGGCGAGCGAATGACGCGAGAGCACCTCCAGCTCGATTAACAAAGCTGTCTGTAAGGTCTCCTTGCCTCGTATAAGGCGTTTTAATTACAGCGACCGGCAAGAAACTTTTTTCATTTTCAGCCCGAGCTAACGTTAAAAATTCATGGAAATTAATCCATTTGCGAACATGTCGTGTCGTGTTCCGAAAGCAACGTTTCGCAAAATCTATCATTCCTTTAACAATAATTTATTTTTCAATATCGGGACATACGTTCTCTAAATAAATCATATAGATTTCTATCAATTTTGCCGAACAACAGGAAACTGAAAGGAAATATAGATCATTTAATTTCAGTAAAAAAAAAAATTAATTAATTAATAAAACTGCTATAGTACATGTTTACAATACAGTTAAGTTTACGAATACTTAACGCGCAAAGTACCACGGCACTTTAACCTCGAATATGAAATACAAGCACTCGTAATCCGGCTTGCGACTGTTAAATATAAAATCCGCGGCAAACGTCGGAGTGAAAGCTGGTCCGTTCGGAGAACAATAAAGTAATCAGACGAAATTTTCAGATCGAGCGCGGAGGAAAGCACGGAAAAACTCGGCGGAGGTTTTAAATGCGGGCAACCGCCCCCGGTAGGGCGAGGGAACGTCGAGAGTTCCTGCATTTCACGAGCCATTGTACACGCTCCTTCCGCATCGAAAGAATTTTAATATTTGCCAATTTAGCCAGCCTCCGGGAGGTAAAGAGCCGGATTTCCCCGGGTGCGATAACCACATCAAGGCGCCTCCGACGGTTCAACTTTTACCTTTGCGCCGGTCAGCCCGCGCGCACCGGCCCCGAAGAAAGAACCGTAACGAAACGGAATACGTACGCCTCGAAACAACCTCGAAATCAACGAATGTGATTACAATGAGCAACAGAATGGCCGATTAACAAGCCCGAGAAACGGCACGCTTCTGATATTGCTGCCTTTTCTACCGAACAGTTTCGCACACACATCGCTTAAGTTGAACTGCAAATACTGCATCGAATACATAGTCCGCTGCGCGCGGAAAATTAAATCTTATCCCTTACGATAAATATTCAAAAGACGTCGTTAAAAGGTCTAAGTATTATTAAAAAAAAAAAAGAAATATCTGGACCAACTTTCACCTCGAGATTTATTACGATCTTACCAGTGAAAACTTTGAATGTCCTAGTACGGGTCATTAAATCAAATAAACTATTTTCTTGCCGATCACGCACAGGCGACCTTAGCGGAATGAAAGGAACAGGCGTGAGTAGATGCGAGTGTCGTGGCGAACTTTGATATTTCGTAATTCCATTGCTTGCAATTAGGGCCGGTAATTACCATAACCATTAGCGGGCCAGCGGGACGCGGGTCCGAGAAACTACCCGGAACACTCGGGATACCCCGGTTGTGTTCTGCGGACATAAATACTGGTGGTCAGGCCGCCGGTGGAGAGCGGTGACCGTTCTCGGGGCGGGAACGCGCGAACTCCCCCGACGGCGCTGGACACACAATCAGGAACTTGCCTGAGGAATGCGACCGCAGCCAGTTTCTTAGAGCGGTCGAATTAAACTCGTTCCGCGCGCCAACGCCGAGGAAACGGCGTTCCATACGGTCGGCAAGGACCGCAACCGGAAAGATGTCCGAGGTTGGAGACGGAAACGATGGCACGCGGCCAGAACGCTCGAAATCCCACGCCTCTCCTCTCACGAGAGCGGAGCGCAGCATAATACGTAAACAATGTACATACATATATCATTGCAATTATTCCGTCAATGCAAGTATATCTATTTCTTTTCCTTTTTTTTTAACTTTAATCGATCTCAAACTTCCATGGAAACGGCAAACTGTATCGTATAAATATCTCACGGCAAAGCGGAGTTCCATTCGCGTCGATAACCAGCGTTCGCTTTAGAACCGTTAATATTCATCTTAATACAAAGTGAGTGTATTTCCGGGGACGAGAAACGTGATAATAATCGGGAGTAAGCGAGGTCGCGAATGTCGAGTTTGAAGAGTAAATTCAATTAATTCAGCGTATCGAGTTTAAACCAGTCGCAGCGTCTGAAATGTCCAATTTTCTGAATGGAAAAACACATTAGCCAAATGTTCAATTGGTGCTGCGACGCGGCTCTCGCCCGGCAGCCTCGCGCTTCGCCGACACCGCAACTGCATTTCCTCTGCAGTGCCCCAACAACTTTGACTCCGCTCCATCCCTCGTGCATCTATTTTCTTTTATACCGTCACACACTCCTTCGCATCCTTCCTCGACTTTCTCTCTCCCTCTCGGTTTCTCCGTAACGGTATCAATTAATCTGGCCCTCCAACCCTGCTCACGTTGAACGTTCACCCGACGCGCATTGGTATTTCCGGCTGAAACTTCGTTTCCTAATCTACGCGCCGAGGTTTCCATCCCCTTCCCGTATTTTCGTTTCGCGGCCGGGAGATTGTTACATTACAGCCAGTCCCTCTCTAACGTCAATTATTATAATTTTCTTCTACAAAAATAACAAAAGTTTTGATACGCAGAAGGTAATAAAAAAAAAAAATTAAATACGAAGCATTAACGACATACGTAATAATTTATAAGGTATTAATTATAAACAGATACGGACGGCTAGACGTTCAAATAATAATTCTAACTACGGTGGCTGTTCATTTTCTCGATCTCATTCCGACGGATCCGTAAGTCTCGAGGGATGCGAGATGTCCCGAAGTCGATAGTGATTAAAACTTTGACTTAAACTACCCGACCAGAACTCGGTTGGCTATTCGAGGATCGATTTGGTATTCCGGATATGTGAGAACCTGCGAGTTCGGCGCAACGAATTGATCCGTTGTACAAGGAATGAAAATTGACACGGACACGATGGCAATGATCAATGCCGATCGCAAGTGTGGCGTCGCACTATATTCGCAAGGATGCTCTCGGATTGCCTCGAAAATTTCAGCTTCGTGATATCTGAGATAATAACGTTCCCGAGTGATGGGTGATAGACGAGAAATTGTAATGAATCATTGAAAAGAAAGCTCGTTGATGCTAAAGATTAAAGTATTTAAGTTATTAAGCAAATGTACAAGAAGTATATCCTATATGGGGGTTTGACATGCGGGTCTAAATGCCGACTAAGCACCATAAAATTTCCATCGATCGTGACGACGACGTCGACGAAAAGAGAGAGAGAGAGAGAGAGAGAGAGGCGCCAGGAAGACTGACATGCCGATTTATAACGCACTAAACTCGACGATGCGTGTGATCTGCGTGCGTCTCACGCATACGCGTCCCTCTACGCCACCCAGTACAGATATTGATTCGCGTCAATTATCGTACATAGAAGCGAGAATTTAAATCCTATCTATAAAAAATTGGTGTGACGCCTGAATAGTTAATAATCTATTCTATTGTTGCCGTTTATTACATTATATATTTTTTTTTGTTACAGATTAACGCAGCTGCATCCACTGCTGTCAACGAAAGTGTCGTAACCGCCGATATTATTAATTATACGAACCGCAGCCGGTTCGTCGGTCGTTCCAGAAGTTCCGTACAGTATATTCGGACGTAATTTTTTGGCATGGCTTTATTCTAAACGCGAGTGCCGGACAGAAACGCGCGAAAGTAATCAATAAATTTCGCGATTGTAAAATCACGGTCGGGGTGTTCGCGAGTGACTTGTCCGCGGAAGGATGACTCGACACGTCCCATCTGAGAGGAGGAGCAGGCCCGGGAAAAGGCATCATGCATCGGCGGAGCAACTTTTAGGTAAATATAAATTTTTTTTTTTTTTAGAAAATTTTTTTTAAAATAAAGCTTTGCTTTTACATTAATTTAAATACTAACATGTCTAAATTAATATGTTTTATTTTTTGTTACAGTCACCGGCAGAATTTTACAACTCCGCTAAAGCTTATGCTGATTGGTAAGTCGCATAATTTCTTTTTTTTGTACTTTGTAATGGGGGTCTTTTAAAAAATAGCGCGCGCTACACGCGCTATTTTTTAAGGTTAAATTAAAAAAAAAATCCACACGAATTACAATTGAAAGTATGGTCCATTGCAACCTCGACATTTCTCCTTTGCCACGTCACGTCATGAACGTTAAGAGAAGTATCACGGTCGAGTAGGGTAGCAATTCCGCCGTTTCGCATAAATATTTTTCATCACAGTTTTCCTCTCGCGACCAAGAGGGAAATGTTTATCGTATATTATGGGTGATGGGGGTTAAGCGCGGTGGAAACATTTGTTAGGATAAATTCCAGCTGTCTGCAGGAAAGAGAGAAAACGGACGAGGCGGTCGAAAGTTCGGAACATAACGAATTACTCGAATATTTAATGTATATACGTGATTTCGGATTTCGTTAGTGTGCAAAATAGTTTGGAACGAGGGATCCGACATTCGCTCTCGTATCAATTACCTAACTACCCCGCCATGAAGGGGTGAGTACGCATGCGAAGGAACGAAAAAAAAATTTCTTTTTTTTTTAATAAAGAAAAAAAGAGATAAGCGCGAGACGATTCTAGTCGGTCCGCGCCATTTGTCTGCCGCCAACTTTTTAATTAATATAACATCGCCGAGATGTCCGGCCTCGCGAAAATCAGAGGCGGTCGGCATTTTAATCCTTTTCAGAGATACATTTCGCACGTTCGTGGATTAGTCGGCCTTAATTTGCCACAATGTATGTGCGTTATCGCGCTGGCGGTCAATTTAATTATCGCTATGCCGCAGCAACGGAGAGAGAAAGAGAGAGAGAGAGAGAGAATACTTAATGCTAATTGCAATCAAGCCGATCGTATAATATAACAAATTCAACTCTTGATTTTATATTTAAAAAATATCGAAGAAAGTAAAGTTCGGCTCCGCGCTTTTTATAGAAATAATCCTGTCTCACAATTCAACAACATCCGAGCTATCGATCATTGCGCGAAAGTAATTTATGTCAATTTTCTGAAGCTGATAGATAAACGAGAATGAAAAAAGTGACGACGGCGTGATGATGAACTGTACACCTGCGCGATCGTGACATGGCTTTTTGTTTTTTCTTTTTTTTTTCTTTTCTTTATCGAAATGAAGACAAAAGTATTTTTAGTAACGAGATTGTCGTTCGCGCTCTCCCGTCGCAATTCACAAAAATTGCGTGGACCGGATGCGAAATTCGGTTGATGCGCTTCGCGCGCTCGCCTATTCTTATTCCCGCGAAATAACCTTAAATTCTGTTTGCCAGTTCTTTTTACACAAAGGACCGGATATGTAGATCGGGCATCGGGGGGTCTTCTTCGTATGAAAGGCTAATATCGCGGCGCTACGTGTTCCGCGTGCGCGATGCCGATTGCCGAGGCAGGCAGCGTCAGAGAGACATAAGGATACGCGAGAAGAGGAGCACCCACTATAAAACCATTGCTCCGCTGATCATAAGAGGGACGATTGTATTCAAATCGTCTCCCTATGTATCTCGCGATCGAAGCCAGACAGGAAGAAAGACAACGAAAAAGAGATAGAGAGAGAGAAAAAGAGGAAGCGTATCTTTTTTTCATAAATCCATAACGCGAGTTATAAAACAACCATTTGATGGTGGAAAATATCGGGCGGGCAACCCTCGAGATGATTTGCTGATGTATCATTTTTATTGCCGTATGAAAGTCTTTATATTGGATAAATTTCCATACGAAGTGCGTAGACATCGACGCCTCTTGATTACTTTAACAAAGTGCGAAATATACAGTGTTAACGAAATTGAAAGCTAAAACGTTGTCAAAAGATATTTATGAAATATGCGAATTATATAATTATTAATAAAAAAAAAAAGATAAAGGGGAATCTATATATTTTGTTCGATGCATTTTATTTTGACGGAAAAAAAAAACGGGACAATCGACAAGTTGGTGGAAATACGGTTTCAATGTGAATTTTCCGCATGTGCTGAAAATGTCTCTGCTTGACTGCCCATGACAAGATTGCTCGTCGTATACGACGACGATGACGACGGCGACAAGAACCAGGACGAAGACAACGAGAATGGTAGCACTGGCATCATCCTGTTTTCTCCTCGTCGCGAGTAGTAAAGGCGAATCGTGCTTTTCGGACGAAATAAGCGGGGTAGTAACGTCTGGAGCGGACAGATCCCATTCCGGATTGCAGATCTGCCACCCGCAACCCGCCCGACCCTGTGCCTGACCGCGGATCGGGCGCAAAAGTTTGCCTCGCTCTCTCTCTCTCCCTTTCTCTCTTCTCGCTCATCGCACTTTGCAGGTGAAACAAGGGACCTCGTCCGGAAGAGAATTCCGATACATAGCGCCGGCTGTATTGGCGCAACCGCGACCAATATTGCTGTAGGTTAAATCGCTATAACACAGCAGCAATTTAGAAAATAATTCGTGATACGTACTACATCGATAAAAGTTACGACCGACGATAGGGATAAAAAAAAATCTCGATTATTTCGCGTTCCTAAAAAAAAATATATATATGGGTAATGAGATCAATCTGTATTCGCCGTTCGAAGCTAAGAAATCAGTTCAAAATCCTAAATAAAATATATGATTTTACGAGCGCGCCTTCGCGTCGTCAGAAAATTTCATTTTCGCGGCACGAGTCGCAACTGTCTTCCGCAGTTCGGCTCGCGACACATAAGCGAATATCGGCGGGCATTGTTGCGCGTATAACTTTAGCTGTCAACAGTTTTACGATCCGCTGGTCGCGCGTCCTCTCCTCCCGTCACCCTTTTCTTTCTCATCGCCGAAATCGACGCCTTCGTCCCTCACCCTTTCCCAGGATCGTTCGCCCGTCATCCATCTCTCGGCAAGTGCATTTCATTTTCGCGAGCGGACGTATACCAGGGCGTCTGCGGGAAAATTTATGAACAGCTCCATCGCGAGGCGAGCTACGTGGCACGAAATTTCGCCGGCGGCGAAAAATACGCGCGACCGGTTTTGCACGCGAGATTTTTACGACTTTACGCGGCCACGGGATAAGCGGTAAACACGTTCCGAGCAACGGCGGTTTTTTCCTCAACTGTCGAAAGAGCAAAGGGTCCGAGAAAAGGGATTTAAGTACAATGACACGTGCAAGTACGAAGAAAAATGGGTGCTAAACATTTTTTTTTTTTTTTACATACACCGCGCGACGCGATCACATCGTAATATCTACGGCGGGGCAAAATCCGAATAATACACGTTTAAATATTTTGCAGACGAGGCATATAGATAAAAATAGAATTAATTAACCCAAGCATCGCGCTTTTGGTAGTAACAAATTTCTCACCGCGCTAGTGCTTACAACAAGGAGAGAAATTGCCGGAACTGCTGCAAGTTTAGATTTCCCCGACCGACCAAGCGATACATCGAGCATACATACAAATACGGAGGAACATAGGCACGATCTTATCCCGCGGGAATATAGCAATCTTGCAAATATTTGGATGAATTACACGTACAACGTCGAATCACGTTGGCTCGGCTCGCGCGCAGAAGTTTGATTTCGCCATGAATATGCAGGCGCTTTTATCCGCGTGGCGTCTTAATAAATTATATATCCTTTAGCAAATACGGGAAATGGTTGTTTCTTTTCGCGGGCGCGGTACGAATGTCGCGAAAACACGGCCGAAGTTTTAAAGACGACATCACGTTATATATCGCGCGGGAGAACTCGGTTATATTTGCGGATAATATTGACCAGGGCTGTCACACCCTCCAACAAATTTCATATTTCCTCTTCGGTAGTATCTTCGACCCCGTAAGTACTTGGAGCTGCGGGATCGACACTCTAACTCCGTGCTCTTCCCTGCTGCCGCGCACCTCCTCTCATATGATATTTTCTTTCGGGCGTGTTCGAGTATTTACACGCATAATCTTCATATTTATTCGCGTTATCACTTCGCAGACGTATAAATATTTTCCCCGATTAAGCGAAAAGAGCAGAGACGCCCGGAATAATTATCCACGAACTTCACGTGCGCGCATGCATAATTACACGCACGAAATGGAATTGCGCATTTCGTAATTACAATCCATTTCATTATATTAAGTCGTTGCCAGTCACGTTTAATTATTTTAATTTTATAACTCACACGTGGCTGCGTTGCGCGATTAAAACAGGCGCTTTAAAATATGTTTAACGATTCCTTTCAGCCGTCTTTGTTTTATCACGGAGGAGGACGTTCTTCGTAAACGGCAAGATATCTTTTATTTTTTATTCTAAATTCACGGTATTGTAGCAAATTACAATCACGGCTGCGAAGCTGAAAATGCCGCTGTGTATCTCCTCTACGAAATTGCGCTACCGATATCGCCCCGTAGTAATTAAGGTAAACGACGCGTAGGAAGTTTACGGACCCAACAAACTCCCGCGACCGGATATTTTATTTAACCAAAAAAGAAAGAAACCCGCGCGAACGGTGTCGCACTTGTCGGAATACAAGGCGTTACATTCGGTGCCGCGATATTGGCTGCACTCTGGGCCCCGGCGCGTTAAGGGAGCGCGCCTTGGCGCGGTTTGTTCTTGTTGTTGTTGTTCGACAAACTGTTGCAAAATTACTAGCCGGCCTGCTCTGCGCACCGTAGCCAACGTTAACGATATTTGCAGCTGGACCGGTCGTGAAGTTCTCGGACCTCCATTCTCGTCCCTTGCCCCTACGTGTTTCACCCCCCCTTCGACGTCGTCGTCCGTGAGTAGCAAAGGACTCGCCACGGCTAATGGTCAAGTCGCCGCGACCTGCACGACCACAAAGTGATCGCCTTCCTCACTTCCCGACTTCACACAGGATATTTCCAGCGTGAAGCACAAGGTACCGGATGGTCCGGCGAGCACAAAAGCCACGCGCCGCAAGTAACAAAACTTAAACAATATGTATCGAGACGGGAGCAGACAATTCGTGACTTGCGTGTCAATTCCGCTTTACCCTGGTCACTCGCGCGGCCGAGATTTAAAAACGATAAAACGATCGAGAAACGGGCCGAGGAAAAAAAAAGAAAAAAAAAAAAAAAAAATTAAGGGCACACAACCGCGCCCGCAGCGCGTTCCCTGATTTTAATTTGACGCAAAGTACAAAGGAGAGCGGAGGCCGGTCCGATCGCCGAATTACGAGAAAATCTCGGGCGTAACAACCGATTAACGATCCGCGGCTAATTGCGATTGTGTCGGCTCGCCGAGCTACGAGCCGAAGACGAGGAGGGATTAAAAAATGTTCCGATATAAAAGCAGAAACGGCGCGCGGCTACGCCTGCAAGAACGCACGAGGGAGTCGACGCTGGCGGGACGGAGGAGAAAATCCAAGTAATTAACAACTTTTTGAAGCCAAGGGATAATCTCTGGACGGATTCCCTTCGTTTGGCTAAAAGAGTTTTCCCCGGCGCTAAGCCGTGACCATTTGGCCGACTACGTCGTAGTCGTCCTCGTCTCCTCGTCATCGTTCTCGTCCTTTCCCTGAATATCGTCCTATTCTGTCGTCCCACCTCGGTGTTTATAATTAAACTTTTTTCCCTCCCCCTTTCACCCCCCTTTGCCTCTCTACGGCACGCCTCTATCTTTCGTCGTGGCCATCCTTAGTGATTCTAATTGTCGGCAAACTTCCCCGAGCAATCTCTCTCTTTCTCGCCTTTTTCTTTTCGAGGAAGAATATTAGGAGCGATTAATCTCGCGAATCTCGCGTTTATCGAGATACATGATCAATCAGCGAGCTATTAAAATGCACTTCTACTTTACAGCGATCCATAAAGGCGTCAATTTTATCCGTAACGCGCCGGCAAGAGATTATTTTCCATCGCGCGAGGTATAAGCACGCGATTAGATGCATCGCGGCGCGGAATAGCGCTTCGCCAGTTTCCTAAGCGCGTTTCCAAAATAGTCGGCGAATTCGAAATTTTACGAAATAATGGCTTGCGCAAATAATGACTGTCCATATGATCCGCAGCTTTTCATACAACTCGCAACGTTCTCGGTGAGAACTTTTAATACCACGCGCACACAACGTACACTTTCGCGCTCTGCACACACGCACACGCGTACATAAGCGCGCAGTCGAAGCTCGTTGGCGGCTGCTTAGCTGTTTACCGTCTGGCACGTCGTCGACAGGGATTGTTCGTATCCTTCTTCCACGCGTGCACGCGTGTACGTGCGGGCATAATGCCGCGCAACACACAGCCCGGCGAACTAGTTACAACTTTGGATATGTAATAGCGCGTGTAGGCGATTAGGCGGTCGACCAGCGCTGCCAGGACCATCGAAGTGTCGGATTACAACTTTGCCTGTATTTCGTCAAAAACGGTTGCCACGCAGAACGGGTTATTGTTAAGCGGCACGGCAAATTCACCGTGAATGCGCGTTAATATTGTAAAATATAATCGTCATTAAAAAATTAATTGCGAATTTAAATGTAAAATTTTGGAAAGTTACGACCGTCTCGTAAACGCGATTTTGGCGAAACAAATCTCGCGCGGAAGCGCTGCTCATCGGGACGATTTTACAAGAATGGCGTAAAAAGAGGCGCCGCGAATGACGAGCTCGATAGGGAACAGGGGGAAAACGTCGCTTCCCGCATCACGGATGAATAGTGCGCGCCCCACGCGGAAAGCCACCCCCTTGACTCGCATATGTACTCGCGTTCGCGAACGGGCGTAGAGAAACGGGCCCGAAGCAGATACGATTCATGCGGCCACGACGGATGGTTCTCCCATTGTCGGCTGGCTGTTAATTAGATATCTAGTCTTGCCGCTCTCTCAAATTTACCTTACACCGCCCGGCGCAGCCAGCCACCCCATTGTCGCCTGCTCCCACGGCAGTCGGCGTCTACTATGCGCCGCGACCGACTGCCGCCAACTGTGAATGGCGGTACGCACATTTGCGCGACACCGCGGTAATATCGCGACGACGGTACGTGACATAAATCCGAGCTTTTACTCTCCCTACGCCACCTCGGACCGTACAACATCCGCAACTACGCAATCGTGATTTGGCTTCCATCGAAGACGAGTCTGTTCGAGGAAAAGAATTAATCGCGCGAATAAATAGCGAAATAAACTGAACGCAATCGAACGTATTCTCACTCACACCGGAGGCGAATTAAAATAACTTTTTTAGTAGCCACGAAGAATATTATATCGAGTGTTAATTTATAAATATACGAACTTCTATTGATTATCGCAATCAATGTTAATTAGCAGTTATTTTTAATTACCGGGCGCGCCTTATCAAAAGTCCTCGAAAACAAGTGTTTCGCGTTGCGTCACCACCCGGAGCACCGTTCAAAGGACGTCGTTGGACATTAATTGGTGCCTGAGATCTTTGTCCCTGGGCGCGATTCGTCCATTGTCGTTCTCGACGAACACCCGGAGTCGTCCGGCCACGGTTCGGTGGCCACATTCACAGGATTAGCCAGGATTCGCGTGAACGCGGCCACACCACGTAATTGCGGTACGAATTTCTATAGGGTTACTCTGCGTAGGGCGCGACTCAGGTATCCCATTTCCTTCTATTACCGCACTATCCTTTAGCGGGCCTCTTATTAGCCGATTCACGACTTAGTATCTGTAGCTCTCTAGCGGGAGAAATCGAAGATCGAGACAGGAGTAACAATTGAAAGCATCGCCCTGACAGAAACCTTAGCGACGTGAAAGTTCAGAGATTATTTTCAAATATACGTCTTTACACGTAACAATTTTGGAGATATAAGTACGGAAAGTCCGAAGTAAAGCGCTCAGAAACGCCTTTAATCGCGCCTCGAGAGTGAAAGCAAAGGAGATCGGTAATCCAACACCCTTCAGCGATCCAAACAGTGAAATGAATTATATTATTTGCCATTCGGGGCAGAATAATTAAAAGACGGTATGACGCGCGCTCTGCGCGCTTTCGGCTATCTTTCTCTCTCTCTTTTTCTCTCTTTCGCTTTCTGGTGCGCTACAATCCGCCGACAGGAAGGGTGAAAAGATTGACAGTGAATTATTTAACTCTGACAATTAAGGGGATTTAACCGTCCACCCAGTTTCCCTCGTCCCCCTATCCTCTAATAATTTCCTTTAAGATGTGACGATACCTCGAGAAATTATAATAAAAGAGACGTGCCTCGATATTGATTACGCTTCCCACTTGCCAGAATCTCTTTCGGCTTTTCGGATATTTTTCCGCTTACGGTTGTACACCCACGTGTCATAATTATCCCATCTTGCCCCAAATATCAGCCGTCGCTCAGTCATCGTCGAGTACGTCCAAACGTAACTTCGCGGCGCGATCGATCAATTACGTAACGAGTGCAAATAATAGCCGACACTCTCGAAGTGCAGTTCTTAATTACTACGTATAGTCATCGCGACCGCGAACGAGCGTACGCACACACACAACGGCAAGAAAACATAGTGAACCTGACGCTGCTTTAATCAGTGCCGATGCGCCGCCGCGATGCGGCGTAATACATAATGAAAATTGATGAGATAATCGCGAACGGGGGTCGTGAAGCCCGTAAGGGTGTATAAATAGGATAATATTGTTTCCAAGATATAGCCGTAATAGTGAATAGCGCGAGCACTCGAGCACGGAAAATCTTCGTGGTGCTTTGACTTGTTAAGTAAAAGTATTTTTAAACTCGAATCAAATTTCTTTACTTACAAAAATGTTTCGACGATTAAGTGGTTTCAAAAATTTATTATTACTATTTTTTTTTTCTTTTAATATATAAACTTTTATTGCAATTTAAAGGATCAAATATATTAATTTAGAGCAGAGACATGAATAATGATAGTTGCAGCAACGGTTGTTTTAACGCTTTTGCATTTGCGGTACGTGTTATTACGAGAAGCAGCACTTTATACAAATCGTATCGCGGTGTTTGACATTATTACAGTAATGCCATTATGTACAGCGAGCTTACCGGTGGCACAGTCGTTATCAATAAGCAAAACAACAAAAACGCAAGAGCCGCACGTGTCGATAAACCGGCGGAACGGAAGGTTTTCGTCTAACGAGCACCTCCGCGCCACGCAACTACCCTCTTAATTAATGCAACTTTTATTATTGTTTCCTTGTAACAATCCGACCGCACGCGCTGCCCTCAATGTACCCCAATCCTTTTTACGTCCTGCCCTCGCTCGTTCTCCACCCCCGCAGTCCGTCCTTTCTATCTCTATCTATCTCATTCGTCCTCCCTCTCTTTCCCTTGAAACGCACTGAGAGCATTTCGTAAACGCGGAACATCATTCAGGTAACTTTCGAAACGAACAGGTAGAAAACGGAAAAGGACATGTCCACCGGAGCGTGAATCGTTCACCGCGGACAAAAGTTGGTGGAATATAAAAGCGACCCGACGGTTCCACGCGCGTAGAACCGCGTAAAATACGTCGCATTATTTTGGATCGCGAATTAATGTCGTATATCTGTCTCGCAATTCGTTATTTCAATTCGCAACGTTTGTTAATTCGCCCCCGAATATCGCATTACCGCTTGGCGCCGCGAAATCACCGCGGCGGTACGCGAGAAAATATTTTACTCTCGTCGGACGCTACAGACGCGGCGGCCAAGGGATACGAAGTCCCTCGGCAGTCTGACTCCCCTCGACAGCGCGACGTTGAGATTCACCGTTCGGACCGACGAACTTCTCCTCAAGTCAATGGAAATTTTATTTTAATTTTATTTTAATGAAAATGAGAGCGCGGGTAACGACGGCGGCGTATTAATTTCGCCTGTAACACGGTTACAACGAGCCAGTGATCCGAACAACCGGGCAATTAATCGTGCTCGTCTTACCGGAGACCCGATGAACTTTCGTTCGACGAAAAGCAATCAAAAACAATCGTCGGTGAACCCGGGAGCTTGAGAAAGATTACAGTCCAAACATTTGTATTAAAAGAAATGTAAGTGCTGCATGCGCTCTAGAACAATTTACTAAAAAGAATTTTACGTCGGGCTCCTTTGTCGAGCAAATATGTCCATATCCTCGCCCGATCCGCGAAAATACGACGAGCGCGTATCGATTCGCATATCTGATAGACTTATTTTGGCACGCGACAAACGCTGGGAACGGGACGATAAGACTTTACGAATCCTCGGTTCCTTTTAAGGCGACAGTTTTCTTCTGATTCGCGGGCCATTTCCACGGGAGTTAGGGCTTCGCGAGTGCGCGAAATTGAACGGAAGCCATCTACGCGACACGGAAGAGACGTCCTTATTCCCTCGCGATGAAATGAACAAGCGCGAAAGAGAGGAAGGAGGAATCCTGATGGGCTCGGGCAATAGGAAACAATAGTCGAGCGAAAAACAAAAAGTTCACTTCTCCCCTATTTCCCTCCCCCTACCCCCTTACCTTCCATACTATCCCAGGCATACGAAGTCTTCGCCTCGTCCTCCGATAGACTTCAATTATGAGCTTCCCGGGCATAAAAGAAATCTCAATATTACTGACAAATTTGAAAAGTTCCATAATTGATTCCTCGCAGCCTCCACCTTTCCCCCTTCGAATCGAAGGCGAGAGAAGAACTCCCGGGTAGGGGCTCGCCGAGAGTAGAAAACGGGAATGTAAGAGGGCGGAATGGGAACCAGAGGCAAAAACAATGGCCCCTTCCATTGCGAACTGTCCGATCGAAAGGATTGACGCTTCCGAGATATCCTCGAGAGAACTGACACCTTTGTCTCTGTTGAGAGCAAACGTTTCCAAGCACCCCGTCCCCATCTCATCGTGATTGGCCGGCCGACTCTAAGGGAGACATCGAAAACACGGTGTTCGCTCATCTCTCAAATTGAATAATCTTTTGCATTTCCGAAGTAATTAAAAAAAATAAAAAATATTAAAAAAAAAAAACGAGAATATAATTCTAAAAATAATATAATTTACAACTTAATAGTTATAACTTTATAATTAAAAAAAATATAAATTAATCAAATAGAAAATGTACTAAAATAATATAAAAAGGGGCTTGCATGTTTTCGAAATATTTTCAGAAAAAGATACATATCTATAGGATCGTTCTATCCCCTGAGAAGCGGCCTGAAAAGAAGAATAGGAGGGTAGAAAGTCGTAACGATGTCGCGTGGGATGCATTGTAGCACCATCGTTTGCGATTTATCGCAGTAATTATGAGGCTGTATTCGATGGTCATTAACGTTTCGCCACGACCACCATATGTCGACAGAACAATTTTTATTAACGTCAAATAGCACCGTCTACTATTCGTTGTCGAAATCGTGCCTTCTCACGACAGTCCGCGATTGTTCTCCGCCGCCGATAATTTACTTATATTGCTAGTCGATATGTTTAATCGTGATTCAGTATCGAATTCTCCAAAACGAGCGTGCTTCTCCAGTAGATAAGCAAAAGATACGATCTCATAAGAATAAAAATGTTGATGAGCTTTCTTCCGCAAGAGCGATTAAGAGAAATTTACACTGTATAAAAAGAAAATTATATCGCGCTAGAAGAATTAAACTCCATCGGTAGAAACAACTTTCCGATAAAATAAAAAGTGTTCCAAGTTTAAATTGGAATAAAATTAACAAAAGAATAGCTTTATTCCAATATTCTTCGGTCTATTCTCGGCACATTCGCATAGCAATGTGTCCCACGCGCGCGCGAACTAAGGAAATAAATTTTACAATTTAAATCGAAGCATCCCTTATCCTGTGCGGCCACTGGGGGAATCGAAGCGCAAGGATCTTCCGCGAGAGAAGGATGTTTTGGGACGCGCGGCAACAGTCACGTTTTCAGTCCGCGTGTCCGTCACGTATGCATATCTTGGGACACCGTGGTGAAACTACCCTTGGCGCTCGGCAACCCGTGGCTACGTCTCAGCCGGGCCTCGCTCGCCTCTCTAGTCCGCTCTCCCTCCCCCCCCGGTTTTCCCCCCTTCAGACCCTTCGCTCCCACGCGAAAACCCGTTTTCCCCCTCGCGGCCGCTCCCGTGGGAGCGCAGAACCGGACGTACGTGGTCAACGCGGGCCAAACTGTCGGCAAAGTTACGTAAAATAGTTAGCGACACTTCCAGCGACCCGCCGCTCGCTCCCCTTCCTACCCCGGCCGTGCCACCTCCGAGCAGACAGCAATGGTACGGACAGGCTGACCGGAGTGCCTCGGGAGTAAAAGGAGGACGAACACCCGGGGAATGAACGAGGGGGAGGATGGATACGACAAACGGGCTGTAGCACGGTATTCTGTCCGTTCGTCACTGATATATGGCCAACACGGGGACCTTGCACCCCGCCTGAGATACAACACGTACGTGACCGATATGCGCGAGATATCTATAGACACGCATGTCATCTCTTAAGGGCGCTCCCGCGCGCCAGGATGTATGCGTAGGGCTCGGCCTTGGGTTCTTTTTAGACATGATAACGGCGAATGCGCTTGCACACCCTGTGCATATAACCGGCAGCGTCAAAGCGTCGTAAATGGCAACGCGACTTCTCTTTGGAACGAAACTCTTGCTTTTGCCTCAGAGAAATTTATTCATAAAGGAAAATCTGATATTAAAACGTGTGCAACGGGGTACGCGCGTTACGAATATTAAAAGCACTTTGCTTGAAACACCCAACATCAGTTTTGCAACATTTTTATATCATTAATGATACTACGTATAATATTTAAACGTTTCTATTAAAAAAAAAAATAAAATAAAATAAAATAAAATTCAATAAAATATTATTTTATCATTGTTATCAAAATTCATATTAAATATCATTTTACTTATTGTCCATTAATAGTTTATCTTTCCTAAAGAAAAAGAGAGGAAGAGAGAGAGAGGAAGAGAGAGAAAGACGAGTTAATTGCCAACTCATTCGTAGCGGAGAGGAAAGCCTTGGGATGCTGGTTCTCCTAGCAGAGCTTGTGTTTCTAGGACGCAGTCTACCCTCTTCTCCGCTGCTTCCCTTCGTATCCCGTTTGTTTCTAGGGGCTCCGCAGACTGGCTAGAACGCCCGGGGCCAGAGCGGTGGTCCCGGGCCTTCACGAGCGCAGCTTGGCTCCCACCTACAGGCGGAACCATTTTATTCCGTTGACTATAACGCCAAACTTACTTGGCCGTGCACTAACCATTGCTACTGCCGACCCTCTCTACTAGTGGCACTGACGCAGAACCGGGCTAAACAGCAAGTTCAACGGTGCCGTTGTATCGCCACCTCCTGGGGATATACTAGCACCCTACGAGAAACCACCGAAGGTTTACCCGACCCTTTCCGCAACGATTCTCTTCGTGCTCCTTCTAGAGCCTCCGGTAATGTTCGCTACAATGGTACAGTCCGAAAAATAAACTGCCAGCGAAACAAAAATCGCCGGCAAGTAACAGAAAAGCGAATTGTTTAAATGGATTTTAATTGAAATTGTCATTAATGCGCTCAAATGTGCAAAATAAATTAAAGGCATTACGAGAAACGTGAAAAGTAAGATCTTATTTTTAAAATATTAAAGAGAAGTATATTTATAACGTAGATTTCTGTTAATTGAAGTATTAATTAGCAAGATTTTTATTATTCTTTAATTTAATCAAAAATCTTATAGATTCTCGATAAGATCGACAGATTTAGACAGAAATTGTAAAAGTACTTGACAAAGTTGGAATTAGATCCGTCCGTAACACAGGTTACGGAACTCTCGGCCAGGTAACCGAACTTTACGGAGTCTGCGCTCAGGACAACGAGACTCTTCGCTTTCGCGCCGCGGAAAGTCTCGGAACTTTGGTATCGAGTCGCGAGGGAGTCTTCGCGCGGTAATATTCAAGGTTATTCGCTGCAACCAAGGTCGCACTGCTCCACCGTACGAATAGGTCAAGGTTCGCGATGGGAACGAAGGCGAGTAGTGGCGAAGATAGGGCGAACGTCCCGTCAAATAAATACAAACGACAGGCAGGCCGAAGAAGAACAGACGGACAGAGGGGTTGGGCAAGTTTTTCCTCGGGAAATGGACTCCCGTTAAAATATTTTTTACGACACTTTTCCCGCTCGCATTTCCCCGCCGTCGTCCTGTGTCCGCGGTTACCGGTAGTCGAACTCCGGAGCAGAGTTCGCCAAGTTTCGCCATTAGACACGGTTAAAACTTTGTTCGAAACACTTTCGTCCGCGTGCCGTCCGCGACCGTGAAATAAGCGTGCTAAATTCTGAATATTTTCTTCTCACCCTTACCCTCCCTCCCTCTCGTCCCCCCCGGCGACCGTCCCTCTTGCCCGGAAACCCCCCGTTCCACTTTCGTTCCCCGGACTGGTTCCCGCGGACCCCCCGAATTGACCGCCGTTTCCGGTCTCGCCGGAATCCGCTGGCTCTTACGCGCCGATCTGTTCCTACCTCTTCCAAGTTCCGCACTTTCGAAGCAAACGCTAACTTCTTGGCAATGAATTTATGCAATCGCTAATTTAGTCCGCGGATATAAACTATCTTCGAATCGACCGTATCAAACGCGAAATGCTAATTAAAAGTAGAGCACCGTAAAATCGAATTACGCGGTGAACGCCTCGATATTGCCGTCAGCTAATCTCTCTTAAACGATTTAATGAAATTTGTAACGATAGCGACGCGAATATGCACACATTTCGCTAACGGCGTCTCATCTCGTAACAATTCGCCGTTTATTCTATTAATAAATAGTTGTAAATTGAATATAATGCACGGTAATATTTTAATTATAAATATTTAAGAACAATTTACAACAACTAATTAAAAAAAATCGATATCTATGGAAAGCATCCCGATACAACTGAGATATAAATGCAACGTGTACTGCTCCACGCGCTTGCGTTTCGTTAAATAAAAATCCTACATTGTTGTAATCGTAAATTGTCAATGATCTCGATAAAAGACACCCGTGACTACCTTTCGTCGATGTATCGCTCTAATTGTCACCAGAGACGTTTTCAGGGATGAAGGGAGACGGTACTTCTGGAGTGGAAGGCTAATTGTCGTCGAACGAAAGGTCCGAGAGGGTGACCGCATCCCTCGCGGCATCAACACGGCAAGGCACTCAAGCTTGGTCGTCTTTTAACTCATGTGGTGCACGTTCCTCCGCCGTGCGAGAGGGTTAAATACGGAGTTACTCGGTTCCCCTCTAAGCCTGTTATACGTCTCGAGGGGGTAGTCCCCGATCTCCTTCCTCTTTCCTACCTCGGACGATGCAGAAGCCAAACGACCTCCATACCTTTTCTTGCGTCTCTTAATCGACAAACATGATTTCAGGAAATCGCTGCCTACCTCGCTCGCAAATCAGTCCTCAGTTCTACGTGAGAATTGCACACCTCGCATTTCTTTTATTGAGAGAGAAAGAGAGAGAGATAATACTTAATTGTATCATTACGCTAAAAAAATATAATTTAAATATTTACAATTTTATTTATAATATAATTTAATCGTAATATAATATCATAATTTTGAGAACGTAATTTAAAAAAAAAAAAAAACTGCAAGCGTTATTTTTACGTCATGAAGATCTACGGACAGCCACTTTCCACGTATTACACTGAACGACAATGAATCGATTGAGAACGGATAGCAAAATCGTAAGAATGTCTCTCGTAAGAATCGTAAGTAATAGAGTGCCTTCGTGCATAAGACCGCTGGACGCGCCGTGTGGCCGGCGAAAACAACCCGTTCGAAATTCACGCAAACAAATAAGTCAATAAAACGATGTGTTCGCGCTATTAAATTGTCTTTAAACAGCGGCCATTCTTCGAAATCGTGCTAGAAGTCGCCGACAAAAGAATCACTGCTAACTTCGAAAACAACGAGAAAGAACGATATCGATTTTGCATAATACAAGATACCGCGGAACGCGCGTTTTGCACACGTAAGTTCCTTCTTGCTTTCGTTCTTTTACGCTTTACTTATACATTTTTTTTTTTTTTAGGGAAAAGTATATTACACGCGAAAAAAAAAATAATAGCAAATAAAATTAACAAGATAAAGAAAAATTAAGCTGACATTTACAGCACGCTGATGCATTTGCACATCGTTTTTATTGATAAGCGTGAGTAAAAACAAAATGCTAATGATGACAGGGAGGCGATACGATCTCTCTCTCTCTCTTAGCTTGTTTCCCTTCTGCTAAATAATTCGTTGTGGCCATTTAGGTACACGAAGGTCCCCGCCCGGATGATCAGACCATCCAAACTATCGAGGCTGACGGCGATTAATCCGGTATATATCGCATACCTCTGGGAATCATTAGTCGCTGCTGGTCTCGCTCTATAGATCGTCAGTGGAACTGATATCGCCAAAAGCACGGAAAGTAGCTCGCGAAGAGGAGGACGAAGCAGCGGGGGGGCAACAGCGCCTATGGGCGATGCCTTCACTGGATTAAAGGCGCATTACACCGCTCCAAAGGGCTCCTAATTAGATCCGGAAAGAAGCAAAGGGTTCTCCGAGTCGCGTAACTCGGTTTACCGAAGGGAGAAACCTACTACCTCTCGGCTCTCTCTTGGCATTAACGGCTTTCGCGTCCGTTGAGAGACGACCTTTTACCGCCCCTTCTTAACCCAATCGCCCCTTACCGATCAGCCACGTTCGCGGATATGACTAAAAGCTGTCAATTACAACAAGATATATTCGAATGTTCGAAAATTGTGACATTTTTTTTTTTTTTTTTGAAATAACAGAATGCGCAAGTTGTCGATCTTTAAAAAATGTGTTTCCGTAAATTTTTGATTAAAAAAAAAAAAAAGAAAGATAAGAAATTGACTTGAAGCTCGCCATTACACGAAACATCGGCGACCAAATAAAAGATATTTCAGAACAAGCGTACAACGGGGAGGGAATGCGCCTTTTATCGGACGAAGTTCGAGCCATTCGGTTTTATGGGTTCCAGGCTAAATACACGTAAGGGCTAGATCTACTTCTTCGTTTCAACATTGCATTATAAGAGGCTGGGGGTTTGTATCTTGGCTGAGTTATACGAACCGCCGTAAGTGATTGGCAAACAGATCGGCAGTCTTTACGACTAAGTACTTATCTGTGGTATCATAGTTTCTGCAGCTAGATAGATCTGTTGACCAAAGAAGCCGGAACCAACGATAAAAAAATATTTAATGCAACGAAAAAAAAAAAATAAACAATTTATTATTAATAACAATATTGCTATATTATAATTAAGATACCGCAGTTTCGTAAGTTTCAAAATTTTTGATTCTAATATTCACACAGCTGCAGGATTCGTTTAATAAAGAGAAAGAAACGAGGGATCGTTGTAAAGCTCATCGCGACGCCGCCGTGAAAGCTCAAGCGTTAAGACAAGAAAAGGAAAAACGTCACCGCAACATCTGGGCACATAGGTGCACCATAGTGGAACGAGCCGCTCAACTGCGTGCCTTAGCAACGGGGAAAAAAGCGAAAGAAAAGCAGAACGAGGTGGAGGAGGACCAAGAGGAGGGTGAGAAAACGGGGGTGGAAGAAAAAGGAAGTGGAATAAGGGTAGCAAGCAGAAGAAGAGGAAGAAGAAAAGGTACGGAGGCGTATCTGCCGCCCACGTACATGCTATCCCGAGGGTTTTGGTGGATCCTGGGCGTTCCTGGTACCAGGGTGGAAACCCAATCGTGGGTTCGAGGTTCGAAACGCGGCCGGCGCACTAAGGACGCAGACGCCCACCGTCCTGTCGACCCACCTTGTGCAGGGCCGTAACGCGCATCGCGTCGCGCAGGCGAAAAACGCACTGACCTCGATACCACCTCCACCATCCGATTTACACCACCACCCCAATCTCACCCGCGAGCTCCTGCAACCCCCCCAGCCGCCCACTTGTTCATCCACCCGCGCTCTTCGTTCTAATTCTCGTCAGCGGTCTACACACGCGCGGCGTTTCGA
The DNA here is from genome assembly GCF_019399895.1 of Cardiocondyla obscurior. NCBI lineage: Eukaryota > Metazoa > Arthropoda > Insecta > Hymenoptera > Formicidae > Cardiocondyla > Cardiocondyla obscurior. Next base: position 6,865,843 of record NC_091869.1, read on the forward strand.
ATCGCTCATCTCAACTGCCCACCCTTAGCATCTCTATTCTTTCTGTTTCGACGTCTCGCGCCCGCCAAAAAAGAAAAAAAAAATAAAAGAAAGAAAAGAAAAAAATAATGCTGCGGCTGCAGCGCACGTAATCGCAGCAGCGACTATCGTGCAACGGTTGAAGTGCAATAGATTGGAGAAACAGTTCGAACACGCCACGTCTAAGTTTCACGTTTCGTCCGGGGGTGGTTATCTATCGGTCGTTAGTCATGCGTAATCCTAACGAAATTCTAATAGTTGGTTTCACGTAGCCGACGAGCCCCTATTTACTAAGCAAATAATTCGTTTGTTAAAAGACACGGTCTTGCCTGCTTCTTGCACATAAAGTTTCAATTATAGTTGCAAAAAGAGCGATTTAGCGATTCGCCACGGCTCAAAGTTAACAGCGCGCCGTTTGTTTCCGCTTCCGATGTTCGTCTTTTCAAACGGAAGCGGGAAGAATTATTAACCGAGACCCAGTGTCGAAGGAGGACGAAAAGCCCTCGAGGACACTACACTAGGCAGCGCCGTTACCGGAGCATTAACTTTGAAGAGCATACATCCTGGAAAGTTCTCGCGCGAGCCGATTCGTTCGCAGGAAAGTTACTTCCCCGTAAACAACAAGTAGTTACCTACTCCAGAAACGTTCTGGCAGACTCCGTTCGTGTCTGTGCGCGTGCCGTCTGTGCGTGTATACGTACCGAGCCCCCGCGCAAGATGTCCGCGAAAACTGGAACTCGTAAACCACTGACACTATTAGAGTCGAAAACTTAAGACTCGCGGAAGAGATGGGATAGGAATTCGCGTCTTTAGATGCATTTCAACGTGCGATACAACGTTACGATGAGCTCGTTCTCCTTTATCGATTCTTATAAATTTTATAATCGCTAGAATCGTTCGTTTTAAAAATATTTTAATTTTTGCAAATATATTTTTTTATGCATTTAAATGCGTTTGTAAAAAATGTAAAATTTTTACGTCTCACTGATCTTTGCTTTAAATTTCAAATTATGTACTTCCAGTTTTCGAAGAATGCGAAAGCAGAACGAGAGTAATCAATCTTGACAAATATTCCGAGATATTACCGCAAGGCGGAACTATTCAGACAAAATATTGGAAGTAACTGTTGGAACATTAGGCACGAAAGGTCCGATCGACATGATTCATTTTCAATTCGGCTTAGATGCCACGGGGCGTCAGTGGCATTCAGCTGGTCTAAGTATGTTTAGGGGATTATTGGCCAAAGTTGGTGTCCTGGCACGATGATATATTGGAAGGGTCGACAATACCTACTCCGAACTCTTGGACAATACGCCTCCGTTTCGAACTCGATTCTAGGTGCGCGTACTCAAAGTCACAATACAACCTCTTTGCCACTGGCAGCTAAATATATCGCCGAAATTAAAGAGACTAAGTAATGAGCGAGTTAAACGCGTGTTACAATTTCTTTTACATAATTATCGATGTCGTCAAATTTATTTTACGACCAAAACTACTTTACATACTATCTAAGTAACGAATAAGTTTTTTTTTTCTCCAACATAAAAAAAGAAATGTTTAATTTTAATTGCAATTATTTCTCAAGAGATAAATATTAAAATTAATTTTTTTAGTTTCTTGTAAAAGATTGTTACGCCGAGGCTTTCAATTGCTGCACGCGCGAGAGAACATTTTAGATAAATACAGAACACAATCTAATGAATATTAAGAACACTGATATCAACGTTCCTAGCAAAAGGAAGTGTCGATGTTACCGGTAACGATGGTTATCATGTTGACGATGGCCGAGAGCAGGCCGGTCCCGCTTGGGGCGCAACTACCATCAGTCATTATTTTCCGCAACATTTAGCAAGCACTTCAAAACTGTTTCGCGCCCTCCTGCTACGTCCGCTATCCTGCCGCGAGCCCGAAACTTTCTCAAGTATGTGCCGTAGGAGCGAGCAGCGTGCTCCTCCTCGAAAGGCTCCTCTTTCATCGCTCAGCTACACCTAGAAAGGCCCGAGCTTTTTTCCATTGCTTCTGAAGATGAGTTATGAACCGCCAGGTCGTCGGAACCTGCTTCCTCATCCAACTCCGAAGAACAAGCAGTAATTAAGAACGATGCAAGAAAAAAAAAAAAACAACATACAATGTTGAGAAAATTAACCGAACAACCTCGCGAAAAGTATATCGGCTGACGATAGATGTAAGAATTCGTCTTACTATATGAGAAAACAAGCAAACACTTCGCAAAATAATATCAGCGATAATTTATATTTAACAACCGCCTAGCATTTTATTTATGAACCGGAAGCATCTTTGATATTTAATTTCTATAATTTTTATTACCGCTCGATTATCGTTTTATTGTTTTTATTAATGTGATAATAAATGTACGAAAATTTTTGGCCGCAATGCAGTTCTCCAGAATCACCGAGAACTGATGCAGAAACCGACATTATGTCGCGGCAGTGAATCGTAGCGGCGCGTTCTAGCTACTTGCGCAAGCCGGAATTACGGGCGATACCAATGTCATTCGGCTTCGAAATGCTACCTATCCTCCTCCGTGCCAACTTTAAATTACTGATAATACCGATCAGAGACGGATTCAGTCGGCTGGCTTTCAGCAGTACACTGCATTCATCGATCGTACCATGACGACTGTTTACTGGATTTTCCGCGACTTCTTGTCCCCTGTCCTTTTCCCCTTCCTCCCCCCCCGCGACGCGCGGGGGTGGGATAGAAGCCACCGAGGACCACGGAAGTTTTAATCGAATTTATCGCAATGCTATTCATGAGAGATAGGGAGCGAGCGAGAGGAAGCGAATGAGAGAAAACGCGGTGAACGATGAAGAGAATCGGAGAGAAAAGAGCGAAAGAGAGACACGAGAGAGGACGGAGAAGGGAAGAGAGCGCCGTACGTCTCGACGTCACGTATAGGAGTGGCAGTAGTACTAGTCTCGAATATTCCCGCCTCGCGAGTGCCGCAAGGCCGCCCTTTCCTACGCCGAAGACTGTCGAAATGCGCGAGCTAAAAGTGCCGCGCGCTGCATGTAAGTTCCCTGAAAGTAAGTTCGGTGTCTTCTCCTCGGCGACTGCACCAGGTCCCGACTAATCGGAATTACAAATGCTTCCTCCTGCCCCCTTCACCGCCGATGTTCCCTTTTCTAAAGGCAGCCGTTCGTCTTCGTTTCTCACGTGGATGTCTAATTCAAATTTTGGACTTGCGACGCCTCCGACACTTGTCGGCGCGTCAATCGCATTCTATTAGCGATAAAACGACTCCGTAACTTCGTCGTGAAAAAATATTTTACTTTGAAGGAATATATATATACATAAAAATTCATTAACATATATTTTAAAAGGATCGTTAATGTTATCCGCGAATTAAACGTATCTTAATTTTTTTTTTTCCCCTCTTTATTAATTATCACGTACTTAAGAAAAAAACGTGTTCGATAAAACTGAAACGGTGCGCAAGAGAGAACAATAAATCGTCCTTCCTTGCCACATTCCTGCAGTTTGTATCGTGTTTCCAGATGAATGGACCACCGCCTGAATTCAGAGTGGCCAATTCCTTGCGCAAACCCAGGCGACTGGAAGGCCAGGAGGAAGCAAATTGATTCTGCACGGACCGTCGCCAGAACTTGGTCGATTTATTTGATTACGGTGCGCATGATTAGCAATATTGACAAATTAACTCTTGGCCAGTTGCTCGGACACTCCGTACGTAAACTGTTGACCATAGCTGCGACCTCGGCCACGTAGTTGTGTTAAAATAAAAATTTTGAATTTAACGTTATCTATCGAAAAATTATTAAAAGCGCAGTAAATAACTGCCAATTATTTTGAGAATATTAAATAATAATATAATTTAACAAAAAACCGTAACTATTTATATTAAATTCTAATAACGTTATCATTTATATTCACAAATTTGTCGATAATTGCTTAGTTGCTGTCAAATTTTGATATCTTATCAAAAAAAAAAAAATATATATAAATTTAATACCGTATGTAGTAACGAAAGCTGGCTTTTATATTACTTTGAACGTTGGACAATCTTGAGATTAAAGCCAGGAACAAATCAGAGATCGTTCTATCACCTGAAAAAGTATTGGGAAACGTCGAGGCGTCGGTCGCCAGGGCATATACCGTGAAAAAGACGAGGAAACGAGATAGGCAGAGATATTCGACTCCCTATATCCATATCAAACTTGTACCTTGTCCCCCTCGAAGCCAGGCCTGAAACTTTTTCTCGTATGTAATTCGATATGGAAACGAAGTCGAAAGGTACTTTAGAGCCGGCGAAGAACGATGCTCGGGAACGCGGAGCGTTCGCGCTGACGCGAAAGCTCGTACCTTGACGGGAATCACGAAGAAACGAACGTTTCGCGACGATAAAATAATAAATTCGCGTCAATGAACTGAACATAGTTTCTAAGATGCCAATGCTCATATCCGAACGACCACTCCGTCGAATCACCCCCTCGTTCGCTGCTCGTACACCAGCTCGTGAACGTAAGGGCGTCAGACCAGTGGGGTTGAAACGAAAAGGAGTCTCCTTAGGGCACTTAAGGGCATCCTTGTGCGACCCTGTCGACCCGGCCGGCCGGATTCTCCAAACAACTTCATGATTTGCTTGATTGCACCCGCCGATAACTGCTTCCAGATACACGCGAGAGAGATTCACGAAGAACTGAAAACCTCGTCAACTCGTCGTAATCCTTCCGCCGAATCGCTTTTTTTATGTACAAAATTATCGGAAACGCGAGATTAAATAGAGAATATCGTTTCGCTGCAGAACTTCCGATTCTTTACGCGAAATAACAGCGGCTACTTATCTGAACGTTTATCGAAATCATCGTTACTATTTATTATACCGTCTATCAATTTAATATATTGTATTCAATTAATAAATGCGTAATAGAAAACGTTTTCCCATCGAGAGAAATACTTGCGTCTGAGATATGCAATGGCGCGAGTTGCAAAGTTTCCGCGAGCGTGGGTAAAACGATAGAAGGAAATTTAGCCGCAACAAAGTTCATAATTGTGCAATGCCAGGCGGGATGCTGTGCCGTTTCATGGCAATTAGTAGTAATTATTAACTACTTTGTGACGGGGTGGTCTCATAGCCAGCTCACGGAAATTCGTTACAGATGGTTTTGCTCTTCACACATCGCCTCGGAATTTATCGCGACATCCATACTCGAATGTAATATCAATGCAGCATTTAATAATAATAGACGAGTCGCAAATTACTTCGGACTTTTCTTCGCTAAAGTTACATTTCCGCCGGCGGAACTTTTTTCCTCTTTTTATTACCACGATGAAGTTATGTCTTTACGATTGTAAGTACCACGACTCGAGCTGTGCGGTGCAAATACGACTGCGTTTTCGCGCAAAGATTTTGTCGTAAAGGTGGCGAGCCTAATGAATCCGTTAGGCACGACGTCGGTGGGTTCTCCGTATAAGGATCCCCGCGGCGATAATGCAAGAAATCCTACGGACTGGAGGAAAACGCGACGACGGTTATTTCCACCTAGCATACTAAGAGTAGTTCTGGCGCGTTACAACAAAGTTGAGAAACGTGCGTTTACACGCTCGCGTGTGCGGGTACCGGAAGGACGCGCTGGCCGAGGCGTAGTACAAGCTGGTGCGGCCGAGCGAGAGAGGCCCTTCGCCAACCAGATTTACTACCCTCTCCTGTAATTATCATCATAAAGTCGACTTTACGAGCAGTAAGAGCCCTCGTAAAGGAATGCTTCATTTCGCCCACACGCCACTCCGCCCCCGGCGCGGGGAACCGCTGCCTTTCGACAACCCCCCGGGGCTACAGCATCACCTACGGAAAACCACCTTGGCCGTCTCTCGGCCCTACCAGCCTGCCGGCCGCATCTCTCTTTCTTCCTTTCCTCAGTGCGCCCTTCAACTATACCGGGAACGTTAAAACCTGCCCAGGGCTACCTTTTACCTACCACCCGGCGATCCTACGACTGCAAAGATCGCGAGCCGCGAGCCAAATAAAACCTCAACGTAAAGAAAAAAAAAAAAATGGTACCATTAAAAAAATGTGTTTTAGAAACTACGTTTGAATATCCTAATTAAATTGGTGCACATTTGTATTATTGATCGATATGAAACAATATCTTTCTGGCAACGGTTCGCGAAATCGAGTAAATACGAAATAAGAGAAAAAGTAAGGCGAGACTCGTGAAGAACCTCGATGAAAACTACAGGCAAACGAGACGGACGAATAACGCCGAAGTAACGGTAACAATTTAAATACAATTTGAATATTTAACGGGCCGCACTTGGGCTCTCTGTCGCCGCCTCCCTTTTTCTTCGCAGCGCCATGCGGCACTAAACTACCATAATTACCAAGAGTTCAACGGGAATTAAGGCCGCTTGATAGCAGAGGAGTAAACGTTAGAAGAGCGCCAGCGACGGTCGGCGAGTACGTATATTTTATTAACGCTATATTTACCGGGCGACCAGCAACTTGTTTACTTTCTAAGACACACACAGTTCCACCGGAGCGACTTTCGCATCTGCTGCCCCGTACGAACTGCCCTCTCACCCCCCCGTTCTCTCCCCCCCCCCTGTAATGCCGGGCTTTTCGCTAACGGTATGTCATTTAAGTAGACCGATCCCCTCGAGACTGCCTATCGCGAGATATTACAATTACACGTTATGATATAGCATTTATTTCGATCTAAATTGAACTATGAAAGAGTATCACGGTTTACTCTGGGCGTTCGATAATTCAGCTCGTTAACCTTATTGCGAACTACCATTCGTTACTTATCATTAAGTTTAGATTACTCGACAAACTTTTGACGATTTAGCTCGCGCTCTATAACCTGCCGCGAAGATTAAGAAATATATTTTTGCACGTGCTGCTGGATATTTATCACGTATGTACATATATTTTAATTAATAGAAATTTTTTTTTAATGATATACGAAGCCTCGGTACGTAATTAGAAGACGAAATGGTTCGAGGGAAACGTATCGCGGTTCGGTGGAAATTAATCAAATTATTGTTAATGCATCTGGGACAAGTCAATCAAGATCTTATATTTCAAAGGCTCTCTCAGCGAGCCCGCCTTACCATTTCGAACTCGCGGAGCACTCGGTGTCATTAACTGTCGGGCGTGGGAGTTTACGAGCAACTCCGGCCTCGGGATCGAGTCTTTTTCTTTAGCTCGCCGATATTGCCGTGATCGAATTAACGATCGGCTTTGTGCACTCCGTTTGGTACCTGCCAAATGCTTTAATGCCATTATCTTCATTAGCGGCGGAACCGACGCGGATTACAATACCTAATGAACCGCCTCGTGGCGGGCGAGTGTAACTTTTTCCAAGCTTCCTCGGCCTCCGTTCGTTTCCCCCCCGCCTTTAGGTCACCCTCGCCCATCCCGTCTCACCCGCCCACCCCCGGGGGAGGTAGCCGGCAATCTCCTTTTCTAGAGGTTCGTGAAAGCCAAATAAAAATAAACAAATTTGTTTGTATCGCAAATGCGCGTGGTCCGCGAAAGGGCCTTTGACTAGAACGAGAGACGCCTGGGTATACTGGTTAACTCGGATTTGCAATTTTAATTACGTACTGCCGCGAGATGCGGAATACCCGGCGAAAGAGGGAAGGAGAGAGATGGGGAATTAGTCGGGAAAGGAAAACTCATTTGATGAGAAGAAAATCCATGGGAGACAATATCCTCTCGGTGAGCATTATCATCATACATTTTGCGCCAAACTTACGGGATTTCAATGGGAAAAAAAAATTGTATCTAATAAATACGATCCGCGATAATTTATCGTTCCAAATACGCGTCATGTTTTTAGATATTTTTTTATATTTTTCGATACGGTATTTTAATAATTCGAGGCAAGACGTTTCCGTAGCCGAATAAAGCGTTTCTTTTAACCATCGATCAATGCAGTTTTTGTCAACTGTAATGTAACTTTTGAATGGCTACAAAGTTGTTATCAATGAAGAGATGATTTCGTGACAAGTCTCTCTTTCTCTCTCTTTCTCTCTCTCTCTCTCTATTGCGGGTAATTCACCTGCAAACTGGGAAACTCGATTAACTCGAATATTACGTTGCGTAGAAAATAATAGAGGGAACATAAGCTCTTTGCACAAAAAAAAAAATAAAAAATTTAACGAGATCAGAGCTCAAAATAAAAGAACGCGATTTCTAAAAAATAAAAACGCGATACAAAGACAAAAGACAAATAAAGCGAAGCTTTACCATTTTTTTCATTGAGCGCGGATTATTATAAAATGCCGAAACAAAGCTGAAAATGCGAGTATCCGTCGACTTTTCTATAAAGAAACAAAGGAGAGGTTTATCGTAACGCAAGAGAAATCCCTTTTCGCTTCAGAGAGCGCGGTTTAAGTAACAAGTTGTCCTGTCCACGGTTTTTTTTTTTTCGTCTCTTGCCGACTGACTCGTCAAAGAAGAACTTGCTACATCACAGCGAATCGAAAATACCAGCCGTCGCACCACACTCGATCGCTTTCCAAGTAATTCTCCGACTTTCTTCTCGCTAATGTGAAAAATTCTCCTCGCTTTCGTTTTTGCGCAAATAAAAACATATTGCTACGAGTGCTCCGCGATAACCTTTCGGTTTTAATTTTTGTGCATTGCTCCTTTTTTTCCCGGGACTACAATAAATTAACAGAAGGAAGGGGGGAAATTAAAGTTCTCGTAAAGTAAATCTTACGTCGCGTCTGATATAACGACGAGAGAAGAGCGCGCTTTTAATTTATCTCATATTTATCATGTCAACTGGGAGAAATTTGACTCGTATCTCTTTGAAAAGTTTGACAGGTTTCGCCAACTCCTATTACTGGGCTGCCACATGGGAGCGGGCCGTCGTTTCTAGCGGGTTCACACCGACGTCCACGATGTCACACGCTGTAACGTATCGACTGCTCTCGACGTATCTACATGCTAACAGTTAGCGCCAGTTCACGCGACAGCCTACGTCAGCCAGCCACAATCGAAGTTCAGACACTGGCCATCGAAGATTGCATCTCGACAATTGGATACCATTAACGTTGCAGTCGCGACGGAAACACGCGGCGCTGATAAATGAGATACATGCTTTCGTTTCTTTAGTGGAAAAATACTAAAAAAAAAAAAAAAAAACGTGCGCGTCAAGCTATATCGATTCTCGCGAACGCGATTTAAATAAATACGAAAGAGAAAAAGAAAGGAAAAGAAGGAGACGGTGTCCCGTGGGGGTGGGAGGGATTCGTTGCCCTATCTACGAATGATTTGTGAATATGCAAGGGCAATGGGACGTCTCCTTCGGGAGAACGCGACGGTCAAGATAGTCCCCGGATCCCTGGGCGCCTAAAACACGGAAAATATTCGAGTGGACAGCCGCAAATTTATCGTCCGCTGCAACCCTAAATTTTCCATTACACATCGAATCCCGAACATGTCGTGAAAAAAATTGTGCCGGGAATCCATTCGTTCTCCCTTCGCGACCCGTCGCTGATCGTCTCCCCTTAACAATTTCAAATCTAATCGATTGCGCGAATTTATATATTTATTTTCCAGCGATTCTTCAAGACGTTGACAAAAGGTGGATAAATAGAGAGAAATTTGTCGGACAGAACAATGTATTCATTCGGGGCACTTCGAACTATTTCAGAAGCGTCAGAGTAAAGTTGCATAAAATCACTTTTCAACGTGCTAAAACGTCGCTGACGTTACAGACGAAATTAATTGCTCCGAAAATATATATTATATATAAAATCGAGGGGTTTAGATCCTAAAGTTCTCCAAATGATCACCGAGAGGTGACAGGGGGAAGGGAAGAGAAAGGGGACGCGCTCTTTCTGGGAACTGCAAAACTGCATTTATCGTTTCGCGCCTTTGAGAGAAAGGGGTATTTCTTTCGGTTATTACGGCTCTTACCGGTGTTAACGCTTCGCGCCGAACCGCGCCGGGGCCCGGTAATAAAGCCCTAAGAATACAGGGCCGATCGTAAAATGATAATTGCCGCCATAAACCTAAGTGATATTGAACTTGATGTCGACACCAAACGGCCGAAGCGAGCAAAACCGAAGTGTTATGCGCCAACGACATGGCAGGTGAAATCCACAGGGGGAGGGCTCACGACATTCTGCATCTTTCCCTTCTAACTATACGGACTTGAGCGTGTATACATAAATTCTTTTACAACGCGTTAAACCGCGTAGGTGGAGGATGGGGATACGTTAACGTAAGTTCGGCGGTCGACACGGCGTACGTGCCTCGCGTGATGTTAACATTATTACTGCCGCATTTCTCTACCGGCCAGGCGGCAGCAACGAAAGTCTCGAAACATACGTGGCCGAAAAATAAATTGTATTTAATAAGTAAAGCACTCGCGCGATGCTAATGACGTTCTGCGATCAATGATCCGCGGCGCGGAGAATATTTCGTATGTGTAGAACAAAAACTTTGCGCAAAATATTAATAACGCATGCCAGAGTTGCTGACACTGGAAGAAATTATGCTCGCGCGTTTCTATTATATTTGAGGACGTTAATTATAATAATTTCTTTATGATTATTCACTTACATTTGTAGATTTCAGTTAGGTTAGAGGAGATTATTTTTTATCCTTTCGTCCTTCCTTCCTTCCTTCCTTCCTTCCTTCCTTCCTTCCTTCCTGTCTTTCGTGGCAGTATTCCGAATTATCCTGACGTGTTGTAGCACTGTAAATCACTTGACGCTATATTACACTACTCTACTTTTCATAATCACTATCACTCGAGACACGAACGACCGAGAGAATGACGGTGGATTATCGCGGCGATTTTTTACGATTTAATTAAAAAGCGCGACAAACGATCACTCAGATAAATTTGTATTTCCGTCGAAACTACACCCGAGTCGTCCTCGATCCCGACACAAAAAACTGGCCGCGCTGTAAAGTGAGGTCCAAGAATCACTTATTGCTTCTTAAATAGATTCTTCGGCGGAATAAACGTTACCGAGAGTTCGCGCCAAGCGGCGAATTAAACGGGACGCGATACGAAAGTTCCCCGCGCACTTTATTTACCTTGAGTTTCTCAAAAATCACTTGCACGAGACGGGATGAGAGCTGCAGCCGCGACGAAAAAGATGGGCGAGGTGCTGACTTCACGCTCTGACGATGATGATCGCCGAAACCCAGTAAATGTCGCTGAAGGAGATGACGAGTAAAGCGGGCCGATAATGCAGGTCGATAATGCGGGTTGGTAATGCAAGCCGGTAATGCAGGTTGCGCCGCGCAATTCACGTCGAACGCTCCGTGCGCTCCGCCGGCGATATAACCCTTTCTTCCCGAAGCACTTTTAATGCACGAAAAGAAGCACAAAACGATGAGTGGAGTAACAGAGGAGTACAGAGAACGATTGCCCGTTTCCGAGTCGACGACGTCGACACTTATTTGTTAGCGAAATCTTCCTATCCGCGGTAAAAAAATACGCTTAATTACAGAGCGATTAGCGACACGTTCTCGCGCTCGGGTCTTCGCAATGAAACTAATATGGCCGTTAGAGATTTCGGCCCTTGGAGGAAAAGAGACAACCGCGAAAAAAGAGTGAGACAGCCAATAGGTACGATCTTGTCTCGTTCGATGCTCGAGTATACCTTTTTCACGATTCCGAGACTCAATCGTCAATTTTCGAGCTCCGGAGATCGTCGTCGTTATAAAACTTCGATTCGAGAAAGCCTAAAAAATAATCTAATAATCGAAATATTTTTCTGTTTCGTAAAAATTTATATTTCTTTAAAAAGTCGCGCACAGTAACATTGATAGCCGACTGCACGCGTAGCATCCACTTTTTCAAGATGGGATATCTCGGCACGAAAGACTATAAAATTCACCCCCGCATTAAGAAGCCTACTTCCCCTAGTCTGAGTTTAACCCTTCCTCCTCTTCTTGCAAAGTTGCCTCCGGCCTGCTCGATGATCCTACGCTTTCCCGCATTCATTCCGCGATCTGGCTCGTCTTACCCCTTCGCCTTTCGCCAACCTCCCTTTTTCGCGATGTCAACACACGAGTACACCACACGCCTCGTGTACAGACACATACACACCCGCGCACGTATACGAGGAGCGATTCGCCTCGCCGGAGAAAAGTTTCCCGCAATTTTGCGTCTCCACGGCAGGAATAATTCATCGTGTCCCGTGAAACTTTTACGATTTCCACGAGCGACGTGCGACGAGTCCAACCAAAATCTGAAGACACGAACGGTATACCTACGCTCCAAACGAAAATAAGAAAACGCAAGGCGCAACGATATCCCGCGAAGTAACTTTAACGCGCACATACGCACGGGTAGTGCAAACTGATTTTCACCCGACGTTAAATAGGAGCGATACTCGTAATCGTGATAACGCGGCGCCTTTCGATATCGCGCAATGCATCGCGCGCATTTATTTATAGCGACTTAACCACGAGCATTATGACGTCGTAAACTTATAATTGTACCGGTAACTGTTAAAATGCCCCTAAAATCGACGCAGTTTCTTTTTTTTCTTTTTTTTTTTCTTCATAGCTCAGCACACGTAACGTAACGAACAAAGTACGCGATGAAAGTTTCCCTAATGTGGGAATGCGACACGTGCGATAATTTACGTGCGGCATTGTACTCGCGTTGAAACACACGCTGCGCAAGAACGCAAACACCGACCACTTGGAAAACTTTGCCCCCGCTATACCACCAGGATACAAAGACATTTTATCGCTGAAAAACGATTCACGCTCATCGTTCCCCGACGTTTTATTCTGCAAGCAGGACTGAAAGGAGATAGGCAAGCACGATCGATATCGTTGCGTCGAGTATATGTCGGGAGACTAAGAATAAAAACCGGGGAAGAAAGAATTATTTTCAAAAATTGGATAAAATTCGTAATTTTCATCTACGTGATGATAAATGATAGGAAAACGAAAAGCAGCGTGTATGTAAAACACTCGTTATTGATTTCACAGCTTTTTCGTGCTAGCGCGAGCTGATCGACGTATAGACGAGTGCCGCACGCGAAAAAGGGTGGAAAGGATTAAAATGGGCCGCGTCTATAATCTACTTTACATTTGCAGGAACCCTTTCTAAGCGCGGCGACTAATACGGTAATGCATCGGAATCCCTTCAACAGGGACGGTAGTTTCCGGTAGTCGTAAAGCCGGTTTAAGTAATTCCCGATAGAGGAAAGCTTCCTTCGCGTAGCTCCTGTTTTGGGCAGACTCTCCCGGCGTGCCTTCAATGCACGGTAATAAGCAGGATATCGTGCTATTCGTTTTCACAATGTTATCGCCGACAATATTTAAGACAATAGAGTAAAGCTAAAAAAATGTTTACTGTATATATTTTTTTTTTGCTTTAAAAATATTGCGAATAATTATATCGCAATAACATCTTCGGTAAGTAAATTTTTTTACATGTACGAGTTTCGAAAACATGGAAAAAGCGCAGGCTCTAATTTCTAAAATTCTCAAGAAAGGCGATTAATTTAATTAGCTGTAATTATTACGCGCGTCGCGAGAACTGCCTCAATTTTATCGAAAGTATATACGTCGCACGAGAGACGACAAATCGTTATATTTTTCGGAAAATTCTAGGGCAACGCTGTCTCTGACGACCTGTGTCCACGAGAATCCTCCGCGACGATCGGAAAAGAAACCAACGGATTGGAGAGCGGAAAAAGATGATAGAGGAAAAAAAAAAAGAGGGACGAAGAGAGAAAAGGAGGAAACACGTCGACGATGTAAGGCCTCGCAAATTGTTTAACTTTTGCGGGACGGCCCGCGACACCGGCGATACAATAATGGCTCACTGATGCGATTTTAACTTTTCACGCCCGCCACGTTCATCGGGGTTGAATTCCATCGACGGAATATCGGACGTGGGTGCGATAGAGCACTAAACCGGCGGCGGCGCGGTGCTGAGACGCGAGCGACTCGCGGACGAGAAAAAAAAAGTTGGTCCGTCGACGATCTCCGAACTCCAACCTTGCGAATTCCTTCGGGACGAGAGCGAAATTCCTCAGGACTCGGAACGTCCTGGCACGCGACAATGCATCCCGTTCCTTTCAGAACCAACGAGTCGCGTCCGGATTCGATGAGATGTGACAAAAATTTTATTTCAATCCTCATAGCGTAACTATTGGGATTTTTGTATAAAAAAACATTTACCTCGCACGATAAAAAAAAAAAGAAAAAGAAACAATTTTTGTTTCCTAACTTGAACGAACGATTTTGCGTTCTATTACTATTTAACTTAGTTTTCATTAACGTAATTTATTTTGCGACTCGTATTTTTCATTCGTATACGTTGTAAATTATTCGCGATAAATAGAAAAGTAAGTAGTAAAAGCGACGCATACAATGAGCGTCTGCAAATGTACGTAATGGTTTAGAGAAAATATTAAGCTAATGCGAAGAAACTTTCACGCGTCTTCCAACCTTTCGGTGCACCCGAGTAACGCCGGCAGGTAATTAACTATATATGTATATATATCATGTTATCTTTTGCCTCCAGCTCGCTTGCCTGATGCCTACCTGCCTGCCCGACTGCCTACTCTGAATCCGTTTCCAGACATGCAATTATGTCTGATGGAAATGGAAGGCACGTGCACATATAAAATACGAAGACGGAAAGAGGGAGACTCTCACATTATATTGTCCGTGTGCGCTTCAATTGCTGCTACGTGCGTGTCTCCGCCGTATTTCTCAAAATGTACTGAGATAAACATATTCACCCCCTTCAACAAGTTCGTAAACGAGACTAAACACAGCACGCTATAAGCATAAAATAATTTTTTCTTTCTATGTTATCATTTTTATTAATCGTACAATTTTTTTTTATGTTCTTAGTAAATATGGACAATTTATTGCTTGAGAAAAAGAAAGAGCGTCACCCTCCGACAAGCAAAGACAAAAATACGAACGTTGAACTAAACGTTTCCCCAGGTTATCTTTTGTCCGAAGGGGTCAAAATTCTTGTAAAACCATAAAGAGGATTCCCAGTCATTAGATCGTTTCGTTATAGGATCCCTCATTTTTCCCCACCCTTAGCATCCGTCCAACTCCTTAAATTTCTCTTCCGTTTCATAATACGATGAAAATCGCGTTGCTCTTGAGAGGCTCTTGGCTTTTATTTAAGAAGACTTACAGCGCAAAACATTTTTGTCGAGATAACACTTTGTAAAAACGAATAGAGAACAGAGAGAAACAGCGCTCTTGTCGATAAGATTTCTTGTTAAAAACATTAGTTTAAATTCATTTAAAATTATCTACAATTCGTGACAAAATTCAGAAGCTGCAATTTCTCTATTAAAAAATAAAATAAAATAAAATAAAATAAAATTATGAACAGCACTCGTCTTCTTAGTTGAAACCGTTTCTTTCGCTCGGTTCGAGTGAAATGCGAAGGGAAAACGCAGCACGTGCGACGGTGCAAAATCGGTGCGGCGTTGATAGAAATAAGGAGACCCTCTCTTCAGAGTGGCAGAAATCCGGGGCACGAGGACGCGGATCCGTGATTTTGCTGTTCCCCGACCACCATAGATCACCGCGTCGCAGCAATTGAGTTAGGAAGGAAGGAACCAGTTCGGCAAACACTTCTCTCGCAACGCCGTCTTCCTCTCTTCCTCCTAACCCCCGTTTCCCTTCTCGCCCCTCGAGCCTGCCGCCCGCCAAATTTATGGCTTAAAAAAGTCCCGGACGACCGGAGTCGTTCGCTTTATCTGTAATGTACTGATCTTGCCTCCGTCGACGAGGGCACCCCTTCTTACTCCTGACGTCGTTCCTGTCCCTGGACCCCGCCCGGACCGAAAGAAGCCACTCCGATCTGGATACGGAGTCCACCCGGCGGCGCTAGTATACACAAGGGTGGACCACCACCACCATTGCCGTCGCACCCCGTAGCTTTCATGATTTATAACAAGGCGAGGAGGCGAAAAGCGAACAGGGCAGGCGAAGAGAATCGATGCCTTCGAGTCTCGAGAGCCGGAGCTTTGGCGGGACTACACTTTTGATAAGGGTTTACGAATCGCGCGATTCTGTGCAAAAGACTGGATACCGCGCGGCTTACGTTCTACGAGAATTCCGTAAGGTGAAAGGTCATGCAAAAAAAAAAAAGCACGATTTCGATAGCTCCTATCGCCGCGGCTGAAAGCGGATAGTTTATTCCGCGAAAAATCTATTCTTCTCGCATTAAAATGGCCTTTTCGTTGTTCGTTTAAGACAAATAATAAAAATTAACACAAACTCCATGCGGTGTTGTTAATCTATAAATTAATATTTAACTAATTGATAACAATTTTTAAAACTTTCTTTTTTTCATTACGTTGTAACGCAAGTCGTGCGCGTAAAAATTTAAAGGCCGTCGGGAGTATCATACGCCGGCATTGGAAGCGGTTTAATCAGAGAGGAGGAGAAACAAAACGCGAGAGAGAACAAATAAGGAGAGAGAACATCCTCACCTCGTGTCTGCTCCTCGAAAAGGCTGTTCTAAGTTTCCCAAAGACGTCCGTGAGCGGGAACTTTGAGTACAAAGTTGTTCGTGTGCTACGTGCCGGGCAAGAACCGCAAGTTGAGAAGACGTAGGTATGGTCAGACAGACATGTGGACACCCGATTGGAACGGCATCGTCACTGCCGCCGTCTCAAGACGAGCAATCACTTAGGCAAATATTCACGCACTGATGCATCTTCAACATGTGGGCGCCTGTTACACTCGATACGAACAACTACCGTCAAGGATTTATAAAGCATAGGGGCTTCTAATTGAATGCAACCACCATCATATATTCGAAATTTCATCTACGAACCTCTACAAACATCTGTTATTCTTCGCGAAGTCGGGGAAAAAAAAGAAGTTTCGACGAGAAAGAAATTATCGGAATATTTCATTTCAAATACAGTGAAAACAAGAATGAGAGAACGATAAGAACGCGTGCGAAAGTAAAATAATAAAGCACCTAATTGTTTCGCGACAAGATTTTTTTTTAAGCGTGCAAGGAAGACGAGAAGTTTCTCTCCGATTAAGTCTAATGAAGGATGGTCGTCTAGAGAACGGTTCAAAGGAGTTTTGCGCACCAAACGATTCATCAGGATACGTAGGGTTCAAACCTCGAAGCTTCTGCGGTTCTACCTCCTTGAGGCCCGACCATAAAGTTCGCCCTAAGGACCAGCATCCTTACTCCATAAACCTAACCCCGTCATGTAAGTAAACGTGATTCCTTTGATGATCTCTAACTCCTTTGCTCACGAAAAAAAGATTCCACATATACAAACAGATATTTTTACAAATTTTACATCTCACAGATTACAATTTTGTTATCTTTCCTTTTCAAATTATAACTAAATCAATTAATATTACTCTGTTATTTTTCATTCTTATGAAATTGGCGTGACGCGTAAATTAGCTGTTAATTATTACTGCTTAAAATCGACGCTGATTAAGTCTCTCTCGCTTGGCTTGTTTCACGCGAAAGTCAACGTCGGTTATCAAGTCGGAGATTTGAGATTCGATTTAATTTGCAACTAGGATCTTTTAAAAAATATGTGAAAAAAATTTAAAGCGTGCGCAAAATTTGTTCTAGTAATTAAAAGAAAAAGATACGGGTGAGCGGCGTACGTGCCGCGCGCGAGCTACGTTCCCCCGCCACCTCCACCATCGCACTGTCCTTCTCCAGCGGTCGACCGAGACGTACGTACGCAGCACGTGCTCCGTACAAATTAAAGATCCACGCACAATCGACGGGCCAGAGGGACATTATCTGGCGTGAATTACCATCCTGGATCAATCGTGCGTACCGGCGACTACATCTTTTCGATATAAGGTAAGTTAACACCACGTGTACGTGTACATTAAATTCGCGTCTCTTTACCGTAAACGAAATGTCGATGAGTACAACCGGGCTCGAGGGAAGAGGGATTCAATCGACGAGTTCGCGATAGATTCGGGACATATTCATTCGTGGTGTAGGAAGGCGAGGTCGGAAAAATCTTTTCGCTAGCGTATTTTTATGACTGCGTGGTGTGACCGAGAGTAGAGGTCGGTCACACGTGCGACGTACACATCTTGCGCAGTGATCAGGTGAATAGTACATAGGAATGTGCCGGCCGGTCGGCTGCCGTAGTCAACTGGATATTATCACACAATATTAGCTGATGCGAATTGATCTTCGCGAACGATAACGTGTACGTGTCGAGTATCTATGAAGTGAATATTTTACATAGAATAGTCGTAATTATTTGTAACGCAGCACGTTTAATTTTTGTCATTTTTGCTAATCAAATGTAACTATTTTTGTTTCAGATAACAATCCAAAGAAAGACTTTTGTCGAAGGAGCACCAGTCTGACATCCTCGTTGGAAAAAAGTGGAAGGAAAAGTGTCGCACGCCGAAACTATACAAATACGAACCGCAGCCGGTTCGTCGGTCGTCCGGGAGTTCCGCTAAGTATTCGGACGGCTTTATTCTAAACGCGAGTGCCGAACAGGGTCGCGCGTAAGTGATTAATAATTTTTGCGAGTGTAACTTCACCCGGTCGCGTTCGCGAGTGACTTGTGCGCGGAAGGATGGCTCGACACGTCCCATCTGAGAGGAGGAGCAGGCCCGGGACGGGCATCTTGCATCGGCGGAGCAACTTTTAGGTGAGAATTAATTCTTTAAAATTAAATCTTTATTAAAAAAAAGATTTTACCTTTTTTTTTATTAATCTTATTAATTTACTGGCACGTCTACATTAATATTTTTCTTTTTATGTTACAGCCACCGGCAGAATTTTACAACTCCGCTGAAGTGCAGATTGGTAAGTCATTAATATTTTTTTTGCGGTTTGTAATTGAGTTCTCTTAAAAAATAGCACGCGCATGATTTCTTCTAGTATAAATAAGTTTTGTTAAATATATTTCCCGTGCCTTTAATATAATAATTCTTTACGAAATATAATTATTAAATTGGACGTTAAAAATATGAACGTGTGTATCTTAAAATCGAATTTAAATTAATAAATTTCTCTCTTAATCTATATTGATAAAGCCAATTCTTAGTTGCGATTACACGATCAAAAACAACGAATCTTCGGCACATCTGTCGAGCACGATAGCGACGATTACTTATGCGTCCCGTGCCCTCTCTCACAGAAGCTTCCTCCGCGAATCCCTTCCTTCCCTCCCTCCGACGGGATGTGACGGTGTACAAGGGGGATGGCGCGAGTTAACGCGAACATATAAATTAGCAGGACATCTTAGCAGGCCGCTTGCAACTTAGTCACGTAGCGGGTTTAAACTTGACAGGAGGTGGATTCTGCGACGGCGAGCGCATGCCACCGCAGTATCGCAAAGCTACCTCTCTCTTCCTTCGTCCCGCCCTCTCTT
Organism: Cardiocondyla obscurior; assembly: GCF_019399895.1. Classification (NCBI taxonomy): domain Eukaryota; kingdom Metazoa; phylum Arthropoda; class Insecta; order Hymenoptera; family Formicidae; genus Cardiocondyla; species Cardiocondyla obscurior. The sequence goes on from NC_091869.1 coordinate 6,885,217, forward strand.
AGTTTTACATCCATAAAAAGAAGGGACAACCATTTTCTTAATTTTCCAAATTTCCGCGAGTCACTGACGTAGAAAATAATCGGTCGTCAATTAAATCATAATCGAAATATTTAGTTTTAAAAGTACGACAAAGCTCGCAATAAGAACTTAAATACCGTATACTGTCGCAAAACTCTCAAAGTTACACTAGCACTTCGAAACAAAAATTGATAATATAATTTTGTAACTTGTAAAGGAAAAAAATATAATGTTTTTCGTTGTATCTTTGTGAGATGTAAACATGCTAATATATTACAATGATTTAATGCCTCGGGGAACCTCGATCTTCAACGGTCTAGTATCTCATATCTGGCGAAAACTAGCCAGAGGCAAATCGTCCTTCGATCTTACGTTAGCGCAAGAATATGTCGATAAGAGCGGTTGATACACGTAGTGCTTGTTGGGGGAGAGCTCAAACTTTCGATTTATGGATCGCTATGTCCCGAGAGATTCGGGGACTGGTCCTCGGCGTGTGGTCACAGTGACGGGGTGGACGATTAAATGCACAGTATTCCTAAACAATCGGGAACGACATCTGCGCCGTTCATTGATCACATTCGCGAACGAGACGGAAAAGCCACGAGAGAATGACGACGTAACACTCGAGATAAGAATAGACAGTTATGACAAGAGCGTAAAATTCGTCTTCGTCGGGAAAGAGAACAGACGAAAAGGCGACAACAAAACGTCTTCTCCAATATCCAAGTCTTTTCTACACAATCCAGATTATTTTCCGCGGCACGGATGTCTTCGTGCGCTTTTTCGCGTCCTAGCTATCCCTCAACTTCTCCGACCAATCCATGAAACAAAGTTTCGCCGCGTGATTTCTTTTATTCCTGAAACTAGCTCGAACGAGATAGTTGTGATTATTCGTTAAAGCCGAATAACGGTTAATGAATACTGCACATATAAATTTAATAAACTGATAAAATTAAAATTTAACAAAGCAATAATTAAAGCCACAACAAAGATTGATATCAATAAGTTACGTTAAAAAAAAAAAAAATAAAACAATAAAAAGAATTTTAAGTATTACGGTTAATTAAACATTTACATAGACGCGAAAATAATGAAGCTCCATTGACAAAATAAGGAACAGATTCAGAGGTTCCTATAGGAAAACGGATCGTCTTGATTCTGACTTTATGCTCGGCATAGTCCCCTATCTTCGTCTTTAACGCTTCTCCTAAGCTAAACCAGCACCATCATGGTAATTGCAACGTAGCGCTGTAGTGATTAATGCTGCTTGTTATTAGGATGAGGCTCAGAGACGCTATCAAGACAGAGCGCGACATTAAAGAGTACTTCACACTTTCATTGAAAAAGGACTCGTTATACAGACCGATTCTAGTCAGCGTTCTCGTCAATTTTCCGATCAGTAAAAAAATATCGTTTTTTAATTCGCATAAGTAATGTCGTATCGTAATAAATTTCATCGTAAAAAAAGAATTGTAACAAATTTATTCTCCCAATGAGTAATTAATTTAAACGGAAAAGTTACGATTATTAAAACTTACAAATTAATAACAATTAAGCTGACATTTACTTTTGCAGCACAAAACAAATTTGATTCCAGAGAAACACCAATTTCTGTTATTAAAAAAATAGGATTGAAAAAATTATTTTCACCGTTAAGATATTTTTACGCAAACAGCCGCCGCGCAGACAACGTATTCTTATAATTAATGAGTAAAGTATCATGAATGAACCGGCGTATCCGAGAAGGAAAAGGGTATAACTAAGAACGCTAAAGCTACCTTCTAAACTACGGAAACATTCAAGGAATTTCTTTATCTCTATCTCACTTGTTCTCTCTGTTTCTTCTCTGCGTTTTCCCAGAGAATACCGTGGCATTATTGGCCACGTTTATCATCCCACTCGCAAGACACGCATGAAATCTTAGCGTAAAAATGTTTTCCAATAATTTACGATAATGCCATTTTCTGCGCGATAAAATAAGGGTCTAATAGCAGACAGCAATTAAAGTCGCTATAAAAAGGTCAGAAAAAATAGATAAAATCTAATTAAAGTAGAGAGAAAAAAAACAAGAAAAAAAGGAAATCGTTAAAATTCATTAAAATTACCAAGATTCAAAGATATCTAATTGAAAAAAAAAAAATGTAGCGTACCTCAAATATTTATAATTATAGTTAAATATCTAAAAATTCAAACTTTTTCAAACACAATTTTTTCCCCGTAGCTTTTCTCTGGGTTTTGGGCTTTTTCTTTTACAATTTTATTTTTCCCCCTTCCCTGCGTGTCCCTTCATTTCTCATGAGCTATCTACCTACGCAAAATTACACAGCGGTCGGATTTAATTATGTCTGGAATTCGGCGCTAATTAAGTTTGATCGAACGAATTCGCGGGTTTGTTACTGAGTTTGCTCCGCAATGCTTACGAAACAAGGGTACGCCCTACCGCGAGCATAATGCAAATTATATTACCCTTTATGTCGGCTAGCCGAGCATTCTATTGACGTGCACTCCACGTGCTTTCTTTTTTGTCCGGGAATCACCGATATAATTTACCGGGTACGAGAATAAAAGTCGTTTATTTATACAAAGTTACTTCAGAGATTTATTTTGAAAGATTCCATTCAAGTTTAATTTGGCCAGATTTCCATATCAAGTTTTAATAAATCTTAATCAGGTTTCCAATATATATATTAAGCAACGTATTAAATTACGCGAATAATTAGTGTGCAAGCGAAAACTAAGAAACGTGCACGCAAAAGGAAACTAATAAGTTGATATAATATATTATATTAACATTTATGTACTTTTATACGGATTGTAATTTAATTAGGCTCTTTTTTTTAATTCAAAGTAAAAATTCTTTTTATACGAGTTGCATTACATCAATAAGAAGTATCCACTTCGCGAATTTTTCTATTCGGTCTCGCGAAAGAGCAAATATGCGACTGGCAAGGAAACGGAAGGCAGGCAGTGGGAGAGGTAGAAGTGACACCCTCAGGCGCAGTGAATTTGCCCCCCTGATTGGATGAATATTAAATTCTGGTCACCGGCAAACAACCATCCCTCTTGCCTCTTGCTCCTTCGGTCACGACGATTGAAATATGTATCCGACGAAGTCAAACATTCCGATAAAGTGCAAGACCCGGTACGTGGCGTGAATGTATGATTTTCGAAAAACGTACGTGATCTGTATATCCGGTAAAAAAAACACCGGTAGACATATACACCCCGCCAAAGTTCCATTACACGTTACGTATGCATGCAAACTGCATGTTTTCTTCACGCGCTTATCATCCTCGCGCATAGCAATACAATAATTAGAAAACTTTTTATTAATATTTAATAACAACAGCTCAAACTGACTTTCTACTCTGGCGCAAAATTAACTTATGAGGAACAATTAATAATGAGGTAAATTAAAAATTTTATTTTAATGATAAGAAAAACGCACGGCGACAATCGAGCGTAATGTTTTCCCACGCGGGCGAATAGCTAGTTTTAAATTTCTCATTTATCGCCCGGGGCGACGAAACTTCGTCTACATATCCCGAGAGACGCGGGCGATCGAAAGTTTCGTTGTAGATAAGTAACAAATTACGGATCGAGTAACGAGGCTGACTCCGTGGGGCGGAGGGGCGGTGGGCGGGGGAGGTTTCCTGACTGGGTAATTGCCAAGGATGAGACAGGACTTTCGAAAGAATGTAATTTCGTTTTGCGTTTCGCGCGAGCCGAGTCATCAATCGCGGTGTGGCGGTGGCACGACGCATCGATTATCGCGACGGTTTAACAGAGACGAGGCGGCAATTATCTTCGAGAAATTAAGGGCGCTGGATACACCAGCGGTAGGAGGACCGCGGGATCAAGGGGGGCGAGGAGAGATCTTGACGGAACAAGCGCGTTTTCGGCAAGAAGGGTGGTACGCTTAATTTCATAGACGTGGCGCGCGGTGCCATACGAGCAAGAACAATCGAGCCCGGGAGCGTGTGCGGAAAGGGGGCTCTCGACCAAGGGTAGGCTGTACATACTTCGAAGGGATAATTACAATAAGCAGCCCTCGCTGCCCTCACTTCGCCACTGGTCTAAGAAATCCACTGGCGTAATCTACCTAAAATCGTGCGCGACATTCGCCTCGTTAATATGGACGAGTTCTGACAACATCTCATTTCAGATAAATCTAAATTTAGAGCGAAAAGATACTACCCGAAATTGATTTCAATCGTTGCGTAATAATTAGCTAGCCAATTCGTGGTTTATTTCATGGCTGTCTAGCAAAACTGTCCAGCACTGAGCCAGAAATGTAACACTTAAATCGTCTGCTTAATAACGAGCTAGAAAAACTAAATATCTAAACATTTTCCTCCGCGTAACTAGTATAGAGATGTATTTCTTATTTAACAATACGACCTAAAAAAAAAATCGCGCCTTAACCTTTTTAAATCCGAGGCGAAACAAATTTTTAAGTGAATTTTAGAAAGGCAGAGCGCCGTTAGCATAAGCGAATTAACTAGAATTTCCAAATTAATGATGTTTATTCGCTAAATTTAATTTGGTCCAAAGTAGTGGACGCCAAAGGGAAAATATTACTTAAAATATCGTTCTGCTTATGCCTCGAGACATGCGTTAAATTCTTAGTAATTTGAGTTTCCATTAATGTACAGCACTTAAACTTAATTCACCCTTCCGCCCTCCCCCCTCACCCTATGTAAATTACTATCGTCTCCGCTCAGCGTACGCAAAACGCATCGGTCCCATATACTTTCCGTAACGAGCGTATCGCCGAGCGCGCGAACTTAACGGCGCGTCGCGCCGCGATAAAACATCGGCGAATTCGCGCGATTGAATTACAGTTTAATTAACTCGCGGGCAATTAAGGCCCGTTCCGCCGCGCGTCCCGACCTCTCCCCCCCTTCGGTCTCCCTTTCCCTCTTCGTCTGCATCCCAGAAGAGCCGACACCATCCACCTATAACGAAACGGTTTTCGCTTTCCGTCCAAATCTCGTGCATCCGCCAGCTCGAACGTTTCGAGCAGCAAGTTTCGAGGGTACTCGCGATTTCATCGAAAACTTTTGCACCCCTCGATCGTTTCTTTTCTTTTTACTCTTCCATTCCCTTCCCCCTCCCTATCCCTTTTCGTTTCTAATGGCCTGCCAAAAGAGATTGAAATACAAGCACATGCATACCGGATATCGAAAAGATAATGTCGCTCGTTAATTAAGAGGATCAGGTAAAAAGCAATGTTTTAATTACTTATATAATCCCGGCAGCTAATGGGCAGTGCTTTAATTTCAATTTATCCTATCGACAAGTTCAAGTTAAATCATAATAACGCCAGAAACATGTATAATTACGTTTTTATATCAAGCTTTTATAGACCGAATCGCTCGGTCCGCGATAGCCGATAAATTTGTAAGCGTTTTATGAAGACGTGGAAATTTGTAATTTGAGAATATTGCTTCTCAAGGCTTACGATAATCCCGGAACAAACGTTAACACTACGCGGCACACGCATGCATCGTGGAAACGCGTAGTCAGTATGCACGGTATATATACTTGGCCGACGGAAAGCCGTAACTGCCGCGTAGGCGGCCGATTTAACGACGAGTGAATAATTATGGGGGCTTTACGGTCCGATGCCGGGAGAGCCTCGGCGAATGGAGGAACGCTCGTTATATTTATGGGCCGACGATGACGGCAATTTCGGCCGAGGAATCGACGACGAAACTGTTGCCGGACGCATCTGTCGTTGTTCCGCCGCGCCGCAAACTTGATGCAATCCTCGGTGGCAACGAGATCGCACCGAGAGGATCGCACTCGCTCGCGTTCACTCTAAAACATAATCTATTTCCCGACGTCGAATAGCAACGATAGCCAGCAAAAGAAACTACTAAATCTCGACAACTAATATCTTAAAAGCAGTTTTCCCATTGTTACAAAAAGAAAATCTTTTTTTTATTTTTTAATTGTAATATTTAATATTGCAAAATTTTGATCTACGTAACTTCCTCGTTATAATCTTAAAAAAAAAAAAAAAAAAAAAAAGTTATCGGATTTGCGACACGGTAATTCTTTTAGCTACGCGAGAGGTTTAAATTCCCGAGTACGAATGCACACCTCTCCGTCGTAATTAAGATTAAACCGAAGGTGGGAGCCAGGTAAGTTCGTTCCAGGGATGCGAACATTTATAATTAAATGGCGTTGTTACTTATTACATGGAAGTTCGCGAAGAAGCGGAATAGGGAGATTGTTAGAGAAGGTAGGCTGTGGTTACTCGGATAATCTCCTCTATAATGTAAGACGGTGAATGGAGCGCGCTTGGACGGGTTCTAGCTTACACGTTCGAGGAAATGTATACTTAGAGTTAGCGAGGTTTCAAATTTCGAACAAAGGAAAAATAACGTGAACGAATGGTATCAATGTCGCGTTGCTCGATGATAAAAAAAAAAAAATAAAATAAAATAAAATAACCGCTAAAATATTCGTTGTGGGAACAAGGAAAATATTCGAGAGCTTACTTGAAATAGCGACGACGTAGGTATATACATAAACGAAAAAGCTCCTGTAATCGGATTAGCATTCGAATGGTCAATCTCGCTCGACCAAAACGACGTAAGTCAAAGCTCCGGTACAAAGGTCGATATCGAAGGGCAGGTGGCGAGAGACGGGGGGAGGTGCGCTTCGCAAGGGTGTCGAACGCCCAGGTCTCGTGACAAATAGAAGCTTTGTGCCGCGACAATGGGGAGTTTATTTCCGGGCCGGCTGGGGCTACAATGTAGGCACTATACTGTAATTAAATTCCCAAACCCAAGGATTCGGAGGTTATAGAGGACCAGAAGGATGGAGAGAAAGAGGGACCGCGGCGAGGCGAGAGAAAGGGACGCGGGATCGCATCAGACGAGAGGGAAGAGGCCGGCAGAACCTTAGCATATTGCATACTGACCGGTCCGGAACGCTCCGGGCTTTCTCGCGACGGACGCTATATTGTGTTTGCCGTATGTTCCTTCCTACCTGCCTTCCTTCCTTACCGCGCGCCCGACTCGCGTCAAGATGAGACAAATTCCACCTACACGACGTATCTTCGCCGAGAGAGTATTAGTGGAATGATAAGTCGCGAACTGGCTTTTCATCCCTAAAAGGGCTAAATCCGCGGCATGAAACTTTGCGCAAGAGATAAGGTCCAGTAATCACGATATGTTTCTCTATTCAACGCTAAGAACCACAGCTTAGTGGTGATGAATGTTTTGACTTATGCATTTCTTAATAATTACAATAATAAGTTACTCAAAAAAAATAAAAAAATAAAAAAAATAAAAAAACAGTTGCGTAAATACTAAATGGTAACGCTAAGATTAGGCGACAGTTTAACGAATCGAAATCATCATCTGCGAGTGTCGGTTACAGTTAAAAGACTAATACAAGGATGCCGGACTAAAGTAAATGTCGAAATATAAAGTCTTGGTAGATCCTCGAGGCTTAGCGTCAGCCCTACGCTATAAGAGTAGAGAATACGGAATGCGGTGTTAGATGTTTCTTATCTCCGAGAAAGGGTGGACGAGTAATCTGTATTGGGAACGCGAGTTAAAGTCTTATGTACTTCCAATACGAGTTATAAGCGAAGGTGGTGGAGCACGGAATATAAAGCCTCGCTGCCTGTGGAATGAAAAGTTTAATCTTAAGAAACCAAAGCTTTTAACACAAACGTTACATGCATCAAATAATTAAAAAAAAAATTTTTTTAATTAGCAAGTTTATTTTATTTATTTTACGTTCTTTTCATTTTAATAGGAATAACAATAAACTTCAATTAAAGTATAAAATAATTCGAAATGTACACGATGACAAAGTGGCAAAAGCGAATTAAGCAAGTTATCGCCAAAAGAAACACAATAAACTTTTCACGCCCGAGCAGCGTGCCACGTTTCAACGTAAAACAACCCTTTCCGATCACGCAGCTTCTTAAGGAGGCGAGCGGGATCAAGATCACGCGTACCCGTAAAACGGGGATAGCGTTTTAATGCCGGGCAAACACACATATAGATCTCGGGTTGCCGAACGCGAGAGAGGACTTCGGATAGGACCTCAGGGGGAAAGGGGGAGAAATGAAGGGAAGTAGACGAAAACGTTCGTGCACGGCTTGTCAGGGCGGGGTTCGCTAAAATGAAAGTTGGAGCCACGGCTTGCCGCAGCAAATCCGGCTTGATTAAAACACCGTAGGAGGAATCCCTTACCCCTTTTACCCTTAGCCGCCAGCCACCGCGGCCCTACCGCCGCGCCACCCCGTTTATTTCGACCGTCTTCGGTCGCCAAGGAGCGCACCAACGTATAATCTTAATGCAGTCTTATACGAGGCGGAACGAGGCTATATTTCATTATAACCCCGCAGTCCTTCCGGAGCCCTTCGCGAACCCTTTCTATTTCTACTGGCTATAAGCGCGAGCGGCGGCGACCGGGATTTTGCTCCGAGATATCATTTGGGACGTAGAATCGGGGGGGACGCCGAGTAAGTATCGAAATGACGACATTGGCTAAAGTGCCTCCTCGAATTACGCCCTAATCTTTTCTCTATTTCATCGAAAAACTACGCGGTCTCCTCTCCTAATCGTGTCGCCGAAATTACGACGGCCCGCGATTACTTTTGATAACAGAGATATAAACGAAAATTCACACGATCGATAAACTGGCCGTTATTTTCCGACAGAATTAAATTTTCAAGCATTACTTAATTAAAACTGGAGAATAATTATTCGCGTTGAATTCTTCTTTAATTGAAACTCGTGAAAATTATTAATTAAAACTGTGATAAAAGAAAGAAAGAGACAAACGGTACGGGAAAACATTTTACATTTTAAAAGGAACCAATGTCGATGAGAATAGCCAGCAAACTTATCGAACGTTGAGAGACAAGCGAAGACAAGGGGGTTTAAAGCTCGAGGGGTAAAAAGGGGTGTATTTACGACGTTACAATACCCCACGGGCTAATCCTCGCCTGGAGCAGTACCTAGGCCGATCGAGGCTTCTCCCTTCTTCACTGAACGCAATCACAACCTTCATTCAAGTAGGTACAGAGAAATCCACCCGAAGTAAAACCATTTCTCTTCCTCGCGCAATCAAGCAGAAATTAAAGTGCAAAAAGGAGGCAATAATCGCGAACGTTCAACATTAATAACATTAAACGAGAAAATTCGACATACATTGCCATAATAACATTGCCATAATATCGTCCCAATTTTTATTACCTTTTATTCGAAAGCAAACTACGCATCTTTTAAATATCTAAAACTGCACTTTTGAAAGTAACACCTAACGACACTCGAGAAATAAACTGTTCGCTAGTGAACACTTTGTAACAAGAATTAAAAGCCCTTACTCGTCGAGCACTGTATCCCAGCTTGTCTTCCTTTCTCGAAGCCTAATTGACACGATTTTTATAAACTCCCCTTTAGGCATGAAGGGTGAAGTCTTCTTTTGTACTGCCGCTAACACCTTCAACCTCAGACCCTTCAGCAAATAAGAGTCGCTTTTGTAGCTAAAGAGTACAGCAGTATCGCGGTGCACAATTATATTATTTTCACACAACAGGAAACGCGAATAAGAAAATATATATTTCTTTTCTAAGTTGTTCCATACATATGCGTATTAGGTAAATGTAATTTAGAAAGATTTTCTCAAAAGGTCAGAGAATGCGGAATAATTTTCTTCAGTTACCGTATTCGAGAAGGCGATAAAAAAAAAAGCGTGTCACTAGGGTGCATCAATGATCAAAGTGATCTTCCGGAAGCTTCTATTTTTAACGCGGAAATTCGTCCCTTAAAGTAGCGCGACTAATTTAAAAAAATGCCTCGCCCGACCGCCTCGTTACGAACGCCTGATAAAATTTTCAACTGAGAGTCACTGTCGTAAATATAGGTACAGGGGTGAAAACAGGGTGCACATTCCAAAGCCTTGGATCTGCGTATCCTCGCGCATTCATTCATAAAAATTCACTCAACCGCGTGGCTACTCCCACCGAGTGAATTGGAGGGTTCGCTCCAACCCCGATCAACGTGACAGCTCGACAAAGTTAAAGGGTACTGTGCTTCATCTTTTCAGGTTCCCTCGAGAGAATCGCTAACGGTATCTTGCAAAATATAAAGAATAGCTCCGAAGAACAAGGCCGATTGACAGCCGGTGACGGAATACGCAAGTATCCATAAAGATACGTCGAAAAATTTGCCGTAATTCAATTGAGAAATACACGCATAACGTTGCCTTATCCTTATAAATATTTTATCTAATTTGCGAATAGAATGTTCATCAATAAAAAAGAGAACGTATAGTTTCGATCGATCTACGCCGGTAAAAAGTAAAATCGAAAATTGTTTTATCACGACACTGTGTGCGTGTAAGAGTCAGGTCAAAGCGAAGCAGATGTCCGTAATAAATACGCGTCCTTAAGCGGATTTGAGGCTGGCTTTCCGGTATTTTAACACTGCGTTTTCCAACCTACCCCGAGATTACCGAGTGCCCGAACGAGTACTTGTTTACTTTGTTATACGGTTACAGTAAATCTACTTTTAAACGACATTTCCTCCATCGCAATAAAACAAGTAAAATTTTAATATTTAATTAATATTGAATCAATTAATTAAAAAACATGGTACCTGCATTAATTTTAATATTTAATTTACCTTCATGAATCTGCACTAATAAATATTTATTATTTGTTTATATTTAACTAATATAAACATAATAAATGCTTTCTTAATTATTGCTGTATCGAGGATATAAAAAAATTATCTATGTACTACAGCGAAAGAATATTATATACCACAGGATAAGGGTTCGCCTTTAAGAGAAACGGCTGCTCATAATCGTAATCGTAACCGTAACGATCATGAAAGTTGAAGTGGCGGAGATTCCGACATTAATATTCCAAGCGCGCCGGTGCGAAGACCCGTACCGTTAATAAAGAAATCAGTAGTGATTCCGAAATGACAGTCAGCCGTCGATTTCCCATAGCTGGGAAGCCAGACTGATGGCATTTCGACGTCACCAGCCGCTAAAAGAGGATATATTAGGGTCAATTTCGGTAACTTCGAAGTGTCATTCGTTCCCATAAGAGCATTAGACAATGCACGATCCATAATCACTTTCTATATTAAATGGTAATTATTGTGAGACACGAGTAACTAAATTTTTACGATAATACAAGTCACATCAGATGCATTCATTTGAAATGTATTTTTAGAAGAAAAAAAAAATTTAATTTGACAAGACAGAATATTTTATAACATTTATTGCGTTCCCTCGCAAGTAATGCTTGAAGGCACCAAACAAGGTATTGCAACCCCTAAACTCCAGAAGATCACTGGTGGCACCCTCTGTTTTATCACTTCCTAACTTCGTCGGTTCTACAGCTTCTTATTGATTTTCAAAAATCAATATATTTATACTTAAGTATTTTTATTTTAAAATAATAAAAGAAAATTGTTCGCGATACTACATATTTTAATAAGGATTACTTTAAGTTTTTATATAATTAACAAAACAGTAATTTAAAATGATTTAAAAGTTACACTTTGAATTGTACTTTCAACAGTTTTGCGCACACTATTAAAGTTATTTATTTTTATCAAAGGAATGCATCTACGATGATTTGTGGTAAGAATGGTTTCCCTCCTTGGTTCAATCTCAGCAAGGGCTTTATCTTATTCAGGACCGAGCCGAACAACCCCTCGATCTCCTTCCCCTGATCCTTGCCGACGGCTAAATAGCTAACTTTGCGCAACTATCCCAATAGATTATGATTATTGTGGAGGAAAGCTCTGATTTATGCAATTATCATAAATTCAGTACCCGCCCAACACCTTTCGTATGCTCAAGACGCTTCTGCTATATCTCCATTCACAGGATTTCAATAGCAAATTATACGACCGTAAAGTACCCACCCCTATTTTCGCGGAGGACCTCTCGCAATTATGCTCAATATTCTAGCCATCAATGTCATTAACGCATTTCACTATGTTCCAAATAGCAATTTGAGTATATACAAAAAAAAATTAATTATTAATAAATTAATATTATTACTATTATTTATAAATGAACGAAATCTTCATTCATTTTAATAGATAATAATTTAAATAAAATTTTTTGTTATTTATAATTTAAATTATAAATAACGACATAATAAATATTATTGAACGATGTAAAAATTACTAAATTTGTTTGTTTTGTAAAAAAATAATTAACATTTTTCATAATTCCCATCTCGTGACGCTAAAGTAGAGCTCTACTTCGTTCGCAACAGCCCTTACTTTATCGATTGCAACCCCGTCGAGAAATATTCTCAGTTTAGTCAGCGTAGAATAACTAAGAATACCCCGTTTATCGGCAGATCATAAAATAATAAGTCGATAATTTAAAATAATGATATTCATATTCTATCTTTATTCTACAAATTCATAATTAATTTTATATATTTTTTTTTCATTACTTTAGTTTATTTTTTCCTTGCAATCATGCATTAAATTTTTCACTACTGAACAACTAATTAGCGTTTTCGTTCATTTAAGTTTTAATAAATTCTGCCAAAAGTTAATTTATTTTTAAATAACTGTACTACTTGGTCTGTGCAATTGTAATTTTAGCTCAATTAATTATGTAACATTAAGCACTTTTCACGAGAAAACAAGATTGCCGATATGGTAGTGATAAAGTTGAAAATTATCTCTTCCGCTGTGCGTCACGAATTCAAGCTTGCGTCGACATTTATACGAGTAATAACAATATCCTACGTATGAAATGATCGATAAAAAAAGCTACTGTGACAATGTGAAACGTCAGCAGTTTATGACGTTACAATCGTTTCGTTTTACGTTCTTCGCAGATCTCATCTTTTAACGTTGCGGCCTCATTTTGCAGCCTTCTAATAATCAAGCGTAAAATAGAGAAATTCAAAAATAAAGTTACATAAATTATATCAGCGCGTTATATACGTAAATAATATTTTAATAGAACATAATTAGCGTTGTAAAAATAAAATTATTTTTCTGATTCTAATTTCGTTGATATACTTTGAACACGCTATTATTTACATACGCTTTTTTATTTAATGAATATAAATAATCTTGCAATATGAAAAATTACTAGAGATCATAGAAAAACCGGTCGCCTCTCTCATTGGCGGATAAGAAATTTTACAGCAGCGAAGAAGTTCTTTGGAGAGAATCATTTAATACTCTTTAACTCGATATGCTCCACTAGTGCCTGCAACGATTATTCTTCGCGCGAATAATAATCATGTCGCCCTTAAAAAGTAGGGCGATCTTTTTCTTCAACGTTCTATTATTAAGTTCGATCATTTCTACGGTTTTAGAATATTGCCAGCGTCGTCTCGGACATGACAATGTCGCCTATCCGTGTGCGTGAATTATACGCGCTCGTTTCAGAGATATTGCACGCTTCTACTATTGCCGTCGCGCATTATCCGCAGATTATTTATGTTCCATTTACCTTTTTCGGAGAGGGATGCAACACGGTCACCGGAACTTGGCGTGGGGTTGGCATGGACGGCGGTAGTTGGGTGTGTTCCTTCACAGGAAACCGCAATAATTTTGATTCCCGATTCGAGGGTAACTCGAGCAGATGCTGTATCGAGTGATTCTGCCTTGTCTTTTTGGACGCCATTCTGTTGAGAGATAAATATAAATTAATTACGTTAATATCTCGTACATTGAAGGAAAAAGAAAAATTCAATATTAGTGTTATTAGGTAAAGCTGCCATATTTATTAAAACCATTATCTATCAAATTTTACTAACAAGTATTGACGTTACGTCAACTACATTATTCATTTCAATTACATAAATGCTATTGATGCAGCGGCACTTCTTTTTATCTGTGTATAAAAAAATCATCCTATTGTGTAAAATCTACTTGTAAATATCGAGGATGTTATAAAACAAATACTGTAATCGCGCGACTAAGTCGAACGATAGCATGTGCGTAGATACCTTTTTCCAGGCGTGCGGAGGCACTGGATATCGGATAAAACTTTCGCATTTAACTTTTCCGTCCTGCTGGGGAAACGACCAACAAAGCTCATCACCGGAAAGTTTTCCGAGACAAGGACGGGCAACTGGCTCGTAAGGGAGACAGAGCTCGGGCCGCGCATGCTCTCACCCCTACACGAACGCGACCGTGATTTCACTACATTGAAACTCAGATTATCCAAATATCGGATGTCCGGACTTTCGTGGTAGTTAGATAAGCTACAAAATTGTCGACCATTCTACAGAATGTAAAAATATACCGGTGAATAGAATTACAATGTCTATTATCGTACGAGAAAAAAAACAACTGTTATCTCAATTACTCGCGCAATTACAGTAACAAATTACCCGGGACTCTATAATTAAGTCACAAACATTTTTCACAATTATCTCAAACATTATGCTTATCATTTTTAATGCAATGGCTCTGAGCTTTGTTCATGGTTATTTTATATATTTTTAACTGCTGAAAGTACGCGTTAAATGTTTGATAAAAATTCGCGAGGAAAATCTTTTAAAAAAACGACTCGATAAGTTTCGTAAAACCTACACGGGAAACACATCTCCGATCCTTGCCTACGTGGGGATGTGTTAGCTCACCCCTAGCCGTCGCGAAAGTTTCTTCTCCCTCGCGTGTTTACGCACGCGCTGCATCGCGTGCGCGCACACATATATGTATATGCGGCAGCAGACATACGTGCAATGACTGCAAGCTGCAAGCACGTGTACGTGTCGGCGAGGATTACGACCGTGACCTTACCGACCAAATCGTCAGCGAAAAAAAAAGCGAGGATATCCTTTCAACCGAGCCTACCAAAATCGCTCGTCACACACGTCCTAACAGCGCAAAGTCTGTAATCCTCAATTAAATTGCCTCGCGTCCTTTATACGGAGCTTACAAAAACCGCACTCATTTATACATCTTTCCGCGCTTGTAATTTCCAGTTTGTGTAAAACCGATTACTTATAATTTAGGACTACAAGCGTTTTGAATCTCGAATAATCAGTTCGCTTGCTAACAATATGAGCAAATTTAATATAACTAACAAAATTTTTCTACCGCGAAACTTACATGTCTTCTTTCAATCATTCTTTCAATGAATAAAAATATATAATAGGGTATTGCTGTTATGAAATGGATGCATTGAATATGTTGGAATTAATTTTGATGCAATTCACAGTAGATACGTTGCAAATATTACTAGCTTTGATCATCGAATCGCAACGACCGTTCGTACCGATCGATTAGATGCATTCAGCCATAATGCATATATATAACTTTAATTAGTCGTCCTTAATACGTGAAACCAAAAATATTTGTAATAAATAAAAAGTTTTTAAAAAAAATTTATACGTTTAAATCAGCGGATATATCAGATAATATCAGGCTTTTCATATTAATCATAAAATGTAAACCTTAATATCATAAATTTTATATTGTTATTACAATGCATAATCATAATCAGTACTTTGGTCCAATCTCTCCACAGTTTTATTGCTAAAATACATTTTAGTTTTTCAAAAGATATGCATATCTGATTACATTAACGTTGCGTGATTCTACGTTCCAATTCAATATCAATGAATCCGTGAATTATCTTGGATCTTTCAATAAAAAAAAAAAAAATTTACTGCATTTACTATAAATCACACAAATAAGATTTTGAAAGTAGATTTTTGCAAGACAATATCTCAACTCTTTCCACTTCTTCCTATTTCCTCTCAATCGATTTGCCATAAACGTGCATAGCCTGTTACGATCGTACTCTTGTGAACTTCAACCGAATTGGAACGCGACCCGAGAATTAAATAAAGTGTGATCGATCACATCTGCAATAGGTTTGCTTAGCAGATTTTACAAGACATCCCATTTCGTAAGAGTCTATGTCAATAAATATTTAAATAAGAAACTCTTCACTTATTAAATACTAGATTTTAGAAGAGGTATTAAAAAAAAAATGTTTTAAAGCTAAGAAATAACTTCTTTCTGTATAAACTTTTCAACCAATTTAGAATTGAGTCTTGCTTGCGCGCAAACATGAAAAGTTATTATTTATAAATTTTCGATATTAAGTGTTATATATAAACTTAACTGCAAATTAAGAACATCTTGAAAATACAATTTAAATGGAATCAAAAATTTACTATCACTTCAAATATATTTAAAGCTTCCATTCCGGCGAAAATTTTTACTTTTTATATTTTACTCACAGTTCAAGTACTATTGATTTTACAAAAAGTTATAGATAATATCCGTATATATATTTCAGCCTAGAGTAAAATTACGATAAAATTATATGCAACAGGATATATAATTTAACACAACTTTAGTGTATGGAATAAATGTATCTAATAAAGCACTAATGTTCATATAACTGACGTATAGGTAATAATAGAATATTAATTAATTGAGCCAATTAATAATATTATGACCATTCAAAGGATGATATAAAGATAAATAAATTTATTATACGTATAGGCATGTATTTCGAGTGTACCAGACACATCACGGACATAACGAATTTAAATTGGTACAAAATTGTTATTTAATGCAATTCTTACGCGACGTTTTAATCCGGAGCGGGCAATCAAATCACACATCTTTTCGCGTCTTGGATCGGTTAACAAAAGCAAAAGCAACGAGGAAAAGAAAGGGAGACAAAGAGAAGAAAAAGAAGGGAAGAGGGTGGATACGTATTTCAGTCATCCGACCAACTTTTGCAAGTTTAATGCCCGGGCGCTCGAGTAATTTAACACGACGAAATTAACTTTTCAGTTTTACCAAAGTTTCCTGGCAACTTAACCGCGTCTCCACCCCCTTCTCGCTCCTTTCACATCGCCCCGCGTTTCCCATTTCCCCCGCCTCCCCCGGAATCCACTTCCCCCGCTACCCTCGAACCAACACGAAGAGCCGGGACCAACTTTTAAAGCGCTCGTCGTGGTAACAACTGCGTAGCGCAGCGCTCGCTTCGCCAAACTATAATTCCACCCTTAAGACCCGAAGTTTACGACGTAAACTTCCCCACCCGCCGCGATGGGCTGACGCCAATGCTGCAACTTTCGGAGTAAGAGGCTGAGACTGAGAATCGAAATCATCATCGAACCCTCGCCTTGTCATTGATAAAAAATTCATAACAGTTTAATAAAATTTTCAATTTAAATACTATCAAACAGCAATATATATTGCAAATCATAAATCAACCATAATTACGCATTATAATTTAGTTCCCAGTCATATGACTAAATTAGCTACATAGCTGCAACGAAAGCGACAAACTCGTTTACGAACGAATCAATAAAACCAAAGGGTAATATGAAAATAAAGGGTTATTTGTGCGAAATGTGAGATATGTGCTTTTCATTTAATGCTTTTCGGAACAAATGCTTTTTCTCTTGTTTTCCGAGCGATGATTCATTTTTATATGCCTCCACCCGTTGCTGCATTTATATAAAGTACATCGTTGGAACGTGATCATCCATTAATGGTAAATAATAGTAGATACTTTCAGAGATGATTTCCAACTTTCTCTTAATTTATTTTCTCTTTTATTTCCCCTTTTTTTTTATTATTTTTTATATTTTTTTCTACACATTTTCCCTTGACTATGCAGACACAAACTTAGAGACCCGGTCGATCTGAGTATCCGATGCTTCGGTGCCAATACTTCTCCGACTAGTTTTGCGTGGCTATTATAGCCGCACGATTGGCTCCCCGTTACTTCCCATTCGTCTGTCCCAGCATCCGCAACTTCTCGACAATCTCGAATCTTTTCGCCGAGAGTCAGCACGACCGCGACTACGGGGCGGATACCGTAACTTGAAACCGTCGCGATCGCTCATTCCAAAACGTCAGTTCTTCCGGCAAACAATAAAGACTTTAATGACTCGGACTTTTCATTCGCATATTCGGTGGCAAAGGACTCGCCGTAAAAATATTCCACTTACGACAAACGGGCGTGGATATTGTCAAAAACAGAAATCTGCGAACTGTCCAAAAGATGCGGATGAGGGTGACAGATTCATCCTCCCCATCGCTACGGAATACGACACGGAAGATTGCGCTCTAGTGAAGTTCCGACGTTCCGAACTTCTGAAGCGACATTCGTCGGATACAGAAGGCGAGATGAAGAAAAGAAATAGGAATCATAAAAAAGGGGGACCGATGGTTGACTGAGCTCATAAAGAAATGTGTCGATTCAACGACGCGATTCCAACTTTCGTCGCGCGTATTCGTCGTGCAATTTCTGTGCAAAAGGTACAAAATTTCAAAAATATTAAAAAGATCAAACTCGTTTTCTATAAAAGTGTCCACACTGACGCGCTTTATTACTCACGAATCGATTTAATTCAAATATCTAACTTCTCCCGAGTCGTACTGTAACAGAGTTTTTTTTTAATTGCCATTATTTAAAACCGTTAATATTTTCTAATCATAATATTAAAGAAAAAAAGGAAAAGTTTTAATTTATACGTTCGAATCTTATAAATGTGCAGCTGGGACGAGAATGCATTATTTAAATTCAAATCCTATCCTTGTCCCATTAAGTTTACATCCCTCTCACCATCTCCCGTTACAACGTGTTATCGCACGGTGGATCAAAATAGAATAAGAGAAAAATATTGAAAACAGATTTTGTGGGAATATAATGCCACTTGATATTTTTATCATTATTGCTATTTTTAGATGACAAACATATCATTTTATAAAAGTCTAAAAAATTTATTAATTTTTTATCACGTAATTCAAGTTTTATTTGTATAGTATATATCATTTTTACTTTATTGACTTTCCCGTACACGCGTAAATACCGCTGAAAATTTCAAATATCAAATTTAAAATAGCACAAAGTCAACAATACTAATGGATGTGAAAGTTCCATGTATGCAACAATTTCAAACATATGTTAAACGAAATGTAATTTCTGAATCAATATAGATGCGTGAACTTGATCTGTTGATAACTTCCCTTACGAAACATTAATACAACGCGATGGAAAGATTACTTTTCTTCTCGCTCGCAATCTTAATAAAAAATTGTAACTCATTCGTAACGCAAGAGCATGCCGTGCGTATTATTCCTAAATTTTTCAACATATGTAAACGAAATGCTGGGACGTTACATGCAATTAACAGCGTTTTTTTTCATGATGCACAATATGTATAATCCTATTGAGCGTATTTTAATGCGCAACATGCCGAGGGAAGAGAGAAACGCGGTAGAACAAAGAACGAAGTTTATTCGAGAACGAAGCGCCGGTGTTTGCGTAAAAATTATACGAAAGTTGAGCGCGTAACCTGTGCCTTTTCTGAGGTGATACGGCGTCGAATAACAGAAAAGCACGAGGATTAGGATGAGAACGTCAACAACGACGTCGACGACAATGTTGAGAACGAGACGCGCGCGCTATGGAATCGGGCTTGAAAGGCCTCGGACCATGCTCGGGGAGACTCGAAAAGCACCCGGCCAACAGCCACTTGGTGGAATTCGAAGTACAATGCCGACAACGCGGAATTACACCATGAGTCGGCTTAATTAGTACCTCCCTGCCTCGCCATGCATCGGAGACGCCGTGACATGCGCTACTAAACGCAGTAGAAACATTGTTTATAATGCACCTCACGTGAAAGCAAAGAGCGCGGAATCCTTTCGTAGTATTTCGCGCGAATGAAATAGGCGTCGTAAATAGCAAATGTAATGAAAGCTTGAGGCAAGATCGTAAAGAAGATTTAATATGACAATCGTGCTATTTGCAAAAGCGTAATAAAAAAATAAAAAAAAATAAAAAATAAAAATAAAAAGCCAAGAAAAAATTTATTATAAAAAATAAATATGGTTAAATATAAAGATAGATTTATGCGATAACTCTTACTTAGGTCGATTACCGAGATTTGAGCTCACTGAAGTCAATTAGTCACAGTCCTTTCTTTTCTTTTCTTTTCTTTTTTTTATACAAAAGCCCGACAGTTGATCGCGTAGATTAGAATTTTTGGTTTCCGGCAGAATTCGCTCGATTAAAGGAGACGCGCAAAAGTTTTCAACGCTCGCGAAACTTTCAAACGTGCGACGGATTGATATTGGCAAGTTCCTAGTGAAAGGGGTCTCCTCGCGGAGAATTAATCTCGCATTGAGTCTGCGCGCACGGAATCCCGATAATCAAAAGCGTTGATACTCTCACAACAAGCGTCATTATATAGTCGAGCTGCAGCAGACGATCAGCTGACCTGACTTGCTCCAGCATAAATATCGTGTTCGCTCAAAGTTTCATCGAGCATTCAAGTAGCCGTTACAGCGCCTCATTATTTGTACATCTCAATTTGATAAAAGAAAAAACGAATTTACAAAGTGAGAGTTACGGAAGATAACTAACAACTTAGTGAAAGAGAATTTGTTCGATTTCAATAAAAGCGTGCAGTATTGAAAAGTAGAAACGCTCAAACGAGAAGTGCCTATTTCGCGTTGTTAAAACTCCCACGGCATAAAGAGGAAATAAAATCAACTGCATGCCGAACGTGCGAAATATTGTCGAGACCCGTTCGCGATCGGCTCTCGAATTACTCGGGCGAATATCAGCGGGGAAATACACGTGATACGCGAGAGCGATCTTTAATGCTCGGACAACTCTCGACGTGCAGCGCGGAAGCCGCTCGTGAAAAAAAAAAAAAAATCTTTAGTCACCCGGGTTGCTTAAGCATTACTTTTAATGTGGGCGAATAATTCATACCTCAAGCGTCTTGATTAAATCCCGCGATGCGCCAAACAATCCGCGCGATTTACACGTCGTCACGTTCCACACATCTCCGCGAACTAGAGCGCAGGATGCGCGCTATTACGGCAAGTCATCTCGCGGTAATCGTATCTCGCATCGTGCTCCACTTTATTCATCCCTTCCGTCAGCGCAGCACGCGACACGTTTATAGCTGGCACGCGTCCTGGCGTTACCGACAGAGCAAAACTCGTTACTAGGTTAGAATCCGCTGAAAAGGGATGCTAGCGAGAGTGCACGGGGGTGGCGATCGTCGCTTTCTCCCCTCCGTTGGGCGCGCGCAACCCCTCTTCACCCTCGCCCGTTTCTCGCAGTTTCCAGGATCTCCGGAAAACTTTGCTGGAAAGCGGCAGGCGGCGGCGGCGGCGGGCTGGGGGTGGAGGTAGGAGTTGAGCGATTATATACGAGGGTAGGTAGACTTCGAGTGGAGGAAACGGTTCCTTCTGCGCGGCCGACCCACCCCCGCCCCCTTTCCCCCGTTCACCTTTTGTCTGTCTTTGTGTGTAAGCACGAACGCGGTAAATAAAAAAGTTTCATGTCACTCGCGAATTCGTCGGCACCAGCAATGCGCAGGCACCAACATGGCTGCACACTTCGCGAAACTTTGCCGAAACATCTACAGATTATCAAACAACAGCTACACGAGAGCGTTTGCTCGCGAGGCGACGGGGATAGTTGGGAAGAAACTAATATTCTCGGATGAACTGCGAGTTAAATATTAAATGCTAAATTATCCGTTTCGGAGTGGCGTTTTCAGCGGAGCAACAATTAGAAATAAAAAAACATAATTAAACGGATAGTCTACGGCAACGCTAATATACGTAATCCTCTAATGTATAATGTAATAAATAATTTATCACGTATTTAATTATCATATAATGAAATTTCTATTCGGCCAATTAGAGACGATTGATCGTGTAAATTACATAAATGTTAAAAAAATAATTGAACACGTAAGATTTATTAATAGTAACCAGCGCGTTCGAGCATTATCCTATCAATAAGTGATTCAAATAGAAATATTGAGAAACGATAGCGCGAGCGCAGGAAGCACGTGGCGGATGTTTGGAAAAGTGCCCCTGTACCGAATCGAGCGGAATTGAAACCACGCAAGTCCCATCGGCAAATGGAAAAACGAAGATGGACGAAAGGTTACGTCCGCTCTACATAGATGAACCAAGTGCATACGATGGTTTCTTTCTGATTGTCGGAAGCTGTCTACTCGTGGCACGGTAGCCGTACCTGGTTGCCTGCCGCCTGCCCTCGTGGGAGTCAGCTAAGGGAAATCAATATCTCACTAGGGGTAGAGAACACGAGGAAGAGAGAGACGAAGCAGCGAGAGTAGGAGCCGGTGAAGGTGGAGAAGGAAGAAGAAGAGGAGGAGGACGCAGCGAAGAAGGAAGGAGAAGAGGAGACGCGGAGCAACGCGATGGGTGGAGGGTGGCCGCGCGCTCGTCGACCTCGCTCGCTCGCTCGCGGCTCTCCGCGGCCGTAGTGCCACGCGTGAACTCGACCGCCGCGGTAGCACGCGTGAACCCGCGCTAAGAGTTGATTCTGACCCACGCCGCGTGCCGGTCACCCATGGTAGGCCATGGTTTGTCGTAGCGCGTGGCCACGTGTGTCGTCGGCCTTTCCTTAGCGCGACAACCGCCACTACGCGCACGCTATGTACCTCTACATATGTATATAAAGTACCCTATATATGCAAAACGAGTGAAGCACGCTAGCCCGCGTGTCGCGCGAGCGTATACCGTGGCCCGCGCGCTCGTTCCAAACCTGTCGGCCGCTTAGCGGGAACTGGAGACGAAAACCTTGCCTCTGCATCGCGTTGCCGCCGTCCTCCGGACTCTCGCTCCAAACTCTATCCCGCGCCTCTCACCCCCGCGCGCGCGAGACTCACCCCCAACTTTCTCCCTGGCCCTCTTTCTCGCTCGTTGCCGCCGCCACCACCGTCGCTGCCGCCGCCGCCGCCGCCGCCGCGCGTTCTCACACTCCGCGCACGCCGCGTTTCTCGACGAAACTTTCCCGGCGCGCGTAGGGACACGCCAATCCACCACTACGTCTCTACAATCGCCTCCACCACTAACGTCGTCGTAGCTACTACCACTATTCAACCCCCGGTCGCGATCACCTTCGGCGCCTCCACGTTTCCCAGTAGCAACCCGACGATGTGTTGCCTACGGCGCGTCTCCGCCAAACTTCCCTCTTCTTTCCAGATTCAACCCCAATCTCTCCCTCTCCCCCTCGTCCCCCATTTTCCCTCCTTTCATTCCAATTCTCCGCTTCGCCCGCGCAACGCGTGCCACCCTTTCCTCCGCGTATATCCTACGCGCTTCCTTCTCCGCTTCTCCTTCAAGTTTCGCCCAACTTTTTCCACCCAACCCCACCGCGCTCGAACCGACGACGACGCTACCGCGACATACGCCGTATCTCGCTCGCGCAACTATCCTTTTTTTCATAGTCTCCTCTTTTTTTTCCTCACTCCTCGCTCTGGAGACACGCATTACGTACTACCGCACGCGGCTCGCGGACTGTTCACCGCGGAACCAACTTTGAAGTACCGCGACACGCTCTCGCGACGTGATCTGACTTGACTAACGAACACGCGACTCAAATAATATCAACGGGCAACATCTCCGCGAGCATAATCTATATAATTATACAGATGTCTAAAGCGCGAGAGTCACAGTTAATTAACGTTAATTGCAGACAGGTCCAGCGAGATGCGGCACCATTCTGAAGCAATTGCGCAAATCCCGAGCGCTCTTCAGAAAATATTGTCGATTACGCGAGGCGGAATATCTTGGCGCCGTAATGCGTGGCATGCATATTCATTCGTAGCGAAATCCAAACAATATAATTGAATCGCAATTTTAAAATTAATCGAAAAAGATGCCGAGCTTTGGTCCCTCAAAGTCGAGACAGCGACGTACTTTTCCCGTATAAATCGTAATACGGCAAACTTTGCGAATTTAACCGTCTGTGCCATAAGTAGGGAAGGAGCAGGGGGGGAGGTGAACCGGGCGAGGTGCACGCTTTAAGCAGTGGCACGCTTCGACGGGAGTAAGGATGGGTGGAATACGGGGATGGGCGCACAACCGGACGTCGCGACGCCTGCGTCAATCTGCGATTCATTGCCTTGGCAACGGCCGACGCTTACCGCTATTCTCCCTATAGGGTGTTCTAATCCTAACGCGCAATTTAAACTGAATTCCAACAAAAGAACTAATGATAATTTCAAAATAACAATAACCTAATAAAAATTTAATTTTACTTATATTTAAAGAAGTGATCTTTTAATCAAATTGATTCATCATTTAAGTACTTAACGTTGAAACTGAAAATCATAAGTGGGAACAGTTAATTTAATTTTTATTAAAAAAAAAAAAAAAAAATCGAGAAGCTTACTTTCATAAAAGAAAAACAATCGCGATTGTTTGACGTAATTAAAAATGCTTCGCGTGTATACACCTTGTACATTTCGCCCACACTCTTTCCTTCTCAATCACGGTTTCGTTTATTTCTTTCGCCACTCGGAAATCTCCCTTTCCTTCTCTCCCTAATATCTCTTTTCTCTTTCCGCTTTCCTTTCTACCTTACCTGCTCTTTTCCCTCTAATATGCTTACAGAAATAGCATATCCTTCAAGGAAATCACCAACGTAACAAGTGAGTTTTATCATTTTCTTTACGATCGCTTCTTCTGCAAAAACTATTAAGGATACCTCAGGTTCTATTTTCCCCGCACCACATCCCGTCTAACCCTCCCGTTATTGATGAAGAAAACTGGTTTCCCCTAGTCGTAGATAAAGTTCTTAGTCATAATAAAGTTTTGACCCCCCCCCCTCTCCTCTTCACCCCCCTCAAATGGCACGTATATCCGTAATAAATTGTTCTTGCAAAGTTTCTGAAAGGCGAGCTACATAAATAGTCACGCGGGCGGATTTTATCTCGCACTCGCGCGCGCGACTCTCATCTTTCGCCGACGTTCACATTCACCCCTCTATTATAGACCCCACTATATCGCTCTTAAAAATGCTTTTCATTGCGCTCCCACGTTGCACAGAATCCGATCGATGAAACTATCTTGCTCGCACAACTACCAAAAGTCAACCCCCTCGTCCTTTCACATTTCCTCCTGCACAAATAGGACCTTCCAGTGGACTGTAGGCGCCCCCCCTTCTCCTCCCCCATCATTTGCCCTTCTCGCTACAAAGATCCCTTTTATCCTGTTCTTTCTAAACTTCTTACTCTCATTCGATGATAACGCCCGACAGCATCGCATTCTAAGCTTTGATTCGCGAATTATTTAAAAGTCGCAATTGATGCTAATAAATGTACCGAAACACCTGGTACGCGGAGAAACAAATACACTTTCGTATACCAAGTTCATGGCAGCTGCTTATTCATTTCCGGCTGGTGAAGCTTTGTGCCTCTTCCATCGTGGAGAGTTTCGCATGCAAATCAAACTTCCCACCGGTAATTACTCGAGTATTTGAACCGAACGGATAGCTATAGGGCTTCTTATACAGGGTGTCTCACCCCATATTGATAAACTCACAGAGTTAGATAGGTCTCGTAGATACAAATCAATAAGTTCTATGCCATTTTGTACAATTCTCAACCATTATTGAAAAAATAATTAAAATGTGTAACTTAAGAGCGACAAGGAAGCTGCGGGCGTGTGAGCGCGACAGACGAGGCTGTCGCGCTCACTCACGCGTAGCTTCCTTGTCGCTTTTGCGCTAGACAAATTAATTTTTTTCTCAATAACTATCGTGAATTTTGCAAAACGGCAAAGAACTTATTGACTTGTATCCACGAGACCTATCTAACTCTGAGAGTTTGTCAATATGGGGTGGGACACCCTGTATTTATGTACCACTTATTGCACGTACGAATTTATAAAAAGAAATAAATGGCCCTGCCACGATTC
Source organism: Cardiocondyla obscurior (assembly GCF_019399895.1). Classification (NCBI taxonomy): domain Eukaryota; kingdom Metazoa; phylum Arthropoda; class Insecta; order Hymenoptera; family Formicidae; genus Cardiocondyla; species Cardiocondyla obscurior. The sequence continues at coordinate 6,910,956 of NC_091869.1, forward strand.
GCGGGGACGTGAAATTTTATCGCAGCTTAAGTAAAAATTACTCGAAATATTGTGCAATTAATTTTAATTAAATTTTTTTACGCGACGTAAAAAAAACTTCCAACTAATTTTACCTTTCGACAATATCGGTTGTAATGTCATTTTATTATTAAAATAATATTGAAAAGGATTAAAAATAATACATATAAATGAAATAATTGATTGTTAATAAAACTGTATAAAATAATTAATCGATTAATTATTCATTCGTCTTTCGCAAAAAAAAAAAATTAAAATTTTTATATATTATATGAACTTAATCTTTTTTCGGCACATACAAAACCTCGTTCATTATTAATAATTTTAATAATATTTTATCTAAATTTGCACCGATTAAAATATAATTTTCAAAAACGTTGGTAAACTTATAAAATTATTATTTCCAAATGTCATCTAAATATTCGAATCTAACTGCAGGGAAAATTTTGTAACAAAAGAATTAACAGAATTTCAACGAGTTAAAAAGACAACTGTACGACTATTTGTTTTTTTTTTAATTGAAACGATGAAGCAATCGTTTGCGAAGTAGTGAAGCATAAACATTAGAAGCAATCGGCGTACAAGTTATCTCGTTAAGCTTTATCCTTGCAACCCTTTTTCGCCCCTCCCGCCGCTCTTTCACGCCTCGTACGAATTTGATTCTCTCTCATTGCGTCACCCGGGATTACCTCGACTCGGGAAATTCGGCCTCTAGGGCGGAAAGGGAAAGGGGAGAAATAGCGAGGGGTAATGTCGATAAGAATGGGGCTCGTTTCACATTAACTGCCGCGCAAACGCGCGGCTTCTTGCCGCGAAGTTTTAGCGCGCTGAAATTCAAGCTGTGCCATCTATAGTCTACGCCGAGAGATAGCCGACTTACTTTTATACGCCAACGGCACGATGAGCGACTCGTTTGTAATATCATCGAAATAGTAAATTATTGCAACAGATATGAACGACGCAGGTTGAAAAGAAATGAAATTAATTATGCTGCGAAAAAAAAACGACTTACCTTACGGTAAGCCGAATTGCGCCTCTCGCAGCATTCCGACAGGAAAGTAGTGGAACGTTGACCAGGCCGTTCGATCGATGTCGCACTCACGTCAGCAGGCATCGAAATCGCGATATCACAGTCCATTGGCAGAATGACGATCATCATCCACGATGCTGCGGTACGACACAAAAGCACTCGCGATAACTCCGTTCGACTTTCGTCAAGTCGGACGATCGAAGAATGTACTGAGCGAACTCGGACTTCGTCGTGTCTATTGCGCAACCCGCGAGAGGCACTGGCACGAAGCTGACGGCAATCGTCAAAGCGCAGTTTGTGAAGCATTACAATGCTGAAAAAAAAAAAAAATTAGAAGTTAATCGTGGCGACTCATGGCCATTTTATGTATCTTCGAAAAGGAATAAAGCGATAAAAAAAATCCGCATAATGCAACGCAATCGCAGTATAATAATGGTAGCAAAACATACCGGCGATGATCAAACGTCGATGATATCGTCGTGGCGCTTCGATGAGAAGATCCGCGGCGTGAAACGGACGCGGATCTCGTCCGGCGTCGTGTTCCATTAGGTTAATGCACGGATTTGCCAAGATCGCGATGAACTCAAGTAATTATCACATACGACTGTTACGACGATCGTCTAACGATTCAAACTCACTCGCGATAGTTTTATTTGCGTGAAACTTTACTTAGAACTGTAATAATCGCGGAAGAAACGAGAACGAGTTCAGACCCGCGACCGTTGCACGAACTCTTTCCGAACGTACGACTACGAGTAAGCGACTAAGAGAGAGAGAGGCAAGAAGTGCAACTCCGGATGTATCGCGCCAATCAGAGCTCGCAACGGACTACGTGACTCGTGTTCTTACTGCGTACGAGACGACATGCGGCCACGCGGTTCGATTTAAAAACGAAAATGTCGAGGCATCCGTGTGTCGTAGCCCATTTCTCGTGTCAAATTCGAGGATTTGAGACGGTCGGGATTGTGTCGTGGACTATCTCGCGAGTGTCCAGTGCGCGGAAGAATGGCTCGTCACGTCCCATCTGAGACGAGGAGCAGGCCCGGGACGGATATCGTGCATCGGCGGAGCAACTTATAGGTAAATATAAATTTTTACTTGTTTAGAAAATCTTGAAAACAAAAATTAAAGCTTTACTTTTATATTAATTTAAATAGCAAACTGTCTACATTAATATGTTTCTTTTTATGTTACAGTCACCGGCAGAAATCTACAACTCCGCTGAAGCTCATGCAGATTGGTGAGTCGCATGATTCTTTTTTGTAGTTTGCAATTGAATCTCTTGAACCGATAACACGTCGTCGATTATAGATTACCCAATTACAATGTAATCATTATATAAAAATTATTATATTTAATTAATGTCCAAAAGTATAATAACGCACACAAATTGGGACCTCTAGAAAAATAGCGCACGCAAAGCGTGCTCATCGTTTGTTCTAGTGAAGATTAAAATTTAATTTAATGTGTCTTGAAATTATTACCGAAAAGAATTTTCTTAGTTTCGAGAAATCCGATATGAGCCGCCACTATCGCTACAACAAACCGAGGTAGTGATAAGCAGGATCAGACGTTTTATTTTTTAGTAGTATATTACAACTAAAGTTTAAACAAACAAATTATCGCACATTACTATATATTTAAACATATTCTAGTTTTAATAAAATCTGTTAGTATTTCTTACGAATCGCCACTACGTCTAAAGTTGACATCGTAGATTGGTTGTTGCGTACTTTTTTGAGGTTATCAACAACTTAAACGACACAGTGTGGATAATTACAAATAAAACAAATTGGATTACACGAAAAAATGAATTTGGAACTATTAGGTAAATAGCTCTAAAACACTGCAAGATATTACGTTTTATACTTCCATCAACAATGATATATTTATATATAAATATATTTTTACAGAATCATTTGGTCAAAATTATCCAGAGGTATGTTTACAATATTAATTATGATTTTATTAATAGAATAATTAAGTACATACCCTAAAATTAAAGTCATTTTTCCTAGGAATTTGATGGTACCTTAGATTGCATATCACTCGCTGTGACATGTACATTTAATAAAAGAGGAACATTACTTGCTGTAGGCTGCAATGATGGGAGAATAGTAATATGGGATTTTCTAACTCGTGGTATTGCTAAAATTATTAGTGCTCACGTTCATCCTGTATGTTCACTGAGGTAAGTCACAGACAGTTTGGAAAATATCAAGTAATTAGTTTAGAAGGTAACAGAATAAAAGAAAAAAAAAATAGTTTAGAGAAAATAAAATGCTATATTTAAAAGTGTACAAAGGCCCAATTTTATCTTTCAGTTGGTCAAGAAATGGTTATAAATTATTAAGTGCATCTACAGATAACAATGTATGTATATGGGATGTTTTATCTGGAGAATGTGACCAGAAGTACAGATTTCCTTCTCCAATATTAAAAGTGCAGTTCCACCCAAGAAATTCCAGTAAATTTTTGGTATGCCCAATGCGCCATGCTGCTGTTATGGTTGACATTGAAGGCACACATAGAGTTATACCACTTGATGAAGATGTATGTAATGTATTATTTAATATAAATATTAATAATTAAAATTATTTACAAAATGCTACATAAATCTTGCTAATGTGCTGTACAAAGTGTACATATTTTTGCAGGAAAAACGATAAAAAGTAAATTACAATGTTAATAATAATAAAAATTTTTACATAAAAATAATACTAATAAAAATAACGTTGTTCTAATTACAGAGTGACTTAAATATAGTGGCGTCATTTGATCGGCGTGGAAATTACGTGTATACAGGAAATGCTCACGGTAGAGTTTTGGTTCTTGATGCAGAGACATTAAACGTGAAAGCATCTTACAAAATAACACAGGGCACTGCAAGTAATACGGCAGTAAAAAGCATAGAATTTGCACGACGAGGTTCTTGTTTCTTGGTTAATACCTCTGACAGAGTAATTCGTGTGTATGACAGTACTGAAATATTAGCATGTGGCAAGGATGGCGAACCGGAACCGATACAAAAGTTGCAAGATCTTGTAAATAAAACAACGTGGAAAAAATGTTGCTTTTCGGGAGATGGAGAATACGTATGTGCTGGATCAGCGAGGCAACATTCGTTATACACATGGGAAAAGAGCATTGGAAACTTAGTGAAAATTTTACATGGGACCAAAGGCGAACTTTTACTTGACGTTGTGGTAAAAAAAGTTTCTATCTATAAAATGTAATTAAATAAAACTACATATAACTTTTTGATTCAACTTTTCTATTATAGTGGCATCCGGTGAGGCCGATAATTGCGTCTATATCATCAGGCGTAGTTTCTATTTGGGCACAAAATCAAGTGGAAAATTGGTCTGCATTCGCGCCGGACTTCAAAGAGTTGGATGAAAATGTTGAGTATGAGGAAAGAGAAAGTGAATTTGACTTGAGTGACGAAGATAAGTCTGTCGTGCAAGGAGAAGAAGCTCAAGATGAGGAAATAGAAGTTGACGTTGCGTCAATTGACAGAGTTGCTGCATTCTGCAGTTCTGATGAGGAAACTGAAGATATAGGATCTCTCCAATTCCTACCTATATCTCCAGATGTGGAAGATTCCGAAGATAATCAAGTAACGCCACACGAACCGCCAATGAAGAAACATCGTTCATACGATATAGATTTACAGGGAGCACCAATCGATGGTAAGATCTCGTCTACTAAACGACTATACCTATTTACAAACAGTTACTGTGCATAATTCTGATATATTTTTATATAATTTAACATAATTTTAATAAGTTAACAATAAAACTTACAGAAACTCATCCTTTACTAAATAAAGGAAAGGATAAGCCAACTACAAAAAAAGGAAGACCAAGATTAGAACACAAAAAGGGAAAATAATTCAATATGTGAGAAAAGTTTTGGTAATAATAAACAAATTTATAATATAATTATGATTAAATTTATAATACATGTGTTATTTATTTTTAAAATATGATAAAAACATTTTTTTATAAATTTTGATAAAAATATAATAAACATAAAGGTTTTCTATAAGGTTACAACTAAAAGTAATGAATTTTGTGCGAGTTTTGAAAGATATAATTTCTATAATTGTCAAAAATATGATTACGTAAGAATAATCTGTCAATATTTTTTTTATACATATACAAAATCTTGGAAATGCAGTTGTTAATAAAAAAAAATTGTATAGTTATATTGCATAACACAATTACATAATACACACACGTAGCATAGTTGTCAATTAATATTAAGCAGTAAAAATTTTATTAACACTAGAAATTACAAAGCGCGCGTATTATTTATTATTTAATTTAACAAGGACAATAATTTAGTCATGCACTCATATAGGCGGGAAATTCAAATAAACAAAATTATAAATCTGTTAATCTCAAAGGTTTCTCGGTGCCAAAACTCGGAAAACATTCGAGAAATATTAGGAAAGTTAGAAAGAGTAAGTTGATGGAGCATTTGAATGGAGCACCGTTCCCTCCTACACTTGTGGAGGCATGGCCACGCCGCCTGAACAATGATGGCTGCTGCTCTCGTCCTCTCTCACGCTCCCGAGAGACAGCCATCATTTTTCAGGCTGTGTGGCCACGCCTCCACAAACGTTGGCGGGAACGGCGCTCCAGTGTTCTTATTTTTCCCAACCCTCAATACTTTTCGAGCGTTTTCAAAGCTCCGGCACCGAGAAACCTCGGGATTAATAGATTTATAATTTTGTTTATTGGAATGTCTCGGCCACTTATGTGGGTCCATGATTAAATTACCGTTTTTGTTTAATTGTAATTGAGGATTAAATATTATTTGTTCAAATGTTAATGTACTTTTTAATGCGTGCGGGAATATCTCGTCAGAACGTGTGTCATTCATTTTATCGTTTGAATCAGGTGGATCGTGCTCTGTAACCAGAACGAAGTGGGACTGATGTAATCTAACCTGAAATTAATGGCAACGATAAAATTTGAGTAGCAAACGAATTAGCCAATCCCAATCGAAAACGGCACAATCTTCAACTCACGTTTTCTTCTTTATCACTGGCCTAACCCTAAAAAAAAACGAAGATGCAAAATGCAATATCGTGCATGTGGTTATGGTTGAGGAACAGTTAAGAAAAGAGAAGTGAAGAACATTAAAGGTAATATATAGTTTACTCGCTTGTAAAGACATAATTTATAAAGAATATTAAAAATACGTAAAATATATATAAATTACAGGTTCAGACATGCATAAAATTCAAGAGAAAAATTAAAAAAAAGTTTACTCTGTAAAATAATTCGAAGTACAATGAGTGTTGTCGCGCCAGACACGTGCGAGTCCATAAAGGACGTAATTACGATAGGCACTCATGTGATTGTCAAAAAACAAGACTTCAGCAAAGTATACAAGGTATCTGAAGATGGTATTTTGATGTTGGGGAAAGACCAAAAGGTGAAAATGCACGAAATTATTGGTAAACCATATTGGAGTACCTTCGAGATGGTGCCTGTAACAGACAGCAAGGGCATTTTTACTCTAAAATTAAGAGACCAGATAGAATCATGGGATGATCTTAAAGGTGAGTTAAGTGGTTGTGACAATCGTTCTATTACAGACGATGGTACATCTCAGAGGCTGTCAAAAGAGGAGATTCTTCAGCTGCAAGAGGCTGGTAAGACTGGTAAAGAGATAATTGGTAGCCTTATTGAAAATAGCACATCTTTTGCTGCCAAAACAGAATACTCACAAGAGAAATATATCAAGAAAAAGGAACGCAAATATTTCAAGTTTTTGACAATACATAAGACATCAATATTGTCTTTACATGAAATATATTTTACATCAAAAAGAAAACATGAAAAAATTGGAGGGCTGAGGATGGATACTTTGGCACAAATACTATCCTACAGTGATGTACAATCTGATGGTTTACATTTGTTGTACAGTAGTGGATATCAGGGATTGCCTGCAGCAGCCATGCTCAACAGAATAGGCATGAATACTACTGGCTACTTAATTAACCTACATCCAGGTAACATGCCTCAAACTACATTTATTGAAGCCATGAATTTTCCACAGGAAATGAAAGACAGACATGTTGCAGTAAATATTTATAGTTTTTTGAGATTGCACTATCAAGGTGAATCTAGCATTATAGACAGTATTTCCATATCTAAAAAATTTATTGGTAACATTAAAGAAACTCATAGTGTTCAGAAACTTACAGAGGAATTTAATGGAGAAAATAAAAATAATGAAGCAACAAGAATGGATATGGAACTTTTAGAATTGAAAACTGAGACAAAAGAAAATGATATTTTACTTATAAGTGATACTGAAGAAGATACCAATATTTTAAAACGAAAATTCGAATCTGAAAAGCCTGATAAAGAAGTAGCACCTGCAAAGAAACCAAAATGGCTATTAGAGACAAAACATGCTGTGGATTTATTAACCAACTCAAAGGCTCGCGGTTTAACTATTGTAGCAAAAGAACACCCTTTACAAATTGCAAATGCATTGCTACCCTTTTTAGGAATCTCGCGGCCGTTTGTTATTTTCCATGCTCATCGAGAGCCCTTGCAAGAGACTTATGTAGAACTTAAAAAAAAGGGCAATGTAATAAATGTGAAACTGTTCACAAACTTTTTACGATCGTATCAGGTATTACCAGACAGGACACATCCTGACATTTTAACAAATGATACTGGTGGTTATATTTTAACAGGTTATTTAGTTGAATAATATATAAAACGTTTTAATAAATTTTGATATGAAAAAAAAATGATCAATATAAGTTGGCATTGACATCAATTAAATGCCAAAAATCTATATATAGCTTAATAAGTATATATAACTTAATAAAGCTAATATAACACTAGAAAATAAATTAAAGCAATTTATAAATTTTTACATAAATATAATTATTATGTACATCATAACGTTTTTACTTTAGCCTTTATTATATTTTTAATTATAATTCGTAATAATAATTATTCTTCTGCCCATAATTTTTTTTAAATATAAAAATATGTAGCGGAAGAACTAAGGGTTGTTAATAAGTTTTTAAATTATATATTATTTATATAATTGTTCTTATTGCAATAAAAATATCTTTTACCATAAATTCATGTTTTTTTAAATAAATTTTAGGTTTTGCAGAATTTATCTTTGGATCAAGAATTGAATTTATCAAATTTTTACAAACAAGATTTTTAGTCTGCAAATCTTTCTTTTTTTATTGTCAAATATCTTTTTGGTTTCTTATATTTTAGATAATTTTTTTTAAATCTTGTCGATTGAGTTAGAACAATACGTCGGTACTTGAATATGTAATTGTGTTGATTGAAAGCTTCCATCAGAGGATGCTGTAGTCTCTTCTAATTGGAACCAACTGGAACATAGGTGAGAAGAGGTGAAAAGAGGTTTGCCCGGAGGAATTTCGTACGTACGTATGTACTTTGCAGTCTTCAAATTCTTATAACGATCGATTTAAGAATTGCGAAAACCGACAACCAGTAAAATACGTGGCTTATGCATGTCCTGATAAATTCTTTTAGGTTAAGACATTCCGGAACGTCTCGCACGCGCGCAGTGTAGCGTAACATATTGCAATACTTTGCGATCTCCGTTTTCTTTCCCCTCCTCCTACAAGGACATCTGATCTGGGCAGATAAGAGATCCGCGTATCTTTTGACGTTTGTCCTCGCAGCGCTTATAATTTCGCAATACTGTGCAATTGTGTGCAATCGCGGCAATGGCCAGCTGGAACGGATCGTATCCGGAGGACGTGAATTACTTGATGTACGCCGACCAGAACGCGGCGGACGCTGCCGCGGGTAATTGGCAGTACTTCCCGGGGACGAGCTCGTACCTGCGCGACATACCTGCATCAAGCTACTATCCAGGAACGTCCGGGAGTCGGCACGTCTACGAGCAAAACAGGTCAGGAACAACTTTCTATCAGGTCGGTGCTCAACATTCCTTGAACATGGTGCCTTTGGACAACAATGCCTATCAGAAACGTGTACTGCCAAACACTTCATCCGCGGACAGCGTACAACCGTTAAATGCCACCCCAATGTCATGTAACGGATCGTTCTTTACTCAGGATAATTACAAACCAAAGTTCAAGGGCAGCCAAGCCAAAACTGCCGGCAAGAACGTGCCATCACCAGCGGGCGATGTCGTTCAATCTGCAATAGTGAAGAATTCCAATTTGCATTTTACAGCCAATGAATTTGTGCCGAATCAGGCAAGGTTTAAAAGGGATACTAGATTTAGGCGGTACGATAATAGTAACACCACAGGAAACGGTTTTAACGTTTGCGCGCAAGAATTTAAGCCAAAATCGAGCGATAAATCATCCGCGTCGGACGATAGGGGCAAAAATGAGAGGCGCTATGAAAATAGAAGAGATACAAATTACAGGCAGAAAAAACCTCAGAACACACAGGCTGCACAAGCTTCGAGATTTAATTACAAGGATACTCAGAGAACGTATAATACGAGAAATTACAATAAGTTTCAGAATGGCAAATATTACAATAGAAAATATCAGTCAGACATAGAGCAAAATACCGCTGGAGAATCTTACTCGTCTACAACTGATTCAACTGCATTTAATTCTCAGGAAAATAAGATTATTGCGGAGGAAATGCAGGAGAATGACTCGTTTTCAGGCGCAAAAATTAGAAGCGGAGAAGAAGCATCGCATGAAAATAGTAATTCCGAAAACACGTCTTCGAAAAATTCTGAAGCACAACGAAATGATAAACGATTTTCCAGTACATCTAATTATCATAGACACAATTTGGATGATATGCACTCTGAACCTGGTGTAAGGCGAAAAACATCGATGACCACAACAAAGTATGTGCCAAGAAGAAACAATGAAATGACGAATAATAAGGAGAAAAGAATGAAAAATTGGAGAGATAGAACAGAATCTAATGAGATGGCACATGTACCACAGGGAAAAAATCCAAAGAAGAGACATGACATTGGTATTTTTTTTATATTATATACTTCATGAAATAAATTGCATTGCTATTATATAAAAAAAATTATCCGTAATTAATTTTTATTTTGTATTTTTTTATCAGATGATGACGTAAGTCAAAGAGAAAGATTAACCGAACAACTGAATAAGGGAACATTGGAATGTCTGGTCTGTTATGAGCATATCAAACAAAATGATTACGTTTGGTCTTGCAACAATTGTTATCACGTATTGCATCTAAAGTGTATAAAAAAATGGGCAAAATCATCTCAGAGTGGTAAGTAAGCGGTAGTTCTTATCGCGTAAAATTATCGAACGTATTTTTTATTAATGTATTTTATTATTTTTATTAATGTATATTAATTTTATTAATGTATTTTATTCTAGATAATAAAAGTTGGAAGTGTCCTGCTTGTCGGGATGTTAGTTTTCTTGTGCCTGAAAATTACTTTTGTTTCTGCGGAAAAATGAAAATACCTGAGTGGAATCGCAGAGACGTGGCGCATTCGTGTGGTGAGATCTGTGGCCGACCTTTATCCAAGAATAATTGTACTCACAAATGTACTCTGCTCTGCCATCCCGGCTCTTGTCCACAATGTATAGCAATGGTGACTAAATATTGCGGCTGCGGTAGAACATCAAAGATGCTTTTGTGTAGCGCGCAACAATTTTTAATGTGCGATTCAATATGCGGGAAAGATTTGTCGTGTGGCAAGCATACTTGCCAAAAGAAATGTCATCAAGGAGAGTGTGAACCTTGCGACAAAATTGTGCAACAAGGTAATTTTTTAATTTTTTTATTTATATTTAAAAATAACTTTAATAATATTCTATTTTTATTAAATTAATTTTTTAATTAAAATGTTAAGATTAAAACAATTTTTTAATGCTATTGTTATTTGTTTTTAGTATGTTTTTGTGGTAAGAAAACTCAGGAAGTACCTTGCCGAGCCAATACTACGGATACATATTCCTGTGATAATATTTGTAATAAGCCATTAGACTGTGAAAAACATTATTGTCAGAAAATATGTCATCCGGAGCCTTGCGAACCCTGTTCCTTAACGCCTGAAAGAGTTACGATGTGTTGTTGTGGACAAACATTATTAACTGAAAAAAGAGAAAGTTGTACAGATCCTGTGCCAACTTGCGATAAAATCTGTTCCAAACGTTTAAAATGTGGTCAACCTAGTGAGTATCTTAAAGATATTGCGCTTTGCGTCTTATTATTTAAATGTGTTACATTAAATTATTATTCACTTTTTTAGGTAATCCGCATACCTGCAAAGCACCGTGTCACATGGGAGAATGTCCAGAATGTGATTTAAGCACGGATGTTAAATGTCGATGCGGTAATATGGATCGTGAGATTGATTGCAAAGATTTAACGACTAAGGCCGATGATGCACGTTGCGAAAAACGTTGCAAAAAAAAAAGATCTTGTGGTAAGCATAACTGCAATCAATTGTGCTGTATTGACATTGAACACATCTGTCCATTACCGTGTTCGAAAACCTTAAGCTGCGGTCGGCATAAGTGCCAGGATAGATGTCATATAGGTAAGTACACGCTGATCTATAATTGTATTTATATATACGGGATGTCTCACTCTCCATATGACAAAGCTTTAAAAAACCTACCTACCCATAAGAGCTTTATCATATAGAATGACACACTGTACATACATAAATTGTACACTAAAATAATTTTTTTTTTTTTTAATAGGCAGATGTTCGCCTTGCTGGGAAAGCAGTTTCGAAGAATTGTACTGCGAGTGTGGTTCCGAAGTAATTTATCCACCAGTACCATGCGGCACAAGGAGACCCACTTGCAACCGACCGTGTTCGCGCGAACATCAGTGCAATCACGAGGTATTGCACAATTGTCACAGTGAACCTACATGTACACCGTGCAGCGTTCTAACTCAGAGATGGTGTCACGGCAGACACGAACTCAGAAATGCAGTACCGTGCCATGTGAAAGAAATCTCGTGCGGTCTGCCTTGTAACAAGCCGTTAGCGTGTGGATGGCATAAATGTATTACAATGTGCCACGCTGGACCCTGTGAGAGACCCGGACAGCAATGCACGCAACCTTGTGCTACAATAAGAGAACTGTGCGGGCATATCTGTGGCGCTCCATGCCACGAAGGAAAGTGTCCAGATACGCCTTGCAAAGAAATGGTTAAGGTACAAACAATTTTTATTTTTATTTATTTTAAACAATTATTTATTCAAAGCAGCTTAAATAAAAAATTTAAATAAGTTTTGTGTCATACTATATATACGATCATATTTATGATAATATTACAGGTTACGTGCCAGTGTGGACATAGAACTACAAGTCGCGTCTGTGCAGATAATGCACGGGAATATCAAAGAATAGCAAGCAACATATTAGCTAGTAAGATGGCCGATATGCAGCTTGGTCACTCTGTTAATTTAGAAGAAGTGTTCGGACAGGGAGCGAAAAAACAAAATCAATTAAAAACTTTAGAATGTAACGACGAGTGTAAAACAATAGAAAGAAATAGAAGACTCGCATTAGGCCTGCAGATAGTTAACCCAGATTTAAGTGGCAAATTAATGCCTAGGTATAGTGATTACATGAAACAATGGGCTAAGAAAGACCCACATTTCTGCCAAATAATCCACGACAAATTGACGGAATTGGTGCAGCTAGCAAAGACGTCCAAACAGAAGTCTCGCAGTTACTCTTTTGACGTTATGAATAGAGAAAAGCGTCATTTTGTACACGAGGCGTGCACACACTTTGGCTGTGAAAGCCAAGCATATGACGAAGAGCCAAAAAGAAATATTGTTGCTACTGCCGTAAAAGATAAGGTAAAAAGTTTTATAGATCAAAAATGTCATATCATTATAATAATAAATGTATTTCATTGCAGTGTTGGCTACCAAGTTACAGTTTACTAGAAATGATACAAAGAGAGAAAGGACAAAGAAAAGTTCCGGGTCCGGTACTTAATACTTCAAAAGGAAATAATTCTACAAAGTAAGATATCATTTTGTATATTTGAATAAAAGATAATAACATCGATAATAAGTAACTGTATAATAATAATATTTTAATATTTGCAGGACTGTTCTTTCGTTACCCGTAAAACAAAATCAACAATTGTTGCTATCATCATCAACTGCTAAAACTGCTGATAAAGAAATAGATTATTTTGATTTTCGAGGATAAGTAAAATTATCAGTAGGATATAAATGGTAACGTGCATGTTATAATATCATAAATGGAATTCCAAAATTAAAATTATGTGAACTGTTCAATTAAAATAAATAAATTGAGTTTAATTAAAATATTAACCATTTTCTTTTTTCACTTATTTAAATCTTAATTAAAATTTATTAAATAAAAATGTTTATATTTAAAAAAGATTTTGATAGGTTAATTAATTATTGTGGTAAGTATAATGTATTATTTTATTGTAATTTAGGTATATTTGTAACATATATTTTGTTAAAATATTAAAAAGATGGCAATATTTTAGACGGGTAACATACGCACACTAGGCACAATGCCGTGTCTGTGTGCGCCCGTAGCGTTTGCTATTGCCTCGGACGCAGAGAACCCAACTCGGAATCGCGGCTTCCACGCGTTCAGATAGAGTCGCAGAGGCCAGATATACACTGTCTGTTCTTTCGTGACGTCGTCGGCTAAGATATATCAGATCGCGGAGTCTAAATAATTTTAGTAGAAACGACTTAGTGATCCGATTTTCAAGATATAATATATATAAATTTTTAATGTAAAATGCAACAAAAATTTTCCGTCCCATTCAACTGCGGACGGTTGTACATATTTTTAATATTTTCTGTAAGTACGACCGGTGTGGTTAAAAATTTTGATGCATTCTACACATCACTCATACCTAGTTTAAATTATTATAAAACAAGGAAAAATTGTTCGAATAGGACTTTAAAACTCGCACGACAGCGGCGAACCTGCGCAGTAGCGTCACGGCTAACGTCACAAAACACTCCCGTGGCTGTACAACGATCAATTAATAAATTGAAAACGCGAATATAACCGAGAGCGCGAAACAACGATCACGAGCGAGTTTTAAACACAACACCCGTAAATATACAAAAACGTACGCTACTCATAATATTACCGCGCACTTCATAACATATCACCGCGCATTTTATTACAATATCACTCATACTTAGTTTAAATTATTATAAAACAAGGAAAAATTGTTCGAATAGGATAAAAACTACTAAAATACGCGTCGCACAATCCGGCGTAACGCGAATCTGCAGATGCCAATTTCCCGAATTGTAGTAGCGCACGCAGTCACGGCTAACGCAGGGACCGACATACTCCGGGCTACAACGATCAATTAAAATAATTGAAAACGCGAATATAACCGAGAGCGCGAAACAATATTCCGATCACGAGAAAGCGACCTTGTTTTATAATAACTTAAACACAACACCCGTATAATATACAAAAACGCAAAACTGTACTCATTACACATAATATTCACCGCGCATTTTATTACAATATCACTCATACTTAGTTTAAATTATTATAAAACAAGGAAAAATTGTTCGAATAGGACTTATAAAACTACTAAAATACGCGTCAATTCGGCGTAACGCGAATCTGCAAGAATTTTCCGTAGTAGCGACGCACTATCAGTCACGGCTAACGAAACAAAGAGGGACCGACGCCGGGCTGTACAACGATCAATTAAAAAAGAAAACGCGAAACAGAGCGCGAAACCGATCACGAGAAAACTTTGTTTTATAATAACTTAAACACAACACCCGTATAATATCGCGCTAGCGTTTCGTACATAAATTCACACGCTTCCCACAAAGATCGACGAATCTGACGTATCCTGATGTATCTTGATGTATGTTCTTGATCGTCGATGAAACTTTTTCTCAAGGAGCGACTGAATTAAACTGAACTCCGGTAGAGAAAATCCCCTTTACACTTTTTAGCGCGAAATGAAGCGGGTCGTGATAACGGTACTTATGTTGGGGGTTAACTGGCGCACTAGGAAAAACGTTCACCTATGATAGAGAAGGTTGTATGGGATGATACCGCGAGTGTCCAATGAGTGTGAAAAATTTTGTAGCGACCCGTTTATTTTTACCGTTATGCGCACTTCGCTGACAACAAACTTGAAAATAGCGGATGCGCGCATGGTTTGTTTTAATATTCAAAAAGAAAATAATTTAACCCGCGAAGACAAAGGCATTATTTAGACATTTGTCGGTATAAGAAGAGAGTTCGCAGTTTTACAAAGTTAATCCGAGAGTGATAACGTGCAAAAAGCCAAATTATTTCGACGATTATTGCAATAAATTAGACATTATATCGTTGCAGAAGGAACGAACCCGCTAATTAAATTAATTTAATTAAATTTAATTTAATTAGCGGGGTTCGTTTTACACCGCGTATCTGAAAATCACTCGCGCGTGCTGGTCACTAAAGCTCTATTTGACTTAACGATATCGCGGATGAGAAGCGACATGTCTAATTTTTATTCACAATAATCGTCGAAATAATTAAGTGGCTTTTTTGCACGTTATCACTCTCGCTTTCTACGGATTAACTTATTGTAAAACTGCGAACTCTCTTTTTCTTATACCGACAAATGTCTAAATAATTGCCTTTACGAGTATGCTTCGCGGGAAAAAATTGTCCATAGCCGGTTAAATTATTTTCTTTTTTGAATATTAAAACAAACCATGCGCACGCTTTGCATCCGCTATTTTTCAAAAAGTTTGTTGTCAGCGGAATGAACGGCGCCAAAAAAGTGCGCATAACGGTAAAAATAAACGGGTCGCAATACAAAATTTTTCACACTCATTGGACACTCGCGGTATCATCCCCATGCCGACCAATTACAACCCTTCTCTTATCACCTGATAGGTGGGAACGTTTTTTCCCTAGTGCGCCATTAATTACCCCCCAACATAAGTACCGTTATCACGACCGCGCTACCCTCATTTCGCGCCTAAATGTAGTCGGGAACGGATGTGTAAAGGGGGGATAACTGTTCTCTACCGGAGTTCAAGTTTAAGTTCACGGTCACTTCGATGAGTCAGCGCCTTGAGGAGTCATAATTAAATAAAAGTTTCATCGACGATACATCAAGATACATCAAGATACATCAAGATACATCAAGATACATCATATTTCTTTTGTCAAGATCGAGGATTTAACGGAAGCGTCGTGGACTATCCTGCGAGCGATCTAATGCGCGATGAAGTATTATGTGAATGAGTGTGAGTGTGAGTGTGAGCGTACAGTTTTGCGTTTTTGTATATTATACGGGGTGTTGTGTTTAAGTTATTATAAAACAAGGTCGCTTTTCTCGTGATCGGAATATTGTTTCGCGCTCTCGGGTTATAATTCGCGTTTTCAATTTATTTTTTAATTGATCGTTGTACAGCCCGGAGTATTCGTCGGTCCCTCGCGGAGTGTCGTTTTTTGTTTCGTTAGCCGTGACTGATAGTGCGTGCGCTACTGCACGCAATTCGGGAAATTGGCATCTGCTGCTTGAGATTCGCGTTACGCCGGATTGTGCGACGCGTATTTTAGTAGTTTTATAAGTCCTATTCGAACAATTTTTCCTTGTTTTATAATAATTTAAACTAAGTATGAGTGATATTGTAATAAAATGCGCGGTGAATATTATGTGAGCGAGTGTGAGTGTGAGCGTACAGTTTTGCGTTTTTGTATATTATACGGGGTGTTGTGTTTAAGTTATTATAAAACAAGGTCGCTTTTCTCGTGATCGGAATATTGTTTCGCGCTCTCGGGTTATAATTCGCGTTTTCAATTTATTTTTTAATTGATCGTTGTACAGCCCGGAGTATTCGTCGGTCCCTCGCGGAGTGTCGTTTTCTGTTTCGTTAGCCGTGACTGATAGTGCGTGCGCTACTGCACGCAATTCGGGAAATTGGCATCTGCTGCTTGAGATTCGCGTTACGCCGGATTGTGCGACGCGTATTTTAGTAGTTTTATAAGTCCTATTCGAACAATTTTTCCTTGTTTTATAATAATTTAAACTAAGTATGAGTGATATTGTAATAAAATGCGCGGTGAATATGAGTCATAGTGTTATGAAGTGCGCGGTGAATATTATGTGAGCGAGTGTGAGTGTGAGCGTACAGTTTTGCGTTTTTGTATATTATACGGGGTGTTGTGTTTAAGTTATTATAAAACAAGGTCGCTTTTCTCGTGATCGGAATATTGTTTCGCGCTCTCGGGTTATAATTCGCGTTTTCAATTTATTTTTTAATTGATCGTTGTACAGCCCGGAGTATTCGTCGGTCCCTCGCGGAGTGTCGTTTTCTGTTTCGTTAGCCGTGACTGATAGTGCGTGCGCTACTGCACGCAATTCGGGAAATTGGCATCTGCTGCTTGAGATTCGCGTTACGCCGGATTGTGCGACGCGTATTTTAGTAGTTTTAAAGTCCTATTCGAACAATTTTTCCTTGTTTTATAATAATTTAAACTAGGTATGAGTGATGTGTAGAATGCATCAAAATTTTTAACCACACCGGTCGTACTTACAGAAAATATTAAAAATATGTACAACCGACAGTCCGCAGTCTGTTTAAGTGGGACGGAAAATTTTTGTTGCATTTTACATTAAAAATTTATATTATATTATATCTTGAAAATGTCGGATCATACACAATTGGGTAAGTCGGATTTCGTACTACTTAAAATTATTTAAGACTCCGCGATGTTACCAAGAAGCGGATCTGCGATATATCTTAGCTGACGACGTCACGAAAGAACAGGACAGACAGTGTATAGGTCTGGCCTGTTCTTCTATCCGACGGCAGCTGAAACGCTGGCTTCACACGGACGAGCCTCTGTATCTGAACGCGTGGAAGCCGCGATTCCGAGTTGGGTTCTCTGCGTCCGAGGCATTAGTAGGCGCTACGGGCACACACGGACACGGCATTGTGCCTAGTGCGTATGTTGCCAGTCTAAAATCTGCGACCACTGCTTCAAAGTGTAATAAAAATAAGTGATTGTCGTCAAGATACGTTTTCTGTTCTTAAAAGGTACTTATTTTTTAATAAAAAAAAATAATTTTTCAAATTTTGAACATAGGATTAATTTTAATATTCCAGGATATTTTCATTATTCGCGAAGTAAATTTCACGATTAATGTTTTAAGTATAATTATAAAGGATTTTGTGCAGTTGAAATGTACACGAAAGTTTGACGTGATTTAATTTTTCTTCATTTTTATTCTACACAATTCTTTCTTTTCAGTAAACCTTTTACATAGTCCATTATATTGATATTTCTTAAACTTAACAGTATGATAATACTGAGACTAATATAAAGCAATATAAATAATAGTAAATCGTATACTACTTTCCATTACATTACTACAGGACAAATTCTTATCACAAATAGAACATAGACATATAAAACTCAACTATCTGTGACTCAATCAACCAGAATAAAGAAACTCTTATTCTAAGTAATATAATTTTTTTGCTTGGTCAAAGCTATATTGCTAAGAATAAAGTCAGTGCTGCATAAGTGCTATATGAAATACAGACTATATATCTTTTGGGTTTTTGAGATAATTGGAAAATAATTCCAAAATCTTCAGATATTTTTTTGTAATTTATTAATAACATTATGATAATCGATCTTGATTGAATATATGTAATATTTATTACAATTCACAACTTTATTATACACGTATTTAATGACCAGAGTCACGTTAAGAAATTATTTATTTTAATTTAGATATAGAACAATATAGAGCTTCTATTGAGCAATAGAAACTTTCCATTGAAAACTTTTACAATATACCTTATATCTGTTTTATAATTATTGAATGTGATATTGATTACGATTTTGTATCAGTAAAAATATCAATGTATATATATTATAATTTCGGAGTCTTTATCGATTTGATTAAAACGATAGTTGTTTTTTATTGTACATCCAATTGTATATAAATATTTATCTATATCTATTTATACAATTTTGTAGAAGAATTCTTGTTAGGATAATAAGATTTTGTATCTCTTGTAAACATTTAAAATAGTTAACACGAGTATTTGGCACATGAAACATCAATGTTATATTTAAATCACTACTTTTCATATACTATGAATTTCAAACAGATATTTACTCTCTGAGACCTTTTATGCTTCTGTAAGTATTACTACTAAACTTCTCACTTGTTCTATATTTGTTTTATAGTGAGGTAAACAGAATAATACATAAATAATAAGTTAGCATTATTGGATATACATGCTTATTATAAAGAAAAGTAAAAAAGACATAAAGTATATCATTACTCTTACACAATAATAAAATTATAATATGCATAAATCTAAATTTTTCGGTAGTTTTAACTGTAATTTTTGTAAAAATAAATAAAATTATTAAATTGTAAATTAAAATATTGTATACAAAAATGCTATCAACGTAATAAAATATGTATTATCCTAATTATAAGAGAATATTAAAAATATAATAAACTGTATATGATTGAAATAAAGCTATAATATAGCTTTTTTTTATCATAAACTCACTGTTACAGTCTTTTATCTCACGGAATAGTGTTATTTAAGCTTACATAAGCGTAAAATGGCCTCTTATTCTAAACACATAAATATGATATCACATGTAAGATCACAACACTGTTATAAAAAAAAAAGTTTAACTTGCAGATAAGTCATTTATATATATCAATCATTGTTGTAATTTTGTTAAACATTTAGTAGTAGGGCACTTTGAGAGTTTGGATTCGTACTTTTACTTCTAAGCATTGGTGCGGTTGACACACAGTAAAAACGCGTTTTTGATATATTATCAATAAAAGTCGCCTACCATTTGAACGTGTTAGATACAGTCTATTTTCTTTCTTTTTTTTTTACTTTGAAAATATTCTTTCAAACTTTATATATAAATAAAAAAACTGATACACATGTATACATATATTTATTTAATAGCAAAAAAGAAAATAGATATATGTATCTTTTTGAAAACCTAAAAGTTATTAAAATAATTTATCGAAAAACTAATCTAAATAAAAAAATAGATATCTATTTTTGTATGTGCTTCGAATGAACACTTCGTTTAAAAAGTGATTTTTAGAAATGCTACTTAACTATTGCACTTATTAATCAGATGCTGTCTAAACACTTATTTCATGTTTAGAATGTCATGTCTATTGCTATATTTTCGTGTATAATAAATTTTATGAAACCTCTTTAACCGTAAAAGTTTAAAATTGCAAAAAAAAGGTAAAATAATTAAAAGAACATAAGTAACATAATTAACATATTTATTATAATAACATATTAACATAATTAAACATAATTAAACAAAAAATATAATTTTTTCAGATCTAAAACGAGTCGGAATGCCTTCACAGCGTATATATTTTTACTAGAAATTATTACTGAATTATTATTCAACGAGGTTCTTTTTCTCAAACAAAAATCAGTTTTTGGTAAGTACTAAATATAGTTATAAATACTGAGATAAATATATGTACGTTTGTAAAATATGTTACAAAAAATAATCGTAAATTAATTATTATAAAAAAAAGTAAACTTTTAATTAGATAAATTTAGGATCGATTTTTCTTTTGGCATTTTGGTTTTTGGATTATGATTAAGCTTAGATAAACTATTGCTTTATATATAAGGATTATTAACTCGATTTACCCGTGGGGAATAATTAGGATAATTACTCAAATACTGATGTCGTGGATTAGCTGATGGCTGTTTAGTTATATTCGCCATGGCACAGCCCATTACAAATTCAAATATCCTAGGTATTGTTTGATACAACAACCACGGCCATGGCGTAGGAAACTGCATCGGTGCTGGTTCTGTACCATATGGTACAGTTTCAGCAAAGAGTCCTAAAAGTTAATTAAAAATCATTAATCGTAGAATTTTAAAACTAAATCGATTAATATAATTTTTTATTGTTATAAAAATAATTAAATTTTATAACATAAAAACATAATTTTAGTTTATCATTTATTATTATATACTAAATACCGTATGGTCCAAAAATACGAAAGGCATCCGTGACGCATAAAAGGATCCCTAAAATCGCAGTAGCGCGTGTAACATTTAATACTCTTTGCATCTGAGATTTCCTGGCAACTGTGGTATCCGTTTCCGGTATATGCAGTGGCGTATCGGATTTCGTTCGATTCACGTACGCAATATGATTCAATATTGAATGAAGAGTGAAGTCCGTGCCCTAAAAATAGCACGGTTATACAGTTTGTAGATATAAAGCTCTATCCATTTAAGAATGCAGTTTAGAAGTTTGAAAGAATATTTTAGATGTATTTCGTGAATTTAATGCAATAATATAATAAACATTATGTACCATAATTCTTGCTTCACCAGAAGTATTTTCAGGAAGTAAATTAGTTTCTGGCGTAATATCCTCTGAATCTTCAATATTTTTATCATTCCATGACAAATTCTTTTTGCGAATTTTCGGTTCTTCTTCTTTGCTCTTTGACTTTTCATTCATTAATGCTGCTTTCTCGCTGCAATCAGGATGATCTGAATCTGATTCAGATTTTTCCTGTATTTCTGCTTTAATAGGTACTATACTCTGAAAGTGTGTAGGACTTCTATCTAGAGTTCTGATACTGATATCACTGCTTCGACGATTTATCATTAACGGCTTAATATGAATAAACTCGGAGTTGCGTCGATAGGAACTCTCCGAATTTCTACGCGAGTCAGGTTTAGGTGATATGAAAGTACCAATGTCGGAATTACGTCTTGAACCTGAAATATTAAATAATATTAAAAATAATAAAACAAAGAATAAAAGAGAACAAAATAATTTTTTTTTTAATTTTTTCTACGCGATTCGAATCATTTTATACCTGTGGGACTAAGATCCAAAACTTTTGGCAATCTGCCTTGTTCGTCAGGCGGCAACATTCTTCTGGGTGTTCGGTTACCAAAATCACTATTTCTTCTCAACTTAGTTGCAAATTGCGAGCCACGATTCTTTTCATGAGTAAAATCGGAACATCGTCTCAATTCTCTAGTGCTGCCTGTCGGTGTGATATTTTCCGAATTTCGTCGTGGACTCTCAGGTGAACGATTCCTTTCAAATTCTTCTCGCATTCTTGGTAAAGATCTGGGACTACCTTCTGTTATACGCTTGCATTCTGTCATATTATCTTCGTTTACAAATCTAACACTGCATTCAGAATTTCTGCGTGATGATTTAGTGGAAGTATCACTGCCTCGTCGGCTGGCCATAGAACTTCTACGACTAGGACTAGACACAGTTATTATCGGCAGATTAGCAGTTGATGGAGTAGGAGTAGGTGGTCTAACGTAAACTTCCGGTACTGAGGACTTATGTTCATGCAATGATGATTGTACGGTGCACACCATAGGTATCGCAGTATTCTGTATTTCTTTTTGTGCTGGTGTCTCTATTTTGCACACCTTAGTGACTTGCGATTCTAAAATAAGAAATTAATTAAAAATATACTTGTATATACATTTCTCTTTATAATAAAATATTACCTCCTTCTACAGAATCTTCCTCTAAAATTTTTTTCATATTTGCAGGTTCATTTTCTTCCGTGCTCTTCATTCTAGCTGGGCCAAGTAAAGTAGGTACTAGCGCAGCAGCGACTGAAGTTGCCAGATTGCTATACGGTGCTAACATCGCGAGTTGCATGATACCTGAATTATAAATAAATTCTTGTGATACTGTTCCGAAATAAAGGGCAATATAAAATATGCATAAACAATAAAGAAAGAGATAAGATAATCTTAAATCGATGTACATACGTCTACAACTTTTAAGCAATCAATAGCTGACCTTTCTGGTGTGCATTGGTATTGTCCCGTGTAAGCATGCTACTTGGCATAGTCCGAAGCAAATGATCGACTTTGTAAGCCGCGTGCAGAAACGCGAGGTATAAAAGAACGCTCCAGACAAGAAATGCTACTTGAACCATATACTTGGCCATGTAACAATTGTGGGAGGACAAAACAATGTCGCTGGCAATTACGAAAAAAAAGTGTGCTGTTATAATGAGACTGAGACAGGATTCTTTCTGTATCTTCTCTGGACCAAATTTCAGCTGTAAGGTAAGCGTATAAAATATGTAGTAAACAGCGTAATTATAATAATTAAAAAATTAATAATAATAATTAAAAAATTAATAATAATAATTAATTATTCATTTAATTTAAGCGGGTAACACCTTGGTCAGTTGCAGAAAAGCCAGTTGTATTAAACAAAAAGCAGATGTAATGCATGGATATCCAATGTCCCATATAATTGAGCCAATGACTTTGGGCAGAATCTCCTTAAGATTGTATGCATCTATGCACAAAGAAGCAGCTCTCGACGTCCCGAGTAAACATAAAAATATATTAATTGTGGACATAAACGGTCTGGTTGATATGAGAGATCTAAAAAAAGAACAGTTAGCTATCAAGATATGAACTTTCATTGACATATATTATAAATGCATGAGTAGCATTACGAACGTACCTCAAATTTAAAATAGAGAAGAATGTGTAAAACCCCAGTACAAAGAAGAGGCATGCAAAGCTATATGCATGTAGTAGAAACGCCCATCTTATGTCTTGTTGTATTGTATTCCATGACGGTGCAGTGACCAGTGATTTGTCTAGAAATGCAGAGTTTGATGAATTTGATACACAGTTCTGTCCTGTGACAGGTACTGGGGTTGTTGCGTTTATACCTGATGATATGAATATTCAATTAAAAACAGAATGATGCATATAGGTATACATACACATACATACATGCACATGTACATCATAATAGAACGCGCTCTATAAAAAGTTTACATAATACAAAACACAACATGATTTATATTGTAAGTATATTATGTTATTCTATATAATTTATAATTTTTTATTTAAAGTGACATAGCTTTTTAAGCTTAATAAGAAAATGCATTTGACGTTATATTATTTAAATATATTGAAACTTTGATCGCGTTTATACATATATGTATACATATATAAATGGCACTTGCCGCCATCCTATGTGTATTAAAAATTAAGATAAAGAGTAAGAACAGACCACGAGTCCAATTAGCCAGCCTATCCATAATCCTTCGGTATGTCCACAGCACATCACTGAATCTTGTAATTGATAGTCAGTCTTATGATAAAGAATTAATGTGACGTTTAATGTAGCACGTTCTGCGAACTTACGAAATGTGGTAGCAGCAACAGGCTTTACCTATAGAATGACTCGATTCACGCACCCCTTCTCACTGAATACAACCACTGTCTCCCTTCAGTTAGGATTATTGATCTTAGCTGAAGAGGATTGGAGGGGGCACACATGCCCACATAAAGCACCTGGCTTGTTGGTCAGTTGTTTATCTTTAGAGTTTAAATGGAGCAGTGTTAAATTTATCGGTCTATGTTATGTTATGATTCATAGACCTGTTATTTTTGTATAAGGAAACTTCTGTCTTAGTTTCTATCGGTATTTTCTAAGAAGCGTCAATTCCGCACGCTGTATAAAGAAATATTGGAACGTAAAGGAATTAAAAATAGCACGATAACGTAATAAATATTGAACTCTTATAAATATTTCAAATAAATCATGCTCTGTAAAATCGTAACTTTAGAAAAATCGATTTTTAATATCAATTTTTTTCAAAATAACTAATTCTTCAAAAATAATAATTTTAAACTTAAATTAACTAATTTTATACTTGAAAAATTATATATACATTATTTAATATTCAACATTAGTATATCTAGTAAAATTTGAAACAATATATAAAACATCAATATACTAAAATTAATTTCTACAGATAATAGTTATTGTTTCCAAATACAATCATATATACTTCCATATTCATATTTTTATAAGCTATTATATCACATATATTATCTTTTTAAAAAGGTTTAATTTAATGTAAAACTAAGCAACATATTTTTATTCATAAATTTACATAATGTTAAATAGCAGAAATAAAATTAAAAAGTAATGTCTACAGGCATCAAATACTTTAAGTAATTTAATCTAAATAATGAATCTGACAAAATAAAGTATATACAAATATATTATATAGCATATGTCGTATGTTCTCACATAACAGATGCCTTGGAAGTAGTATCATGTAAAAAAATTTTTTTCTTTTTTTTTTTAATGTAACTGACAAGCTCTAACAGCAATTAATTGCAAGAGAATGAATATAGGACTTAAAATTTCTGAGTATTCTAATGTGCTTTGTCCAGAGAGCCTTTTACACAAAAGATACTTAAAAACAAAAACTAATAGCAATGATGTTTGACTCCATAACATTCGCAAAACTCCTATTCTGATCATTCCTTCCATATACATTCTTATAAATATAATAGCGCAAAAATATGTATTCAAACCATCAGCTATAAAGAGTGGTGCAAATACTTCCCACCAACCAGATGTTCCCATAAAGTAATTTTCATCTAATTTTAGAGCCAATAGTACAGTAAAGAATGTTAAGGCAATTAAGTTGATCCATATTTCAAATATTGTTAAACCTAACCAATGAACTAGTTCATTTAAAGAGAAAATCATTGTAAAATGTTATGCAACTTTTTTACCTGATACATTGAAACAGTATGACTCAGTTAACAATTCCATTCACTCTTACCCTTATGTATAATTTTATAGTTCAAATATATTGTTCTGTAGTATTAATAATATCAGTTTATCTTGATTTAGATCTCAGCACAGCCACTGGCACTCTCCTAATAACATGTATGTGTATGGCAGAGTTTTTCCTGTTGTTTATTTCGTCATCTACATCATCAGTTAATGCTTCTAAATTATCTGAAATAAGTAAAGAATAACTTAACATTTTATATCAATTTAATTACAAGCAAAAGAAATATATACCTGTTAGAGAGACAGTAGAGGTTTTAATATCAAGATCTAAAGTCTCATTATGAATCTCTTTCAATCGCAAGGCCAAACTGGCAGCTTTCATTACGGCAGTACCAAGTCCATGAATGACAAGCTCAGACGCACCTTTGTCGAAAAGTTTCTCACATTTGTATAATTGACCCTTCAAAATATTCACAGATAATTAAAAGAGGGTGACGATAGACAGATCATCAATTAACAAATAGATATTTATTTATTTAAATATACGAAACAATTGCAACATTTGTTACGAATAAGAGGTTATAATTCCCAGATACAACGTACCTTGAAAGAAGTCTTGTTATTCATATAAACATCTTTGTCGCTTTTATTGAATTTGAAAGGCTGCTGTTTTCGCAGAGCATGCCTTGCATCCAGCGGCAACTTCTTTTTCTTACGGCGTACACTGTTTTGCTCGGATATAGTTTTGTTTAACGTCAAATTGCTGTTCACTTCGGCCATTCTGGCATTTTTCGTAACCTGTGTCACATGGAACCAGAGAGCCCAACTCGGAATCGCGGCTTCCACGCGTACAAATACAGAGGCTCATCCGTGTGAAGCCAGTGCTTCGGCTGTCGTCGGAAACGCTGGCTTCACACGGACGAGCCTCTGTATTTGTACGCGTGGAAGTCGCGATTCCGAGTTGGGCTCTCTGCATTGAACTCTCGTTAACAACAGCTTGCATCGATTGGCTGCGACTGTTGGAACCACCAATAAAATGCGAGCGATGCGAGAGCATGAGCGTAAACGTGATCAAGAGAGTCGATGACAACAACACGACATAACCTACGAAAAAGGGCCGAAGTGACCGAAATCATCGATTAATGGGCAGTTTATAGTGCTTTAGACGGTCTCAAAAAACTCGGCAATATTCAGTCACCTTCAGGAAACACGGCGAGCCAGAGCGCGATGAAGGAACCCGAAGCCGATCCGAAAAACGTCATAAAGAGCAGAGAATTGCTCTACAGATTGATGATCAGGTTGTTTATAATCGTCTCTTTTGCAAGCACTTTTTTTAATTTAATCCCTTTTTTTTCTTTTGTCTTTATTTTTATACAAAATCTTATTTCTGTGTAAGCAATTGTAGGTGTAATGTAAGTGCAATTGCAGCTTTATCAGCAAATAAAAGTATGTGGAGCACATTATCAAATCAGTTTATATTAAATATTTCAGTCAATTGTTCTATGATGGTCATCAAACACTTGCGGTGCAGCTATCTAACATGATACAAGCAGAGCCTCCTTGCCCACCCTCAGATAGACTGCTCCATTTGATGTTAATTGGCACTGCTCATGAACCAGATCGTTCTAAGAAGGATAACAGTGCTAGCTTGTCTACTTTTACATCAAACTTTGACAACACCTTAGGTCCTGGATTGGATCTGGAATTTGAAACAGAAACTCAAACCCAAGCTCCAGAACCAGCACAATATGAAACAGCATATGTCACATCTCACAAAGGAAATTGCAGGGCTGGAGCCTTTTCATCAGATGGACAATTAATTGCTACTGGGTCAGTGGATGCTTCAATCAAGATTTTGGATGTAGATAGGATGCTTGCAAAATCTGCACCAGAAGAGATTGCACCTGGAGATCAAACTGGAGGTCATCCAGTTATAAGAACTTTATATGATCACTTGGAAGAAGTGACATGTTTGGAATTTCACCCTAGAGAACCTATACTTGTGTCAGGCAGTCGTGATTTTTCTGTAAAATTGTTTGATTTTAGTAAAGCCAGTGTCAAAAAAGCATTCAGAACCATCACAGATGCAGATCAAATCCGGTGTTTGTCTTTTCATCCAACTGGAGATTTTCTTATAGTTGGAACTAATCATCCAGTAGTTAGATTGTATGATGTAAATACTGCACAGTGTTTTGTGTGCAGTATACCGACTCATCAACATACCGCCGGGATAACAAGTATCAAATATTCGCCAGATGCAAAAACTTATGCTTCAGCAGGAAAAGATGGTAGCATAAAGCTTTGGGATGGTGTATCAAGTCGATGTATTAACACTTTCTCAAAAGCACACGATGGTTATGAAGTATGTTCAGTGATCTTCACAAGAAATGGCAAGGTAGTAACTTCTTTAATGGTAATGTTGTATAATATTTATATATTATCATGAATTATCTAAAAAATTAATTGTTTTTTTTTTATGTTGTATTGAATAATATATATTTGGATTCCAGTATTTACTGTCTTCAGGGAAAGATTCCTTGATAAAATTATGGGAATTATCTACTAGCAGGTGTCTAATAGCATATACAGGTGCTGGAACTACAGGTAAAATAAATTTAGACATACTTGGAGTATATTTAGTGCAATATGCTTTATTAATTTTACGATAATATAATTACAAATACGATAATATAATTTACAATAATATAATTACAAATATGTGATTAATTACGTTTTTACAGGCAAACAAGAGCACAAGGCACAAGCAATTTTTAATCATACCGAGGATTATGTCATGTTCCCTGACGAAGCGACTACTTCGTTGTGCGCTTGGAATTCTCGTAATGCATCAAGAAAACAATTATTGTCGCTAGGTCATAATGGTCCTGTAAGGATGATTGTGCATTCACCAACTGCTCCTGCATTTTTAACATGCAGTGACGATTTCAGAGCAAGATTCTGGTTCCGAAGAATGCCAACGCATTAACGCAACTTATTGTTAAAATTGAGTTAAAGGACACTGGCCAATCTCCGATAATTTCCATTTTACAGAATATAAAGTATACAAAGATTAAAAGATACTTAAGGTCGGACATGTCGATATAATTACGAAAGAAAGAAGACAAAAAAATACCTATTTCAGGTATCATATATTTATGCAATTTATATTTTATTTAGATTTTAAGCTACAATCTTTGCAGATTTTATTTTATTTGCGTTAAACCACATTTGTATAATACACGATTCTTAGAGTAATTTCAACATTTACATATTTCATAATGCGTTAATAAGTTTTTTTTTTTTTTTTTTACTTTAAAGCACTGTATATAATATATATATTTTTTTAATCTTAAAACTAGTATCATATAAATGTCGATTACAAATATATGTGATAGAACGACACACGAATATAGTTTTTGATTAAGGTAGGTAAAACAAGTATGCAATGATTTCAATTGAATACGCGTTTGCAACAATTTTTTAATATGCTGGTAAGGGAAATTTTTATTGAGCGTGTGAAATTCCGCGGCGGTTTTCTACGCTGTATTTTTTAATTTTAAAAAGAAAGTTGCTCGTGTGTGATAGTAAGATATTTTATTATAGTTTGCTATATAAAAATCAAATATATACATATAGAATTACATATTCGACTTTGTCATATTGTACATGATATTATAAGGTACGTACACTTGTATTGCTGACGCAAACAAGCTTCGTCCTTTTACAATAAAAAAAATAATTGAAAAAATTAAAAAAAAAGATATCGACAAGAGCCAGTGTAGAATACCGCGCGAGAATCTCGGGGTCGCATGTGCGTCGCTACGTGCGTAGTTAATCACGGAAGCGTAGGGCGGCGCGTCGAACTCCCGCTCTGAGGTTTGACGAGATGTCACGTGACCCACGCTAACCGCCATCTTTCCTTATCGTATAAACAGTGCGACCGGGCGCAGCGCGAATTCTCCCCGTGGAATCGTGGATTTCCCAGTGTTTTTGAGTGATTCGCACGCGAAGAGATGTCCGACGCGAAGACGGAGACCAAGAGCGACAACAACATCGAGGATGCGACCAAGGTAAACGGGCCGGCGGGCACGTCAGAAACACCTTCGTCAAGCCGAGTTTTCATGCCGTGAGCGGCGTGTGCGAGCGGCGGTGCGGCTCCCCTCCCCCGCGCCCGATCACCAGAGCTCGCGAAGACGCTCATTTCGTCCTTTAGCGCGTACTCCTGGAGCACCCGAACGACGGGCACAGGCCGCCGTGTGTGCATACGTCGCGTCGCGTCATTACGGCGCGGCCTGCGCCATGTGGTGCCCCGCGCGCCTCCGCGCCGATAGACCAACAGACCGACCGACCGACCGGCCGCCTGCCCGTCCTGCTTGTTGTCCGTCCGTCCTTCTATCTTTCCTTCCATTCCGTCCGGCGAGGTTTTTCGTAGCTGCGCCGTACGTATGTACGCATATCCTCTCCCGTCGCCGACAAAGATGGTGGATGTTTTCTTATCGCGCGAGCTTCTCGTAGCCGGGAGGGTAGGGAGGGGGAGGAGGAGAAGGAATCGCCGCCGCCGCGCCGCTCTTCTTTCATGGCTCTTTTCGTCTCGCTCGCACCCGTTTACTCGGCACACCGTACGCGGCTGGCGGCGGCGAGAAAAGGCGGGAAATGTTCGCGGCGTCACGGCAGGAACGTGGCCGTGATGACGTGCTGCGTCAAGGCCGTCGTCGGCCGGCGACGTCGTCTCCACGTCGACCGCGAGACGCTACCGCCGTCGACGGCCAGGGTGGGAGCCGCGTGCGACAGGCGCGGGCATCGCCAACGGTGGAGGACGTGCACACGGCAAAATGGCGGGAAACTTGAACGGTTACGGTTCAACGGTCTTTAATAATCTTATCGCGCCGAGTGGTTGCAATTATCGTGCTATGTCGCGTGTTACCGTCGCCCGCGTTCCTTTTGCGCGACTCTCAATCTCCTTCACGGAGTAATCTCGAGAAATGTGATGACGCGCGCACACGCGACTGCGTAATACACGTACATTTCTCGTGGTGAAATATGGATACGCAACGTACGCACACATACGCACGTTTACGCGCGAGCGCGCGCTGTCGTACGTGTGCGGCATACGGAGATATGTATTTGTGTGCGAGAGCGCAATGAATAGGAAGCCTGATTTTTGCAGGAACAATCGACGGAGGAGAAACCGACCCCGACGAAAAACAAACGAAGTGGCAGCAAGAGACTCTCCACTCTCGAAAGGACCACTCAGGAAGGCGAGGCAATCTTAAAGGTGCGTCCTTGCGGGATAACCCGCACGATTTATCAAAAAAAAATTCTGCATTAGATCGGATCTGTTTATCGCATGCATCCGAAAAATCTCGATCGAGGTTTCGCTGGTCAAGGTTCTCTTTCTTTTTTATCTCTTTCTCTCTCTCTCTTTTTCCCCTCTCCACTCTCCCTCGCCCATCAGTTATTTCCCTCCGTTTTAGCCTCTTCGTCGTTAACTTGGCCTGCTGCCTACGTGACGTATATGACGTTGAAAGTGGGGAGATGTCGATCGTTTGTGGAAGGAGCGAGGAGAGAAATGAGCGCCCTCGGCTAGGCGCGACGAATCAATCGTCGCATATAGGCGCCAAATACAAACTGCTCCTCGCATCTAATATTAGGAATCTACAAATGTTTCATTGCATTAACATTATTTTATTATTACAGGGCATGAACAAATCCGTCGGCGAGGTGGAAGGCAGGAGACGCACTCGCAGTTCAGCTAGAGGCCTAACTCCGACAACACCAGTAGTGCCATCGCCACCCAAGAAGGAGAAGAGAGAGACACCGACGCGGGGTGGTAGTGGTCGTGGACGTGGGCGCCCTAAGAGGCAGGAGAAGAATAATGAGAACAACACCGATGAGGAAACGTCCAATAACAAAAGCGAAAAACACACGGAAGAGGAGTCTACAAAGATGGAAGTAGACGAGGAAAAGGAAGAGAAGGAAGAAAAGGAGAGTAAGGCGATACAGAATGAAGACAAAAACGCAGAAGGCGTGGATAGTAAAGACAGTAAAGACGCTGAAAAAGTGACCGATGCCAATTCCAAGGACGAAAAAGCGACGGAAGAATCAGAGAATGTTGTAAACGAGACCAAGAGCAGCACTCTCAGTGAAGAAAAGAAGGATGAAGTGAAGGACAGCTCGGATTCGAGTCAAGATGCGACGGACACAGCAGCGGAAGCGCCGCCTTTATCCTCATCAGAGTCCCAAAATCCCTCCAACACTGTTACTACCGAGGAAAACAAGGAATAACCTCCTTTCGCCTGTTTTACCACTACTTTTATGTAAGTTTTACAGTTATGTCCTTTGAAAATAAAGAATATAATATTGTTCCTTTATACCACTTAAAATTACAATTAGATTATAAGCAATGTTGCAAGCAATATTAACATGAGATTTGTTATAGGAGGAGGTACCAAGGCGGCGCACATATTGGGGTCACACAAATCCAGTCCCCCTCGTCTATTTTAACTAATTAACACCTTCTTGTCGATCGTTGCTTCAACCAGCGCATCAAAATTCTATTCTTATTTTGTCAATATTCTTATAAACGATACCATTTTCTAAGAAACATAAAAATACTGTAGAATCTGCTACTCTAGTATGAATTAGCACTTAGAAATGGATTAATTTTTTTTTCTTTCTATTATACACTATTATACTAGTATGTCTCCACGAAACATAAATATTCTAACAGTTATAAACTGGTATATTATAATTCTGGGGAGATAATAATTTAAAAAGATAGTATATTAATTTAGCGTTAATTCGTCGATATAATTTTATTCTAAGATTTCAGATTACAGTTTTTAAAACATTGTGTTTTGAAACTTTATTTTATTTTATTTTTTTCTGTATTGTTTTTACCATGTTCGAGTGTAAGACACCGTAAAACGCTAATCGAGGTAAATTAGTTTTCGTTTAACATAACTTTATTTTTACGAAAAGCTACATTGCATGTATTTATATACTTTAAATTTTATTCCGTTTTCCGAGTAATATAAAATCTTTTCGTTGCGCTGGTTAATTAGCGATAAGCAACGTGAGGTGTAGAGCATACGTTGTTCATGTACAATGATAATATTATTGTAAAATATATTTAATATGGACTTATATAGAGAGTTGTTTTCAAATCAGAACTGACATCCGGGTCCTATAGAATATACCTATGATTCAGATCTGGTATGGAAGTAGCTAAAGATTAATTCGTACATAGCAAATTACTGTAATACCTTTATCGTATATAAATAGTGACTGAATGAAGTGGAATATATGAGAACTATGGTGAAATAATTTCTCTTTTTCATGGAATAAGCGGAAATAAAATTTCTGAGAAACGCGTTGCAGCGTTATACATGTTTTCCTTCCTCGCATAAGTCTACTAATAATTTTTAATCAATCTTCTTACAATCCTTACTTTCGCCGATAAACGATCTAACATTTCAGCAAAAGGTGTTTTTTGAAACAATTATCGAAAGTGTTCTCAATTATTAAGTGGAATTTTCTCACTGTTACCGTATTTGAAATCGTTACGACTTTTTATTGCGAGATCTTACAGTGTATTCCTGTTTTTATTAGTCCAATATTAAATATGTTAATATTATTGTGTATTTGAACTGTGTTGCGAATGTATACAGATATATTATACAATCGATGCACTTATATTTAGAGAAAATTGCACACACCTTTGAGACACCAATAGTACACGAGTCTATTACATCATGTTTTATTATGTAAAAGTGTGCAATGAAGAGATTCCTAGTAGAAGCGCGCGGATCTTGCAATGAAAATTGAGTTATGTACTACGCGATATGAAACTCAAAGGATTTTCTGGCCTTTGATGCCAAATAGATTTGCCTATAGACACAAAGTATATAACAGCACAGAGAATATAAATATTTCCTTGTAAGTTGCACTTCCGAAAGATGTTGATTGAAACTGTACGTTAGAAAGAAAACGTAGGTCTTATCATTCCATTTTCTTTCTTTTATCATATCAGTGATATTCATGAGTATGTCCATCTGAGATTTTCGATTGTAAATAGTGAAGATCAAGTGTAATATACGTGTACATAGTTTAACATTAAGCTTCGTGTATCACACTGGACCTTTTCTTGATTACCTTGTGAAATCTCAGTTCTTAGAGTGCCTCTAGAGTCAGCACATTGTATAATATATGAGCGTAGAATTCCGGCGATTGAAATCAAAATCAACCCTTACAACAGCGAGTCTACATTAACTTTACCGCTTTTAAAAATGTAGAGATAATTTTCTTTTTTGCAGGTATTTTACGTGGGGAAGATTATTATACGGTTCGATATTAGAATTTCTAAGAGAAATATAAATATATAATATATATAATATACATATACACATATGCATATGTAAAAAAATCCATTTTCGATGATAATTGCTAAATCATGTTTGTGTCAAAATTTTATTTTAAATCTTTAAAACAATGCTTAAGAGTGCATAATATATATATAGTAATTTCTATCTATTATACGATATATAGATTTTTTAATAAGCAGATCAATTATCGTGAAATTGTTAATTAAAAAAATCTTTTAAAATTATAGACATTTCGAATGATATATCAACGCACTCTTGTTCACGTATGTCAAACTTCTATCAATCCATTTAACCGTACAAAATTACCATTTACAAAAAAAAAGAAAAAGATATGGTGTATTAAATTTATAAAAAAATTTTTCTTTTATTTTATAACGTACGATAATTCTTTTGATCAAACTTAAATTGTAATGTATGTACTACTAAAAAATAAAACGTCTAAATTAGTATTAGTCGGCTCTTATCATCGCACGGAAAATTAAAATTTATTATGGTTCCAAAGAAATCCCAAAACGCGACGTCACGTCGCCGATAGCAATTCGAGATACTGAGAAGAGCCGACCGACATCAGACGTTCCATTTTTTAGTTGTATGTACGATGAAAGGTAGATATGACGTTTGCTGCGCCGACGGCAGCTAGTGAACGGAATTTAGCGTCGTGTGCATAGAATTTCACATGTGCCGCATATATGTGACGAGAAGCTCGTCTCCAGTTTCGCTAACCTCTCACTGAGCTTCTCGTATGTACCGCGCCGGCCGGTTGCCGATGACTGATTTTCCCCCTCGTTATCTCATCCCCCGCCTCTGCGACCTAGAGTTACGTTCGCTAAGCCGCTGTCGCCGCAGAAAACGTCCTATCTGTCTTTCGATGTACATACATTACAACTCAAATTTGATCAAACAAATTATCGCACATTAATGTTCATTAAAAAAATTTTTTCTACGAGTTTAATATATTCTAATTTATCCGTTGTACGTACAAATAGCCTAAATTTAATTCAAAATACTTTCTTCAGTTTCTATCCTATTTGAAACATGAATAAAGTCGATATTTAAGAAAATACTAACTTAATGTTAAAAAATTGGGAACGTAACAAATAAAATAAGAGAATTAATCTGTCTGCATTATTTATTTGCAAAAGACTTAGCAAAAATTGTATAAAGGTTAACGTTAATTAAAAGTTGTATAAATGAGGAGTTTAAGTAAACTTAATATTTTTAGTAAACATATCATTAACGAATTACAAGATCTTTATTTTATATATATATAAATATATATAAAGTTTGATTTTCAATTATTCTGAAACACTGTATCTTTACGTTTTTTAGATGATTAAATGTGAAAATTAATAAGTGAGGCATGATATATAGAAGTGTGAAGAGCCTATTGACGAACATATTACTATTCGTTTTTAGCTTATCATTATTCTATTTTTTATTGGAGTGAACATCGTATCTTATTAACTACTTTTAGTTTTCAAAATCTTGTTCAAGATAATAATATCAATAGTAAACAATATTCCATTTATTAGAAATAAAATTCTGAAGACTAAGGATAATTTATAAGATACGATATTAATTGCAATAAAAATAGTTCTTAATAATTATTGTACTTTCAAAACTTATTAACGTGATTTAAATTGAACTTTTCGGAATAGTACCTTGTGCATTAGGAGATGATTCTACGATCGGAGTCAAACCTGGAATCGGAGTTTGAGTCGGAGTCGGAGCTATACATTGAGGAATATAGGGAGGCTGTGGTCCCAACGCTGGGTTCCATTGTTCTGGCATGTGTGGTACCGGTAACGGTACAGCATGATACTGCATCGACTGCGGATATAATAATGGCTGTGAATACATCATTGGCTGACCGTTCGTCGACGATTGACCTGGTAAGTAACCCTCGGTCGTAGAATAAAAATGTTGCGGATATGGTGGAGGCGTAGTTCCATTATCAGCGTCGACATGTTGAGGTAGTAAATATGTCATAGGCCCATAATTGCCCTCATTCACGTAGTGGGGCGGAAACTCTTGATACGGAAATATCGGAGTCGATGTTGCATACTGTGGCGGTGCATAGTTGTGTCCTAGGCCAGGTACTACAGGTGTCATTTGAGATGGATCCCAATGTTGTTTTAATTGTAGCGTATGTATATCGCCTTTTCGTACATCATTTGTAAAACCATTCGGAACGCTATACTGATTACCCGGATATTGCATGTATGATGTTCCACAGCGTGTGTTTTGTTGGCGGTTTCGGATTTTATTGGCTACAAAAGAAAACGAAATTTTTATAAATGCATTATTTTGTTATAAACTTTAATTTTTTAGTGGTTGATATAAAAAATTAATTAAATTTTTAGAAAATAATACAAGAAAAATATATTAGTGATATAATTAAAAGTTCACACTTTTATCTTTTGACTCGATGTTTAAATTAATTCGTATTCGTAAAATGGTTTAACGCGCTGATAAAAACTAATACAGTGAATTTAAATGCATATTGGATGATTAAATCAATAAAAAATATCAACTTTTAAAATAAATATCATTAAATTCAAATTAATATATTTATTCGTCTAAAAATCTTTTAAAATATAAGATATAAATCTAATAATAAAAAATATTTATTATTCTGTTACCTTTAACAGTTTCATTTTGCTTTCCCTTCTGCTGAATCTGGTACAAGGAGTCTTTTCCGTTTGAATTTTTTAGTCCTTGCTTCGATTGTTTTGTATTATACGAAGCGACGGAATTTTCAGCACTAGCACTTTCTCCTTCATTGTAAGTTAAAGAACAATTTTGCATGTCATTAATAAGACCTACTTCCTCTTGCCCATACGGAACATCTATTAAAAAATTATTAACCTTTATTATTTAATTTTCTTTTAATTTTTATTATGTGATAAATTGTTATTCTTACGAGCGTTTAGAGGTGCACCTAAAGACCGCATGCCTTGATGATTTGGTCCATAAACTAATGGTCCATAATAAGTTGGATTTAAAGTACAAAAAGTATCCTATGTAAGACAGCTATATTAATTTTATGTGTTTAATAATAAATTAATATTATACATTGATATTTACTACATACCTCCAAATGACGCAAATTATAATCCAAATTTAATGCAAATGTTTCTAAAAAAAAAGAAAACATTTATGAATATAATGTGAATACATAAGCTATTTATGTAATATATTTTCCCACGCACAAAAATACGTACGATCTATTTGGTTGTGTTCTGAAGTTACTGAGAAATTTCCTGGCATATACGGATAATATGGATATATGTTGTCTGGGGCAACATAAGACACATTTAGATTGTCACATATGTTTGTTCGCAAGTTACCTACAATTAAAATATAACATATCCATAAATTACGGTAAGTTTGATAAAACAATTAAAAAATTGCATATTCAATTAGTAAATTAATTTCAAATATAAAAAAATCTATTTTTTTCGTATATGAAATGTTATATACCATTGTAAGGTAAACCATAATTCTTATTTAATACTTTTGATTTGGAGTTTGAATTTTGAGTATTATCAAAATTTTTAGATTTTTCACTTTTATTTTTCATAATATTATTCGCTTTTCTAAACGCTGTATTAGATTTTTTGCGTTCTCTCATTATTTCTTGCGTTACGTTACTTGATACTGTAGACTGTGAATTATCAAGTGCAGTCACAAGTAAACTATCAGATTCTTCCTATAACAAACAAAAAATAAAGTTTTTTTATAATTAAAATAGTTAAATCGCAATACTATAAAATTTTTTACTTACATTTGCACAATTAGAAGAGTTCTCTCCAGAAGACACATAAGGAAGCTTATCGTCATGTTCGTTAAAGTCAGTTTTGTTAATATTATTGATATCAACATTATCAACGTCATTATTATTTATTGATACATTTTTATTTGTATTATTTGATTGCTCATTTGTTAGAGTTACGGTATCTTTCTTCTTTTGCGAAAGAGAATTATATGATTTTTTCCATCGTCGATCTGCAAAATATAAAAATTTATAATATTTAATTATAAACAACAGTAATATTATTTTATAATTTAATAATAAACTGACTTGAATCCGAAATAACCGAGGGACTTTTATTAATCGGTCCCCAAGTTTTTGGCCTGTTTTTCTTTACTAAAGGCAGTGGTTTCAATGCATCGTACGGCACAAGTTTTTTCTCTCCAAGATCTTTGATAAAGACTAGAACTGGTTCCTTCTCTGTACTCATTTCCTGTATATAACCATGAAGCCAAATAGGTCCTTGCTTCAATTTCTGTTGTTCAATTTTATTATTAATTTCGCTATTACTGCATTGTGACAAATTAGAAGATACACTTTTATTGTTATTTTTGTCACTCTGTTCTAAATCGTTTACACTAATTTGTATTACACATTTGCCGCCAATTTGAAGTTCGTTACTGTTATATCTGTTCCATCCTGCATATTTAACTTCTGCACATATAAATAATAACAGTTTTAATTACTTTAATTTTGGTTAAAAAAAAAAAAGAAAAAAAAATTAATGTCTTGTACCTCGTTTTAATTCATGCCATATATCTAATTCTATATTACGATAATAATCAGGAGCTAACGCTCTTGCAACTTTATAAGAAATAGGTGGTGCTCCCTTCCAGTCGGATTGCATTTCATCCGTATTATTATGTTCATTGTTTACTTTTTTATATAAATCTTCAATCAATTGCCTGCAAAAATATCATTTTATAAGTAAAAAATAAAATAAAATAATAATAAAAAAGAAATACATTAAGATTAAATAACTTACTCTCTAATATCGAGATTTCCTCTCTGGAAGAATCTGTCATGTCTAAGAGCAGGTGGTGCTCGGCTGTTTAACATCTTATCCGCAACAGTTTTTATATTAGGTATTCGATACATGTACTTATAGACAACTTCATATACAATAGCTAAGAAAAAAAAAAAAATATATACAAAATTTTGAAGATTTATCTACAAATATGACACAATATATCAATGAAAAATGTCCGCCTACATTGACAATATGCAGCTGATTGTACAAAAGCCATCGGATAAACGGGATCATATTGCTTTAGCTCTGTGTGACAAAGCAATAAAACGCCCTTTTTAAACCCATTATTAGTAACATTTTCGCAAATCTGCTTTTCTCCAATGAATACAATTATATCTCGCTTGTACAATAAAGACATGGCACGAATTTCGTTCATGCCTCCCCATTCTGTGAAACACTGCATCTCTTTGAGATAGTAATCAAATGGCATTGGAACAAACTAAAAAAAAGAAAAAAAACAGAACAGTAAGATCAATTCTTTTAAAATAAAAATGAACAAACATATATATGTATATATACTTACATCTTTAAACAAATGATTTTTTTTTGCCATAAATTCTGTGCATTCTCTTCTTACTCGTAAATGATAATGTTGAGTAAGATATACTTGCTCACTAATTGCTCTGAATAAACAAGTTGGATCTCTGGGAGTTGATTTGCGAAAGTAACCCTCCTTAGCTAGCCATTGATCCACTGGCTCTTGTACCCGTTTTGACATCTTTCTATTTCAACATCATTCAAGATATTAAAATGATTTAGTTCATAAAATATCTGATTTCTTTTGCTGCTTCCCATTTATATCACAACTCAGATAACTGTCACTTATGATGCCATTCTATCTTTATTTAATAAATAGTGAAGACAGAATGGCATTACAAGTAAGAGTTATCTAAATTTTGATATAAATATCTAGCAACTTTTGATTAAATATTTTCTACCTTTTTATATTAGCTTATACTTTAAACAATATCCCTTATTCTTTTTCTTTGATATACTCTGTCAACAGGATATCCCAATTTGTTATTTCTTTTTATAAGCTGAAAAAAGACATTAGAAAAAAAAATTAGCATAAACAACTAATTTTCTATCAAATTAATCAATAAAATTAGACATAATGTTAGTATCTATAAAATATTAATATGTGCAACACATTTTTATGGATTTCCATAGGTTATTCAAATAAATCTGTAGAAATATTATGTAATAAAAATTATAAGTCAAAAATAGAATAAAATACGATTATTTTCAAGACTCATCTTTAACATATGTAGAGACATACGAATATATGCACGCGACACATGGAAATTATTCTCGGTATAACAAAGGAATAAAGAACGCCGAACCACGATCGGAAAAAAAAAATGACGGAAGATGCGTATGCAGTAGGTTGTAGATACAGATCAAATAACCGATATGTATCGACTTGTAAACACATTCCACGAGATGAGAGAGAGCTAGCCAATTTGCCGCAACCTTCGCAAGATCTACGATCAATCCGCGAATAATCGCCGATCGGAATTAAATCTGATACTACGCCGAGAAGAATAATCGGCCTCGCGATTAGAGCACATTTTGCCGTGCTCTCTCTCATGATGGCCAAGAGGTAGCCATTGCGTGGAAAGCTCGCGAAGATCGTAAATATGGAAAATATTCACCTTGCTTCTCTCGAATTGCTTCCTCAGAACCAGTGAGTCTCGCGAGACAACGGCAGTTTTCGAAATATGCGGAGATATATATATATATATATATATATACTAATAGATACTAAACGCAGTTTGTCCTTCGTGTAACCGCTTTTGTCTGCTCCCTTCCGCCCCTTTTCCGCGATGCGTCCCAAAGTTCGCCAACCGCGATACTTGTTTGTACACTAAAAATTCGTAAGTGGTAAGTTAGATTCCACGTTGACGGTGAACCGCGTGAAGAATAATACCGATACTCACGGTTTACTTGGCACGCGTATGACAATACGGCTTTACATGGCGAGATATCGTCGAATTTGAGCGGCAAACATCAGCAAAGAGAGTTCCCTTCTTTCCCTTCGAAAATAAAAAGCGACTGAAATACGTTAAAAATAAAATTCCGAATAGCGAAAGAATAAAGTCCTTTATCTCGTGGTACCACGATTGGTTGGCGTTGTTAGCCAATCGAATAATTACGAGTAGTTTTCAATCACAGCGCGAAATTTGACACTCGACTCTTTTACATAGATCTTGATTTATAGTTTCTACGTTAATTATCATTAATGTAAATATTAATTTTTTACGAATGTTTAACTTTTTAAAAGCCGCGATATTGCAGGGTAATCTAATGATAAATCTAAATAAAATATTTTTAAATATTTATAGTTAATACGCATTTAATAGACGTTGATTATCAATTAGGATTAAAGAAACAAACATCGTTTTTTTGTACAAATTACTTTTTTTTTATTCTTCGTAATAATTTCGTCGAAATGACAATGCGATGTATACGAAATATTAAAAAAGTACAATAGCCCGTTTATACAAAATATGATTTTTACAATACATAAATATAAGATCGACCACTGTGTATGTGTTACTTTCGCGATGTCTGCTGTAACGCATCAAATGCAATATCACCGACAATTTTGTCTGCTGTATAGAAAATAACGAATATACTCGCGCATGCAGCCCTTTTAATGTAAAAAAAAAAAAAAACTACATCCTCTGGTAAGAAGATGACGATCCCGTATTTTCACGATCTATAGAAATGAATTTCTAATTCGCCGCATTTATCAAATTTTTTTTTGTTTGTTACAAGTCTTTTTTTCTCTTAGTAGTCATATCTTAAAGACTATTCGAAAAATGTAATATTTGTTGCGTGCATAGCAACAAAACAAATAAATGTAGCGAAAGAACGTATTAAAAAAACCTTACAGCAAGACGAGAACTATGTTTCTGTACGATGTCATTCTCGTCTTTGACTAATTATTGCCCAATAGTCTTTCGAGGCGGTTTGGTACTAAGATAAGACAAGCAGGAACGGTATCATCATCAGCTACCTAATTTAAACGTTGGACGTTTTTAATCTCGCCAAAAGGAGAACGCCGGAAAATGGCGATTATAGGATAAGTATAATATTAGGCATTACGACTAATACAGTGCTTTGCATTCGCGCTTTTGTTTCCTTGGCAATGTATGAATAATTGTTATAAAATGTCACGGATATAGAAAATGGAAGAAACGACGATTCGCGCCGTCTCCGTTCCTTTCCTTCGTTTTTCTTCCTGTAGGTAGCTTTTCTAAGCGGCTATCTTCTCCGCGTCGATCGCTGAAACAGTATTGTCTCGGTAATAATGTTATCCAAAATTAATACAGAAGCATAAATTAAGAATATTATTTACAAACCTTCTTTGGTGGGCAAAGGATTTTTTTCAAGGGTTTCCGCATGCTTTAGTTTCGCTGGATCAAAATTCTCAATACCGGAGATAAGTTGTTGCTTCCCTTTTTCTTGTTGGATTGCTGTATAAAAAATAATATTTTATTAGTTTATAACACTTGCATATTTATTATAATTATTTTTTAATAAGATATTTGTGATAAGTAATTATCTAATAAGATAAATTGTTACTCGTTTTCATTTAGTAACTCACAAAGCTGTCTTTACATAAGTAGATTTAGAATGACTCATATGTCGTACCATCTTTATCAGGTAACGGGTTTTTCTCCTGCGTCTCGGTGTGCTTCAGGCTTGCAGTGTCGAACTTTTCAATACCCGCAATCAATGTTTGCTGAGTTTTCTCCGCGGCGACGTCTAAAAATAATCAAACCATATTTCAAAAATAGCAATGAACATTTGCAGCAAGAAGTAAAATTGCGACTCATGAATATAGCACTTTATTTAGCTTGTATAAAGCTACTTAATTTCTTTCAACCAAAAAAAAATCGATATATTGAATATAAAATAGAAGTAAATGGATATACATATGTATAAAAAGATACATGTATGAATACTGTACATGAATTATTTTTAAATCTATTTTAATATCTTGTTTTAGAAATTGTACAGCATAAAATTAATAAAAAAAAAAGCAATGCAGTCCCAGAATACCATAAAAACCACTAGTAAAATTTTTCTACACTGTCGAATTAATTTAAAATTAAGCTTTGCAGATGAAAGATTATTTCCTAGAAAATGGAAGTGATAGTTGATTTCGGATTTTTGCTGCCACCTTGAAAAAGCTGAGAATATGCTCGTTGAAGAAATGGATATAAAAGAAATTTCTTCGATCTTTAATGAGCAATACCTTTGGCGTTAGGCAACACAATCTTCTCTTTCGTGTCAGCGTGCTTCAATTGATCTGTCTTAAAGGTTTCCACGCCATGTATCAATTCAGAATGCTGCCGCTCTTGTCGTACGTCTACGTCAGTAAGTCACACCATTTTTTTTATATTGAAGTTATTATCATTTATATTGCAATGACTGAAATTTTGTGCGAGAGCTTTGCATTTTTAAAATGTTCTCCTTGATTTATTACTTTGCGGATAAACTCAATACTATTTCAATACATCTTTTTATATTTAACACTAAACGTCTAGTTTTACTTAATCAAAAATGGAAATTAGAACTCATAAACTTTTTAATTATTTGATTAATTCATACTAACAAATTATTTAAATTAGAATAAAAAATAATAAATACACAATATTAATTAAATATATTAATGAAATTAATAAAACACAAAAATATATGTTAAATAACTTATAAATAAATCATACATTAATTTATGGAAATTAAGATAAAAATATTCTTGCAACTTACGCACCTTCGGCGGAAGGTAAAACGTTTTTTTCAGCAGTAGCTGCTTTTTTCATACAGCCATGGTTGAAACCTTCCAATTCGCTTTTCAAGTCTAGGGCTACTTTAGGCAGATCCTTCAATGATGGACTCGACATGATTCAGTCTCTTTAATCTATAAAAAAAAAAGATTGTAGAATTAATTGTCTTTACTTATTGATATATGTACATTTAAAATAATCGAAGTTTATAATTTTAATCAAACAATTTCTAACTTTTAAAATGTTTAAACTGTATTATATTAATTTATTTAAAGCAACAATAAACAGGCATATTTTTTTATGTTTAATATGCAATTTATACGATAATATCACTTAAAAATTCTTACAAAATTAAAAATTATTGAATTATAAAAGTGTCAATATGTAAGTTATCATGCTTTATAATCTGAAGTATGTAATTGTTGATTGCAATTAATTCGAGTGTGTTTATGTTCATTTTTTTTTTTTTTTAATAAATTTAACACCGCAGAACATAAAAAAATACAAATATTTTTTCTTCATAAATTCTCGTTAATATTTTATAAAATTTAACCAAACGGTATTCTTCTTTATATATGATAATAATGTAAAAGGTGTTTGTGCAAG
This sequence comes from Cardiocondyla obscurior, assembly GCF_019399895.1. NCBI lineage: Eukaryota > Metazoa > Arthropoda > Insecta > Hymenoptera > Formicidae > Cardiocondyla > Cardiocondyla obscurior. The sequence continues at coordinate 6,955,265 of NC_091869.1, forward strand.
GTGTACGGACACCTGCCCGTAACGTAATCGATTTAACTTCCTGGAAGATAGCGGAACACGAGCGATATTGTGTCATAAAGTGCAAGAATCATTTCCACATAACGTGGACAAAGAGTATCGTTTAACAAATGCGAATGCAGCAGCGGGAAGCGGCGCATCGCAGTTTCCAATTGTTAACGCGAAGGTGTAGTTTCCTTTGTTAAATCGCACTACTTGCTGACAACAGCAGCAAGTGCTATTGAATGCCAACGAAGCTGAAGCTCGGAACAAAGTTATCGACAACGACGTCGGAATTGTACATTGCAATCTATTGCAAAATATATTTTTAAAAAGATGTGTCAGATTGAATCAAATTTACTGCCGCCGCTTTCCTGCGATGCAAATTTGATTCTTTCGCTTGGCTTATTTCGTGCTGCGAGAGTAAATGTGAATTTATTTTCACAGACTCGTATGACTTATGGCTTGGCTGACAAATTCATTCCGTATCACGCGACGGAAACAGTGGCTCGTTACTTCCGGTTTCTATTTCCTTCAAGTATACTTCCTTGCAACGGCTTTGTCAGCATGAATTATCGCTAACGTTAAAATCACAAAGCTACTAAGTAAAAGAAATCTTTCTTAAGTAATACGTAAATATCAGATAATATAAACCTAAAAGATAAGTTAAAATTGAATAGCTTATCACTACAGATAAGTTATTACATGACGATGTTTTTAACATTTAGTATTTTAGTAAATAATAAAATATGTAAAAAAATTATGTGCGTTTGAATTTGCGTTGAGTATTCTCAGTCGTTTATTCTACGTTTCGTGTGAAAGACATTATACTACAGCTGATTTCATCCGAACTCATCATTCGTTTACGATAACGACGCAGCCTATTACATGATCAAAGAAACACTGATAAATAACGTGTTTTCGTCGCCTTTTTTCTTTAAAGAACATGACAATTACATTACAAAGATATATTAAATAATTATAGCAGTAAGTGGATTACATATACTGTAATATATTCAAACTTTATAGATTAAACTTTTTTTTTTTCAAAGAATATCAAACAATTCTCGAAGATATGTTTTAAAATTATTGCTTTAAATGACATATGATACTTTTGGAAGAAAGACGACGTTCAGCAACTATTGAATCAAATGTTGCACTGCTAATAATTAATAGTTACAGCACGAAATCAGCACCACAGAGTCGTGTAGATGTGTGCATGCGCTTCTACATCACATATATACGTCTTATAAATCGAATACAGTACTGGCGACGTATTTACGTGTTAAACTGTCAATGACTCATCCGTCGGATGTCCCCTTTGCCCACCCCCTTTCACTAAACGGGCTTCTTAGCAACATTTGCGATTGTGCACGTTCAGACAGACTTTGTATGACTCAACATTCAAAAATGTAAGAAAAGAACGCAATACTAATTACGCTTACGTGGGCGACCGATATTGATCTGCGTTTAACTCCTACGTGGTTTTTTTTTCTAATCGTGTTGTGTTCTATAATTTATAACGAAATCAATTTTTCTATGCTTCTATTGCAGGCGTAAAGATTTCATTTCCTGTGGAAATAAACTAGATTAATATTTCAGTATATTTAGTAATTATATTATCATATAATAAATTATATTATCCGTGTCTCTCACACGTAAAGGAAAATCACTATTATTTATCTATGGTGATTAAAATATTATTTTTACCGTATGAGATGGTGTTGAAAAGCCAACGATAATATCGAATTCGTCTATACACGAATAAACTTGCGAGCTCAAAAGAGGCGCAGAGAGTAAGAAAAGGTCTGCATTCCACGTGGGTGAAGTCATGGGGACGTCGGATATTGCTAACCATATTATCGGTACATACGTCGTGATTGTGCAATATCATCAACAGTGCAAGGTCATCAATTTTGTGCGACTTTTTTTTTACGACGCTGTTTGAACGAAACTTCCAAACGGGATAATCTTGTAAAACAAATAGCTGAAAAAATAATTGAATTGCGCGAGATAAATCCTTCGAAACTTCGTAAAGACATTTATATCTCCAGAAACAGTTTTTCTCAGAGTTGCAATATTTTAGGTAATTATAATAGAATACTGAGTATGTGAATATGCAGAAAATACTGATAAACGAAAAACGAACCAGTCTCTTAAGTTGTTCGCCGAGTTTGAGCTGAGTTTTGGATCCAGGACGATACGTTCCTGGTATCGCGAGAGAGGCTTTCGAGAGATACGTTCAAACGGTGGGTCAGCATCGACAAGGCTGTGTATAGGTCCTTATATGGTAGCCAGTCGTATATGCCTGTATATAGGGAGAGCTCGAAAAAGAGGCCAAATGCGCAACAGAGAAGCAGCGGGAACTCACACATATCTTTTGCGTGTTCGTTTTGCTAAATTCTCTTTTTTTTTTTTTTTTTCATTCTTTTCATACATCTGTGTGGGCGGACGAAGCATTTGTACGTGTACGAACGAGAACAAGACTTGTGTGCCTGGATGCGCATAACGGTAAGAGAAGAGGACGAGCTCTCGATTGTCCGTAACCACGACGAAGCAGAGATAAAACAGTAATTCTCTTCTTTCACGATTATGACAACAGCACGTTTCATGAATCTATAGCAAACAATTGAGTCATTAACATTGATAAAATACAAAAAAAAAAATGCAAAACATTTATCATTCATTACTCATACAAAATACACGTACATATTGCTCACCACAAATAATTTACTCAGAGTGAACAAAGTTTTATATCGTGATTAATGTCAAAGTAAATAATTTTTAACTGATAAAAATTGATTCGACATAATAAGATTTGATGAAATACTTTTGCCACAAGTTACTAATTAATTTTGTTTATAAATCTCGTTTACGTTCATCGCGCATTTGGGAGCGGTAAGAAAATTACGAGCGTTTTAAGACCGACAAAAAGCGCCGTAATGCAATGACCGTTAGTTCCATTTAATTGAACATCCGTAATCCTAGCCGAGCAGCAAACAGCCGGGCAGGGTAAGCTTCTTATTAGTTATTATGCAAACTGCAAATGGTGGAATTTAATGAGACGAACCAACGATCTTACAGTGAAACTTGAATAAATCTCGGCTCGATCTTCTCGAGTGGACTTGTGAGGTGAAAAGCAAGTCTCTGTGAGACGTTAAAGAGGAAACTAGGTTGCCAGTGCAGTCAAGATGCGTCCACATAAACCAATGGTAGAGTCATCGAGATAGATTAGGATCCAGGTTGATATTTCATATAAGTTTTGTAAAAGTGCCTGAGGCACAATTTCTAATACTTCATTTTTAACGAGGTAAGTATGGCTCTAGGTCATGCATCCCCATTAACACGTGTAATCTGCAAACATTTTCTAAATATTAGAAATTAATAAAATGCATTTATGCATGTTTTAGAAACAACAATTTCATAAAGCACATAAACAGGGCCTATAGATATAAATTTACTTGACTTCTTTTAGATTATTTGTAATAAAGCTAAGTCAAACTAAAGTTTAAGAATCATTCAAGATCAATATATCCACATTAGATTCTGAAATAAAAGCTGATAGCAAGTGGCCAGGTTAAATGCATCTAAGATGCACTATCGTATCGATCCTTAAGTTAATCCTAAAGCAATGCTTACCGGGGACTACAGTGGACTTGATTTATCAACTCAGAAGACTCTGCACTCTCTACAGACGCATTGTCATAAGCTTGCGGAACGAGATCCTACGGTCGCTAGCTAACGAGTTCGCGCTGGCTGCCAATTAACTTGGGCAATCGTGTTTAATAGCGGGGCCTTCTGCGACCGGCTCTCTTTCCTTAGTCTCTTTCGTGCCACGCGTCCGCACGTGCACAACGCAACGGCGTGCACGGGTCTGTATCGATCGGCGGTGTAGGCCCTGCGGAAAGCGGTAAACACCTACGTGTGCATACAATGCCCACGCGAAAACCGGCTGCGTTTGTATTTGTCGGCTAGAGAAACGCTTTACCGAGCGACGACGACCGTCGAGCGGTCGAGCAAACGCAATTCTCTTTCTCTCCCCTTTTTCTCTTTCTCTCTCTCTCTCGTTCCAGCTCTCTTCCGTGCGACCGTGACGGCTAACGAACCCTGGACGCGCGTATCGTATCGAGCGGTGGCGCGTATATACCAGGGACGTAGGCACAAGTGTTGTATTGTATAAAATATTCCAGTCGCAAACGTGTCCTGGTACTTCTGATATCAAGTGCTCCGCCATGGATCGGGACAACCTCCGATTCACGACCGAAAGGCCGAGATATGGCGCGGGAAAGGGGGAGGGGGGGAAAGGGGTGGTTAAGTCCTAGACCTTTCGAGTTGAAACACTTGCTAAGGATAGTGAAGAACCATGTTAAAACCGTACGTAACGCTTACTTGAAATTCTTCAGCTCGACGGAATCCTCGATTCCCACGAAGACTTCCCAATCGGGTTAGAACCGAGCCTCGGTGGCATTAACGAGACGCGAGCCGCGTCGGAAGAGCACAGCACAGTTCACGAGCGTGAAATTGCGCGAAATTGGACTAAACTGAATATCTACGGATTACTTTTGTATATTTTCTTTGATCAAAATCTGCGGGAATTAAATGAGAAAGAAAAGACGACAGATTAAAAGATTTCGAAGTTCGATGACGATTCATTGTTTCTTAGCACTTGATATTGAAAGAAAACTATACAGTTATCGTTAGATAGGAATATCGATCGTTTATCGAGATGACCAATAAAAATGTCGTAATTTTTTTTGACCAACAGGCACGCGCGATACACATTGGGCGAATAATGGCATCGCGTAACGCGCGTAACTTCACGTGTCAGGAAATCTCTAAAGATTCTAAATAGTGTCACTTAGCGCCTCTCGTGCTGTGCACGATTATGGCACAGAAACTTACGATTGAGGAAAAAAAAAGGCTCCGTTATTAATTCGTGCCACAGCTTCCTTCGCACGTTATCTACCATCGTTTACGCCAAGTTTATTAAAACCTTCCTGGTGTCCCATTGTTCACTAATGCTGTACGCTCGAAAACATCTTTCCCAAAGGTAATGAAATCCTCGCAAGTTTTCGACGCGATTAAACGTAACCTGTACGAGTTCTATAAGCTAACCTGGTTCTTTTGGCAGTGTAAAATTTCTTAATTTTAGTACCGGAATATTGAATAACGACATTGTCGATATTTATCATAACCTACTGTTGAAACCGGCCAGTTTAGATTGCTAATTGTTTATATGTATATTGTGATGCAACATAAGGTACTCAAACAAACCGATACATCGTTCCCAGGAGAGCTGCTTAATCAGATCTGATTGGATGATTGCTGGAAGGCGAGCCTTCCGCTTTCTGATAACACAACGGCGTGCCAATATTGATACACGTGGGGATTTGTATTGCGACGCATGAATGGGTAGGGCATGAACGCATGTGCACCTACACACATACATGGATGCAATGAAGGGGGAGGCAGATTCGAGCCATCCGAGGTTGTGTCACGGGAGCGGCCAGCTCCTAGCAGCGGAGGAGACGGCGGCGGTGGTGGTGGCGGCGGCTGCCGCGGCAGACGGTTTCATCGATTGGCATTGCCGGCATCGTCCAGAGAAGAGTGTGAGCAGGGTCCGTGAACTCTACACCGACGGCGCATCCCCAGTTTTCATGGTCATGGGTGAGAGGGCGGTTTCCCTCAGTAGAAGACCGGGAACTGCGTCCTTCATCGATCATAACTTGAGATCAGAGATGATTGCCGTAATAACATTATCGATATTGTTATTTTCGTAATTTCTTTCTCTGCTTGAAGTCTTACGTTCAAATTGAATGAAATGTTTCAGCGTTCTACTTGGAAACACACATATAATACAAATTTGAATTTCAAAGGCATGCCGGAATGATGTTCCATTCACGGTTCTGATGTTATAATACGCTTTCTATTCGTTTAATTATAAACGGACACGAGATGAACTGAAGGAGAAATAAGACCGTTACTACCCATATGCGAGTATACCTCTTAAGAAAATGAAGTTATTGCCTGCTTGACATATCCAAATGTAAAAGAACGTCTTATATGCACCTAGTAACACCACTATTTGCTAAACAAAAATTAATTTTTGATCTTAGACGCCAGTGAAACAAATTTAGTCGGCTAAATGCAATGGCAAGCACTGATACACACGATTTGCAATGGCAAAGTTGCACTTATACAGAAGCCTCCTTGTTCGCCTTGAAACAAGCGGACACGACATGATAAAGTGCAAATGCAACGCCTGCTAACGATTCTCCCTTAGGAAAATGCAGAAAAATTATTACGATCGAATTCAATATTATGTTAAACATAGAATAAGTCTACATAATTCCTAGCTGTGAGTTTTCTTGAAATTAAGTAAATTTACGATGTTAAATGAAAGATTGTAATCGTTTAATATCTCACATTTAATTACTTTTAATTACTAAATTTAAAATCACAATCTAAATATCACTATTTGTAACACGAAACTGAGGCAATTAATATTCAATTTTATTTTCTAGAAATTGTTCTACGGATGTGAAAGATCAACACCGAATATGTGATGCAGAAGTACAAAAAATAAGTACTGGACCAACGACGACAATGATGAGAGAAAGACGCATATGCGTGCTTCACGTACGTTGTATGCATCTGTCAAAACCACGCCCTTATCCCCATCCTGTTGCCACGCGTTATTCGCCCGTATACGAAGGAAGAGCAAGGAAGTTCCCTGAGTCTTTCCACGATTGAAATAATTTACTTAGTTTCAATACAAAAAGCGAACAAGTTTAATTATTATTTAATTAGATATATCAAAAGCTAAGTTACTATATTTTTAACAAAATCTTTTAAAACACATGCAAATATACAGCAAAATGCAAAAAATATATTTAGTAAAAAGAAATAAAATAACGATTAATGAGTAAATTTTAATAAGTTATTTAAATTTTGCATTTTATATTTGCATTTGCAAAAACACATTTGGAAATTAAACGTCCTTAGAATTTATCTTGCTTATTCTTTTGGAGTATTTTAAATTGTTTCAATCGAAAATGCTAGGTGTTTGCACGATACAGGCCACTCATTAATTCGAGCTCATTAATTAAAGTTCATTAATTTTATCCTCATGCATATGCATAATTACAGTGAGAGATAATACGGTATGTACATTACCAGTAATCATTCTTGTTGGTTAGCGATAAAATATAGATATTTTATCTAATTCTATCTTTTAATTACAGGTTTTAGAACATTGTAATTATATAAAAATATATGGATATCACAACGATATATGGCAGTTATGATGGAATAATCATTAAAACGGTAAATCACCAGTTTCTGTTTCGTCTGATTTTCGATCATATTCCACGAAGAAGAATATTGCTGTTGCTACTTAATTAAGAAGACAAAGGAATAAAAAACATTTTCTCCTAGAAAGATGCTTTTCGACCACACCCCAGGTTCATTTTCGATCGCGTCGAAAGACTGATCGATATCTTGGTGCCCGGCTGATAGCGAAATGTTTTTTTTGAGGTATGTAATTATACATTATAGTCATAAAAAATTTATTTTATAATATTATTATTATTACCGTATCTTAAAATTTTTTACTTGTCTTGTATTTATAAAGCGGCAAATTTAATTTCTGAAACTATAATCAAAATGTAGTTTATGCCGAAATATCTCGTTTCGGTTGTGAGCAAATATAAACGATTTAATATTTCATGTTTATGTCCAAGTATAAATTTCATGATAATGTAATAAAGTATATGTTCTATTCTGAAGGACACACTGTTAATAAGATAAGTTAACACGCATGTTAAAGCTATTAAGCGAGATTTGGAAAATCATGATAACGCTGAATTATAAGGTGGTTGTTCCATTGATTCACAAGATTAAAACTTTATTTTCAGATCACTATCACCTTAAAAAAAAAATCACTCATTTACTCTTCACCAATTTCGGAATGGAATTAAGATATTTCATAAGAATGAAGAAATTGTTCGCTATACAATTCACCGTCTTATGTGAAAGAGAACACCATCAAACACAGAGTATCAAAGCTTTCCAACGCTCGACCATAAAGATTCTCACACCGGTCTAGAGTCAATCTTTCACTTCCTCAATAATATGCGAAGAACCAAAAACGATGAAAGAAAAGAAAAAAAGACTTGTCTGTGAGGTTTTTCGGAAAGCTTGTAAAAGCAAATAACTTTTTTAAAAGTATATAGAAATTCAAAAGATTACGAAAACTGTCTTTGAAAAATATTTAGTTTTGGCTGATTCGTTTTGAGGGTTCGTCTTTAATCCTTCATTGGACGCACATTGTTGTGAGGAAACTGCAGCAAGGGGTGCACTGACCTGTCAGTTGACGCGTGCGAGTTTCTAGGGCGCAAGCAGGCGCACTGTCGAACAGCAGGCGAACGTTGTTCAAGGGCAGGAACGAGACGGTACACTGACTGACCGGTTAGTGCTTCTGCAGCACGTAACACCAGGTAACAGCGTTGAGCAGCGCCAATCGTTCATCCCCCTCTACCCGTAGTATCCCTCCTCAGGGCAACAGGGCTCTCTCACCAGGATCGGCGCAGAAAAGGATTCTATGAAATAGATGGTATATCGAAAGAACCTTTTTATTTATATTAATAACATTGTTTTACAATAGTTAAGTAGCTCATAGCTAATGATATAAATAATTATAATAATAGCTCATGATACATGATTTATACCATAAAATTATATTTTAGTTGTAAATTGTACGTCGCTTCTTTGGCAACGCAACGTACAACGTCTGGGTCTTGCGAGTGCATATATCGCTCCTGGATTGAGATCCCACTACTCTGGAATGGAAACCAATCGACGCTTAGGTCTTACCTCCCCAATGGAATTAATTAATTGCCTTCTCCTTTTTTATGCGTTTCTTTCGATTTTCCTTGACCGTCACGCGAAGGAACAACTGATTCACTCTCAGTGATAACCAGGAATTCACGTCTGACTCATCGTTAGCATCGTAAATTTGACATTGAAATATCACAAAGTTGGTTGTCTATTAAAAATTATTTTTTTAATATCAGATTCGTATTTTATTCTCTTTAATGTTTTTTTTTTGTTTTAGTTGGTTTTCTAGTTGAATGTATTTTGCGATAATAATTTATTCCAGGCATTCTAGACATGTTACAGACACAGGGTAAAGAAAATGCCGAGGGTTGACACGTCAGTGAGTCATTCCAGTTTCAGGCGAACCCATCTGCGCGTCAGATGTTCACTAAACTACATTAAGTTTCCGCCAGTTGAGAATTTAAAATAACAGAAATTTTATCGAATATTTTCCTGAACAACCTAACATGTTAAAGGTATAGACTTGGATATAAAATAACAATTTGCATTGACATGAATTTTATTGACAGTTGAAATACCTCTTACCACTAAATTTAATACACATCACATACTTTCTTATTGTAATGTAACCATTAAGAATATATACAAAAAGCCATTATAAGGGAACTCGTATTATTATACGGCGATACATTAAAAATTTTTATTTTTAGACGTATGGATAAAGAATATATGAATGCGTGAATTATTTAAGTCAAATGATGTGTATCGCTAAACCTAAACTGATATTTAGAAAAGATAAGTAGTAAAGAAATAAAAAGTCAAGAAATATAATTAATTAAATCGAAATTTAATTAGCTACCTCAAGTCAATTAAAGTTGAATTTTAAGTGAACAATTGAAGTTAAATATCGAGGTAATATTATACTGTAATAATCATATATACCTGTATATTATACCGTGCTTTAATATAATGTACAGATTTAAACTCTTATTATTATTACAAATCGAAAAATACGCAAGATATTGATTTTTGAATGTGACTTGATATAAAAAAAAAGATAAAAGAAAAAAAAATGAAAGTAACGTTCTGACGTTTTTAATCTCTTTGCTTAGTCGGCTTTTTGTTTGCTGCTTTCAGGTGATTTATCTCCATTCATAGGTGAACGAGAGCGACTACGGCTCTTACTATGTTTGCTTTCGGATCGAGATCGGGATCTGTCGCCTCTGGAACGTTCGCGGCTTGATCTATCCCTAAAAAACATAACATTTAAAACGTTTTATATTCGCGTCATTATTCAAGAAATTATGATTTTCTTGCGCTATGTTATCGATTAAAGAAAAGGCGAGCGAGAGGACTCACTTTGAGGGAGACTTGGCTTTGGATTTGGACTGCGACCTGGATTTTGACCTCTCAGCCTTGGACCTAGAACGAGATCTGGATTTGGACTTTGACTTAGATTTCGACTTTGAGCGGTCTCTTGATCTGTAAAATTATATAGTTCAAAATGAAAGGGGTACGAAAGTAGAGAAAGTTGACAAAATACAAAGAAACTCGCTTTCTTTCTTTTGTTCGTTTTCCAAGCGCGCGAACGGTGAGTAGGTGAACGCGTATAAAGCGTGATTAAGCGTGAGAGCTCAAGGCACGTGGCCAGCCCAAAAACAATGCCAATAATAAATGGGAATGAGTGTACACTGACTGTGAAGACTAACTGCGCAAGAAAAAAAAAGTAAGTGAAATAAATAAATAAAAATAATAATAAAAAATTAATTAATAACTTTATATATATGTATATACATATATATGAATAAAAAAAATAAAACAGCTAACTGTGACGCAACATAACTAATCATAAAATAATTTTAAGAAGATACTTACTTAGATTTCGAACGTGAACGACTACGCTCGGGAGATTTGGATTTAGACTTAGACTTTGATTTGGAGTGTGCCCTGGACTTGGAACGGGTACTGCGACGGCTGTGGCTACGAGAACTGCGACGGCTTCTGTATTGCAAAAAGGAAAAAAAAAAAAGAAAAGCGATAAGACGTATTAAATGTCTTAAAAACGGTTTCCAACATTATCGTGAAACCATCTCATTATGCAATATATATTGCAATATGCAAAGAATAAAACTGATTATATAATTAAATAAAACAGAAACAAGTTTATAATTAATATAATAAAATAATATTAATTTTAACGTAGAAAAAAAGAAGTAAAATATTAAAAATTAATAAAAATAAATCGACTGCTTGATGCAAATTATTGAATAAACTATAAATAAATATTAGAAACAAAAATAAATCATAATAGAAAACAACAGGTGACATAATGTCGCCCCGACAGTACCTTGATCGGGATCGAGAACGACGATTATACCTTGAACGGGAGCGCGACCGACGGCGCGATCGTGATCGTGATCGGGATCGCGATCTTGAACTAGACGATCTTGAACGACGGCCGCGTCTCTTATCTTCGATGAGTCTAATCCTGCGACCATTCAATTCTGTATCGTCCAATTTATCGATAGCATTCTTCAAGTCCGAGTATGTCGCGAATTCGACAACTCTGTAAAATTTTAAATGTGTTATTTAATCACAGAGTAGTATAGACATGCAAATTATCATGCACGAAATAATTAATAAGTGTTGTCGCTTACCCTTCATTTCTACGTTGTTTATGAGCATCAGCATAAGTTACTTCTCCAGCTTGTCTCATGTAATCCTTTAAATCCTGAACATCACACAAGAACCAAAATTAATATATTTTTCTATGTTGGTTTGTATAAATATGCAAATAGATTTAAAATTATTAGTTGGAATTTACTATAGTGTTTCTAATCTTATGTATCGCGCAGGTTAAAATAAATCCTGTGCACTCATACGTTAGACTCTATTTCGATTTCCTTTCTTGCGGGAGGTAACCTGGGTCAACTCAACTAGAAAAAGAGACAAGCACAGTATGATGTCTGCTCGCGTCTTCATTGTCGAGAACGTTATGAATTGCGTGCTCGAATTTAGTCTCTGCTCATCGACGCAACCTTTCTTTTTATGCAATTCAATCTTCAAAATAAACGTGCTTATAATTTTTAACATATATATGTACACATACACAAAACTCCGCTCTGCAAAATGAGACGTATTTTACGTAATTTATAATATTTTTAGAAAAAATACTATTTCCCCAAAAATATTTTTACTTGCAGAACGGCTCACAATAAAATTACAAAAGTAATAAATTTCATTATTTTTTAGTATAATATCTATAATATACGATAAAAAATATGGGCATAAATTGAAAATTAATATGATTAATATATGTATAAATCTTTAAAACGAGTTATACATGTAATAACAGCAAAAAGCTTGCTATTAAGCAAAAATAAAGTTTTAACGTAATTATACATAATAATTATTCAGTGGGAGTTTTAAAGACTAAATATACATTCTACGTTGCAATAGGAAAAGCAAGTTTGTAGGAAGTAGTAGAAAAAAAAAAAATTAATTGTTAATATTTCGCTAAAAATAAAAGCAGAGCGAATTCGTTAATAATGTCTTCTGCGTTACATTTTTGTAGACTTCTTCTTAATGTTGCAAGATTACTCTCTACATTGTAAACATGATGTCTCTTCCGTTTTATCAGTGTTCTTTCTGTTGTTTCTTCCATATATGATTTAATCTAATGCTTCACAGTCATTCCTTATAAGAGATATCAGCAAGTAAAGGTGGATATTATCTAATGGCCCCTTTGCATTCAATCATCGTTCTGGGTGATGTATTTATGAGTATCTCTTTCTTTCTCTCTCTCTCTCTCACTCTCTGTGTGTGGGAACCAGGTACGGCTTTTGTGTTGTGGACGCACTAGGTAGACAGAAGATAGTTGTACCTCCTATACCCGTTGTTTTACAGAATAAGTATGTGTCGATGCCTCCTTTTCTGCGGGATACCATATGGCGGCTGTCTTTCTGAGATTCGTGCCAATGTTTCTCAGGGTCCAAGTATTTTCCATGTAATAAAAGAAAAAAAAAAAAAAAGATAAACCGCTCTCGCGCATGCCACTGCCCATGATATATCTTTGGATGAATTTCCTCTGAAATACCATTTTTTTTTGCTTGCTATATTCAAAATATAATACTATAATAATGCAAATTGTTTTGCATAAAGAAAAGTTGGTCTTTCGCTTTCCAAAGAGAACTTTAAAATATACACATTGTGATAGAGAGATATTCATTATAAAAATTAAAAAAAAGTTTAAAATATACAAAGACGCGAAATTAATTTGACTAATAAGTGATTTTCTAATTTCGAGCACATTAATATCACTAATAATTAATGTATCACTAATGATTTCCTACTTCCGGTTTCACATTTTTTTTGCGCGTGCACAGCTCCGAGCTTCGTAAAACATCTGAACGATTCGATGTATGTTGAGCTATAGTGCACAGTAATATTTAGTAATAAGGTGTATAGACAGGTATATAATAATTATATATATATATATAGTATACATATGTGAACAAAACACGTGATCAAGAGTGTGTAATTATAATAGATATAGATGTGTATATCTAAAAGTACACTCGGTTAAGGTGACGCATTTACCTTGGGCCCAGGCACCACCTTGCTTACGGACAGAGAGAAAGGCCAGACACACGGCGCTCGGTCGGGTCGAACGGATCTGTATGGCGTAGACGCGGATGGTTCGGATTTCGGCCCGCGTTTGCCCTCATGGGTGTGGCCGTTGCCTGACTTACTAGATGGCTAGGTTGCGTGGCGTACCAGTAGCAATGACAGTCACAGTGGAGTGGTAGATGTGATGGTGGTGGTTGTAATGATGGTCGATGGTGAAGGTACTGAATTATGACCATGTTGGTTTATAGTAATAGGAATGGTGAGTATATTGATGGTTGAGGTTTACGTAAACGTATGTTTGTTTCCCAGACGAATAAAGTAGATAGCGGCGGTTGAGTCTCTCTCTTTCTCTCTTTTTTCCCCCAGTGATCACGATGAAGAGGATCGAAGTACGCACGATAACCCTATCACTGAGATTTCACCGGGATCACCACGTATTACTGCGCGCGAGTAGTAGTATGATGGTAGATAGGTGGTGGTAGGTGTACTCCCAGTGCCACACGCGGCTCTCTCTGTCACCCGGGACACCTCAGAACCAACCTGGTGCCACTTGACCTCAAGGCGGGCCCATCGCGTGCATCGTCATCTTTATCATCGCACATCATCAGTCTATTGGCCCTACCGGTCGCCCCTCCTCGGCGAAGAGGATATGACTCTTCGGAAAGAACATCAATTTTATTTTGTTTTTCTCAAACTGTTGACCGAACGTAAATGAAATAATAAATTGAAAAAGTAACGTTGAACAATCGAGACTCGATCGAGAGAATATCTTTTCGTCAAATAATCAATCATTAGAAAAGTGCAACGATAGACATAGAAAAAATATATACTTTTATAGATTATATAATATATGAATATATATAATGTAAATTGATCAAGTAAGACTTGGTTTACGTGCAGTCTTCAATTCATTAATAGAACTTTAAAAATTTTTTTTTTTTTTTGGATTTTGTTTGAACAGCATCTGTTGTTTGTGCGTCCTGGTATTTCCCACATATCGTTTGCATTCGTCTATACGTTCTGTCTTGGCTTATCGTCTCCGTCCGTTTCCATCTGGATTCGTTCTTTCGTTTCTTCCACTTTACAGCTCTTCGTGTCCACGACGTCCACTGAATATCTTTGTCCAATAGTACCTGGTGGCGTTTGTCTCATCACGGGTTGTTGCTCCGAGTTCCTTCGTGCATGCTTGTGTTCTTGTATCAGGTATAGTGAATATGCCATGTATCTCTTGCACATCGCACGTATAAATTCTAACCTCTTCATTCATATAATTTTTTATTCTCTTTCTCTCTTATTTATCTTTTTCCTTTTTGGAAAATGTTGTTTGCACATGTGTATAAAAGTTTGATTTCAATTTTTGCCATAGACTTACTTGATCAAAATCTTACATCTTTCTACATTTTAAAATAGGGTTCTTTTCTCTGAGTAAATAAACGTAAAATGAGACGAAAGACAATTGAAGAACCAAAAAAAGAAAAAAAATTGTTAAATATCGATCGCGTGGAATTTGATTAAAACTGCGAAAAAATTCGACAAAACTAGAGATTCAGAGTGATATATAAATTCGAAAAACCTATATAAAGCAGTGCAATGTTTTATCTGAAATCGCGAATAGTAATCAAACTAACGAAGATAAAAAATGTAAAAAAAAAAACAAAAAAAAAAGAAAGAAAGATACGTGTATCATTTACCTGCCAACTAACACGGCTGGACAAATTCTCCACGGTGAGGCGGTACTCGGTGCGTGTTGGTGGTCCATATCTACAATGGGAAAAAAACCGGCTATTATCTACATGTATATTTTTAAACCAAGCAGGTTTGTCTTGGACCTGACTTTACGTTAATGTAGCGAATGAAAGTATGATATAAAACGCAATATATTGATATTTAATTCAAGACATTTACAACAGTAAAGTTTGTGTAAGTTAAATTGTAATCGTTAGAGCGTAACATTAGATGTATGTACCTGGGCAATGATTGCTTGTAGCTAGATGCAGTCCTCGTGTTTCTGTTCACACTATCTCTGCAAAAAGGGATGTCATGTGAACAGAAATAACGGATCGTCGGTTAAACCTTCAGCAAATAACTACAGATCTGCACTCATTGCTCAGGCACACAATCAATCACCTGTTCCAATCGAATCAAATCTATTCAAAATGCAGCAATAGCGTACCTGTCGTGCCGCATATCGTCTCGGCTGTAACAAACATAATACCACACATCTATTAGTCGCCAATTACATCAATTAATCTCGTTCAACTACCAGCAATAAACATAATGTCTGGGAGGGTATCGCTAGGCGTTATCTTGCTATCACTTTTTCATCGCGGTAAGACTTTGAAAATTCGACGTACTCGGGAGAGCAGTCAAATCCAAGACAACCAATTCTGAAGATAATTCGATTTTTAGTTAAACGTATTTTCTTATGCGCAAAGGCAAGAGGAGTTTGCAAACGCGTAGTTTATCACTCGTCTCTACGCCCTTTCTACGCTAGAGCTTATCAATATCCAAGGTTACGTTCTTCCCTGTGCGGATGATGTGCGAAATCTATTACGCGATATTAAATAAAATTTAAAAAAAAAAAAAAAGAAAAAAAAAAGAAAAAAAATTTGAAAAACATTAATAAATAAAACAAGTAAAAAAAATTTAATAAAAATTGATATACAAGATAAAGATACTCGAACAAACGGGAAGTAAACTCATCAGCTTAATCGTCTGGATTTCGCACATCCCGAGCCGGCAGCCTGCAGGGGAGGAAGGGATAATGATCGCTCTGATAAAATAAAAAAAAGGATAGCGTGTCTTACGCAGATCGCCTCGAGTCCCCATAACCACCACGGGAGTCACCATAGCGCCACTGGTCACTACCCCTAGGTGTCCCCCGGGCCCTCTCTACAGTAATTCTGTAACAAGACACATTGGATATGCTTACTTGTCTCTCCAGGAGCGTGAGCGTCCGTAGCCACGGTCGCCTCGCCTCCCTGAAACACCCCGTGCTATCTCCACCGCCACTCTGAAACACACCCAACAAAACCCCGCCTAAGTTCACGACTAATTCTTACTCTCTAAAGCTGCTTCCTTCCTTCCTTCCTTCCTTCCTTTTCTTTCCAGCCTCCTTTCTCCGCGAAATCCGTTCAAATATCATCCGTCCCTCTCTTTCAGAATCTTTATCGTCCGGTTTCGTCTCAGGCGCTGTCCCCTCTCTGTTTTTTCTTTCCCCCTATCTATCTTTCTCTCCCTCTCCCTCTCTCTCGCTCTCACTCTCTCTTTCTCTCTCTCTTTCACGACCTGTTCTCGTTCCTTACAAGATGCTACTTATTATCTTATTAATTTTTTTTTTTTTTTACCACATCCATCACAGCTTTTTCATAATTATATCGGTGATTCTTATAATATATCTAAATTTGTTTTACTGAAATTATGATGCGTTATATAGAATCACATGATGAACTTATGAAAAAGCATATGTGCCCAATTTTTTGGCAAAAAAAGAAGCAATATAACATTTCTCCAGACGAAGATTTTCATCGCCTTTTTCTACTCGGGGAATTGATGGAAGTAGTTCAAAATGGCGGTAAGTCATTTAAGACACATTTTTCACGGTAAATGTCCAATCATAAATTTGGAGGACAGACGCCGTTTACTATAGATGCAAAATTAAAGGCATTAACGGATCTCCCGTTGAATGCGAACAAATAATTGTGCACTGTACATTTGTTTTTAATCAAATAGAAGCAACAGCGAATAATATTACTGGTACAGGTTGAAATATACAATTAGAGCGATTAGTGTTAAAAATACTGCCACCTTATTAGACCGTATTTTGTAAGTTTTTACAACATTTATTCTAAATGGAAAACTATTATTATCTCTTCGATATAGAAGATACTAATATTATTGACACACTTACATAAATTCCCAAAAAGAATAATAAAAAGAGAAAAGCATGTAAAAAAGAAATTTTTCTAAAGAAAATTTGTTGTATTAAAAAATACAATTTTCTCGTTGTTCGAATGCTATTGCTTCTCATATATCAGTCTAATCTCAAGTGACGCAACAAGACAAAGATAAATTGATAACTGTTTGATTGAGATAACAAGATACTGTGTATTTTATGTTGATTCAGACGAGAATATTACGAGTTAAATTATAAATAATTCACAATATTTTTTTTTTCCCCGCATGATTCTCCACTGAATCAACATTTGTTATAATCTTAACAGATTAGATTCTTGATGGTTCAATAACTTTCGTTAATTAATAAAATCTTTAATATAAGAAGCTAAACTTGTAACTTGCATCTTAATAAAAAATAAGAAAATGTATTATATTTTTAATGAAACGAATACTTGATATACGTCAGAAAAACATACAAGAAGGAATTACATCTGATATATGTGACATTAGTTAATTTCGATGATACTAATTTTAATTTACCCTTAGTATGTTAGTGTAATAAATTGAAACTTGCTTAGTTTACAACAGAGAACCCCCAGTACCAATAATATTGTAATTATAATAAAGTTCAAACATTAATTGTAATCACAATGACAATCCATATACTAAATGGATTGTTATAAAAACTAATCAGTCATGCAAACATGCTACCTATACCATTCCGCCTAATATAATTGCCTAATACACATGTTTCATACATTAAATAATATACGATTACATTACCTTTCTCCTAAAAGTTCCTTCCCATTTAGTTCGTATACAGCATCATCAGCATCCCTATAGTCATCGAATTCCTAAAAAAAAAAATTTATTATTATCCATGAATAATATGTAACCTTATTATTTTAATATTACTTGCATGCGATAATATCGCTCGTACCACGCAACTAAAAAAAAAAACCTTTAAAAAAATAGTAAAATGCACATGATATTATTTAACTTAGAAGTTAATTATCACAAATTTGCGATAAAAATATTTAAATGTACTTAATGATAAGACTTTAATTTGTTAAGATTATATATTTTTTTGTACCCAAAATTTTAAGATAAAATGTATCACTATTTAATTTAATTAACTGCAATAATTAATACTACAGGTATATAGCTATTGTAAGAGTGCGCAATCTTGATTATTGTAAGTGCTTAAAAAATTTTTAATTATCGGTATAATTATTTAATAATATATGGCCCATTATAGATGATTTAGTTTCCCTGATTATACATAACTTACAAAGCTGTTGCAGAATAATCGATGATAAGCAGCACACAGCTCCACTAAACCGCCACAGTACCAGTGTGCTCAGGGCTCAGGTCAGGTCAACTCAGGTTATCGAGTTTTATTTGTAATTTAACACTCTACAGCTTACCCACTTTGGTCCACATTTTGAAGAAATAAGTAACTATTTTTCGAGAATTTTTTTTTTTTTTTTTACTTAAAAGTATCATCACATCGATAAATTTCAATATTAAATACAAATTTTTATTATAAAATAATGTAAAGTATATCAAAAGATGCAATAGAAATATCTAGTACAAAATAACAAGTTATAATTTTATGTTTGAATGTTGAATGAGGCTTATCAAACAAAAACTTTCCACACACAAGTATATACATTATTATACAAGTATGGATAATACTTGTTGTTAAAATATAACTGCAAAAAGCTGAAAAACGTTTCAAGTTATTAACTTGAAAAGTGCATCAGCAGAAAGATAAGAGGGAAGTACTAACTGTGGGAGCAAACATTATTATAGGACCAAATTGAGTGACGCAAAGTGTTACTCGTGGTATTTACAGCTGGATACAGATACTTACGACAAAGCCATAACCATTCTTGATGAGAACATCACGGAATCGACCGTAGCCTCTGAAAAATCTCTCAAGGTCTCTTTCCCTGGTGCCGTATGGAAGCCCACCGACATAGACTCTTGTCCCTACCATACTGTAAAAAAAACAATTGAACCACATTAGACTTACCACAAAGGCAAATCCATTCTTCATAGCGACCTCCTTGATTCTACCATATTTCCGGAAGAACTTCTCAAGGTCGCGCTCTCTCACCCGGTACGTTAATCCACCAACGAATACTCGAGTGCTCATTCTTAAAGGAAAATATAAAAACACCTTACATAACAGGCTACCTCCAGAACCTGCCGTTTAATCACATGACAACATAAGATAATCGTAATTTCTCAAGCCTAACCGAGGCAATTAAAAGTAAGCCTTAATAACTGTTCGCAAATAAAATTTAAAAAATAAAATAAAATAAAAAAAATGGTGTTTCTATAATTGCTCTTTCAAGGAATACAGTAACTCAAATTAATTTATTAAATTGAGTCCAATTAGCAAACCATTAATAATTTTCATTACTTGTTGATTATGTACATGTATCGTATGCTATTGCCTTATCAACGCATTAATATACGGAAGTATCGTTAATAACGTTCGAGATTTCTTCAATGTACCGAGGTGCTTGTACGATTCGCGAAACGAAGGTACGAAAGGCTTTCCCGGAACTCGCGACCGCATGGAACTCCCGCGTACACGCTTAGAGGCGACCCCGAGGAAGGGAAAAAAGGCAGGAACGTGAAAAAACTTTTGTGCCGGCGAACGAGCGCCGCACGGCACCGTGCAATCGGAAATTTCTGGGGAATGCTCGCAGATTTCGAAGCCACGGCTCGCCGAGGGAATCGAGCGGCGCGATCGATACGGACGGCGTCGTCGGTTAATTGCGTCGCGAGTGATACTCGGAAAATAATGATGGCCGCGGCGGAACGATCTGCGTCTTCGACGCGACCGGGGTAAGCACAAATAATGATGTGCGATCGCGTGCTCCAATTGCAACCCGGATTCCCGGTTCTTTCTCGCGGATTGCGTCGTCACCGACGTGCCCACACGACTCGTCACAATTATGCAGAGCGGAAGCGGGAGAGCTGGAAAGGGAAAGCGTCGCCTCGCGTTGAATCAAGTTACACGGGGAAGCGGACGATCTACCTTCGTCCCGCAGCGTTTTCACGCATTTTTCTCGTCCCGAGAGCGCGGCTATTGGGAATTATCGGGCGTCTAAGTTCCGTCCGTACTCACCTGAATGTATAGAGGTAAACTGCAGGCAAATGGTTCTCTTGTATGCTTCCTCACGCGACGCAAAACCAACCGTACTATGAGAGATACTAAACGGCACTCCGCACGGCGAGCCTGCCTCGTAGCAACAACGGAAACAAAACGGGGTTCACGCGATGGCGCGCAGAGCAATTCAGGCAGTTACAAGAACCAACCTCGACACCAGACGCCTTTGCCTCCACCTTTATTCCCTCCACAATTGGGCGCGCCGTGCGTGTGCGCAAGAAGGAGTGAACAACTCGTCCGAGACTCGTTCCCTCGCGTTTTCAGAAAACTCCGTTGCCTCGCCCCTTATGCTGGATGCACACCAGCGCGATTTACGCGAGCGACACGCGATATCCAGTGAAACTTCTCTCTCTACAGGAAAACAGAGCTCTCATTGGATATCGCGTATCGCTCGCGACATAAATCGCGCTGATGTGCGTTCAACATTAGATTGATATTACATACATTCGATAACGACATCGTCGGACGTAGCGATTGACTGCGGAAGCCGGGAAAAAGTTTATCTCGACGTCCGATCGTGGTCACTTCCGGCACGAATTGAAAATTAGAATGCGTGCCGTGCGCATCAACGAAAGCCCGATTTGCGTAGTCACCCCATTCAAAGCTTGTGGAATGGCTCTAGCTTGGCTATTTTGCAATCAAAATGACGATTTTTATCAAGGTACGTAGAAAAAGTATTCTCAAATCGTTTAGAGACGCTAAATCGTAAGCCACATCGGAAAAAAAGACACCGTAAATTTTTCACTAATATTCGAACTAGACTTATTCGTTCTCTGATCGCTATTTTCTTTCTGTATACTACCGCCATCAACATTCTACATCTGACATTAAATTGCGGGACGCATTTTGTGAAATTACCGATCAAATCGCATTCTGTTTTAGAAAGTAGCATGTATTTCATCGCAATCTATTGAAAATTCACTGTGAACTTTGTGCACAGATGTCACTGAACGAACATGTCGACGACGTCGACGTTCTGTCAATGCGAATATAATGCATTATAACCTGTACTGGTTGACAACTGTTTTGTCAACAAGATGATACTAAATTAAATATAATTGTTGAATGCAATTGCAGTAAGTACCTTGCGTATAAGAATAATGGAATTGTTCATCATCGTAGATATTATAATCTTTAACAGATTCTCTAAGCAAGTGTTTGTTTTTCACAGGTATTTTAACAGATAACCAAGTTCTCAGAGATTAATTAATTCTGAAGACTATCACGTATCACATATCGTTATTTTAAATATAAATATAAGTGTTTATGAAACTTTGGTATTATGCTGGTTAATCTGATTAAACACAACACATGATACTACCACTGTAAAGTCAAGTGTCAATCAATTTTTTGTGTAAATCAAGTATTGCATAAATCAAGAAAGAAAAATGTTTAATCGCTTTAAGTCAGTTTTAATGAGTGCTGTAGGAGCAAGCGAGCTCGGCCTGCAGTACTCTAATGATTCAGATAATGATGCAATGACAGATTACATAAATTCCAATTATGTAGCAGAAGTGGAAAATAAACCTTACAGTCGGCCAAGTTTTTTAGGCTTGACAGCTGAAGAAACACAGGTATTTTTTATGTAAATTGAGTACAACATTTATTAATAAATTTTTCAAAGATAAATTTTTCAAAGATTAATATTTATTAATAATTTGATTATAAAAATATTTATGTCTAAAACATATGAATTGCTGTATTAAATAGGTGAGTGCAGATCATAGAGTGAGGCCTATAATAGTTCCAAGAGATCTTAGCCGTTTGCCATGGTGTGCTGGTTATGCAGAATGTATAAATGCTGGCAAAAGTTTGTGGAATGAAGATCAGGCTTCAGCAACACGTGGAGATTTGAAATTGTCAGATATTAATATTACATTGCCTTATGTTGTGTTTTCAATGTTTGATGGACATGCTGGATATCAAGTGGCTCTTACAGCACGATTACATCTGCATAGAATAATTCTTGTATGCATTATTAAGAAAATTATCAAAAATAATTTGATACAAGTATTATTAAGAATAATTATATTAAAATTATCTGTTATTTTTCTCTAAAATAGGAAAGATTATTGGCAATACCAGGTAACATGTTATTAAATGAAGATGAAAATGAATTGATAAAGGGAAGAGACTTAGTTACAGGTGCTATAGAATTAGCATATAGGCAAATGGATCAAATGGTAGAGATGCAAGCACAAAATGGTGGTGGTGGTTGTACTGCTATTACAATTTTATTTCTTAATGGAAGACTTTATGCAGCAGGTGCTGGTGACTCAAGGTATATTACAATTTATATAGAATGTCTCATTTTATGTGAGATACCCGTATATACATTATTCCATAGTAAACGAACATTTTTGGAAGTAGTAAAACCCTTATCTTACTGCGTGATTTACTTGACTCACGGATTGGCGGCGATCGATCGGCGATGAGTAAGTCACTTGATGAGATAAGAACAGGTGTGCCTTGTATGTGTAATGTAAAACGGCATAGGTTTTTCTTGTCTTGATAAATTCTACTTTTGAAGAAGTGTTCATTTACTATGAGACACTCTCTATAATAATCTATGTAATATGTTAAATGAAATGGAATTAAATATTTATATAATTGTTTAAATATAATTAGGGCTATATTAGTTTTGGGAGAGGAACAACGCGCTCTTACTAGAGATCATACTCCAGATTCTGAATCAGATCGTGTTAGAGCTTTAGGATTTTTAAGAAGCAACGAATTGCTCAAAGGTCATTTTACTCCATTGGAATTTAGAAAAAGACCATTGCAGAAAGAATTGGGCTCTATGGTTTTGTACAGAGAACCTTTTATGACAGGTTGGGCGTATAAAACTTTAACACATTCTGACTTAAAACTACCGCTTATTTCAGGACATGGAAAAAGAGTATGTACAGTATATTATCGGAATAATATAATTTATATATATTTTTAAGAATAATTTATAATTTTAAATTAAAATAATTGTTTATACATATAGAGCAGAGTAATGGGAACAATAGGAGTAACCAGAGGTTTTGGAGATCACGGTTTAAAAGCAGCAAATACCGGTGTTAATATCAAACCGTTTTTATCATCACAACCGGAAGTACAATCTTTAGACTTGGACAGTTGCAATCTTACCGAACGAGATTGCATTATTGTAGCCACGGATGGACTTTGGGATGTAGTATCGGATAAAACAGCGGCAGCTATACTTAGAAAGACTCTTGCACCTGATACTCCATCATTAGAATATAGGTATAGTACGAAATTATACATAAAAATTAACTGTGATTTAAAAATTAATTATAATTTTTTTTAGATTGACAATGGGTGCTCAAGAATTAGTACAAGCGGCAAGAGGTCGATTGATAGGTAGAGTATGGTTGGGAAAACCAGAAAATCCAAACGAAACAGATGAAAAGTCCTCGCCTATAGCATCTGTCGACGATATCAGTGTATTAGTAGTGCCGTTATATCCTTATTTATGTGAGCATAAACAGTGGCTGAAAACGACACAGCAAGAACGAAAATACGCTGCGGATTCCTTAGCAACAAGTTTCGATTATCCGATTTCTAATAGATCCATTGATAATCCTGCGTAACGAATTGCTACGATTGTTGGATAAAGTACATGGAATAGCGATAACTTTATTCAGTACCCAGCTAACAAATTACATTTATTTTGCATTATGACAATTTATCATGACTTATTTTGTCATAGAATTATTAGCGTTATTTAAGAGCACGATTGCCATATATTCTCTACTTCTCTTTGCAACTTAAATTATTGCATCTTCTTCTCACAATCAGTCGTAGCTCGATTCCACGTTTTGTGGTTTGCCGTCTGCGCCACGACATATCCTTTAGCGGCAAATTATTGCATACTGCCACATATACAATAAATGAGCGCGCGTACACACGTGTATGCGTGTGTGTGTATGTGTAACAAAAAGGCTATGTTCTTATTATTTAATTAAACATTCCACTGTGACATTGTGACATTATTTTATGTGTGACATGAATATTTAATATTTGATGCATGTGATGGTATAAAAATATCTCGTATATACATGTTAATTTTTATATTGTTACAGTTCTGTGCAACTATATGTATTGTATAGAATTTAATATTGAAAAATTTCAATATTTTTATATTACTTTTGAGGCAGCAAGCATACGTTACCATTGAATATTTGAGTATTATAATGTAATTATAATTATAATTATAATTAACATTATAATTTTACTTGTATATCTTAATTTATGTTAAAAAGATTATTTTATAATTACAAACGTACATACATATATGTGTATATGCGTATGTGTAAGTAAAGTTCAGAACATTGGATTAAAAAATAAGCATAGTTTTAAATAAATAATTAAAACTTTTTAATCACGTTTACATAGTCAAAAAGTTAGCGAATGAAATTGTAAGTATGATATACGAATGATTAATGTGTAAAAAATTTGTACATAGACAAAAAAAAATCTTGTTATATTTTTTTTGCAGTAATCATCATAATAATTAGAATTTGTGACATTATAATATATGTACTATATACATAATTGTAGCAACATTATAACAAATAAATATTACATCAAAATTTTTTTGCCCGTATTATATTATAGATAGATTTTATTTAACTATATTTATGCGGCACTTTTAATTTGACTTTGTAAATTTTTTTTTCAGCTCCATGGCTTCAAGGAGGACCAAAGAGGACGGTAGCGGATCGCACTAGTCCGTTATATTAGCCGCGGTGACGTTACGTTAGCCACCAATCATCGCCATCTTAATTGTTTATTCTCGCGACTAACTTCTTCTTCTTGCACTTTTGGCTTCACCTCCGCAACACTATATGCTTTCTTTTGATATTAATTCTTATACCTCCATGGTTGGGAGTCGTTGGGAGCGTTTGAAAGCAGCATCTGGACCGTACCCATAAAAGGAATAATACCATTTGATGAAATTTGTGAAGACATCTCGACAGAAGGTATGCTAACCCACTAGTGTAAGTTTCCGAAATTATTATTTTAATTTTCTCTTTTCTCGCGAAGTTCTTTATTTTATTTTTTTTTATTTCTCTCGTTCTCTTTACCATAAAAAACTTTGCCATCAACAAGCAGCAGCACACTAAAAGAACTGGATTAACTAAGATAAGCCCCTTATTTTCTATACGAAAAAAAAAAAAGAAAAAAAAATTGGTTAATGGTCGAATGAGTTGAATCTTCTTTTCTGCTTTAGCCTTACTTTCGCTGCTTATAAACCTAGCTTCCGCTCCCTTCTCTAGTTTCATGCTTAAAACATTCTTTTAAAAAGGTGAGAAGGATTTCGTGTTTGCGTCATTAATAAGTCTGCGGTTTATTTGACACATGCTTCAAGGCATTCTTCTTTTTTTCATTGGAAAGAGAGAGAAAAGGAATGTTTCGAAGTCAAGTCGACCGCAACCTAGTTCTGAGAATTTACACATTAAGATTATTCATAGAGAAATATAAAAAAGATATCTTATTCCAGAGAAAAGAAATCTTTTTATACTCTTCTGTGAATTATCTGAAATTTTTTCTCAGTTTATTTAGAGTGGATTACGTTAATTTATGCCGTCAAATTAAAAGCAGATGCTTTTAAGTTATTGCAGATGATTTTCATAAGGAGAAATATTAATTTTCTACATTATATTTATTAAATAGAAACTCGTGTTTACAAAATATACATTATTAATACGATTCTACATATAAAAAGTAGTTGGTAATAAATATCTAATTATTTTAGTAAAATTTACAATAGTATGTAGTTGCAGTGATAACAATTTGATGAAATAAGAAATCATATTGCTTTAAATACGATATATTTACAAGTTTTTATGCATTTTTCTATTATTTTTTATGAAAAAATAACGAAAGAAAATTTCACATTTTAACATTAAAATATTTTACACATGTGTATTAATTTTTAATATTATCAATTGTTATTATATACATTTTACTTGTACGTGTCATTTCTGTGTGTCATTAACAGTAAGGACTGAACCAAAAATGAATGTGCCATCCTAATGCTTCAAGGTACAATAAAAAATAGGAGTCCGATTATGAAAAGAAAGAAAAAAAGAAAAGATAAATTAAAAGAGCCTGAGGTCTTGTCTATTCAAGTTGAAATCGATCGACGGAAACTTACTCGAATGAAAAGATTGTTATTTCGGTGGTGAGTATCGATATGACCAATAATGCGGCGGTGGTAGTGGTGGCGGAGGTGGTTGTTGAGTGGAAGGCAATGATTCCGATTGTAAGCAAGATGATACGGAGTGTTGAGCAGGTCCGACGGGATATAAACGATGAGGTCGAGGAGCCTGATGATGAGGGTGGCAGCCTACGTTTGTTACACGTGAGGACGTTGACGCTTCCAACATAATGCCGGCTTGCGACTGACAAGCCATCCTCAGACCATGAA
The DNA here is from genome assembly GCF_019399895.1 of Cardiocondyla obscurior. Lineage (NCBI taxonomy): Eukaryota > Metazoa > Arthropoda > Insecta > Hymenoptera > Formicidae > Cardiocondyla > Cardiocondyla obscurior. Next base: position 6,982,255 of record NC_091869.1, read on the forward strand.
AATCGAACTTGTAAGCGTAACGTTTACCATGAACTTTCGTCATTATATTCTTGTCGTAGTAATATCTGTGAAATATATAACATTGTTCTCTTTTAACAGGATTGAAATACTATTATGTGGGTCGTTTCAAAGCATTTATATCTATGAATTTACAAGGAGAGAGATTTGATAAAGATAGGACTTTTGAAGTATGTAAAAGAAGAAAAGAAAAGAGGTGATTAATATGTAAACTATAATATGTATGATTGTATCGTTATATGTTCCTTTTTATAATTACCTTAACGCGCGTGACAGTTTGTCATAATTCATGTTAGGCTTGCTCTTACGCTCACCCCAACGACGTGCAACTTCGTCTGGATCAGTAAGCTTGAATTCTCCGTTGGAACCCTCCCACGCGATACAGGATGAGTTAGACGAATCCGAGAGCAGCTCCAGCAAGAATTGCCAGAGTTGAACCTGTCCGCCTCCGACCGCCCCTGAACCACTAGCTCCAGCCGTTGATCCAATCAGGGAGCAAGTCCGTTGTAGGAGGCTGAACCTATCTGCGAGCAGAAAACGGAACACGCATGCACCAAACCTCGTTCTCGAGGCATTCTTGAATTGTTTGGACCATGAAAAGGTATAGAGCGATGGATCCTTGGTTTTTCCCACTACACTTGTCTTCTCACATTAACGATTTTTATCCTTTCACCTATATCTACGTATAAATATATTTTTATGATTACAAGATCATTTTGTAACAAAATGATGGTGACTATTGATTCAGATTTTATTGTAAAAATATGCGAAAACTTGAGTAATAACTTTAGTACTTTTTTTTTTAGTTAAAGTTTGTTATAAATAGATATTGTATTTTTTACGTGTAATTTTCTGTATCAAACATATTAATATTTTTAATATTACATTTTTACTTTTTTTAATTTACCATTATAAAAAATTGCAGCGGCCGAAGGATGTAATCTGGTATCCTGCTGAAGATGTAAAGGATGAGTCTGAATTCTCCACATTACGCGCTGAATTTCAACCTAATTCCGTGCCATATAAACGGCGCTTTCGGAAACCGATTAATAGTAAGCCCATCATCTCTGGAGAACTATGTGCATTGAAAATTTGTTTCCTTACGTTTTTAATATGACGATCACCTGGCAGTATTAATGTTTATTGCAATTTTACATCTTTTTGATTTAAAAAGAGAAAGAGCATGCATCGTTATGATATTCTCGTGTTGATGAAATAATAATAGAAACTATATATTTTGCAGGAGCTCGGCCGGTTACACAAGCGAGTATGGCACAAGTAACTTCATTGTGAATCGACTTTTTTACAAAATAATGAGTACAAATTTAAAAATATCAGTTAATGTGCAATTGACTGATCTCTCGATAACGTTTTACACATCTCGAAGAAGTACACGCACGTAACGCGCAATATCAATCGTCAACGGAAGGTAAGTGCATTTGGAATAAAACTCCACCAGTCAGTGGACAGAGAACGACTGAGCGACCTTTGCCCCTGGTTATTTCAGCCCTTCGCACCCCCACTCTTGGTCTTAGTAAGAACGGAATACCTTTACACCCCCTCTTCAGACATACCGCGCTTAGAGTACTTACCAGCAGCTATCTCTTTTGCTTTCCTTCTTTGTTTGAGATTTATACAAGTATTTTTTTGATATTTCAAGTGAGATAGCTAAAATTACATAAGTTATATTTAAAATTTCTTCCATCATAAATAGATTTTTCAAGCGAGAGTTCTTTTAAACAATTGTCTTTTTCTAGAAATCACATTTTTACAAAGACTTAGATATTCGTATTATTTTATATTATTTTGTGCGACTTATAGAAACGTAAATTAAAAGTGTTCATATTACTCGCCTTTCTTTTCGTTCAATACGGAACACAAAGAGAACATTTTAAAGTTTTTTTTAGTATGAAAATGATATGGTGCAAGGGTCATCAGTTGAAGTAGTTAAAGTAATCGTTTGCGAAACGAAGTGTACTCACTTTATAATTATATAAATGAGAAGTTTTACAAATTTTTTATCAGATGTCATATTAAAAAAAAAAAAAAAAGAAAGAAAGAAAGAAAGAAAGAAAAGAAAAATATGAGAAATTTTAATATACTATTCTATCGCTATGTTACAGATGATACAAAGGACAAACCCGAATAGATTCATTCAAAAACGTTATAGATGCACTTATTATATACGTGTGTATGTATGCATAAATACAAAGTGCATGCTGTAAACGTGGTACGAACGTACGCAGCGAAGAGTTTAAGCGACGTGTGACGGAGGTGCGACGCGTAAAATTATCCTGTATACATTCAAGATCCAGAGAACGCTTGCCGCTCATCACGAAAACAATATAGTCGCGCCCCGCGGCGAGCTTACCACCCCCGAGCCCGTTAGAGCCTGCCCCCGGAGGAGAGCAGAAAGAGGGGTAAAAGCGGTCGCGCGGCAAGCTCGTAACCCCTCGTGGCACCACCTTTCCGCTGCCCTAAACACTCGATGGTTTATTCATGAGGACTCTCACCGCGATAACACTGATTCGTTTAATAAACGGCTGCTGCCGGGGTGAGATGGGCTGGCACACACACATAAAGAACAAGAGAGAAAGGGAGACGGAGAAGGAGAGAATGAGAGAAAGAGAAAGAGGGCTGCAACGTTATTCAAACGGACGATATATCTCGGAGGCTTACACTGCCACAGTTCGGTACCTCTCACTTTTCGCTTTTCTTCCTCTACATCCGAAGAGATGGTGCTCGAAAGACTGTATTCCGTATACGAAAAAGAGGACCGAATAGAGCATAGACAAAAGAAAATTAAGTTCCTTTTTTTTTTAATCTCATTTTTCGTGCTTTTTAATTGCCACTACGTAATAGAAACACGTTTTAATATTATATATTCTATTATCTGCATATTTCTTGTTACTGCAGATGTAGTCATATATAATATATATATTTTTTAATACTTTATGCTCGTAGAAATTCTTTTTTTTAATGTGAAATAAAATTGAATTTAATTTAATTGCTTTTTTTTATTTTTCAGGACATCGCTTTTTTATTCAATCGCCTTAATTTGATATCATCAAAAGGAGGAACCAAATGTTTCGGCACATACGTTACTTTCACCAGGTTGCGTGATAGAAATAAAGGAGTCTAGGACGAAACGTATCCATTCGACGATATCGATATTTACTTTCCTGCTGGACCGCGTTTATCTGTAATAGATCGCGGCCATCGTTAAAGCTTCAGATAAGGTTCAGTTGGACCAGAATCGGTCCTTGGGGAACGGTTAGCTTTTTCCGGTCACTCCCTATTCAATCGTGACAGATCCAAGACCAAACTTCTATTACGCTTTCTTAACAGCTTTACCATTTAAATTTATAGCACTAATTTTATTTTATTTTATTTTATTTTTTTCTTTAATCTGCTAGAGTTATTTCAGTAATTTAAATAGTTTAATAAGGTAAATTATATTTTTTTAAGCTTAAATTTATTTATTTGAATTTAAATGTCATTTTTAATCTAAATTAGAATTATTAACATAAATTTTTTAATAATGATTATGGTAAAAAATTAACGACTTTGAATTTAAACTAGACTTACCGATTTCTTCATTATTTTCTTTTTCTTGCAGTAAATTCGGAGTATACACGCCAGTGGCTTGTAGACGAAAATGAGCAAGGTGTCTCGCCAGAATACTACCTCCCGTTCCACTGATATCCTGCCAATCTTGTAGTGTTAATTGCAATAATTCCTTGCCAGTCGACGGGAGTATCGTCGCAATGGATCCTGGACTAATGGCGAATGTCTGACTACACCATGAAATCCATTTGTTTATGTGATTCGAGTTCCATTTGGACGGATCTAAAAAATGAGGAGCCGAAATTACCAGAATAGACTTTTTCATATTTAATACGTGAGTACAAGACGAAGCTTTCTCATACTGTACGCCAATTAGATATTTACCAGACGGTACCATAATTTGTTCGGATTTAGAATGATCATCGGGATCTTCATCGTTGTTTTTTTCGTTGTTTTCTGGTCTGTGTTCCACGATATTAACATTATGTATTCCATGCATATGGGAATGAATCACACGAGTTTGTCTGCAACTCGTAAGTGTTCCCTCGTCTTCTTTCGCTTCCGACTTTGATCCTGAATTTGATTCGAAGTCAGTCATTTCAGTTAATATACGATGCACTGTGTCTGAAGTTTGAAAAATGTCTACCATTCGGTAAAAAAACTCGTGATGTTTTTTCATGAATTGATTATTTATTGCACATATTTGGTCTCGAGTAACGTCGAGCATTCTCGCCAAATTTCGATATTCAAGTTCAAATAAAACTACATCTCGTAAGTTAGGCTATTTTCATAAAAATTAAGCTCGAGTAATTAATTAACACTTTAATCAATAGGCCTACTAGTTCATTTTCACCTTGTTAAATTATTTTACCTTGCACAATCACATTTTTTTTCACTGTCTATAAATATATAATATATACACACTCTAATTTTTTTCTTCTACATATCTTAGTTTTCATAAATATTTAAATAATTACTTGATTAAATGATTAAATATCTTTTTATATTTCTCATAGTGTAAAAATTTAATTGCTGAGGTATAACACAATCACATAATCACATCGCTTGCTTGTACAAGATGCTTCGATCTAGTCGTCGTCGACCTGAATGAAACGAAATCGGTCGGGAGGAGCCAAACCACGGCCGAACCAGAGGCTCGGATTGGCGAAATATGGATTCCCGGAAGAGCGGTACACTCAGCCGCTCTCGCTTGGCCAAGTTGCTCCTCGGCTCCATGCATCGTCGAACGCTGAATCACGCTTGTGATTGCTCATCTTTACTCACGTTCTTTTTTTCATTTTTGTCAATTCCCACGGATGCGTTCCCACCTTGTGGACTTAATCAAGTCTGAATAATATGTAACTTTCTTTTTTTGAAAAAATTTTTATCTTAGATCGTTGTCTTAAATGCAGTCTATCTCACGGTATTTAAAAATATTTTTTAAAGTAAAGTAAGTTGCAAGGATTTTTATAACTTTGAAAGTGCATAATTTTGTATTTATACAGGCACAGTGCATCGTATAATTATAAATTATAGAATTTATTTTGTTTTTCTGTCTTATGTAGAACTCTGTAGCGATTTCCTGCGTTCATTTTTTTGCTTTTGCTCGGTGCGACAGATGTGCTTAGATTTTTTTTTTTTGAATGACCTAAATCTGCGTGTTAATCATACTTGAAAACGTATACGGTCGTAGTACCATCCGGTTTTTTTATGGTATGACTTAAATATTCCGAGAATATTTTGTAATCGTCTGTTGAGATAAAATTTATATTGCCTCTATTTTGATTGAGGCTGAATAAAAAATTAGAAGACTGGGAGGGAAGAAGCTGTAAAGTGGATAATAATTTATTTTTGAAATGTATATTTTTATACATAATTGTTTATTCATGGTGTTATAGATACATGCCTTTTTACGATTTAGAAAATTGTATCTTGTGCCTGGACACTTTATATAAGATTAATCTAAAGATCACAGAGGGCGACCGACACAAGAGTGTGTAACAAAGTAGTTTTGTGACATAAAATACAATTACATTGTACATATCATCGTGTGTCTTTACATCACATTAGGTCAGATTTTTCTATTATATTTCCGACTATTTTCTAGAATTATGAAACTGTGTGTATATGTATATAAAGTAACATATAAGAATGAATAACAAGTTAAAAAGTTGCTGGCATTATCTTTTCTACTTGATATAAGAAATGGAAATTATTTTTACGAATAAAACTGCAGAAATATATCAAAAACAATTCCAGTTATTAAGTTTACATTTGACGCATTAACAATCGCAATCTTACACTATACTTGATGTAAGGAATTGGAACGTTTCTCGTTTTTCGTCGTCAACATCTTAATATTAATATTTTAAAGACTAGAGAGTAAACATATACATATAATTATCTGCAAATAATAAAACTAAACTAATACATTATTGTCTTTTCTTAGCAGCTTTTACAGCCTTTGATTTTTGTTTTTCCCCTCCAGAAAGAAAAGACGTTATTACTTCAGACATTTCTGGCATATTATAGATAGTGAGATTATTTAATTGCTCCATGTCCTACAAAATGCATTTATGACGTTATCAAGGACTAGAATATACAGACTACTTGGTAAATCTAATATAATAATTTATATTAGTTGGTGAGTATCTTATATTATCTTTAATTTATGTTTAAATATTAAAAAAAATATCCTTCTAGTCTTTAGTGTCACTCAATTTTTGGCCGGTCTTTAGGTCTTCTTACCTTCCTAGTTTCAGGATCGTTCATAATTTTTGGCAGAATCATGATCAGTATAAGCGGCAAAACCATCATTAAAACCTGAAGAAAATAGAAAAGGAATATCACAATAAAGTAAATCAAGGCAGAGGCATTGTGTATACATGCTGAAAGCTCTGTTACCATGGGATTGAATAGAAAGTCTGTTAATCGCCATTGTTCTCTAACTTGAAAATATCGAAACGGTGCTAGAGGTCTCATTTTCAATGGATAGGGTACTTGAATCACTTGCGACGTTTGTATCAAATTGACCTTTCGAGCACGGAATTTCCCTTTGGAATTGATTTCTACTCTGACTGGCTCGTAAACATAATTTGGGTTTACCACTTCAACCATGTAAGATCCAGACGGGACGTTCGAGATTATAAACGTGCCATCTTCCCTGAAACGAAACACACTTGTTTAGTACAGACAACGTGTTGTGCACATACGGGCTCGTCAAAAGCTTGCACTGCACGTAGTTACATTACCTTAGAAAGCCATAGTGTTCGCCTCCGTTTGCCATCACATGCGTCATGAGTTGCCACCCAGTGGAAGCAGCATTGTCCCAAGGGAATACCTTTCCTTCGATCACAAACAAGTCCGTGGACGCGTCCTCCTCGTGCTCCGCTATTACGTATCGCTCGCAGAGGTTCGCGAGGACGACGAGTAACCACAAAATTCCTTTCATGACGAACGCGAGCGAGCAATCATTAATTCCCCTCGTGTATATACTTTTTCACCTGTGGCCGAATTGTCATGCGCTTGATAATTCTTGCACACCTAATAATCTGGACTGATCTGGACACAGCGACAGCGATACGAACTACATCTGTATATTCTAAATGCAACAAAAACAGGTAAAACAAATTTTTATTATAAAATAAGCAAATTTTTATAAATGGTATAGCTTGAAAAAATTTAGTAAGCAGTTTAATGTAAATGTGTTAATGTCTTAATTTTTATTTCGATATAAAATCAAGAGGACAGATAAGCTAATCGACAGTTGATATTAACATTTTAATTTTAAATTAAAAATAGATATTTGAGTTTAAATATTGTATGCTTACAAAATAATTAATAATAATATATTATTGTCAGGTTACTATTATAAGCTGTTTATTTAAATTTTAATTATTTGAGATATGCTAAGAATGTATCCTATTTTATCTTCCTAATCTCTCTCTGCTTTACCCTCGCAACATTACCTCCCGTCTCCTGGTGCTCTTGGTATTCTTACGTTCATAGTGCTCCCGAGTGCTCCATAGTTGACGACGTTTGTGAGGTTAATTTTAAATATTTTATTACATTAATTAGTTGATGATATACCCGTTTAATTTAATTAAAATAGGTGTATAGATGATTGAACGAGTGCCATGTAGATTGCAGGAAAATGGAGTTTTAATGTCAACACCGTCGTGTCATAATTGGGCGAAGTACTGTCATCATTCGAAAAAAAGCCAATATGATAGAGATTACAGCAAAACTTGTTCGAGGTCCTGTATATTTTTCTGGAGAGATTATAGAATGTTTGGTTACATTCACTAATCCTCCAAATCCAAATCATCAGATATCACAAAGTCACAGGTAATAAATTTACAATTGGTCATACTATTGCCAATTTTGTTTGAATTTTTTGCTTATAATTTTAATTATTTTTTTTACAGTGATTTATTTGAAAGTCTTGCATGGGCAAGCGCACAGGTTCATTGTCAGTGTACAACAAACAGCAAAATGGTCCTTTTGGATAAAATAAGTACTGCAGCTCGCTCAATGGCAATTAATGCAAGTAATAATTTAGAAAATATATTTTCTGCTTTGTTTCTTTGTTTCTTGTTATATGTATACTTATTACTATCTTGTCATAGATACTACTTTTGTACCATGGCAACAAGATAATGGACATGTTGTACTGAATACAAAACCAAAAATCTTGTGTTGTGACTTAAGGCTGTCACCTGGAGAAAGTAAGACCTGTAAGTTTCTTTAATGGTATTTTAATTTATTTCGTATTTATAATTGCGTTCTAAATATTTCTATTTAATAATTTGATTAATTTTCTTTAAGTTTAATAAATTTTATTGCAGATATTTATCGTGAAACAATACCAAGTGATGCTCCATCTTCATATAGAGGACAAGCTGTGAAATATTCTTATAAGATCACAATTGGAACACAAAGAGTGAATACAGTTATAAAACTGTTGCGAGTGCCGTTTAGAGTACTTTCTTTAAGTGGTAGTATTTTAATGGACTTTGCATAATATTTAATGATAATACTTCTATAATATAACAAATTATCATTTCTGCTTTTTAGAATTGCCAGAGATAACTGCGTGTAACGATAGTGTAGATCTAAGTCCAAACAATCCGTTTATGGAAACGCAACACAGAGACACTCCACTAGATATCGCTCTACAAACACTGCAGGTTACGCGCTATTCTTTTATTTAAACTTGATTAAAAAATTTTATATAATGTTTCAATATAACAATGTTTTTATAACATTTCAGAATTTGACAGCCAGACGTAGTCCAAATTTTTACAACGTGACGAACGGCCGCGGACGTGTAGTGCGGTTCTGCCTCTTCAAAAATTCGTACAAACTTGGCGAGGACATTGTTGGAACCTTTGACTTTTCCAACGCGACTGTAACCTGTGTTCAAGTTTCTGTGTCATTACAATCGGAAGAGTACGTGTCCGAGGAATACAAACGAGGGAAGACTACTACACCGACATTAATAAGCTACAATAAGCATCACGAGATGTGTCTTGGTCTCAAGTACTCGCATCTGGTGCTACCGATACCTTTGCACGTCACGCCGGACTTTACTACCGATTTAGTGATGCTCAAGTGGCGATTGCATTTCGAATTTGTTACAACGTTGAAATTGATGGACATGCCTGGTGAGAACACTATAAGCTGGCATGGACCGTCGACTCTGGATGTTGAAACGATGATCTGGGATCTTCCATTGCATATTTATCCGACAACTACTCCGCCGAACACGGCACAACAGACGAAATATAACACTGTTATATAGATACTTTAATATAATAAATACGCGTGTTACTTTTTAATGGACGTAAAAGAAACAAATTATTGGTAACTTCAGTGCAGTTAAGAAAAAATAGACTTCCAGTAATAAATTTTTAAGTTTCGTGATTTTCGTATACATAGATATGTGAAATTATTGTTATTTCATGATAGTATAGAAAATAATTTTTATTCTGTATGATATTTATTATACATAAGGAAAGCATATTTTTATATATTTATGTATATACATAAAAATAGAGTACTTTTATAAACGAAGACAAGTTAAAATAGTTTGAGCACTTTTTACATCTACGATTAATTCTATAATAGGATTTATAACTTTATTAGCAATGCTTCTATTCTCGGAATGATAATTTATTCAAGTTGATGACTTTGTAGAAATAATATATTACTCAGCAAAGAAGAGAAATAGACTACTTTAATCTCTATAAATAACGCAAAAAAAACGCATATAAATTCCTCTGTTTTTTTCGCGATCTTATCTTTTCTATTTTTCTTTCATAAACGTAACTGTTTATTACTTTATTTGAAAAAGTGGTTGTAGTTAACAGAAATATAATCATAAAAAAAAATAGATATAAAAGTTAATAGAAAAATTAATTTTACAATATTATGAATTTATAATATTTCTTTTCTTTCAAATATCTAGTATATAAACGTTTACTTTTAAGAAGATTAATATCTCGCTGGAAATTTATCAACTTTTTCTAATTTATTAATTCTTTTTACAGGATTCGTTCGCGCAGCGATCAGGCTAGTGACGTGCTTCGTAAGAGAATTGTCGGTCCTCCTGATCAACCGGCAATCTCGGCTGCAGAGGCGGTACCAAGGTCGGCGGTGATGGGGTGGCGAAGGGCGCGTGGTAATCGTATCGGTAATAAGCCAGAGACTCCCATCGGGCCGCAGCCGGATGTTGCACCTCGAAAGAAGACGCCGGACCCGGCGGAGCGGCGTAATAGCCGCCGACACGATCGGGCACGCCAGGTACATAACTGTACTGCGGCTCCAGCAGGCTCTGCAGATGCCTGATGTATGTGATGGCATGGCGTAGCGACTCGATCTTGGAAAGTTTCTTGCCGGGCGGCTTGCAAATCGGCAGCTTCGATCGCAGCAGTTCAAATGCGCGGTTCATGTCGCGCATTCGGGTACGCTCACGGTCGCAGGCCGACTTCTTGTAGTCTGAAATCGTTAATTACGTTGGAGTTAACGATTGTTCTTGCACGCGACCACTCATCGTTGTTGTCAGTGTATTGCTGCACGAAACAACGATTTTCCCGAATTGCGAAACGAATAGTTCGGGCGTTTTTACGAGCCGGATAAAATAAAATTGCTTTTTTAAATAAACCACTTTAATTTTTGCGCAAAGATACTGATAGTATATAAAAATTTCAGATTAAAAAAGCTTCTGGAAAAATTAAATAATTTTAACAATAATTTACATATTTCTTACAAATTTTTTAAATTATTTTATTATTGCCGCATAAAATCATGCTTTGTAGTATTTTCTACGTACAAAAGGATTTCATGAATAATTGTTTAGAAATATTTAATTCGCGAGCCATTCCTGATGAGAAAACAAAAAAACGGTTCAATATGACAGATGTAAATTAATTAAAATTTCAAGTATTTATCTTGTAAAAGTTATCTTGTAAAAATGTCAGAAAGAAGAGAAACAGATTTTAACGTAAAGTTGAGAAAACAGTTTATCAGCTAATTCTCTTTTTTTTTTTCATTAAAAATAAATTTTGTAACAAGATCGAGAAGTATTTAAAAATGACAAACATCAAAGCTAGTCGCAAAGGTTAAAATTAAACATATATATTATTTAACATATATTAATTACGATATAATTTATATTAATGTTAAGTAAAAAATAAATTAATGAAACTCAAGAAAAAAATAAATTAATAAAAGAGAAAATACATATAAAGATATATAAAACAACTAAAAATTTTTTTTTACTGATAGGAATGCGACTGAACGACGCGCAGTACTTTCGATTGCCTTTACCGCATACGCGTAAAAAGATGATGGCGATACGTGTGATGCCGCGGGTCGAGAATGCGAATTATTTTCACGTAGCACAAGATTCGATTGCGAGCCTGAATGCTGAAACGAAGATCCGATGTCGCGGTAAAATATTGGAATCGAAGCAAAGTTCGATCGAAATAGCGCTCGTGACATGCAGTGGCTTCGACGGCGTTGCACAAAGTAAGAAGTAAGAAAATATAAAACATCTCTTTGTCGTTGAATAAATTCGAAACTCATAAAAAAATAATTTATCCAATGTTCAATTAAATTTGTAACAATTAAAGTTATTTTTTATTTAATCTAATCTACTTGTATTTTGACTTACAAAACAGTAGATTTTGAACCCAATATTAACATTAATTTCACAGTCCGCGATGCAAGACAAATTACACAGTTGATAGAGTTATAATTGATAAGATGTTGTAATATGTTTCTATTTTCAAGACAAGGAAGGACGCCAAGACGTTTGCGTGGAAACGGAAACCAACGAGCTTCTTGACGATCTTTCATCCTTAACGGGGGAAGATGTTCCATCGATCGTTCGGAACGATTCCGTGAAATTTGCGGAATTTCCACCGCGTGCCGGGGATGATAGTCGAGAAACTGTGCGGAAGGTCTTGCGCGATTCGCAAGAATTGCGAGGCGAGGTGGAGCTTAGCTATGAGAGCGTCGACCGGAAGCGGAGCCGCGGCGATCCGGTCGAGATCGGGGCCGAGGAAAAGTGCGGTAGTTGGTGGAAGGAAGGCGGCCAAACAATTCTGCAGTTTTTCGCCAAGATCCTGGGAAAACGCGATGGAATTGGCGTCAGGGGACCGACGGGTTACATCTTACCTACCGGCAAGCAACCTGGCAAGCGTGTCAAGCGCGTCTCAAGGGGTGGCAAAAGCCATAACGGATGCAGAAGAGACGTCGATAGGGGTATACGCTTGAAGCGAGTCGACAACGGTTACATTGCGAATCACGTACACAGGTATGTAATAGTTTGAGTATACTTGTTTAAACGTTTCTTGAAATATCGGAGTTTTAAATTAAATTTTAATTTAAGTAAAATTTGCCGATTAAAAACCACTGCAGGTTTGAGTAACGTTTGAAAGCAAATGATTACTTATATTTGTAATGAAAGAAATATTAAATTTTATTATAGAAGAAAATTTAATAGGTAGAGGAAAATTGCTAATTGATTTTATCATTAGAGATTGATATGTAAAGGGTCTATAATACGAATTTGAGTTCTATTTAATTTGCAAGTGTTAGAATTAATTATAAAAATGTTCGACGGCTTCTTTGCTCTCGCGAGTTTCACGAATTTAATCAACCAAGTCGTCGCAAACCGTACTTCTTCAAGTGTTACATTACGCAGTTTATCCGATGTGACGCTCGCGCGGATAATTTCGTACGCGTTACGCGACGTGCCGATATAAAAATGCCCCAACGATGCCTAAAATTGAATGCAGGCATGACGCGAAAATGGCTTGTTCTTTTTTTTTTTTTTCCGAAATACGTGCGTACGTTCCGGCCGAATTGATATTCATGCGCCATGTACTCACGCAGGGATGAGAAGAGCCGGCACGCTGTGGCGGAAAATAAGTCGCGTGAGAAGCATCATCATCCCTCGATTCTCGTGCGGCAGATACAGCGAACGCGTGACAAAAATCTACGGGTAATGCTGCTGGAGCAAGAGCTGCGAGCACGTTTGCCCAAAACTGCCGGGAGAGACGGGCGTCTAATTGCGAACGGCGGTATTAATGTTCGGCAATTAAGCAGCCCTCTTTGTTAACTTTTCCGCTGCGAGAAAGCCGGCTCTTCGATAGATCTCAGAAACGCCCCTTAACAACGCTCGCTTCGTTTCTACGTATACGCGAATTTTGCAATTTTTTTTAATAACATCTATGAGATACGTAATGAACTTCGAATTATCGCGTTCGCTCCTAGACGTAGATTAGTCAATCGTGGATGTGATCTCACCAGGCAATACGCAATTCGACATTGCCGCACCTTTCTCAGTCTGCGACGGTTCCCTTTGCACCGATTTGATGTTGGCCTCGTGGAGCATCTCGAGATGCGGATGGCTGCCGATTATTTCCGGCTCAGGCACTCTAATCACGAGCACACCTTCGGGATTCTGCTGCCCGCGGGTTTCGTAGCTAGTTTCTTGCCACCTGTCTCTCATAGGCTGCGGTCGCGTTGTTTCGTCTACGCCCAGAAATACGAGATAGTAACGTAACTTCACGTTTGTCATTAATATGTTCATTTGAGGAAACTGCGCGAAAAATTAATTGGACAACCATGGCCAGGATAATAATCGACGATAGGTAATGAAAGTAATTTTACTTTGTATTTGCGAATGCAGAGTTGAAGATACCTTCGCATGCGTACCTAGTGCCAATCCTTGATCCTGCTGATTTACCGTCGAAGAACACGGCGAACTTGCTTTCCGAGTCGCCGCCTTTTGTTGCTGTTGCTTTGAATTCTCGTCTAAATCCAGTAACACCGGCGAACGCGCGTAATCTTCATCGTTACTCTCGTTTTCGGACTGGAATATAAATTTGTTTTCTCACTATTCTTCTCTGCTATAACGCCCAGACGAAGTTTTAGGATTTTCTCGAACGGTTTCTCTCTTTTTGTACGTTGTAAGAATGGTATACGATACAATTGTGAGATAAATACAAAATTAAAAAGTCAGCGCTGTAAAATAGTTAATTAATATAGATATCGCAAATTATTTTCTTGGTTGAGTCATTTTAACAATGTATTTAAATTCACAAATTGCAATACAACTTTTGAGAAACTAAAGAATAGATGTAAAGTATTTAAGAGATTGAAAATTTATATAAATGTCTTGAAAAATTTTGATCCAAGTACATAGTATGAGAGAATTTTATGTTATATCGATATTTCATACTAAAAAAATAAAAAAAAAAAGAAAAAAAGAATGATGACGGGGTTATCGGTTGCATTATTGAACAATATTGCGGAGTTACATTTTTAGGATAGTATTAGATCACTTCGGTCGCGCTTACCTCGTTTTTCACCGGTTCGGCGCGATATTCTTCCGAATTTTGCTCCATCCCGGACACCCGATCGAGCACAAACAGCACGTCCTCGTTAACCCTGATGTCGCCCATCGACATGTCCAAGAGGAACGACGTGAAAAACTGACGTGAAAAACTGACGACTCTCCCTTCCCGAAGTATCGTAAGGCGTTTGTCGTGCGGCTCTAGCGGCTGGGTTTGTCCTCGGATAAGATGTGGATCAGCCACAGACAGTCGTTATTAATGTTAATTTTATCCGTTTATTAAGTATTCAGGTGTTCCGCGTCAGGGGTTCTCAGTTTGTCACGGCAAGATAAAAAGAGGAGCGCATACGATACCATACGAGCCATGCCCGAAGTGTATCGCAATAAAAAAAGGTAATAAGAATAATAATATTATTAATAACCAAAAAAAATGCACGCTTGCAAGAAAACTGACTTTTCCACAGATATTTTGTGTGGCATTAATCGTTTCTTTTTAAAATTTATTAAATTAATTTATAAGACTAACGTAAGAACGTTTATCAATAACTTGTACGTAAAATTATTTGTACCATGTGTTACTAGATAAAATTTCACCTCGAGTCAGTGATTGGAACAATAGCGTTTAGAGAAAATTGATTAATTATTTGCAGTCGAGTTAACAACTCATTTATACTTTTAAGAAAAAAGAATTTTGCTTGCAACCGTGTTTGATGTTCGCATAAAAAAAAAATTAATATATATAAAAAAAAAAATTATTTCTACCTCCCGAAGGAATTAAATAGATAGCAATGACGGTTAAATATCAATGTCCATACCTGGCGTATAATATTAGCATACGTATGAGAGTCTCTGGGATGATCGGGATAAAAATGGGAGTACAAACATCGGAACATAATAGACGCCCGGTCGATGGAAATACTAATGAGGTGGAACCGTGCAAGTATAACAGATCGTGAAGAATGACGCATACGTGGGCGGAGAGATGCGACGAGAATTACGAATGCGATGAGAGAGGAAAAAAAAAGAAAAAAAAAGAACTTCAAATTGCACGCCGCGCTTTCGTCAGTTTGTAAAACGGATTCGCGCGGATATTGCATACGTTCCCGAGTGATCAAAATTCACACTGACACTGGATATCAAAACTGTAACGCCGGCCGTATCCTGAGAATATTTTTTTGCAAAACGGGTGAGTCCTCTTGTTTTTCCAGATACTTTAATGCGTTTCTTTATAAATAGATTTTCTTTTTTTTTTTTTTATTAAAAAATTGTCAACACAGAGGTATTGAATGCTCCGGTATTGTCGCATCGAGCGCATTTACACGCCCGCGAATGTATATATGCATCGACTGGTATTCGCGATGTATTCTTTATATTCAAAACAGCCCTTTTCAAAATGCAAACTTTGTTTTATTTCCACTTTACCCGAATATCTTTGAACTCGCAAGTCGCGAGATTCTAGAAATAAACGACGACGTTGAGGAGGTCGCATCCGACGCATTTTGACGAGTATCTATGTCTGGAAGAGAAATGGCATATTAAATACAGCGTTTCCAACTTTTTTTTTCGGGATTAAAATGTTTGACGGTGTAAGTGATGCAAATACACACGTGATACTGCGATTCAAAGTGACAGATTATGATTACCGTAAGTCAACGAATAATCTTTCTTTCTGCAGAAAAAATTTGTCAACGCCGCGCGTAATTCCTTGTTAAATGCAAAGTAAATCCAAGGATTAACACAACTCGTGAGACTGTTTAAGAGACTTAGAATAGTGAAAGCAGCCCCTGCAAATTATAACACATAACAAGTACAATGAGATAAGAATTAATAAATAATTTAATGCCCTAGAGAAAACGTTAGAGCTGAAAAGTAAATACGAAAGATTTCGTGCTTTGTATTCTAGAATAAAAATTTTTCTCTGCAATAACGTAAATTAAGCCAATACATATAACAATAAATTAATATTATAGATTTGAAACTTAATATTATAAATTATACAGTTAATTATAATTTTTTTTTTTAAAGATATTAATTCGAGTCTTTTTAATATTAATAACAGATAATAATTTTTATTAAATTGTAGCTATTATTAATTTTTTTATTGTAGTTTGACGTTTGATACGATAATTACCCGTGAAAAATGGTGAGCTAGTTGCTTTAGAATCCCATGTCGCCCATAATTCGCAACCGATAAATGGAATATTGGTAACGATGTATAAAGTGACAACGATAATCATTTGTTTTACAGTATTGATCATCGCCTTGGAAATGACGGGATCTCGAAATCGCTGACAGAAACTGGGTTTATTACTTCTCTTAAGATCAGCAACCCCCGAAATTTTACTGCTCGTCCATATCGACATGCATATTCTCGAGTAAGTATATACGAGCACTATAAAGGGTAACAGGAACTGCGTAACACTATACCTATAATTAAATCCATATATTATATCGCTTAAATTAATCAGTGTTATTACAATTATACGTAAATTAATTAATTAACGTACATTAGTCAATATTAAAAATATACGTAACAAAAAAAAAATAACATGAAATTTATATTTTAAAACAAGATAAAGTGTAAATTACATATGCGAGTGGATATTACCAAGTAATATAAGCTCTCTCGCCGTATTCCTGGTAAAAGGTGGCCCAGCACTCCCAAACGCCGGGCGATATTTCCGTGTACGAGAATATAAAGATCTAAAATTATCAAAAAGACTTGTAATTTGCCGCGGGAATCGTAACGACGCCCGTCACCGTGACGTGTTTGTAAAACTGGGTCAAGAAAAATTCGCGACGCGGCATAAACATATTTATAAGCGACAAGCTCGGTGCAATTAGCGATTTCATAAATTAGCGCTATTGGATTTGCGCGCGCTGTCTGGGCGGGATAAAAATTAATATCTCAAGTAAACCGATCTACCCTCCGCCGCGAGGCAGGGTGGGTTTGCGAGCCGCGTTGGCGGATATGCCGGAATTAAATTTTCAACGGACCTGCGGTACGCACAGCACAGCGGCGAGCACCCACGATCCGTACACCATCATTTTCGATCTTCGAGACGTGCTGCAGTAACTGAAAGGGTGGCAGATGGCATGGTATCTGTCCATCGCGGTCACCGTCAGGATATAGGAACTGAGATACAGGCCGAACGGCTGTCCGTACTTGATCAGTTTACAGACCACCGGTCCACCCTGGAATCTGACGGGCGGTATCGTCAGCTTTGATTAATCAGTCGTCTATATCGCGTTTTTTAATATGAAAGAATTCCGTGATAGAAGCGAAAGGGAGTACGTCGATAAAGCATTAGCGTTCGGTGGAAAAAGCACTCGTCGTTTTATTTGTCAAGTGAATGAAAATGCGAATACTAAGTAGAAAAGTGAAAATACCGATGTCTAGAATTAATCGTAGATTGAGACGAAATTTTTTTTTTTTTTTTTTTGCGATATCTGGAATTAATATCGGGGTTAATTAATATCTGATCAGCGATATTTGTTATTTAAAAACTGTTTGATATATGTCTTTTCTAAATACTAATTTATTGGAATTTTGCTAAATTTACATTTGAGTGGAAACAATATGAAGTACACGTTTACGGTAAATTATTGATTAAAATGGCAGATGAGGTATTGGGCAATGAAAGGCAAACGTTAAAAGAGCTTCTGTCTGGATTAATCCTATCATACATCGTATATCTTGATGGGTAAATATAATTTCCTAGCATCAATCAAAGTGTCAATATCCACGATTATGGAAAAAATACAAAGTGCATACCGCTTTCCTTAAAACCTGTTCTGCTTTTAGAACTTTGAGATGATAAGATTTATTCCCCGTCAAACGCGACATGATTACGTCGCGATATAATAAAATAATAATAAAAAAAAAAAAAAAAAAATTTTTGAGTCTTCTAAAAAATTACGTGTATTGCGAATGTTAGTGTATTCTCAGCTTGAGAATTGGCAATATAATTATATTTATAATACTTTTACTATAAATATGAAACTCGAACGCGATCTCGATTGATAAAATTTTTTTTTAAGTTTTAATGCACATCCATCTGGTTAGAGATAAACGGCACAAGGATCTCTACAATTAATAAAATTATTAGAAAAATGGTTATACGTAGATTGTCAAGTTTAACATGTCAGATATTCTTTTAACGCTTATGAATCGCACGCTATTTTTTCGGACGCGTATTTCTGTTCAAATAAAATAATCGATGCGAGATAAATAAAAGAAATGGCACCGGCGTGTTATCGTGATCGACATCGTAGATGAACAAACGCGAGCTCTTCCCCGTGGTATCGCCGTCTTTGGTATTTACGTATCGGCTAACGAAGGCTCATTAAAGAATCATAAGGTTAGCCGGAATGATGGTGCAGTTTACCTGAACGTTATGTCCCAGGCGAGCTGCGGCAGAATGTCGAGCAGACCCGTCAGCAGGTCGGCCACGCTCAAGTGCAAAATGAAGAGGTACATCCTGGTGAACTTCCGTCGCTGATAACGTCGGCGGACGTAGAGGGCCAGCAGGATCAGAGTATTGCCGACGAGGGTGACGAGGAACATGCTGGTTAGCACGGCAATTTCCCACCTGGCGAGATATTCATCCCTCGCGTCGTTCGGCGGCCACTCCGAGGTTGACGAAACGTTCAAATCGCGCGACATGTCTCCGCGGCACTCGTTTCGCGGGCGGTTTTCCCGATTTACCGTTTTGCCATTTAGACCGGCACTCGCCCGGCGAGGGAAAGGAAGAGGAAAGAAAAAAAGAAAAAAAAGAGAGAAAAAAAAAAAGAAGTGGCAGGGAAAAAAAGAACGTTCAAAGATCGTTCATGCGAATCCGCGCCTGCTACGAGCGCGCGACGCGAAACTCGCGCGCCGGTTGAATATTCATACGGACTTCCGGTTTGTTAACGATAGCATGACAACGCTCGTTCTTCCGCGTGGTGACGTGAAACGTCTTTTCTGCAGAAAGCCGGACATCACGGTACGCTGTCGACCGGGCTCAGATTTGCGGCATCCAGAAACGAAATCAGGGTTTTACTACGCGGGCAGAAAAGCGCGGCTGAATGTCGAGGATCGAAATGCGCACCAACGTAATCCTTAAAACCGCGTAAGCGGTCTCGATGCGCGAGTTTTGCACGCAACGTTGATACTGCGCTCGGTTCGATCGCATCGCACCTCTCTTCGAAGCTGAGGAAGCGGTGGAAGGATTGGCGAGTCCGACTAGGTAGGATATGAAATAAAAAACGGTGCTACGTGAGAGTACATGGAGTTTTATGTATTATAGAAATTATATTTCCGCGTGTGTACAATTAAAATTTGATTCCTTTTGACAGTTTTATATAAATAAATCATCGTAATAAAAAATAAGCATTTTAAGTACTGATCGTATTGATGTATGACGCGACTTTTCAAATTGTCGATTTTTCAGGCAAAAACAAGCACGATGAAATGGAACAACACGAGAGTTATCGCTAAACTGTTGTATGAATAAATGAGAATCTTCTATTTTTGTATTATCAGTAATGTACTTAAGGCCATTGTTACGTGTTAACAAGAAGATGTTATACTAAATTATAGTAAAAAAACTATTACAGTAAAAAAAAAAAGGAAAAAAACTGAATTTATCAAATATAAAGATAATTGTAATATTATTATTCGTTATTTCTGCTGATAATATTACACGTGCCGGTTGCGTCGATAAGGCTTATTTTAAAATAGTGCTTATCTAGATAATAAAACATACAGTGAATATGATTATAATATGATATAAACAGATAATCGATTTTACGACTTATTAATTATGTTAATATAGGTAGAATATTATAATAAAAATCATCGATTCTAGGTCGACAAGCTCTGCTGCATCTGCATGTTATTTGTTACCCGTTCTTAAAGTTAGACATCAAACACGTGTGCGTTTATTTACGGAATAAGCATATTTTTATATTTGCAATCAATGCAACTTGGTTCGCTTTTTTTTTTCTCTTTTAAAAAATAATCGCAGATATATGTAAGACGTCTGCGATCGTCTACGCACTTCGGCGATATCTGTTTCTTACGTTGACGCGTGGAAGTCGAGCTGTAATTATGTACATCAATCGGAGGTAACACTTTTATGATAATTACGATAACACGACGCTGTCTATCCGGTTAATAAAAATTTGCCGCTAACGATCTTATCGATTGCCATGCGGAAGCTAGACTTATATCGATAATTGTGAGACGCGTAGCGCAATCTGCTTGTATCGTCGAAAACAGTTTGTAATTATTTATAAGAGCATTGAAGTACAAGAGCGTTAAAGTGAACGGTGAACTTTTTTTTTTACGAGTTATTTATCGTCATTCATCGTCGTTCAAGGCTTCGTTGAAATTAACGCTTCGCAAAAAAACGTTGCTCTTCGACAATATGATATACGGATCTCGCTAATACATTTTGACTCGCGGCAAAAATAATCGGTATTCCATTTTTTGTTTTCTTTTTGTTTTTAGTGATTATGAATAGATACTCTTTATGAATTCATACGTCACATTCTAAGCTAAAAGATCTTATCGTTGCTCGATTAACAAAAAGTTTTTATATTTTTTTTTATATCGAGTATTACGTGTCAGCTTAAACTTATTTGTTTGTGTCGGCGTAATCATGAGAAATTACGTTGTTTATATTTTTGTGCAGTATATAAAAAAAAATTAATTGCCAATTTACATGGCGCGCTTTTAGCCGAAGAGGCACAACATCTTTTTGCAAACGCATTTTAATATCGACCGCACAGACAGGTGCGCGAGCATGACTTGATGATTGACTCGCGACTGGGTGGCTGTAACCGTATAATTAATTAGCGAAACGCAATCTCGATGTAAATGCGTTCATGTGCGTCGGTTAATGATCGTGCGAGCTAAGCGTGATCGCGACAGCTTCGAACGTTTGTTTGATCAAAGTGTACGTGCGGCTCGCGAGTTTATAATGCGCCGTATGGCATTGAATTGTTAAACAGTCCACTTAAATAGACATATGTGACCTCTGTATTTACGCGGGTCGCGAAAAACGTGCCTGTTGAAAGATCTTGATACGCTACAATTGCAAACGATAGCGCAAGACGTATTTAAAGCCAAGACATGTATCCGCTCTTCTCTCATGCTGATAATTATCGTTAGGAAATTTAGAATTCAATAGAAAAAAAAGAAAAAAGAAAAAAAAAGAAAAGAAAAAGAAAAAAAAAAAACTTGGAAGCTGCGGCATATGCCGGAAGCTGACGTTCAGAAGCGTCATTTTATATAAAGATATCGCTGCTCGCGATTCGTGACGTCGCAGCATCCCTTCGACGGGTGTCGCGCGTAATCGTCTCGAGAAGGCAATCAGATGACCGTTCGATTCTCATAATTTATTCAGCTACCGTTCACCGAAGAGCACCGGGATCGCGCGATATCTCCTGCGTTTCTGCAGCCGGGCGAATACGGTGCTTCCGTGCCCGGACCGGTCTTTTCGCCGGCGCAGCAAGTAAAGACGTTTATCATTGTCGACGCCGCTCGTCGCCACGACGTCGTTCTCGGTTATTACGGGTTATGAGCGTCAGCGGAGGCGTGCCGGACCGGTCGATATGAAGGGAGAAAGTGATGACCTCGACGCGCCCGCGCTGGAAAAGCTTCATAAAGTAAATTACTATGTGCCGCACGTACATCTTATGAGGATTAAGGAGGGACGTATCAAGAAAGACCCCCGCCGTCGAGGTCGGCGCCTTGGTGGACTTGGTTCGCCACCCCCTTCATTTCATTCCCAACGTAGTCGGCCGGGATGCTTGAAAATCACGATGCTTCCTCCGGCCGGTGTATCCCTCCTCCCCCTTTTTCCCCCCCGGCTGTACGTCCGCCGATAAAGAGGGTGGGCCGAGGGCTAGGGGCTGAAACTAAGCGGAGTAACTCGTATAGATTACAACGTTAAGCGTCTGATAAATTTCATGTCCGGGGCCTCATTGGAATTTTTCTCGCGTAAGGACGCTAGAATTTTGCGAAGCGCTCGCGGCTTTATTCCCTCGCCGAGGATTTGCGACGTCCGCATGCAAGACATCTTCTTTACGTCAGTAAATTCGAGCAATTTATAGTCTGTCCCATTGCCATTAAGATGCAGACGAAAGATTTGAATAAACCGTGCGGTTGAACTCGAAGTAGAAAATGTTCGAGTTTCAAGTTGGAATGGAGCTGACGGTCCGTCTGTTCGATTGAATAGAAAGCCCGTGCAGCTGAATTGTTCGGATACCGAGATAAATTCAAGCAAAAATAATGCACGAAGGTGAAAAAGAAAGTTAATGAGTTTTATTTACTTTTGTTTTATTTTAAACTCGCGAAACACGTCAGATCTAAGGAACCGAAGAGTTTAAATTGGTGGAGTGTCGCTTTAGATTTAAACAATTTGAAACGTCCGGAAATGCTTTTTCATATTTTTGTTTACCACCGAAATTGCTGATTTACATAAAAAAAAAAAAAGCGATATTTATATGCACGTTAATATTTATTTAATTAAAATAATTCAGATAAAAAATTGCTTAAATTCAACTCGATGTATAATAGAACCAATTTTATATAAAGACAGCATCACAAGATTATTGTATATTAAATTAAAACTGGAAGAGCTTTTTAAATTGTCGTCCCGATTACTCGCGAACAATAGTCTAGCGCGAGCAACTGTTCGAGTACTCCTCTTTCTCTCCTGTTCTTTATGCGACGTTTTTAAAGTGAAACGTCGAAGGGAATAAATATATACATCCTCTGCCTCTTTCCGCGTGAATGTTATTTCACGACAATAGCTTTGAAAGCTTAAGTTTTATTAGTTTCTGCATTAATGCTGCAGAAAGTGAGCCGTGATAAAGTCGAAGTTTCATTTATAAGGAGTTTCTGCCTTGTTATAACGTAAATATCATTAGCTACCGGACGGCCGTATCGATGAGCGTGTTTCGAATATTATTGACAACGAAAGTTAGCCAGACATTACGTTTGTCACGCTTAAATGACACTAATCTAAGTATCGCGACGCCCGCGAATTATTGATAGCACTGTCCGATGTGACAAAGTTTGACGTCCAGCACTTAAGTACACGTCTCGAGGCAACGACCGTGCTATCTTTTGTTTCGCGCCGCTTAATTTGCTCACAATGGCGTTTAGATAGAAATCCAATAAATCAAATTCGGCCTCTTTGTCACGTCCGTCCACGGCGAACGTCGAACGTTTGTCTTTACTTTAACTCACTGGCAAAGTACGGTATAGACCCTTTTTTTTCTCTTTCTTTTTTTCTTTTTTTTTTTTTTATTCCACGCACGCGGATTATCACGATCTTAACATTTTACTTCCGCTGCGCGAGACGCGGCCCGAGACTCGGGGTTTTCATAAGACATAATTAATTGCAAATACGAGGAAGGGTACGCGAACGTAGTAAAGGTGACAGCGGTGGAAGAACTAAAGACGACGGCAAATATTGACAGATAAAAGAAGAGACCGGACCGGAGGGCTCGCGACGTGGCTGTGTGTGCAGTTTAATATTAAAGCTAGACTTTCTTCCGCCACCCTCGGAATTTGCCGGGGCGCGCGCTCGTTTGTATTCTCTCCATTGAACTTGGGCGCGTACTCAATACGCGATTGCCCCGTAAAACTTTTAATTACGGAGACTGGAATTAATATCGCGCCGTGACGGCAGCTATACGTATATAAAATGATTGTTAGACAGATTATAATAAAGCAGCGTATTCCCGTGTCGCCGGCTCGATTATTGATCGTCCGTACGGTTATACGGCTGGCTTTTCAGTCCGTATATTTCTGCTAGAATGCACAATACTTGGACTATTGCGTCTATAAACCGCGTAATCGGCCAACAATTTAGACGGCACAATTATAACGACTCGCCGGCAATTAACAAATATATTTTAGAGCCACGGGAACGTTATAATTAATTTGTACCAACTTTGATGAAAAAGGTATATTCTTTTTGGTTGGCCACAAGTAAAACATTTTAATTAGTGGAGGAAAGTACTTTTATTTAATTTTCCTCTTGCCTTTTCATAAAAATCTGTCGAGCGGTTTTCTATCATGTTTCCTTCCGTCTACCTTGCTTACATCTACGATCAAGCATAAACATTGCGCCGTTACGAAGTTTCCGAGAGATACTCCTTATAAATGAAACTTACTTGTCCCATGGGCTTCAATTTCAAACTCAAATTAGTGATTAAAATTACCAAGAAACGCGCGCGCACACGCACATGCTCACACACACATAAACACATGAAGATGAAGGGAAAAAGAGACAGAAAAAGACAATTATTTCTTATTTCCGCGTTGTTACGTTAGCTTTTTTATCTAAAAAATCATTGGTGTTATTCGTGAATTAGATGTTAATCGTGAAAAAATATACTCGAGCGTCAAACAGGACGATCTCCTATTTTGCAGCAAGACGCCTCGAGCTCGGCAAAGTCATAAAAAATCGTATTCAGAACTCGGAATCGAGATCAACGCATCAGAAAATCAACGCGAGAAGGCGACAGCGTTCAGTTGAAGATTCGACCTATTGCTGTCTCACTCGCTCACCGCGGTTCTCTCTGTTCCTCCAAGGCCCGAAATCTCTAGCGACCATATTAGTTTCATTGCGGAGACCCGGGCGTGAGGACGTTATGCTAATCACTCCGCAATTACTCGTATTTTTCGACCGCGGATAGGAAGCTTTCGCATACATATAAGTGTCGACGTTGTCGACTCGGGTATGGACAATCATTTTCTGCAAGCTAGAACTATCCCAATCGTCGTTCTGGGCTCAGTTTCGTGCATCAAAAAAGTGCTCCGGAACAAGGTTACGTTAGCAAGCGGAGCGCACCGAGCGTCCGACGTGAATTGCGCCGCGCGTTCGGCGTTACCAACCTGCTTCAATTGCCACCTGCTTCAGCGACGTGCATTACTCGGACATTTCCGAGCTCCGGCTCCCATTACAATTTTTTTCGGCAAGTTCCGGTAACTGCAATTGCGCGGGAAGAGCGGGCAGAGAACCGTACCTCGCTCATCTTCTTCGTCGCGGCCGGGATTCTCATCCAGTTTCAAAACGAGTGACTTGAGGAACTTGAGGAAGATTAAGTGCGCGGGAAACATTTCGTATCGCGATGCTCGTCTCGTTCGCCGCTACGGTGCAAATTATCGGGGTCGTTCTATTCCGCCGACGAGAATCAACCGAAGAATCAAAGGAAAGTGACTCTTGGACTTCGCGGCCAGTTTCTTGTGACGGGATCGAGGACAATCCGATGGAAGTAAGCAACGCCGGGAATGATCGTTCGTCGCGCTTCTTAAGTTAAATCGTAAAATAATCGCCGCGATAATCCACCGTCGTTCTTTCGGCCGTTCGTCTCTCGAGTGTTAGTGATTGTGATTATAAAAAAAAAGCAGAGCAGTGTAATACAGAGTCTAGTGATGTGAAGTGCTGCAGTACATCAGGATAATTTGGATTACTACCACGAAGGACAGGCAGGAAGGAAGGAAGGACAGGAAGGAAGGACAGGAAGGAAGGACAGGAAGGAAGGAAGGAAGGAAGGAAGGAAGGACAGAAAAAACTCTACCCTAACCTAACCGAAAGCTACAAATGTAAGTAAACCGGCAACACGCCGTATATTACTCAATCATAATTAATATATAAAATTTATTATCATCGATTAATGTCCTCTAATTATAATAACGCGCGCAAATTGTTTCTTCTGGCATCAATAAAATCCGCGCGCAGAATCGATCGGTGGAATTAAAGGACGTTTCTCGCGCCTGCAAAGATGTCGTTTACGTATAACGAAGCGGAAGCGTAACATATGTCGACCGTACGGAAACTCGAATACGGTTACTATGATTTCACGCAGTTACGGGGGGAGAGATGTGACTAATTAGATAACTCCGCCGAACTTCACGTGTTTTAATAATTTCAACCGAGATTCAATAGGGGAAGCCCGCGCAATAATAAGCACGCTTATATTCGCGTTCCGGTTGATGACGGATCTCGTGCTCGCACGCGAGGCAACTAAATTGGCCAAAGTTACTGTGAATTTCACGCCCCGGTGTAAAGCAGCTCAGAAGGAAAATTAAAGAGGATGCGACTGTGTGCCGGGGCGAAGCACGCAAGAAGCGGACGAAGAAAACGTAGCGCTGTAATTTCGCGCTTCGTAAGCTCCTCTAGACAGACCACGACGTACTCGCTCGCACGACGTACTCGGCGTCGGACCCGGCAAAAACCGGTTTAGTAACCGAGGTTTAATTGTCTGTCTTCGAAGGTCTAATAGCTCTCTCTCTCTCTCTCTCTCTCTCTCTTTCTCGCGCCTGTCTTAGTCAGATAACGAAGAAATTAATTGTAAATCGCGGACGCCCGTGATTTCTTTTCCCCGCCGAGCGCTTGCGGAGAAATTAAACGGACGGGATCAACATTAATCAGAACAATTGAATTAATTATTACTCAAGTTATACAACTTACATTATTAACGAGATCTCGGCTACACTGCGCTGAAAGAGATAATTAAAATCAAAGCGCTGTTAAAGATGGTTTAATTCTCCTGAATACGTATATAATTATTTGTAGAGCATTATAATTGTATTTTATAAGTCGTGCCCTTAAAAAAAAAAGAAAAGAAAAGAAAGAAAAGTAAAAAAAAGAAAAACGGAAAAGAAGAAAGATCAGTGTCGAAAGAGAATTCGGAAGCGTACGCGAAATGTAGTTAATAAAGGTACTTCGTCATATTTCCAAGGGCTCTTGAGTTTTCTTCCAAATGTTTACGCAGCACCGAAGCGAGCAGCGCGCAAAGACGACAACGTGTTGTACGTGTACGCTTTAAAACGACAACATTTCTCGCACAAGTCAGGAACCAGAGAGACACATCACTATTAAACTCTCCGTCCCGAGTTAGACAAAAATGTGTATACGCGCACGGCTTGCTCTTGTTAAGCGTGCAATAGGCAGCCCGGGGACGCTTAGTCCGCATGGGGCAACAAAACACACGGGAACTTCTAGGGAACTTCCGACCGTGGCTTGAAATCTTGTTAAATAATTTAGCTCTTTTGTGTACCCTCCTCCAGCCTCTTCCTCAAGCTTGCTGCACGCCCGGGTTCTCTAAATGTAAAATACGCATGACTAAGCTCTTTATTGTGACTTGATATCCCATTTGCTGAAAGCGCTCTGTTGCAATTGGGATTAATAATCTCTCTCTGTATCGTGGACTCCCTTTGCCCCTTTGTCCCGTTATGCCGCCGTCGAAAACTATTACGTGGCCGAAAAAAAAAAATAAAAAATTCGCGTAGCTTTGACAGAGACGTACTTAGAAGAATTTTATAGCATAATGGATGCACTTCACTTTTAAACGATTTTACGCGAGCACGAATGTCCGCTTCAATCAATCCAATAAAATTAATTCAACGAATGGAAAATAGGCGCCGGGCTTGTAAGTTGATAGTATATTTTACAATAGAAAATATTTTATTATTCATATGTGAGATTCATACGCCGCTGCGCATCGCTTTTATTTCTTTATGAAGCAGATAAAATGTCGGAAAATAGCAGCACGCGCGTCTGTAAAAAATCATTCTTTTTTTCTCCTTCCGCCCAGCATTCGAGATTTCCGCGAGATGCGAAAGAACTCGCGGAAGTGGGCTGGTTTAATTGAAGTTCGCGCGAGTTTAGTCGCGCTAAAAGGGTGCTAACCCCGCGAGGCAGATGAAGAAACGGCGGCTGACGTCCGCGAATAGCGGAGGTGACATAAGGGCCGGGCGCAAATAAGGGATGAACCGTCTCTCAATGGGAGTCGCGGTTCGTCCTCGTTGCATTTAAGTATAAAGTTACTAATGGATGTAGCGGGGCGCGCGACACAAACAGCTGGTGGGTATAGCTGATGACAAACGCGGTTAGCGGGCGACGGCGCGACTCGTTGGTTAGAAAAGCGGAAACAGCCAAGTGCCGTACGACCCATTCGTCCACTTGTAATCTTCAAGTATCGCGCTGGTATCGGCGAGTTACAAAGGCTCGGCGGCTTACCGCGAGATTTTTTTATCGCGCCAAACGTTAGCGTTTCATTTTCCGCCGCAATCACGCCGCGAGCCGATCAAAGGTCGAGAGTGCCACGCGGGGGATATACGCGCATGCATTTGAAGCCTAATTTGAAAACTGGCGCAAGTCAAATAAAAATTATTCCGCGCGCGGGTGCATATATATCTGAATTTAACGTGCGTTTATCCTCCGTTATAACTTTGCCGTGAGATTCTTCTAAAGTTCTCGGTGGTACGGTGGGCGGGGTTAGGGGGAAGGAGGGGGAGGAGAAAACTTTTCCGCCGGTAATTTCGCAGTACTTTGAGCGGCACTGCATTATTGCTACTCATACGCTGCATTCGCGGAACCGCGGTAGGAAAGTTACCCCCGGGTAATAGGAGCGGCCGTCTATTAACAATTCCGTATATACATTTTTGGGTCACGAGTAGCAAGATAGAGACTGCGGCGCTATTACGCCAGTCCGCCCGTTGTGGCGTAGATGCACTAAGAAGCCAGTACCGACGGGCCAAAATGAGCCCAACACCCAAGCCTAAGCTTCATTAAGAACTTACTCGACCGTCCAATGGCCGTGTTTGTTCACTGAAGTTCCGGCGACGTGGTAAGGGTCTAATACATGTTTACACACGAGACGACGACTTTACGTCGTTGTCCCGCCATTTACATTATCCGACGCGGTGGCCGCTCACATTACGGTGTAAGCCGGCGTTCTTTAAAATTTAATTACGCGACCGCGGCCGACTTTGAATGAATCTCCCGTGAACTTCGAGTAGGTGTGGCGCTCTCATTACGGGTCTTAAGAACGCCTAAGAGCTTCCATTATGTAAGATTTTTTAAGTACCGGCAAAGAGAAAGGAGGACAGGAAAGAGAGGAGGGAGGAGAGAGAGACGGAAAAATTAAGTTGCCGCGGCGTCGCTAAGTACGCTTAAGCGTCCGTAAGGAAAAATGGAATAAGAGCCACATCTCAGCTTTTTCGAAGTCCTTAACAAGCGCCGCGAAAAAGGCCGTCGCACAAGGTGCTCGATAAATTACGCCCGCGTTTCGAAATTCCTGTCCGACGTTCGCGCAAGACGGAAGAACGAAGCGATTAATGAGAGCACCCCGTCCGCCCCGCCCGGGTCTTCGCGCGGGAATCGCGAGAGCCACGAAGACGGCGCAATCCAATGAAACTGTCGTTTACGTATACGTGAGCGGTGTGTCGATGCCACCGATCGTCTCGAGATACATCGATCACCCCTCTCAGCTTCCCGCGTCAAGATTCCATCGAAAGGTGAAAACCCCTTCGCACCCCTTCGATTATTAGCGGAGGCTCGATTCATTCGCTTTTCTTTTTTCGAAGTCTATATAGATTTTTTTTTTTATTTCTTTTTTTTTCTGATTTTTAACGAATTGTATGGAGGCAAATAAAATTCTATTTGCACGTGTATGACGTTGCGATTGACGACTGGCGAATATCTTTACAATCAATGATTATTTTTTGTCTGTAAGCTTTATTTCCGGATTTTCTTTGTAAAAGTTATTGAGATTTTTGCGTTGTATAAATAGCCGCGAGCGCATCCGCGGTGACGTAGTTGAAATTGCTCGATAGCTATCCCCCAAAGGAAATTTTCATGCGCGAAACTCTTTCCCAGTAATTGAGTCAATATTTTCTCCCTGACGTTGAAAAAGTTTTAATCGCCTTGTCGGGTGCACCTGAAATCGATAGCGACAAAGACTCGGCAATATCGTAATCGTGCTAGAAAAAAAAGAAAACAAATCTTTAATTTTAATAGATATTTTTAAAGCGGATTTTTAATGTACTTAGAATTGATTTTAATATATTCCTAAGAGAAAAAAAAAAGATAACGCAAGCTTGCGTTGCATCGAGCATAATATATGAAACAAAGAGAAAAAAAATTTCTGAAACCGTATCTTGAAGCTTGCATCCAGAGAAGTTTTTAGAAGTTAATATTATCTCTCAACCGACTAAAATAATAATCCCTTTATTTTTTTTTCTTTCTTTTTTTTTTTCGACGCCGGTAACTTTCTCAATTCGCCAACAGACGGTGAACTTTGTAACCTTAAATGTAGCCGTGTCACAAACATTCTGCAAAACCATTGCAAAACAAAGTTAACAGCGCGGCCTGATTAATTTTTAATTTAAACTGAATGTCTACATCCGAACAATGAGCTCTGGCTTATTTTTCATATCCGAACGATCGCATAGATGTCCCGAGTTCCGGGTTTGCATATAAAATTTTAAGAGAGAAGCAAAAAATTAAAAAAAATTTATTTCGTTAATCTGATTTTGCAGCTAATTATTAAATCGCGCAGATTAAATATGTTTTCTTAACTTGTGACTAGCTTGGTAGTAGCCATAAATTATAAGAAAGTATTTAGTGACTGTCTCCAAAAAATTAAGTTGTCATTAAAAAAAGAAAACAAAATCTGTCTAGTATCGATCGTTAAGTCACCGTCCAGCGCGGACCCATGTATCAAAATAGATATCTAAACGTTTTTGTCCGCGTACTTGTTTACTGTTTTGGTCTGACCTTACGCAACGCTCGCTCGACTGCCGAAATCGCCGGGCAATCCGGTTCTTGCCGTCCGCTGCCCCCGCGTCTTCCACCTCGCGAACTTGGAATGCGAGGACCTGCCGGCCAGATATAAACACACGCACTACTTACTTACACTACCGCGGCGGTCGACTGCCGAATTCGCCCGGCAAACCGGTTCTTGCTGTCCGCTGCCCGCGCGTCCTCCACCTTGCGAATTTTCGAGCGCAAGGTGCCGACTAGATGTCAACACACGCACGTACTCACACTACCGCGGCAATCGGCGGACCCGGCGCCAAGCGGTCTCGGCAGTCGAGATAGATCGCGTTGAGATAGATCAACACGTGCAATAGACTAGTACGCGGCGAAAAACGTTTAGATATCTAGCTTTTCTAGCTCGTTATTAGTTAGTAACAATGAGTGTTAGATTTCTGGCTCAGTGCTGGACAGTTTTGGCGAGCTAATTATTAGGTAACGGTGGGAATCAATTTCCACTCGGGTGCGTCTTATACATAATTAACATTTTCCACGCGCGCCTCGACAAGGGCGACGATGGGGACTCGATATCGCGAAGGGGTTAGATTAAATCGAGGACGATTAACGTTCAGTTCGGGCGGCGCTACGTAGGATTGTAGTAAATGAATCACCGGGAATCGTATACACCGGTATTATGAACGACAAGGGGGTGCGTTACACGCTCGTTCGCCACCGCAACGAGCGACACGGGCAGAAGCGTGCTTGTAAATTTGACCGCGATATATTCGCGGCAATGGTGGAGCAATCAGGTGACAGCGTCGCTCGTCTGAACGTAATAAACGATTTAAGTTGGATCCATTGTCGATTCGACTGCCGCTTCTCGCTCCTAAACAGATCTCGTGTTCGATTTCACGCCGATCGTGTTGCGATTTATATCTAAGCTTTTTTTTTACACATGCCCATATACGTTCTGTCTACACATATTTTTAATATTGCTCAAAGTAGCAAAAAAGAAAAACCAAAAAAAAAAGAAATATAGGTACGTTTGTAAATGCGAATAGCTTTCGCGCCGACATTTCGGCGTCGTGCATCTTGCGTCTGGACCGTTTACAAAACTTTCTCGACTACTGCACAATACGTTTCTCTTCGCGGGCGAGAGAAGCGCGGTCGCGATGATATACTCCTCCGAAAACACTGTGCATCCCGACATCGGTCGGCCCGTGTCGAGTGCATGCATGCACAGAAGGGCCTAACATTATATATTTATACTCGTAAGCCAAGCGTTTCCTGGATATTTACGACAGATTGTCCAGTTAAGCGGCTTTTACAGTTCCGATATTCTCGAAAGAGTCCGCATTCGACGAGTCGTCGCTCGCCAACGCTCACGCGACGTGGAAAATATATATTTTTGTGCGACGGGGTAGCGCATAGCGAGCATTACGCGTTCGTAAAATCAATCGCGTAGTCAATATCGCGGCGATCCGCCAACTTAGCGATAACAGCCGGCGTTGTAACGACCGTGCGGTTGTCGTGGCTCGTGAAACAAAGGGAAATTCCACGTTTCACAGGGAACGGTACTTCTGTTCAAATATGACGACCATTAGTCGTTACTTGAGGCTGTTTGTACTCGAGCGTAACATCGATAATGACATCGATATCGGCGTCGCGGAATGCATGAGCAAAGGTTGGCTTATATGTACTCGCATGTCGAATATAATGCGGAAAACATGGTGGAAATAGATAAAAATAGACGAAAATGAAACAGACAACCTTTTCTCTGCCTTTTTTTTCTTTTTTTTTGCCAGGTAAATTTTTGCAAAAATTTTTAATCAAAATATTACGATTATAAATATTTTACTTCTCACCTCGCGCGATTGTAAAGTCGTGAATTATCATCGTTCGCCAATTAAACGAAATAACGAGGTTTATCTTGAGGAAACGCGAATTGTTTTAGCTTTTGTGATAAACTATATAATTGCTATTGCGGGATTAATTATCGATAACGAGACGTAGATAAGACAAAGTGGCAATCTTCGTTGTCTCGACATGTTTGCCGCGAAAGTGGACAATCCCGCGATATTACGTGGCGAACGGCGGGACCGTTTGTGTTCTTCGTTATTGCGCATTCATCCTTCGTCGAGAGAGAGAAACGATGAACGGCAAGAATACGTCGCCAACAGTATTCTAGCAGCTGTTATTAATCCACTTGTTTGTCACAGACGCTTATCTTGTACGATTCTCTTCATCCCTTTGCGGATATTTCCTCTTCTTTTCGTTACTTGCAGTCCTACGCGTTGTACTCCCGCCAGTTTGTTCGCGGCGATTACAGAAACGTTGCATTTACATCCCGGAACAATTCCTTTTCTGTGGTATCTTCAGCAAATTTATGACAACCGTGGTATCATCTTGCGTGCCGTATCGCGTGTATCTTTTTATTTATCGTTCAAACAGACATTTACGCTCATATTACGTACATTGATAAATATTCTTTTTTTTTTTTTTCTTTAATTGAATAATTTCAGTTGTTAAAGATTTTAATAAAATTTATGTGATCAAAGAGTTACACGCGGTATTTGCTGTTTTTATCGCATACAATTTACACCTTTTTATCGTTACGTTTGTTACCATCGGTCCGCGAAATCGCAAAAAGAAAAAAAAAAGTGTCTTACTTGATTAAAGCACGGGTGAAGAAGCGTTCTCGCACGATTTAATGGCTCTCCTTGGTGCAGTAAAAAGATTAAAGGGGTTAAAGAGAAAGGACATATGGCCAGTGCACGTTTTTTGGGGACCAGTGGACATATTTATTTCTCCACCCTTTATCTTCGCACGCTCCGGGCACCGATAGCCACAGGACGTTCTGAAGCGGCAGACTAGCCGTAATCGATCGGGTCGAGCCAGTGATTAGCGTGTAATCGAATAAGGCCGAGCGATCGTCGATTAGCGATAACCGATAGCCATCCCGTTAGGTAACCGATAAATTGCTGCACACACTCACGTACTAACATTCACGTGCTGCTCCGGGTTGCTGTGTAACCCGAATTGAAGGCGGAAGAGAAGCGGAGGAGAGAGAGAGAGAGAGAGAGATAGGGAGAAAGAGAGCGAGACAGAGAGATAGATAGATAGAGATAGAGAGAGAGAGAAGGGCACCGAAGTTGGGACCCCCTCGGATTCTATAGCGAAGCTGTAAGTCGGCATCCGACGACGGAGCAGCTGCTGCGGGTGCCCCGTTTAATATTCCGCCTAATTCAGCAAATAGCAACGCAATGGGACGCAAGGATCTGGCGATGGATTGCCCGAATTGTTCCCGCTCAACGCTTTCGCATTTACGTCTCGCGAAATG
The DNA here is from genome assembly GCF_019399895.1 of Cardiocondyla obscurior. Taxonomy (NCBI): domain Eukaryota; kingdom Metazoa; phylum Arthropoda; class Insecta; order Hymenoptera; family Formicidae; genus Cardiocondyla; species Cardiocondyla obscurior. The sequence goes on from NC_091869.1 coordinate 7,016,594, forward strand.
GACATCACCCATGGTGTCAAGATTGATATTCAGGTGTAAACCAATGAATCGCTTGCCAGTTTTGATGGCAATGCAATACTCGAACTACGTTCGAAATATTGCCTGTAATATTAGGAAAAAAAGATATTCGCGAATATCTCGAATATAGTAAATCAATCTTTTGCATTTATTTTAATTTTTTTAAACACATATTTTAACTCTCTCTTTCTCTTTCTTCATCTATTTATCTAACTAATATCGTACCTATCTATCTCATATATTTTTTTAACGAAGTAATGTGAAAAATTCTATTCGTCGCGATGGAGTTTCCTCGGGATGCTTCGACTGACAAAAATTGGTCTACACTTTAACGCCCGCAGATTAACAGAAAATTTATCACGACGATTTATATACGCGCGGTTTAAAGGGCGAACTCGCGAAAAACAGGGTAAAAAACGAACACGACGGGCCGGGATACACCCTCTTACTCCCGGGCGCGCGGTCCGTTATGGAGAAACCTGTAAGAAAACAGGAAACCGACTAGCTCACGCTTCTTCGACGCTTCTGGTAAAAAGGAAGGAAAAGTGCTGCCAGGGGAGAATTTCAGTTCCTTCTGTTTGCTGTCCCTAAGGGACGCGTAAGAGGGACGACGGTTAAACGTTTCACGTCGACAGTTCTCGCGCAATCCACCGCATTTATTGGTAGGACGGCGTTATTTTGCCTGTTATCGCGAGCATTATGACGTAAATGTGTATTATATTGCCTGACTTTAAAGTAATATCGCTATTCATGGAGCAAAAATGGATGTTATTTCTACCGCTGCTTAGCATTTTATTAAAATATCTCTAACTTTTATTATTTGGTTCTCGTACCAATCTCCTCCACTTTATTCCAATAAGATTTTCTGAATCGTAGGAATTTCTAGCTCTTATATTAAAACGTGCCTTATTTCTTTTTTTTTTTTTTTTTCTTTTTACTTATTCTTATTTCTATAGATGTAGTGGCTAATAAATACGTAGGGTTGCGTGTGTAGCATCACGGCTCAAAGGAATTCACTTGTAAATTCACGTCGCGAGATAATGGCAGGAGCAGAGAGACGACAAGGCCACACGCTGTAATTCCGCCTCATTGTTTCCCAAGCACGGCGCCGGCGGCAGCCGATGGAAATTTAGTTTTTTCCCACACCCCTTTCCCCCAGTCCCACCTTCTCCCTCGCCCGGCCTCGTCGTTCCTCTTTTAAACTTCATCTTCCTCGCTCTCTTTTCGTTGCACTGCTGGCTGATCTGTGTGGGAACAACTATTAGAACTAGAACTTCGCACTGTCGATAGGTCAATATTTGAAATTCATATATCAAGAGAAAATAAAATCGAAAAAAGAAAAGCGTATATTCCGTTTGCATCCAAATATGTAAAATTGCGACGGCCGAAAAAGCTTTATTACATTTTAATTCTGAAAACGAAGAGAGGGTGAACTTTTATATTTTTGCCAAGCGCATCGGAAACTGCAAATATAAATATAGCTAGTTACAATGTGCTATCGGGAGACCGAAAACGGGTAGCTAAAGGGGGCTGAAGGGGATCTATTCTATCCGGCGGTTCATATCTCACCTCCTCGTTGCATATAAATTTTCTTTCCCTCCCACGCTCTCTCTCTTTCTCTCTCTCTCTCTTTTGCCCTGAGCCACTTTTTCCTTTTCCTCGAATTTCTCTGTACGTGTGCGTCGGAAGAGCGGCACGATGTACCTACGACGAAGGCGATGCGATTTGAAATTCAACGACGCCGGACGCGACGCGGGTTGCGCCGCTCGTCCTTCTTGTGTCGGACCATTGTTCTGTTGCCACAGCTGTGGGTACCAAAGCTATCGCGTGTCCTCGCGAGATGTACTATCCTTCCGGTTGGATTCCGCGGGACTGCCGTTACCGAAGTACAAATGTTGCTGGTGTCGCTCGGACATTTCGTGCGCGTCGTCGAACGAGTCCTCGGGGAATCGAGCATTAAGAAGCTTCAAGCATGCAAATGACGCAAAATGTATGAATCAAATTTTAATCATTCAAGAACTACGACATGGATTCACCTCCGAAGCTCGCTTATTTATTAAAATGCATTGCAGCTTCTTTCGATAACACATCCGGAGTTTCTTCGTGCACGTTCGTAATGGATAACTTTCCTCCTTCGCTGCTTAAAAGCTAACTTCATCGCCATTTTCTGCTCATATCCCCACTGCGCTGAAGTTTTCTTTTAGGGAAGGGCGTTACTCACGTCACTAAAAAAAGTTTTTCAGAAATTTATAAGATATGAAATGGTATGGACGTGAATGTCTTGCGCCATTATTTAATAATGCACTCGTCTTAAGTAGCTTTTCATAGCTTGAACGGTCTGTAACAATTTAAAGTATCACACACCATTAAAATTGTTTTATAATTAACGATAATTTTAATTAAAATCTGTTTAAAGTAAGTAAAATTTTATTATGGGAAAAAAAAATATATATTTGCGCTATTCTTTCTCACTTATATATCTTTACATAGTCGTTAACGTATACAAGATTGAAGATTTTTCAAGTTCTTAAAAGCATAGTTAATTATTAATTTTTCAATTTTTAAAGAGGGTCCGCGTTCTTCTTGAAAACATAAATTAATAAAAAATTCTGTTCCAAATTTGTGACTTATATCTCCCGCGAGAAATCACCTGATTATGCTTTCATTAATATGCATGCATGACCTTTCAAAATGTTAATTCTGATTGATGCTATTAATCTTCACCCTGCCCACACAATTTCCACCCTGCAAAGACTTTGAATTTCCAATCGTCCGCGTCGTTTGTTCATTCGTTGATTTACAAGGATCATTTTTGATACCGGAGTAGTCACGTACGGGCGGCAAAATAAATTGCAGCGTGACGTGTAACGTTTCTTTCGTCATCATAACCGGCCGAAGCAGAACTCTTTTCTTCAACTTCGAGCTTTATTGCATTAGCAATGCAACGTCGATCGGGTGGTGCGCTGGGAGCAGATGGTCTTTCGTGATATCGTATCGTCTTATCTAACGTCCTTGGCACGAGTTACCGTGCAAACGAGATTAAGGATAACGAGGACGAGAGTAAGAATGGTAGGGAGACGCACGAGGTCGAAGGGGGATGAAGGAAAGGCAGGGAAGCGAGACGGTTTTCTTCGGGCGGTACATCTTCAGCTACATAGTTACTAAAGTTAATGGAAAGAAGTCGAGGCAGCTTCTCGCGCATTAACAATTCGAAAGGCCCCTGTTCCCTCTTCCCCGCGAGCCTCGCCTCTCGCCCTTAGCTTTCTTCTCCTTGGCTTTCTCGTCAAAGTCGCGCACTGCTCGCCGTAAAATTCCCATTCGAAATGTAGAAAGGCAATCGCGACGGCACACTTCGCCTCTCTCCTCACCGGTTTAGCACCGTTTCGCGTTTCGTTAGCGCCGTAATGGCTGATGAATAATCCCCCGGCAAATGAATTAAGAAAAAAGATGTCGCCGAACGGGTCACGGCTTCCTTCTCCCTTCCGTCGCCGACGGTCGGTTTCTCTTACCCTCTTTAAGTTATAAATTTCCGGGGTATGCCAGCAGTTAATAGAGACAATGAGAAAATGAGGTGGCCCGCTATTGTTGAAATATCGCGCTCGCCACTCTCGTAAATCTCAGATTCATCTTATTTAAGCGCGAGGCACGTTCAATGTCACCCTCCTAAATAATCTTTTTCGCGCTTGGAATTAATTAGGTTGCCGTGCAGGCCGGCGTTATGTCACGTTCCTACGGAGACTCGACGCGGCGTGATACGCCTTTTTGCAAAAAAAAAAAGGATCGCGTAGCTTTTAACTTTTTAAGGTAACTTTAGCGAATTACAAAAAGTATTTTATTTGAATTCACGAGGCAACAATGAACTCGACATCATGTATCCCGACGACGATTCGCTTCTCTTTGTCAAGCGTAAGACAGATGTGCAAACTGATTGTATTTAGGAGCATCATTAAATCTGGTAGATGTAAAAGTATATGATCGAACGCTCTTAATCTTTTTCGTGGCCGATTGCGCGGCGGGGAGAACCGGCGCAATTCCTTCATCCCTCTTCATTAATTATACAGCTCGTTTGGGGAGTTAATTGCTGCTACGATACGTGTGAAATGTTAATGATCCTGGCGACGTGACGACAACGTCAAGGTTGACACTGAGCTTCCACGTTGACGCGAGAAACACTTGAGTTTCAATCTGACTCGTGTAAAAAATTCTCAACTTTAAATTAAATACATTAATGTAATGTAACATTGATACAAAAAAAAAGAAAAAAAAAAAATAGGCGGAAAAATGAGATTAGCATTAATTCGTATAATAGAATATAATAAAACCGACACAGCGTATTACGAGGACAGGAAAATAATGTGTAATAACGATAATTCTTCTCCATTTAAAATATAATATAAAAAAAATTACATTAATCTAGAAATTACAGAGCGCGCATTTCGCACGAATCATTTACTTTCGCTTTTTTTACGTTAAAAAAAAACTGATTTAATAAAAATAAAATTTTATCTTTATATTAATTTAAATTCATGTCTACATTAATATGTTTTATTTTATGTTACAGTCACCGGCAGAACTGTACAACTCCGCTGAAGCTCGTACAGAGATTGGTAAGTCGCAAGATTTTTTTTTCGTAGCTTGTAATTTTATTCGAGTCGTATATCGCAATTTTTTCAAGAATCCTTTCACAACATTTTCGCAGGACGTTTCAGTCGTTGCAATAGATTATGAAATATTAGGAGAAAAAAAAATTGATGCAATTCTCGATGTGCTCGACAATACGTTTCTCTTTTTTCCTTGCGATGAGTTACGTCTCGCGTTACTGATTCGCAGAGAGTGTCGTTAAAAATTGATCCGTCGGAGTAAATGCCGGATGGAGTGAACAGGACGGTTCGACGGTTTTTACACCGGATTTTGGTATCAGGCAAATCCCAGATGCGTCAATAATCGACGTACCCATCGTTCACCGTAGCAATTTTACGAGCCTCGTTATCACTCGCGCGGTTCGACGCGACGGTATCGCCGAAAAGCCTCCTCCTGCACGCACCCGTCCACGGACAGCTGCGGTTCCGAGCCGGGACTAATTCATGGATTCGGGAGAGATTAATTGGCAAAGAATTAAAAGTGTCGCGCGCCGTCGGGTTGTCAATGTCGATATTACACGATGAAAGAAAGCTTTTTTTTTTCGATTGTCCATTGACAGCGTGATATAGAGCTAACCTACTTGTTTGAACTTAGAAAAATAACACGGTGCTTAATTACATATTTTTAAAATTAACACGATACAAAAGAGATTCGAATTGAAAGTGTAAAAATATGGAAATATGAAACGATAATCTGTGACGAAATTAATTTTGTTAAGTTGTACAAAAAATTGTCATAAGATAGGATTCTTATCTTTTTTATTAATTTTTAATTATATTAAATTTTTAATTATATTAAAAATAATTTCTTTTTGCTCAATGCGCTTAAAATGTATTAAAATATTTGTCTTTCGAAATCAATATATAATATTTCATACTCAGATAAGAATGTCACGTTTTGTATGGTATTATAAAACATATTAAAATATTTTTACACAATGAATTTTTTAACGAGCTTAAAGTTAATTCCTCTCGGGGCAGCGAGAAGAATTTTCAGAGAATGATTAAAATTTCAAAGGCCACGTTATAATTACACAATACGTTCGACGTTATTGAAATTTTATCTAAAAAATTCTAAGGAGACATTTTTACGAATGCATGCAGACTCGCCGGTGCGATTAATAAAAATATGTAACGCGTGTAAGTGAACGAGTGACGTGACGCGTACAGAAATAGAGCAAACGATATTTTCTTAAACATAATTCGATCCGGGAATGATGCATCGGCCAATTCATCATCGTATTTAGTCGCGCTGATCGTTGTAATGGACCAATTTCTATTACCACACACGCGGCTTAGTCTTGTCAATTCCTCGCCGATTTTCTTTTCGGCGCCGTCGAGCATTGTACGTACGAGTATATCCGGCTGTTTAACCGCGCAATGGATTATACGAACGTGAGATCCGAACTAATGCCGAGTGTTCCGGATCGCCGATGATTTTCAGCCGGATAAACTGGCCGAAATGCTCGGCGGATGGAAGCGACGCGGGAGAAAAGTTGCGAAAACGATCGTCCCGCGCGGCGCATACTGTTCATGACCGGCTCGAGGAAACTTTGATCGTTCGGGACAAAGCGAATTCCAAAAAGGAAGCTCGCGAGCAGGGAAGGAAAGGGGGATGAAAGGGACAGGGGGGGAGGGCAGGGGAAGCAAGAGTGGAGGCCGTGTCGCGAGAAAAATAGAGAAACACTTGTACGCAAGAACGAACGTGACCCACCCTCTGGGATGTTCCGAACTTAGGCAATAAGGCGACAGTCAGTTGCAGAGGGTCGTGCAGATAGTTTCGAAAACTTGCTGCACGGCGGCAGCCGTTCTCCAGCTCCTACATTTCGGTAATAATCCGCTGCTATTTATTAACCTATTCTCTTGATTCGCCGTCTGTTTTCTTCCACCTCTCCTCTCAACGTTTCTCACCTTCGTTTAGCGAGAGCGATCGAAGGAAACTCCGCGCACAAGGCACACCAACTTTTCAAATATTAAAGTTCATGGGAGTACGTAAAAAAAAAAAGAAAAGAAAAGAAAAGTAATTAGAAATTTGAATCGTTATTTTCTCATCACCAAAGCTGATTGTACGTTGATGATAACAAGGAATTATTATTTTGAAAAATATTGTTTTAAACTCGTGAACATTATTTTAAATTTATTAATCAATTCTTGCAAGTTCTTTTAGCCACGCTGCCATTTTACAAGCAAATGCTTTCAAAAATGCGTATTTCGTATGTTACGTACTTTTCCGTACCTTTTTTCGATGCCGCATCTTATTTCTAATCCTTCCGTGTTTTTCACTCGCAACAGTTTGACTCTTTGATCTTCTTGAGACACTTACCCGAAATTCGATCCTCGACGCGTGCAGTCGATTCGCGACGGTGCACGTCCTTCGTAACGGCGAAAAAGAAATTAGTTCCGACTACCCGACATTTCCTCCGAATACCTAAATAATTCCACTCTCGAGTGTCGGGCGTAACAGTCAACAAGTCATTACTAATTTTACGCGTTAATAGATATTCACAAAGTTATGTAGCTGTAAATGGAGCACAACCCTTTTATTCCTTGCCGGCTGGGGGTCCTTTTGTTCGCTTCTTGTTTTTTACCCGTGGCGTAATTTTTATACGGTCATTATCGCCGTTAAGGGAAGCACGTGCAGCCGCACCTTCTAACGGAAAGTGGAAAAGGTCGGTAAAATGAGAGTCGCGCGATGTCTGACGCGGGAATCTGAACAAAGCAACGTTGTTTCAAATAATTACAAGTCGTTCTCGCAAAAATGGTTTTTCGACCCTTGTCAAAAATCGCTTTCGTTCTTCGCGTTTTAAATATAGGCTCTGCTCTGCCGCCAAATCCAACTGCCTTATATATTTATATAAAAAAAGAAATATATAGAAAACTGCATAGATGCCAGACGGATAAAATATTGGAAAAAAAAAATGGGATCGCGGCGTTTTGTTATGCGAGAATATTTTTTACAATTCGTACGCACACATCTGTTTTATCTGCGCCAACTTTTTTATTTAAATAATAACAGTGCGGCCTTTTGCACAATATTGCAGGAATTTATTTTGTCTGTAATTCTAGATGTTATTTTTATACCGACGTTTCGTTTCGAACAACGTGTTTTCGCAGTGATAAGCCTTTGAATTCCGATAATTCATAGATCATCTTCGAGAGCGTGGCGAGTGCCCTTATTTAAACCGCGTTTCGATGTTAAAGTATCGTTCGTGCCAAGCGAGTGGACATCGCAGTAAATTAAATCGGAAAAGAGTGTTACGCCGGGGAAATAAAAGTAGGTAAACCCGTTATGCAAGTTACGCCGGTGGCCACGGTCTCTCCTAGATCCGTTTACGACGGGAAAGAATGACAAAAGGAAGGGAGGGGGCAGGGCGGCGAGGAGGGCGACGGATAAGCGGAGGAGAGCGCACCTAGTTTGAAATTTCAAATTCATTTACGGTCCCGCTGCCGAGTTTTAATCCGCTTTAATTATGAAAAATCGTCGAGTGCTGCCGACCTACCTTTCATCCTTTCGTCTTCTCCGCTCCCAGATATTTCCTTTGCGTCACTTTTATTGCCAAAGCGAAGATCGTCAGTCTCCCTTAACTACCACATCTCTCCCCCTTTTACCCACGCGACGCATAATTACAGTAATTACTTCACTGCTCGCGCAGCGTATGAGCGTTATTAGATTTTTATAAATAAAAATGTAAACGCGATGCGCATACTATTATTGGACGTGTTATAATTGGACGATTAAGAGTCCTGTTAGAGAGAAAAAAAAAAAGTTTTTCCCCTCATTTTAAGACCAACAATACCGAGCTAAGTTTCCATTTATAACAATCTAACACAGGATTTGTGAGTATTGACGAAAGTATTCCACCTCTTTCTCTTATCTTTTCCAGACGTTCCATTTCCTTCGCTGTCACGTATATCTCCTGTTTATCGACATATTCAATTGTCGTGATGAGAGACGTGCGCACTAAATGCTACGACATCCGGAGGTATACACAAACGTACGCATTCTTCCTTCTTCGCATATGGCATTAAAAGAATTAGCCGGGACATAACTTTGTTCTTTCTTTATAGTGCTTTTATATCATTCGATAAACTTACAAAATGAGATTATTTTCGCGGACTCTGGACTTTACTTGTTTCAAAGGTGGCCATCACATCCGCGAGTAAGTCTAATTAGCGGGATTAAAAGGAATCTCTAAGAGTAAACTTACGCGACACCGTCGGAGTACGTAGTTTCATTTTCCAACGGCATTATTGCGTTAGGACGTGCATTATCAGAAATGCAATCAAAATTATGGGCTGTAATTTTAAAGTCAAAGGCAAAAAGAAAATGGCCGTAGCTCGGAAATGTATTAAGTTATACACTCGTGTAGATTTACGGAATAAAAGAATTATTATGCGATGTACACACAGTTATTTAACGCGCGGCAAGTTTTCTCTTTCTTCGCGTGAATTAATGAGCAAAAATGGGGGTTATAAATCTGACCTGGAAATCTGGTATCGCGAAAAGAGAAGAACACGGGTTTAAAATGCAAAATAGAGATGTATCGTTGTAAATTTTTTATACGCCGGCGGCAAGACGTGACGCATCGTTTACAGCATCGTCCACTTTGCACGTCTTCCTCGGCCTGTTTAACTTCTTGAGTTCGATGTCCATCGATCTTCTTCTCAACTTCCCTTGCGCGAGTACTTTGCGCCAGTCAAACGTGCGCTCGTAAGGCGCGGTCTTTAATTTGGCCAGAGCCTCGGCTTGCACTTCCAGAAAATTGTACATAATTTCTTCCTCGGGATCGGCAAAAACGTCCTTTTAACAGAAAGAACAACCACCTAACGTATCGAAGAAAATTTATTATTCATTTCTATGAAATCATTAATTTGCATAATTTCTCAAAGTTTCGCTGTAATACTTTTAACGGTTTGTGCGAGCGGCTACGTCGATATTTCCCCACCTTACCGTTTATTACGTGCATTTTTATTCGAGCCCCGTGCTTTTTACGTTACTTATGAAGAACACCGCTGTTAATTATTTGCAAAGGATTGCCGTAAGATTAATTGATTCTCTTGACGTACTTCTTTTCGTGGAGCGGTTTCCTTCTTAATGAACTCGTCGATCGTTAAGCGTCTGTCGGCCGCAGAGACTGGCAAAGGCGGCAACAAAGTTTCTCTGCGCTCCCGTTGCCGCTCCGGGAATAGGAGCGCGACGGTTTCCTCAAAGATCTCGTCCTGCAGATTCAAGATCTCGCGTATCTTGCGCTTCTTTGTCCTTGCCTCCTGCCACAGCCTAAGAACCGGCGCGCGCTGCCTCTCGAGCACGTCTTTTCTCAGGCCCTTTTTCTCCAGGATCACTCGCTGCATGCGCTTTACCTCCATTGACATCCATCGTTCTTTGGCTTCTTCGAGGAACTGCCAGGGCTTCCGACGCTGTGAATAGTACGAAATTAACTCAGCGTAAAGCGGGGAGGGGAAGAACATCGGTTATATGCCTCTAAGCGCGAAATGCGCTCGGGGTGAACGCCGACGACGCGAGGTGCTCGCGGTGGGGTGGGTTATTTACGCGGCTGCAAAACGTTCGATTCGCTCGTATGCGGTTACCCGCGTGGTGCGAATCGCCCCCGACCGGTGCGTGTTATGAATAGAACAAAAATAATTGAATTATTTAGTTCGCGTGGAATATCAGAGTGGGCCGTACCGCGGACCTCGCGGGCGTTGTCGCCCGAGCCGCCGCCTCGATCGCTTCAGCTTTAATCTTCCCTTCGGTCTCCAAACGCTTTCTCTCTTCTTCCATTTTATTCAGCTTTCTTTTCATCTCGATATCCGCGAGATTTGTTTCGCGCCACGTCTTCTGCCAAGCCTGGAACTCCTTTATCTGATCGTACACGGAAATAGACAATCGCATACAGATGGAGGGAACGAAGAAACTTTTATTACCGTTAGCAGTAATGAAATTTACGATAAATTAGGACGGAAATAATAAAATGAAAAGAAAAGATTATTTCTCTCTCTCTCTCTCTCTTTCTTTTTTTTTTTCTTTTATTTTTTTTTACGAACCGGACTGTTATTAAGTTTCGCTATATTTTCGTCTTACAGAAGCATAAAATTGTTTGAAGTAAATGCGCGTGAAGAAATTCACGCGCTGCGCGAAACGATCCGATGTTTTCTCGCGTTAAACGATATTTCATGAACAACTAAATTGAACAATTAGCGTGATTATTACTACTTTAAATGCGCAATTTCTTTTTCTAATTCATAAAGAAACGTCGGCTTTTTGCAACATTAATTTCGAGTTACCGCGTCTGGACGTTTAATCGATATCGGTCCCGATATATCGCTGCCGCGTTCCTTTTTATCTCACCCTTTGAACCTGCCGATCGATGAACTTTTTCAGCCACTCGACGTCGCCCACGTCGTACGTCAGTAAGACACGCGGCGCCGTGAACATTCTTAAGGAGCCGTTGAAGTCGCAGAGAACGAGACACTGCGGCTCCAGTGGCAGCTCGTGCGTGTAGATGCCCGTAATTATCCGCCCGGATGGGCTCTGTACGAAACTCGGCTTGTGACTGTTCATTATGAGATCCCAAATTTCTACGGTGCCGTCCATCCGTCCCAAGATCAACACGGTTGGACGTAGAATTCCCCACGAGCATGTCGAATATCTACGTTTTGATAAAAAAAAAAAAGTAAAAAGTACGGTGATAAAAGTAGTTTGCTCATCTCATTCGCCGCTTTCCGCCTGCATATTAAAAGTTTTGAATTTCTCAGACGCTACGTTATTTTTACTTTAGTTTACAAAATAATATATTGGTTTAGGTTAAATGAACTTATTTAAGCATTTTTTTTCTTTTATTTTTTCCTTTTTTGTCAGCTTACATTAATAAGTTCGTTTGGTCGAGGGTTTATTAATTCATAATAGAATTTGAGGTCTGATTTTCAATAGTATTTTAAACGGTAGACGTGAGTCGCTTGCTCTCGTCAAAATCAATAAAAAATATAATAGAGTTAATGAGACAGAACAGACCGCTCAACGAGGGTTGAAATCGCGGGAGCTATCGGCTCGACGGCGCCCGATAATGACTGCTGCGGCGAGCCGACCGCGCACGGTCATACATTGGAAATAGCTTTCATTAACGGAGTAGTAACAGCACGCGGGTGCTGTAAATGTAAGTTATGACCGTATTGTCATGCAGATCATACCGAAAGTTCGAACTCTCTCGCCGTCGAAAACTATGCGCGGCGCGTGAAACGCGGTGCGAGCGAGCGGTCGTCGACACCCGCGTCGTACAATGCGAAACGCTATCGTCGCAATTACATGCCGTACGCCGCAGCAATTTATCGCGCGGGCTCGCTCGTTATTTTTATTCCGAATGAAAAACGCGAACGGGCCCGCGTGTTGCCGCGTTTATGTATATTCATGACTATGTTTCGTTAACTCTCGCGATATTGACGTTTCTCCTCGAGGAGTAATTTCCCCACGCGCAATTCCCGCGATCTCGCTCGTCCGCGGTTATTTTAACGCGAACGGCTCCGTTTCTTTCCTCCTTCCTCTTTTTATCCTCGCCTGCCATTCTCTCTTTTCCGTGCCCGGCGAGAATCACTTAACGCCCGGTGTTTATTTTGACGCGAAGGCGGAAGTTCAGTTTGCTCTGGTTGGACGGCTCCAAGTTTTTTTTTTTTTTTCTTTCTTTCGTTCTTTTTTTTTCTTCTTCTTCTTCTACTCACCCGACGTTGGACTTCTTCCAAACGAGCGGCTCGCCAAAATCGTCCCTCCATATGGCGAAGATCTTACCGCCCACCGTTGCCACCGTCTGGTGATAGTAATTAGATCTGACTGCGTGCGTAACCGGTCCGTCGTGCACCCTCTTCGTCCACAGCCACCGCGCAGTTTCGCGATTCACGTCGGTCGCGAATTCATAGCCGGCCCACGTTATGCAACCGAAATCACCTGTTGCCGTCGTTTACGCTTTAATCCACTTTGCGCCGTTGATATTAAATTAGATCAATCTTATTTAGGGAGATTTAAGTATAATTAATTGTGTTGAATCGCGGCCGGATTGCATTAACATTAATAAACCTCCGGTATAATCGTGCACCGTCTCAGTCAGTCTGTAAATGTGTCAACGGTCCGGAAATTGAGTCGCAAGAAAGCGTTATGCGACTTACCTTCGACGGTACCGATGAGCATCTTCGGCTCCATCGCGTAGTTCGCTTTCTCGATTATAGGTTTGTAGTACTTTCTAATTGTGAGGTCGTCTCTTGCCACCGGGAACGGCTCGACTTGTTCCTTGCGAAACTTTGGATTGTACATGCTGAGAGTCGTTATCACGAGCTGCCGGCTCTCGTCCGGATATTGAATCACGAGGATATAGTCAGGCTTGAAGACGCGATCGAGGAGCTTGAAGGGCGACGTTGGTTGCGCCATGGATTTCAAAATATCCGGATGAATCTTTCTCTTCCGCCTGCTGAGTATCGCTTGCGAAATGTCCTTCTGCGATGGTCGGGATCTTTCGAATTAATGCGAAAAATAAGAAATACATCTCAAAATATTTTTTTATTAGTAATAACGAAATAATAATTAAATATTAAAATAAAGATGGGTTATTAGATTCTCTCTAACGCTTATATTCACATAACGCGTTTCCATCGATTTCAATATTTTACATAAAAGAGAAGAGCAATTTTGGCAGTCGGTCACTAAACTTAAATTCATTGCGAGACCACAATTAATCTATTAATCTGTTATTCCGAAATTAATCCGTGGCAGTTTCGCGCAAATGCGCTCCTTTCTCTCCGTGCGCTATAGAACAGGATGTAATTTCGTAAATATCGTACCAATTTCGTATCAAGTGAGGAAACAATTCACTAGTATTGGAGCGTCTACACAGCCATTGTGGCATGGTGGAAATGAAGAGCGATTCTCCCTTGCACCCCACTGAGCGCGCATAGAGATCGACGAGGCCAAGGAGCTCGGGAGTTAGCAGGTCCGGAGGACTACTCTGGACGAAGGGACGCGGGAAGAGTTGGAAGCGAGGACTGAATACCGATCAACGATTATAGAGGGATGGTCTATCCATTTTCGGACCATATAAACGCCAAGTTCGGGGAATCGTGAAGCGATGGAGAGTCAAGTCGCAGGACCATTACGGTTCCGCAGACCGGCGGAGTTTCTCGAGAAGGATGAAGGTAGAAGACGGGGAGGAAACGGAAGGCGGTTCGTCGTCCCGCGTCCGGAGAGGACTCGAAAGGCAGAAGACGGCGCTCGCTCTTTAACGTTTCGCTCTGCGACAAGTTTCGCGCCCGTCGAACATTCGAAGTCGCTAACTTCTAGTCTCGGGAGATACGACGGCTCCGGACCTTTCTCATGGTTACCAATTGCCGGGTCAGATCGACCGCGTCATACGCCGGCAGTCTGAGTTGTCCTTGCATCTTTTAGAAAAAAAAGAAAAAAAAAAATGAAAAAACTACGTGACGTTTTCACGTTCGACGACGCCAGCCGTCGCGAAAGTGAAACATAAAGAAAACGGTCCTTTTTTATTACGTTAGGAATACTTCTTGAATTGCTATTTTTTACTTGCGTAAGCAGCAACACGTTCAAGCAAATTACATCACATGTATATTATATTATTTAAAAATTATTTGTTATTCAAAGAACTGCTTCTTTCTATCTTTTTAATTTTATTACGCATTTAACTGGATAAAAAAAAAAAAAAATTAGAGCTGTAAAATTATAATTATTATATCTAAAAGATAACAGATAAAGACACTTGCTTAAGATCCCAAAAGGCAATCGTCCCGTCTTTGCTAGCCGTTACGAATTGGTAGCTTAGATCGTTCAGGGCCGCGTTTTCCGGTAAGGACGAGATCCGGCCGTTTTTGTCGACCTTGTGATGCGAGGGCACCCAGACTATCTGGGTGATGCCCGCCTTCTGGCTGTACTTGAGGGCGGACATCGCCGTCGGACTGATCAACGACGTCGCCGTCGTCTCGCGCATCCATGTCATCAAGCTCTTCATCGCGGCACTGTACCTCGCTTGAGCGCTCGTCTGCGCCACCACCGTCTCCACCTGCTCGATTTTGCCAGGAATGTGCCAGATGGCAATCTACGGGAAAGATATGGATGGATTTTATCGTCGCCCCCTCGTTTGTTTCCCCTCGCCTCGTCTCGCCGTACTCTAGACTTTTCCGTTTCACGGTCGCAGCTTGTAACAGGATGTTTTCTCGTATGCTTTCGCGTTTGCTTCTTCTCCACGAAAATTCGCTAGTTCGAGCCCGCAAGTAGTATGAAGCAATTAACGAGGTGCGCGTGGTTTGAACAGCGTAGACGAAAATTAGAAATAATGTTCGCTCGAAAAAAAAAAACTTTTTCAATTTATTGGTCTTGATTTTTGCACGTTTGCATCCGCTACTTAGATCCGCGCAAATATTATAAGTTCAACTTTTTAATTTTTCTTTTTACGATTTTAAAGGTATTTTGTGCAGGTTGAAAGCGACTATTTAAAAATATATTTGAAACATTTTCGCTGCTCCTTTTGACTTGGCGCGTGGAGTTCGGGATAAGCGCATTCTCGACACATGGCTCGTCGTCTCGTGAAGTTTTCTAATACGCGCCTTTCACAATATTTGATCTCGCGATCGAACATGTGTCCCGAATGTCATCTGATATCCAGAACATTGTGGAACATCGAGAGAAGCAGTGGGCGGGGTCGTCGCGATGGATTAATGGAGACAGGTGATCCCGCTTGCATACGAGATTCGCGTTACGTTTGTTGTTCGCGTTTTGCCATGATTGCCGACGCGCGGCACTTTTTGAATTTTCACGTCCGAAGCCTCGCACGCGGTGACAAGTTCGGCACCGCCCGGACGAATCTCGTGTGCCATCGAGATGTTTTTCGATATCCGTGATTGATATCGATCGTGTACCATCGGATGGAACGTCCGTCGAAAGAATTTGTTTACGAATACGCGCGTGTCGCGTTATTCATTCGCGGGTATGACGTGTCAAGCGAGCGCGAATGCATTTGGGGTGCATCGGAGGGTTCGGCAGTAACGGGTTAATCGACATTGGTGAATTGCCGTTCGTTTACGAAACGAGGAGAATATTTGTACGCGCCGCTGTAGACTGTTCCCCGATTGATCGATTTTTCTTAATTTAACAAAAGGAACCGAAATACGTGAATTAAAATCAATTTTCATTACCTGGCCGTTCGCACAGCCACCTACGATAATGCTACTGTCGAGAGGGCAGACGGTAACGGATGTCACTTCTCTTGGACAGTCGAGAACGAGTTTAGGTGACAGACAGTCAGCGAAAGACCAAATCAATACTCGATTATTGCACTCACAGGCTAAAGACACCTATTCATAAGACGTATTAATAAAAACGTTTTAATCAATTTTGTTGCAGTGATGGCTCAATAAAAGAAACACACATTAATATAAATAAAATAATCTTTAATATTAATTTTATAAGTATTAAATACAAAAAAAAAAAATTAAAAATTAAGTACAATAGTTGTTAGACCTCGTTATAAGTCTTAGGACCTATCAAATGCTCGTTCTTCGCATGCTGCGTGTAAGCAACTACCGCCGTTCCGGTCCAGAACGGATGCCAGGAAAGATCGTTGATAACTTTGTCCGCAATAATTTTTCCGTCGTAGTAGCTCCGACGTTCTTCGTAACCGATGGGCACCGGTGCCTGCGTATCCTTTTCGCTCCTCACCAGATTCGCATAATCATTCGTATAAATATCCCACGTGGAGTTTATTAGAAGCTATGATAAAAATACGTAACGGATAAATAATTTGTAACGCGGCTCACGTTTAAAAGTATCAAATAAAACGATCGGTCTCGCAACAAAAATTGCGCCAACTGTCAATTATTACGTTTAAAGTATATTTTAAAGCGTTACTGAATTTATAACATTACCCGATCGCACGTTTCGCCGGTGTAACGTTTCAGGAAATCCTTCAAGGACTTTATCTTATCCACGGTGTAAGTAGACAAATCGACTGTCTCGTATTCGTACAGATATTGGTGCCAGGAATTGACAGGTATCGATGGCGCCGTTTGCGCCTCGTTGTGTCGAACGCTCGGCGTCACTTGCGCGTACCTGCTTACCAATTTACGCTGCACATTCTCAAATATTTGTTGGTTATTCGGTAGCAGCTCGATATATCCGTCCGCCTGATCGTCAACCTTTCTGTCCGTTAGATTTATCGACGCGTTCAGCAAATCGGCGGTAGACAGAACCTGATCGTAATTAAATGCGAAAGATATGATCGGCCGCCGGCATCGGCGGCGCGCGCTGTGCAATATATCTCACGTACGGCGCCTATCATAAATACGATTAAACAATCGAGTATCGCGGGGAATTTATAAATTGCTTCTTGTTCCCGATCGTAATCGGGATAACGTGATTAATAAATAATTTACTGCAATTTGTGAATGCCACCGCGCGATATTATTGTCGATTTGGTCGTGGGCTAGTATTTATAGAGGTGGAATTATAGTAGAAATTTACGATAATCGCTTTAACGCCGCGGCTTAGAATTAACGAATGCAAAACTATCAATATCCGCACGTCGCGGACGAGCCGCGTGTCGCCGGTCGCGTACTGTCGAAGTGCGATAAAAAAAAATTTTCAAAAATTTATTACTGTGTTGCAGGAGGCGAGTGCGAACTCGATCGGAATAGACATGCAAGTTGTGATCGGAAAGTTTGGACGACATCGGAGTGAAAAGTCGCTTGACGTCGTTCGACGAAAGGTACGAGAACACTCGGAGGACGGGGGATCCGGCGAATGCGATATGTGACGTATTCCAGCACGGTGAGTTTTATTAACAACTAAAAAATTCATTGCGCTACGCAGCATTAATTTTATATGTTTTTAAAAATTAATTCGAGTTTAATTTTCGCTGCTCGCGATTGATTTCATCTATTCTCTTTCTCGAAAGTGCTCGAAACGTTGAATTAGGTATTACGGCTTTAAATCCCCTCGATAAATTATTTATCAAATAATAATATTTTTTTAATATGCGGCTTGTATTAGTAATATTGGATTAATATTAATTGGAATATAAATAGATCAATATATGTAGAATAGTTTATAATTTTATGTCAGTTTCAATTAATTGAAAATTCTAGCTTGACCAGATTATGATTTTTTAATGCTATAACCGGCCGCAACTGTAACTTTTAACATCTAAAACCATAATTATGAGTTTTTAATGAGCTAGACTATGATTCTGTAATGTTTTGCAAACCTCAATCTCGAATAGCGGCCTTGTATTTTGTACAATGTTAGCATCGACCTCGGTACCGCTTCCCAAGTCGAGCCATTGGTTAGGAAGCCTGTAGATCGCGTTTCTTACGCGATTCTCATGCTCCTCTCGTTGCTCCTGTATATGTTTTACTACGGTATCTCTGCCTTCTTCAGTCCCGACAATATAGAATTGGCCCTCTTCGGACACGGAGGGTGCATAGCCGATGAAAATCTTTTCAGTAGGAAACGCATGAATCTCGTTCTTCACTGGTAGGAAGTCGCTGCTCTCGGAATGTAAATCTATGTTGTCTTCAATAATTTCTTTTCTGACGTGCACCCACGGGTATTCCGTAGTAACGTCCTCACCAATGATGCAACCGACGATTTTCTGCGTCAGCGGCGACAAATTGAGTCTCACGAGTCCCGGTATTCTCTAAGATTAAGTCAACTTATGTTAAAGTTGATGTTAAATACATTCTTCCTTTCTTCTTTAAAAGATGGATCTTTTATGGAAATTTATATTGCAAAAATTAAAATTATCCGACATTAAACGTCGACCCTGTCCGGCAAATTGGATACCTTTAAAATTAATGACAATTTTCCATCAAACTTATTCCTTATTCAGAATAATAATTTAAGAACAGAATTCCTTGAAAGTCTTACGTTTGATAGAACAATTCAATAACTCGAAGTTTTGAAAATGGAATAAACCGCTGGCATGTTGAAATATTCACCATCGACGCGGAATATCGAATTTTCTTCGATGGCTCCGTGGTTATCTGCGTCGTGTTAAATTTCCAAATGTCGCTCACTGACGGCCGAGAAGAAGCGTAAGAGTTGAGATCATAGATAGTTCTCCGTCGCATTGACGGATCATCCATTTTTATACGGATTTTCTTCTTCGCTTCTTTCTCCCAATCTTGTATAGCTGACAGAATAATGAAACAGATAAAGTGACTCGCGAGTAATTTTTCAAGAGCACAGAATTATGATAGGCGTAATTCGTAGCTTTCAAGCTAATACACGTTTTTGTTAAATACGCAAGCGACATTGCCGTAGAGAAGTATTAAAAATATATTTTAATTAACAAAGTTGAAAACTGCAAATTAATAAAAAAAAAATATCAATAAAAAATTTAAAGCAATAAAGATATTCAGCTGTTTTATATTAAGAAGTTATTTAATTATATTAATCGATACTTCGAACAGGTTCGCGTGATTCACATTTAAATAAACCAAAATCAATAATCCCTTTCATTAATTTTGCCAGCTCGCTGCTTTATAACGCGTCATTCATATTTGAACATATTTACGGTTGGGTAAGTTTACATTTCATTGTTAACACAGTGCGTACTTCCACCCGACACGCGTATCCTACACGCATCATCGATCTTCGTTCGGTACATAATTTTAACTCATTCGTTACGAAGTTTCAATATTTCTACATTCGGCGTTATCGATGTTCCTCCGAATGCGGCACATTGTGTATTTTAATAAACCGTATTTCGATTAAAAAATATTTATATTCAACTTGATAAAACGTAATCTTTTTATTGTAAGCAGATTGAAAATAGTACAATACGGCACGTAATTTTTATATTTTAATTTCCGCCGTCTGGAGGGATATCGAAACGGTAAAAAAAAAAAAAATGTATCAAAATTATTCAACATCCGTCTGAGAAACACGCATTTGTACAAAATTAATATTTAACGTCGTGAAACATTCATCGGTTGTCATACGTCAAATTTTCTCTCAGAACTATAACCTACGCAGTCGTTCTTCCTCTTCCCGTACTTTTTCTTCGTGAGGGCTTTCCTCCTTCGAGTCTAGAGAGTCCTCCACTTCGAGAAAGTCATCGTGTCTGTATTCCGTTTCGATCTCCCGAAACTTTTCGCTCTCCGTCATTCTTTCCGCATTTACTTTCCGCGTTTCTTCCTCCATGATGCCAAACTGTCCGCTCGATTATTTTACCGTTTCCAGGACTCCGTTGACGCGATTGACGTGCGAAGGAATGAATGCTACACGATAAATGAAAGACGGGAGGGGATCTTAACGCGTCGTCGTCCGATCGACGAGATGCGCTAATCAATTCGATTCACGTCGGTGGAACAATTTCATTTTTTTTTTTTTTTTAATTCGAACCGGCTGATGACGTCGAGGCTTGATGAAATTTTATGTCGGGCACATTTGCAGTTCGATTGTACATTGAAGTCGTCGGATTTTATCGTTCAGGGCGAAGTAAAAAGAGAAAACTGTCCATCGGATGGTGCGAAGTAGACGCATGTTTCGGAATATCAATTTTTTCCTCTCGAAATTTTTACGTGCGAGCGCAGACGACGAGGGCGATTTAATTGTTTTTATATCAGGCGAATGAAATGGGTCGTCCGTGCACTTAACTCGTTTCGCGAACTATATATATCACTGATATTGTCAGCGTTAACGAAACGCTTTGTAACCCAATGAGCAATTTAATTGCGAGCAATTCGTCGCTTAAATATAATACGTCGCCAATCAATAATATGAATTGAATAACAGAATTATTACAGCGCAAACAGTACTACTTATTAGAAAAAAAAAAAAAAAGGAAGTGTAGTTTGCATAATTTATTACGCGGATCAGTTTTCTTTGTAGAGAATATTCATGTATTTTTCAAGCGCGATATATTTTTTAAATATATTATAAACTGCAAAGAAATAAAACTTCCTTTATTTGAATAAAGGATAATGCAATTGCAGCGTTGGAACTGGCTCGCATAGTATTCTTTGTAATTAAAAGGTTTCCATTGGTCTCGGCTGTTGAAATGCAATTACGCCTGGTATAAAATATTATTCGTTTGCCGGCACAGAACTTTTATTCGACAAATATAATATATTATTACAATATTGAATGTTATCTCTGATACCGCGATAATATAATTTATAACAGATTTGGAAATTTGGCGATGTTTTTATAGTAAAAAAAAAAAAAAAAATAATAATATATATTATTAGTATTAATTTACAATATTTTGCACCAAAGAATAACTTTGTTTCCTATTTTACTTCACAATGCAAGCTTTATATTTAAATAATGCATACTGTTTGTACATTGAACAAAGTGTACGTAAAAAAAAAAACAAAGGAACCGAGACGGAGTTAAACGTGTATCGAGAAAATATTCAAACTACCGATGTAAATTCTCTATTTTGAATAAATTTATAACTTATTGTGCGATACGGCGGCAAGATAAGCCGCCCTCACATCTCCGTGCATACTTTGCATGTATCTTAATTCCCTGTCGCATTATGATGTTATGATTGTACGAGGGCGGGTCGTTTTCCACGTTAAATACGAGGCAAATATTTATCCAAGATTATGGCGACGTAGATGACAATTTCATTCTGCACGCGAAGCAAGGGGGGACCCCTCTCATGTGTATTTACACATGCACATATTTCGAATAGACAGTTCGTTCGCGCTCTAATTGTCAGTGGAATTTATGACTTTCGCGAACGCGACCGGCGCCAAACAATGCGCTCACTTGTCAAATATTCGGCAAATTCAAATGCGCTGCATTTATGTGTAAGGGATTTAAATCTGCATTGTCACGCGCAATTAGAACATTGTCACGTTGACAAGCGTTGTATCGTGTCCGCGTGACGTGACCGCGCGTCTCAGCTTAAGCGAATATTTATTAATTCGGAAACAAACGGTCGAATAAAAGTTTAACATTACATAAAAATGCAGAATATGTGAATAATTGAAAATGGAAAGCTAAACGAGTAGTTACAGTTATATTGAATAATAAAAGTAACGCGAGCATAGTACATATAGCCCGCGTATATTTATCGTACATTCCACTTCCGAGTATCGAGATTTACAGTTCACTGCCGTAAGAAACAATAAGTATCGCTTTTACGACTTATCTTTGCGTTTTCGATTTCTTTCGGCACGCACATCGTGCTAGCCGCTTTCTTAAAAAATGTACCCAGTGCACGTCGAACGTATCGTAAAAAGGAAAAGAAAAGGAAAAAAGTGCCGGTCGCGCCTTTTTAAGGATGTTCCGTTAACGGACACAGTTTTGCGATAGAACGATATTACGTAGCTCGCGGCTTATAATTTCGCGACTTTTTATATTCCAAATTCTTTTTTTATATTGCCCTCACTTGTGCCCCCGTAAAACGTATGTATTACGTCGTAAGACGGATCAGTTTCGCGAAAATGGAAACTGCCGGCATTATTATTTCACGTCGTTTTTACGTCGGCGTCGAAGCGACGCGACGACGCGCGCGTCGCACCGAGGAGTTTAATGGAACAATTTTTAATTAAATTATTATCTGTTTTGGGCCGCGCGCGGTGACCACGCGCGTTTTGTATGCGTTTCGACGATCGTTATTTTCCACGTTTCAGTGTGGGATCCGGTAATCGGCGCGCCCGTTGGAAAAATAGATTCCGGCGTTTAGACAATTTGGCTTCGCGGCCGGGCCGTACGGCGATTAATCAATTGCAAATATATACCACACATAGATTGGAAATACACGCTGCCTATTTCCTGTTTAATCGAATCAAATTGAGATGGTATTTTCCCTGTGTCCGGTCTCCCCATTTATCGGGCCGAAATGTCGAGTGGCGCTTTCCTCTTCGCCCCAACGTAGAACGTAAACGATCCGAAATGCGCTTGCTGGCGATTGATCGGTCAAAGGGAAAACCGCGGAAAGTCCTTGCTGTTTTTTGAGACAAAAAAAAATAGCGTGGCCGGGATAAACTCTTTCATTGTCTTATCGATATGCGTAATGCATGTATTAATGTTTTAAAAAAAATTTGATAGTTTTTTCTCTTGCAAAAGTGTATTTTCAAAGCGTATCTCGTCCTCATTTAAAAATTTTTTAATTTAGAATAAAAAAAAAAGGAAAAAAAATGGCAAATATTCCTGGTTCCACGTATTTTCTCTCACACAAATAGAGCTCACTTACTTCTATTTCTATCGTACTTTTTAGCCGTTAAATTTATCACTATAACGTTACGGAGGAAGTTGAAGATAATTTATTTATAACAAGATGAGATAAGGAGAGAGAAAAGAAAGAAGGGAAAATAGGACGGAAGGAAGGAGCCACTGCACGCAAGGCTTTAAGTGGCACTTTTCTTCCGCGCGGATGCAAAGGATGTTCCGCTGCGAACAGATGTTAAAATACCCGGAGTCCTGCAGGAACGCGCGGCGTTTACTGCCGCGTTTATTTCGAAAATTTAGAATGGAGCGCCTTTTTTTTAAGTCCCGCTGGACGGAACTTTAACGCCGCTTTTGTAGCAGTCGGGCGCGCGGCGGCCAACAGCCGAACACTTTATCGTTCTAGCTTTTATTCGGCGCACTCGCTCGCTCGCGCGGCAAATTCGGTGCTCCCTGGTGGATAAAGAGAAGAATCGCCGCCGCAACAAACGCGCAGGGCGCGAGTCGGCGCATTGAAAATATCGGGTTGTTTTTAACGCCGCCGTTCATCACGGCGACATGAATTTTTACGACGATCTGACAGCCGTGAGATTTTCATATGAAAGTCGCCCGCCGTCGGGCCCGCCGGAAAATTATTTGGGAAATGGAATTTATGGCCCCGGCCTGAATTTTCGGAGGAGACGCTTGCTGCCCGTAAACGGTATAAGCGCCTCGATGAAGATATATGCGTGCTGACTCTGCCCGCCGCGAGATGTTCGACGAGATCATTTCACAGAAAAAGTTTCTATTTCCCTCAAACGTAAATTTTTATACGCGAAAAGTATTTTTTTTTTTTTACAATCGCATAATGTCACACCTGCGCGTCATGTGTTTGCCCTACGTTTATTATATTTGACAAATCGTTTGATAAAAAAGAAAAAAAAAATCATAATCAAATTATGTTTGATATCGCGTACTTGCGCACACACCCCGATAATTAAATTATTTTTATCGTTGATATTCGAGGGTCCAATTATCCTATTTCTGATTATACACGTTCTGTCTGTTTTACGGATCTATTTTAACAGCCCTGCATGTCGTACAACCCTGTACTTCGTTTATTTCGCTGTGCGGAAAAGGTTTTTCGAAATTGAATCGTCCCTGCTGCGCTGCGAACGCAGACAAATCGCAGCGTCGTCGCTCGTGCTTCTAAAATTTTCATTTGAAGCGCTTCGAATGTCTGACGCGAAACGACGAGCCCGAAATACAGCGCGGCAACCGATATGCGTCGAATAGACGGCCGATTTAATTTAGCTTCCTCGTTCGCTATCGCGCGCGTTAGCACTTAGCAAGCGAATAGCGTTTTATTTTCATTTTTATTACGAGTAATGCAGTTACATGTAAAAGTAACAGCGTGCCACTTTGCAGCTTACATATCTTTTTATTAGTAACGACTTATTAATAATACCAATTTTAGTGAATATACCTTAATCTAAATTCTATTACTAACATCTATTTATTTCGTGTCGCGCGCATATATTGGTCGTTTTCTGCATGTAAAAAATTTCGGAGAAACTTCCGTCAACGACGACAACCGTCGGAGAGCGTGTACTCTGAAAAACTCCCCTGCATAAGAACCGCGTGGCCGGAATAAGACCGGCGTGCATTTTACGGAGGAAGATGCGAGCGATATAATCCTGAAAGTCGGATGCGGCGACGGGCGATACGATGCAAAAGTAGCGCGACATGGTGTAGTGGCGGTACGCAAGGGTAGGATTCACGAGGGGAGGTTAGATAGGGCGGTATCGCATCGTCGGCTCGTAAAATCTCATGAGGTCGCTGTCTCGGTATCGGAAGACGTCTCTCGTGGGCCAAAGGAAGGTAGGGCGGAGGGGGAAGGGAGGTGGATCCGAGAGAGAGAGAGAGAGAGAGAGAGAGAGAGAGAGAGAGAGAGAGAGAGAGAGAGAGAGAGACAGAGAGAGAGAGGTAGACGCGGGGACGATAGAAGGACGGAATGTCGCGGGATGTATATTCGATCTGAGCGAGGTAAGTCTGATCGAATGGGCAGGATGGCGGTCCATCACAATTTCACATTTCACGAGCTGCTGCTGCTGTTGCCGCCGCTCTCGTAGCGGAGCAGGCAACGGCATTTCGTCGCATCTGCCGCTCGCGGCAGCGATTTCCACGCGGGTTCCCAGAGCTGAGCGGATATTTTAAGGGAAAGCCCGTCGACACGCCGACACGCCATATCCCGCGTTTTTCCTGCGCAGAAAATCTCCTTTCGCGGTCCCGCGGAGGAAGTCGTCGTCATTTTTCGAAATCTAATCCTGCATTTCATCCGCTCGCCTCCGCGAAACTCGGGGGAAAATCTCGCAAACGAGGACGAGCCGGTGGAGAGGTAAATAGTTTGCCGGGTAATTTCTATTATTTAATCCAACGTAGTTTTGTTTGTTTTTATAAAATGGACGCATATTGCATTCGTACGTCGTACAATACGAAATAGATTTATGTATGTATGCAGAGATATGTGTACGTATGCATTATGTATGTGTATATTGCATAAATGTGAAGATAAAATACTGCCGTTGCTATTCTATACTATAATATTTCATATAAATTATTGGCGCGGTTACATGTCCACTCTTGTAATAAATCGTAATGTTAAAAATAGATATTCTAATTTCTAAATTAATAAAAATACTGAGGGGGAAAAAAAAAATTAAATAAATACATTTACAAATATATCTCATGAAATCATGAACAAAAAGCATGAAGATTATCGCGATGATATCGATCGACAGAAGCGCAATTTTTTAATTAAAAGCTCGAAATGTTTTTTTTCATTAAAATCCTCCTCCGTTTAGCGGTGATATTTTTAATTTCTGTTTCGCGAACGCAAAAACTCCCGTAACTTTCGCCACGCAATTTCCCGCGGCTGATCACGTGCGTACACAGACCGGGTCGTTAATGACGAGAGAAAGAGGAGGCCAATCCCTGATCATCGAGACGGAAGCCGGATCGCGTAACACGATGCGTATCTGCGACGACGCGTAAGCCCGATTTACTTATCGGCGCTGCCGAGGGCCCGGTCCTAGGTAGCGGATGATGCATATCGGGTTAACGAGAGAACGTGCAACCAGGAGAAACGTGATTAGAGCGCGGGCGGAGGCCGTGCGCACAGATGGACGACGGTTGGTTAATTTTCAATTAACCGAGGGAGCGAGCGCGGCCTCTCGCTCGCTGGACCGGGGGACCGGATTATGTCCGACGACGGCGATCGGCACGTCGGATAGTCAGGTGACTGCCGACCTGGGCTGGTTGTGTAACGTACACCCCCGAGTACACTACGCGTTGCGGCTTCTCTTTTCGATCGCAGCTTCCCCAGAATTGATTGGACACAGCCGTGCGCGCCGCACTCGATTAAATCGTCGCGCGAATACGGGACTCGCGCGGTTCTCTCTCTCTCTCTCTTCCCCTATTTATCTCTGTCTCTTTATCCACCTGTCTATCCACCTATCTATCTCTCCCTTGCGTCCTCTTCTCCGAAATAACCCTCCCAAAGCTGAGTCTCTTCAAAGCGCTCCGCGCGCATCATGTTGGCGTAATCGCTAATTCATCGAGGGCTCGTGATCGGCGTCGCTATCATCTTCGCGTAATATCGCTAACGAAGTAATCGAGGATGTGGCAGAAGCTATAACGCGATATACGCATTATGTGACGCAACGTGTTGCCGTTATGATGCCGTTTACCTTCATTTCCCATGGTTTATTAATGGCGCGTCACGATTATACGCTGCATGTAATTTATACAATATTTATTGTAGATTTATAAAAAAAATTCAATGAAGTTATCTACAAATATTACTCGCGACTAATTATACAATATTTAATTACACTGTAAAGACATTACAAAGCGCGGCCTTTATTTGCGTCATTTAACTCTCGCTTCTTCTGCTTTAAAGAAAACTGACTTTTAATAACTTCCAACGATAAATTACGGAAGTTGTACGTTTTTCGTCGCAAACTGATCTTACGCAACGCTCGACTGCCGAGTTCGTCAGGCCCGATAGCAGTTAGTGTGAGTGCGTGCGTGTGTTTACATCAGCCGGCACCTTGCGTTCGAAGTTCGCATGGTGGAGGACGCGCGGGGGGTGGACGGCGAGAATCGGCTGGCCCGGTAGACTCGGCAGTCAGTGTGAGTGCGTGCGTGCGTTGACATCGGTCGGCATCTCTCACGCTGCAAGGCCGTGCGATGGGAGACGCGCGGGCGGCAGAACCTGTCTGGCCCGGCGGATTCGGCAGTCCAGCGTGCGTTGGCATAGGTCAAAACGCGTAGTAAGTTAGCACGTGGCGAAAAACATCGCGGCCGAGTAACATAAAGGAGATGCTGACTACTCCGTAAATAAATGCACCCACATTTTCGACGAACGGAGAGTTACCCCGTCGCGAACTATCCTTCTCCTATTCATTCTATATGTATACGCGGAGAGCATTTATAACCAGTTATAATTTTTTTAAAGTAAGTTAATATTCCCGTTTATTATATGTATACAGATCGAGGGACGGACGGTGCGGGCGGCACGGGTTATTACCATGTGCGACGTACGCGACTAGCGCGGGGATCATGTGATCGCCTTGGAAGGTGATAGCCAGCGGGTGCTGCGGGTTACACGGGTGGCGGTACGTGACCACTGCAGTGTGTATGTCAACATTTTGAAAGGTGAAGGCCGCCGGTCGAACGCACAGCTGTGACTTGGTACGTATAGAATAATATTGTAAGTTACTTTTAAAGATCGTAAGATTTTATTTGATGCGAATGAACTTTTTCGATCGACGATTCGTACGTATAAAGTATCCGCGATGCGAATACCTCGCACGGTACAGTTGTAATTCTTTAGAACGCAGTACGTTAATTAACATTTTGTTTAACACGGATACGATTTTGAAAGCGTTTCCACTTGAGCAACCTGCGGTAGAGTTCCATTCTTCCACTTCCGATTTCTCGTTACGTTTTATTTATTTATTTTTTTCTACGTCAGTTTCTTACACGAATCCCGTCCCGCTTCTCGCAGACTCGGTTGAGAGCAACCAGGCCGACACCGTTCAATTTTCCTTTTCTTCTCCCGCGAACTACGCAAGTCTGGCCGCCATCTCGTTAGTAACGCGATCTTTTTTACGCGCGAGACAAGTAATTTTCCTGTTCTCCACTTTTTTTTTTCTTTCTTTTTTTTTCTTTTTCGTCCATCGCGCCGAAATTGCCGAGGCTCTCGCGTTACCGCAATTAATTTTCTGCCGGGTAGAAGCGCGACTATCAATCGGGCGACGGCGAGAACGTTCTTTTCCATGGTGCGAACGTCGTTGCCCATCCTTCAAGCGAAACTGAATCTTTATTACAACGAAATACTATCCTCGCCCGGTAAGACGGGAAAACTTGTTTCGCTGAAGCTCGCAAGAAAGATCTATATACGCGATGTGCCGCCGATGTCTTCAGTTTCATCTCGGATCTAGTGGATGCTTCGCTAGCAGGGCGTAGGATTCTGTTGTTAAAACAGGATAAGCTTGACGAAACGATAACTTCGTCGACGAGCGCGAATAAAGTGACGCGGACGCGCCGTAAAATGAATGTAAACCTGACACGCAACGATAAAATTGCAAAATTTGACGCACACTTCGATCCCGACAAATCCCAGAATATGTGTAAACTCATGAAAAATTTATGAACGAAAATGATGCGAGTCGAGCTTAAAGGAATTAAGAATATATAACGAAATTTACGTGTTTTTCATCGACATGAAAATCCCCATAAATTTGATATTTTTATTTCTATATATATATATATTTTAATTCTTAATTGTTTTCTTTGCTTATTTTATTTTGCTTTTGATGACCATTCCGCTACAATGAAAAATATATAAATTTTTTAATTGAAAAAAATACGGGTGCACCGTATCAGTCATTTGGACGTCGCATCGAACCGGAATAATCATCGGAGTTTCGTGCGCGCGCTAAACGCGGCGAAAGTTGCTTTATAAATCGTCGTTCGTGCAATCTGCTACTCCGTTGTCGTTTTACGAGGCAACTTCCAGCGAGGAAGATCCTTCAGGAATTCCAGTCATGTCTCGTCAATGGAATGCCACGTCGTGAAGGCAAGTCGGGAGGGGAAGTGGGCGGATAAAGGCGATCAACTACGAAGACG
Organism: Cardiocondyla obscurior; assembly: GCF_019399895.1. Taxonomy (NCBI): domain Eukaryota; kingdom Metazoa; phylum Arthropoda; class Insecta; order Hymenoptera; family Formicidae; genus Cardiocondyla; species Cardiocondyla obscurior. Next base: position 7,045,601 of record NC_091869.1, read on the forward strand.
ACCCCTTACCGCACCTTATATATACGCGTAATAACGATTAACATCAACGGTGCACCTGTCGCTCCTGTATATTGTCTCAGCTTACTCCTATTGACGGCGCCGTTAGCTCCCGACATTATCTCCGTGTGCAGCCAGGTATTTTCGACCGACCTACTTCCGCATAAATATTCAGCTTCTCGGATCTGTCAAGTGTAGGTAAAATTGATTAATTGCTGCACAAATGAGTTCTCCCCCTCTTTCTCTCTCTCTCTTCTCCTTTCTTTCTCGCTCTCTTTTTCTCTCTCGTACTTTCTTTCGTAATTTGTTATAAATATTATTTTATTGGGAAACCGCTACTGCGGTTGCGTGTGGCAAGAGCAATAATCCAAACTGAATCACGATTGCATGTTGTATTTTTTTGCGTATTTAACTTTACCCCTGCCGATCGTGCGGTCATTGTGGTATCGCCGCCGCCTAAATTTTAGTTTAATAGACATCTGCGTGCTACAATTACCGGTCTGTCGGCTGCCGCATACTCGCGTGAAATTGAGTCACTGATTTTATATAAGTGGCAAATGGTACACGCAAGACCTTTTTTTCTATATTTAATTTTAATTAAATTTAATTAATAAAAATAAAAAAAAAACTTGTTAATATTTTTTAAATATATTTAATGGGATAATTAAAAACTGCCGGAGATGTCGCCGACGCTTGGAATAAAACAGCACGCGTAAAAGTCATACGCGAACACTTGTTAAAATATTATTATAATTATTTCTGACAGCCACGTAAAGTCGCAGCTCGTAGCTTGCGCTCGTTTACTTGGCAGACGCTCTGATTACCATACCCTTGATGAACGCGCCGGTTTCTGTCGTCGTGAGTTTGTAAACCGGCCGGCCGGCGGAATACCGACGCATCGTCAAAGTGATTAGGTGTTTGTCATTCGTGCGGGCGATAGTTCGATTGAATTCCTAACTCCAAAAAGTGGTTTTAATTATCGACTGCGCGCTGCCAGGCGCGGAGGGATAGCGGAGAAGCAATTAGCTTTTTGCGCGCTCGAGGTTGGCCCCCTCCCCCTTCTCCCTTTCCCACATCCACCGCCGCACAAAGGAGAGAAATTCTTGCGAGAATTAAATGTCAATCAGCCATGACGTTCATTAAGCGGCGCCGTTTGTTCTAGTCTTTTTTTTTTTTTTTTTTTCTCTTCGCTGCCTCGCGCGCGAAAGAGAGAGGACTCATACCGCTGTCAATGTATTCTAATCTGAATCGCTACGTATGGCCGACATTAATTTTCGCTTCTAACATTCCGATGATTTCTCAACAATTCCTGAAAAAAAAAGAAGAAAACACGTAATCGGAATTTGCACTTGGGTCTGCAAAATTAATTTAGACGCGCGCGATATCAATTGCGTGTTTATATTTTAATGGAAAAAACTGACGGTGAATATCAAAAGCGCGACGTAAGGCGATAACGCCGTCGATTAATTTTTTTTTTTTTTTTCCTTGAAGCGATTCTCTGGCAGCGGTTTACGGCAAGTGCGGTTTAGCCGGGAGTATTCCGAGCGGCGCTGTAATGTAACAATACTTTGCAGAATTTCTTACGACGGGGCGAACACTTACGCTACGTGGCGCAATATAGACACGTTGTAGCTTTGATAAATGGTAAAGCGAGAACAGCCATTTCTCGCCGCGGCGCTTCTTTGCGAGCTGCCTTTTCACGGCAAGGTAGGCTGCCGTTTTCCTTTGCATAAAACATAATTACTTAGAGAAAGAGAGAGGGAGGAGTAATGCCGAGTGCTCTCGGTGCACAAAAGGCGACGAACACACGCTTCACGGTTTCTCAGGTAGTGAGCGCGACCCAAAGTGTCTCTTAGTGAGAACACAACAGCGCGTTCATGATTAGATGCGCATCTATTTCCGCGGCAACGGGCTCGTTCTGTTCCTGTAAATTTCGTATAACATCTGCGCTCTCGGTAGCGTGATCTAACTTACGATTCGTCGCGTGTCGGAGTGAATATTTCTATTTATTAATGAATATTTAATTAATATTTAATATTTAATATATATATAATATTTATTAATATCTAATTAATATTTAATATTTAATTAGTATGTCCAAGCAAAGACGGTCTTGGCGATTTTCGAGATCGAGGACGACCTAGTGGAAGTACCGTCTTTGTCTGGACATACTTATTAAATATTACAATTCAATAGAACGAGAGTAACGAATAGATAGCCGCGCGAGGGAGACGGGGTGACGGGGGAGACAGGGGGGAGAGCGAGCGCGAGCCTACGTGCCGTACGCTAGGTATATTCCACCACCACTCCCACTCTCGCTCTGTCCTTCTCCAGCGGTCGCGCGAGCACACACGTACTACACACTGCGCAGCGAGCACGTGTCTCCGTACCGAAAGTAATTCGCACTTCCGTTTAACGAAAACCCATCCGGCACGATAACTAAGATTAAACTTGATATCTCTTTCTGTTACAGATCGACGCAGTTGCATCCGCTGTCGTCAACGTGTGTCGTCACCGCCGATATTAAGAATTATACGAACCGCAGCCGGTTCGTCGGTCGTACGGAAATTCCGCTAAGTATTCGGACGGCTTTATTGTAAACGCGAGTGCCGAACAGGGTCGCGCGTAAGTGATTAATAATTTTCGCGATTTTAACTTTACCCGGTCGCGTTCGCGAGTGACTTGTGCGCGGAAGGATGGCTCGACACGTCCCATCTGAGAGGAGGAGCAGGCCCGGGACGGGCATCCTGCATCGGCGGAGCAACTTTTAGGTGAGCAGCAATTTTTTTAATAAAATCTTTAATAGCAAAAAAATTTACTTTTTTTTATTAACTCTATTAATTGATATATCAGCATCTCTACATTAATATTTTGCATTTTATGTTACAGTCACCGGCAGAACTCTTCAACTCCGCTGAAGCACATGCAGATCGGTGAGTCGCATAATTTTTATTTTTAAATCAATTACATTGAATCAATAACACGTCGTTGATGGTATCTTTTGATGTGATTCAGTCATATCAAATCTCGTAATTATCATAAAGTAATTGTCATAATTAATTAATATTCCTAAATATAATAACGCGCGTAAGTTGGGATCTCTTAAAAAAAATTGTGCTCATGGTTTCTTCTAATTAATCTAGTTAAATAAAACGTTGCGTTTCTTTACACAAATTGAAAAGTTTGCCAAAGCTTATTTCGATCCATTTCATTTGAAGTTAGGAGAAGCTAATCGCGCGACTGTCGGCGGTTCCTTTAAAAAACTGTTCACGGATATCGCGACTTGAACGGTATCCTCTGTAACGGGAGAGAACGTTTCCCGTCATTCCGACGTCGTCGTCATCGATCCGACCTTCCTGTCGTAGTCGAAAGCGTAGAAATGGCCGCGCGTGCCCATTCGTATTCACGGTTACGTCCCCGGCGGCAATTCTCATAAGTTTTTCCTCCAACTTTGCCGTATTCAATTTGCGTGCCACGTTGCGGTGGTCCTTCTCATTTTTCTTTATATCTTGGCGAGAAACCGTTCGACGGCAGCTCGAAGGTATCGCGTATTCACTTTCGGCGAGTACCCATTTAAGAGATAGCGCGAAAGGAGAGCCAGCCGAGAGAAAGCTCAGTTCTCGCGCGCTAGTCATCGTCTCGATTTAATTAATTGCGAATAAAATCAAGCTGAAATAACAAATCTCGAAAATCACTTCCGTCAAAGGAAGTTAGAGGCAAGTGTTCCTTCCGTTCGCAAAAATTCGCGACCCGCCGATAACGCGAATTTGAAGTCCGCCCCGCTTCCGTGATACATCGACCTCTGCTTTCGGCCGCGCTTGCGTCACCACGTCCCTCCCGCGTATGTGCGGAGAATTACGTATTGTCAGGTATATACATTAGGTACGTACAATACCGCCGTCCAGGGCTTTTGTGCAGGAACCTAAGTCGGCCTCTTCCACCCGCCGGTTTGCGGGAAGAAGCGTCGTTCGTAATGGATGTAAAACGTATGCGGCTTGGTCCATTCTTTATCTTACACTCTCGTGCATACGTACTCGCGCGTACTGCACACACGCGCACACATATGCGCGACCGGGAATGCCTCGAAGTATAAGCGTGCATTCGTGGCAATATACTTGCGCCCGTGGAAATGGAAATGGAATCGCTTCTGCCGCACGCGGCCCCGGACTCGTATCGTGTTTCGACAGTGTAAATGGGCCGGTCGGCAAATTTATACGACCGTCATATATATATAATAAAAGCTGCCGCATTGATAGTGTTGTCATGCGACGTTTAAACCGCCTTACTTTCGTAAAATTTTTCAATAATAACTTGCACGCGTGGCATTTTTTATTATCGAGATTTTAATTGAGGGGGTCTTGAACTTTTCTCTATGGTTTAATTTTTATTAGAATAATTATGTTTTTATACATATATTAATATAATATAATAACTTTGCAATGTATTTTCTTTTTATATACATATATAAAAAAAAAGAAACTTGAATAATTTTTAATCTAAATAATGCGCGCTGTCAAGCGCAGCGCAACCATCATTAAATTATAATACCGTTTTAAATAATTATTTTAAATAACGTTAACGACTTATAAAAATGTTGCTTTACGATCACGAGCATTATATGGAGGGTAATGAAAACATAATGGCAATGCGTTACAGAGGCCGATTAAATATGAATATAGTATAAAATAATAGGAACGCGATAAACGGTAATTTAATTTAAAGCTTTTATGCTATCGTTGATCGCTCATTGTATATTAACAGCTTCAATAGCTTCGTGGCAGCTTTGTTCGCCAAATATAGCGGACTGTAAGTTTATTACCTATTGTTGTGTACCTGCATACGCGAATTTATAATAAGTTAGCGAATTATTATCATAAAGGGAGTAAGAAAAAAATGTTCTTCTTAAATGAAACGATGGCTCTGACGACAAACGATTACGCCTTTTAAATCATTCCATGCCGATAATTAAATACGTAATTGAACGGTATTTTTTCATTATTGCTGTCGATTCGTACATTCCGCGAGTAGTTTTCGCGTTCGAAAACAAAAATTTATGGTAAAAAATGCAAAAATTTTGAAATATCAAGGTATACCGTTACCATTTTGTCCTCGTGCTTCGATATTTTCCTACGCAGAACGAAATATATACGGCCCGCGTGCCTAGTAACAACATAAACAGAAACTCTGAAACTTTAGTCCACGTTACAATTGCAAACAACAACGGCTAACTCCGTTATTTGCCCGAAACTTCTCTTATGTTCTTAAATAAATGCAAAAAAGAAAGAAAGAAAAAAAAAAGATTTAAAAAAAAAACGATTATGCAGTTTACGCGTTAAAGACTACTCCGGCTCGTAATTCCGAAGTGCCGATTTCTACAAAATTTCTTTCCATCGTCGTAACATTATTTAATTACAACCATATGATAAAATTGCGATACTGTATTTAAACGTTAATCGATATCGCAGTATTAATGCAATATTAATATTCACGGGTTAGCAATGTAAACGTTTCCCGCTATCGTCAATGCCGTTCGGCGCGACGGAGACATTTAATTAATAATTTCGTTTGACGGCTGAGAATTTTTCCACGGGCGTCGTGAGTTCGTCGGACATCCAATAACAAGCGCCCGAGATTTCCCAACGAGATTAATCTCAGCTTGAATTCATCTTGCAGGTATAATTTCGCGTGTGCGCAATTTTCCCGGGTGTAGCTCGCAATCGTTGCGCCTCGAATGTCACATTGTTTCTCGAATTACTTCATTTTCTCGCGAGACAATTACCTCGCGGAGGTGCGGCGACGCGAGCGTCGACAGCCGTCGTCTCGCGCGCCAGCCGGCCCCGTCTGTTTATTACGCAAACATAAATATTAATATTAATTCCCCGTGCACGCGCGGCAGGTCGCGCGTGGACGGAGCAACGGGCAGTTATTGTTTCTCGTGTTTCACGTGTTCGGCACACAAACTGGCCGCTGGCCGGCGCGTATAATCGATTCCGCGTATCTACGCACGTTGATGGATGACTTTAGAGAAGGTGCTCCGGATAAATAAACGTTTTGCATTGAAAATATTATCCCTTAAAGCGGCCGGTCCGCTTCGTTGATCGATGCGTGGTCCGTTCGTCGGCACGTATTGCATGGTAACCGATATCAGCCCGGGCGAGACTTTGGCGTATTTTCGCCGTGAATAAAGACGCGCGCTAGGCTCGTGGAAATGGAAACAGAACCGGAGCCGGTCTTGTAATTTTACGTCACGCACACGTGCAGCCGCTCTTTCGCCGACGTGTAATTTTTTTTTTTCCCTTCCTTTCTTTCTTTCTTTTCTTTTTACGAGCAGTCGGTTTTTCTAGTAATAAAAATTCGCCCGAATTGCATTTCGCGCAAATATTGCGCGACGGTCATGTAAGCGTGCGAGAGGGGAGGAGTCGCCGAAGCAAGTGTTACCAGCCACGGCGTTGATCGACCGATGGCGAGGTGCCAAGAGGAACTATCGCGATAACACGGCGGAACACAGCGCGCCGGTATGCCCCGGGAAGGGAAATAAAATTGGTCGAACACCCGATAAATGTATCGCTTCGAACAAACGGGGGATGAAATTTAAGACTTTGCATCGCGGAACGCTTTTGCCTACCTTTTCCACCCCTCGGACCGCCGATCTCCGATTGCCAAAGAGATCCGCGTCCGGTTAACGTTTCGAGGGTTACATCGTTAACGATTTCTCATATACGAATCGCGTATCCGCTACCATATTTGAACTTTTCCCTCCGCACTCGTGACTTAATAAGTGTCTTAATCTCAACGCTGTGATCAGGGTTGATTGATGACCGCGTGCAAAATCGTTATTGCTATCATTTATTACGGTGGTTAGCAGCGGTATTCTCCATACACACTTACACATACATGCACAACACACTCGAGCGTATTTTACGGGGGGTGGAGAACAATGCGCGGTTGGTTTTTCTCATCACGAACGAAAAGGATGAACGAGGTTCCGTCTCGTGGGGCGTTAGATATAGCTGAAAGAACCGTCCGGCCGTCGCTGCCGTAACTTTAATTTCTCGAGGCGACTATCTCGACGCTCGCGACAAGACGCAATCGTGAAGGGACTTGGACAGGACGGATACACACGGTTACGAAGGGATCGGAAAAAGAACGGGGAGGGTTCAGAGCCACCCGGGAAGGCTGGTCTTCGCGCCCTTTCGGGTCCGGCGTGTCTTTCTCTTCCACCTGTTTCTACGTCCGTATGAAACTTATCCCGTTCCGAAAGTTCCGATCGCGTCCTGTTGCCGAGTCGTTTTATAACGCGGAACTTTTGCGCCCCGATCGAGTTCGGTAATTGAACTTTGGAACATTATCACGTGCCACTTTGGACTGGTCGGCGGGAGAGCGTCGTATTAACAAAACGTCATAAACGAGAGCGTGAGAAAGAGAGACACGCGTTTAGTAATGAGAGCAGTTAAACAAGCGTCCATTTGTAAAGGCCCGGAGGAGCGCGAAAATGAAGAGAGAGGAAAAGAAATAAGTCCTCTTTTTAAATATATTCGACTTCGCGACTTCCACTCTCGTGATTCTCTTTTTTCCAATTGCCTTTTAATGCTCGCTTTCGTACTTCTTTAATTATGTACTTTTGTAATTCTTACCTGAAACTGCCCCGTGCTTCCTTTAAGACGCTTCTTCGCCGTGTACCTCGGAGTATCATCTTCGTGGAAGTTTAACGCGCTAAAAATTTAGTGGCTTGACGGTACGAAAGTAGAGACGGAAGAAAAGTAAAGAGGATGAAAAGGTTCGCATTCGACTTTCCCGGATGACTTTGTGAGTCCCAGCTGTTCCGCGTAAGTGGCGGATAAGAGGGAAACCTTGTCGGGAAATCTACTTAGCTTAATCTCGGCTGTAACCTGATAGTTATTCTTTTCAATATGTAATGTTTAAGCAACGTTACGTTACACTTTAATGTACACGATATTAACGTGCGTTCTGGAAATTAAATTTCATCTCATATTCACCGAAGTAACGCGAAAATATTTCGATCACATAATTCGCAAACTAATCTAACTTTCATGTTTTACATACGATTTACCTATTTATCGTTATATGCTTGTTCAATGAGTAATGCAATATCCCGTAGACTCGTTGTACGGAGAATGTTAGGAAAAACCACTTGAATTTTATTTTAGACAAATTTGTAAACGTGCGCGCGCTCTACTAAATTTTGCGAGCTGAATTGCGAAAGCGCGTACCTAAAATTTATCGATTAGCGACTTTTCGTAGACTAGGCGAGTGACCGAGAGACCGACCCGCTTGTGTCGCTCTGCTTTAGCGCATTCTCTACGTCGCCGTCATGAAAATTAATGAACGCCCAGAACTCCGACGAGAGCTTCCGCTTCCGGTCGTCCAGGCGTGCGCGAGCGAAACTCTGGCGGTCGCAGGAAAGGGAAGGAAAATCCAGAGCTCGGTTAGAAAACGTAGTGTTTCGCTCGTACCTCGTTAGAGCTGAAGAAGGGAGAGGCATAATTTTCAGTTTAAAAATTCGTTCTCATCGGTCGTACTTCCGCGCTGAGAGCCTCGACGAGAGGGTTGCCATATCTGTAATGAAATGCAATTCGACATATATTTCCATAATCATTGAAGCGCATATAGTTCCCATCGCTGTCGAGTAATGATAAACATATGAAGCATCCTTCAACTTACAATCTAATTATCCGAATAAAAAGGAAAAGTAAATAAAATAAATCCGAAAGAACGGGTACGATTAAAAAAAAAAAGAAAAAAGAAAAAACAATCCACGGCCTTCATTCTTTAGACCCGAGTGGAAATTGATTCCCATCGTTATTTAATAATTAGCTATTTTTTTTTTTTTTTTTTTAATGACAACTTTATTTTTTAAAGACGGTCACTAAATAATAAATACTTTTTTATAATTTATGGCTACTACCAAGCTAGTTACGAGTTAAGAAATATATTTAATCTGCGCGATCTAACCACTAGCTGCAAAATCAGATTAGCTAGATAAATTTCCACTCGGGGAATTTCAGAGGGTGACGTTTTCTTTTCGTTTTGCAATATTCTCGTAAATGGGTGTCTTTAAATTGTTCGATACAAGTTGAACGTATGTATCTCGTTTTCTCGGATTATCCCCGAGATTGGTCGCTGATAGAGCGTCAGATATCGTGATGATATCAAGACAATGTCGGTTGCCGATATCAGACCGGAGTGGCCGATATATTGTCTATATTTCTTGCCAATAATACACAGATATTGATTGCCGATACCGTTACAACATCGATCGCGGATACCGTGCCGATATTCCAATCGCCCAGCGCGGTAGGGTTGACGTTGACGGTGAGTCTATCGTTATCATTTCGACTTCCAGCCAATCACGTGGCAGTATCGCCGTAATACCGAACCGACTGTAAATATCTATATTTTCATCGAGAGGGGACATTTTATTCGCGGATGCCGCCTCTTTGAAAAGAGAAACGAGTCGCGAGCCCAGCGGTTTACACGTTACACGGAAATTTTTTCGCCGTAAATCAGCGTTCCGGGAGTTAATCGCGGCTGCGGGCAAAGGGAGTCGCTATCGGACGAAGGGAAGCGAGACTGGGAGAATAAAGAGACGGAAAACGACGAAGGAAAACGACCCCGGGTCTTCTCTTTGAGATTAAGAAACGGATAAAGCTTGGGGCTGGAGAAGAGGCGAGTCACCAACGGTCGAGCTGGGGATCTTTAAATGCATAACACGTTTAATCCTTAGTAATACCTTGGCCCTTATCGTTCTTTACTTTCGAACAAAGGCTCCCTTCTACGCGCGTTCATGTTGCTCGCTGTTGCTCACCGTTGTTATTTCGCTTATCCCGCGGGCCTCTCTATCAGTCGGAATACCCTCGTTTCCGTATTCGACGAACGTGGCCGGCGCCAGAACAGTGACGAGGATAGTAAGAGGAAGGATGAAGAAGCGAAAGAGCAACGGGGAGATCTCCGTTCCGGAAAATAAACCATCCGTGGTACGCGGTCGTAGTTTCGAGTAAAATTTATCCCGTGGGTGTAAAAAAAAAAAAAAAAAAAAGACGGAAAGAGACGTTCTAAATCCGTTCGCTTTTCTCTGATCGGAACGAAAATGAAACAAACAGATGATTCGCGTTGATCGTAATTACTCGTAGATCAGAAAAAACCTTGATTAGATTATTCCTTATTAAGATCTGGTAGTAAATTTTAAACGAGATAATCGGAGCTTTTTTGGCTTAAAAAAATTTTTTTACGATTAAGTCATTCTCGCGGGGCGAGAGGGAAACGAGAGGCGGCAGAACATTTCGATTTTACCACACGCAGATCGTTGACGATTACAACGGGGAATGTCTGTGGATAAAAGACTTGGGCGCTCTTTCGACATTATGATCGGAATAACGCGGGGCGGATTTTACTCCCTCATATTCTATGAAAAATTCGCGCTTCGCTTACGGATTTCCTAACGTCTCCCCGACGTCTCTACGATAATGGGGATTACGTGCCGCTCGGTCTCACGTGAATGTAAAAAATAGAAGGGACGCGCGGAGAAAGCCTCAGCCGGGTGCCTTTCCACGCGTGGGGCCAGCGAAAGAAAGCCCTAACGTTGTCGTCGAACGGCATGCGAGCGATTCGTCGAATCGGATACGGACCTCAACGATACCGCTGATCGCGTTCGCCTCGTTGTTTCGCGGAGAACAACGGCGACCGGTGAATGGGATGCGTCGAAACAAAACCTCTTTCTTCCCCCTTTTTGGTTCCCTCGGACATTTTCCGTCTGGATTACACGCGACGCGGCGTCGGGTTTCGAGCGGAGGAATCTCTCGGTTGCGCGGACCTCGTCTCCGGCCGGATGCTGCGATCGACCGATCGGGGCAACATTATGACGAAGGGATGCACGCGCAACGTAAATCCGTGTTATTTCGGACGTAATGGAATCGATAGAACGGACCGGTGCGTGTTTACTCGCGAAACAAGCGGAGTCAACGAAAAACGGAAGATTAAAATGGGACGCACCGGCGATCCGTGCGTTAAACGAAAATATTTTTTCGCGAGCAGCCGACAACGGTGATGAACTCGATATGTTTATTCCCGTCGGGCGTGTGCAAACGATTTTTTTTTTTTCTTTCTTTGTCTTTCTATCTCTCTCTATTTCTCTTTCTCTTTTTTTTCGCGGCCTGAAATGTCTGTTTGAGCGCGCGTACGACCGGCCATTTTGCAAATATGTATTTTTGTCCCTTCGCAACGGGAGGTAAGGCGATTGGAAAGATAGAGGGAAAAATTGAATCTCGATCGACGGCAAGATGAATCCATACCGTACGTGTCTCGCGCGACTGAACGAATGTTGCGAGGCCGCGTCGAGTCAGCGTCGCCGTCGGAAACAGATAAAAGGAAGGTGTGCGTATTTCTTTCTTTATTTTTATTTTTATTTTTTTTTCTCTCGAAATGGCGGACAGCTCGGGGAATGAGGCGGCGATCGAAGGAAAGTAGAATCGAGGCGGAGTTAGCGTGTGTCCGTGCAGTTTCCGCGGGGCGTAAAGTACAACCGCCGTCCATTAAGCTGCACTTACGGCGGCTCGAGTGTGCCGGTGCGCTTTATCGATATTATCGCGGCGCCCATTTAGGGTGCCATGTGCGTACAACGCGATTACAATTCCAGTACGATCGTGCTTGCAGTACCACGGAGCTAAAGTCAATTTAACCCGCGGTCCCGTACGAAGATGAGGCCGGCCGTCGCGGAACAAAAGAGTCTCGGAGACATAATCGGCGAAACTTTCGAGTGGCATCTTCGCGCGACCGTAGAAATGGGAAAACAAATGTCCCTCCGTCTTCTCGTACGGCACGGCCATAACGAAACACGCATTAAACCGGGGACCCGGGTGTCTTGCCGCGCGCCGTATATAGATAGGCGGAAATAAAAACAGGGGGATATTTGCATAAAATCGATTCACCGGATTTGCCGTCCCGATCGCGGCCGCCATCGCTTCGGGAAGCGTTCCGGCGAGCGAAAGAAAATTTGTAATAAATACGAGGACACGGCAGGTGGAGGCTGTGCATAGTTTATCCTAGTAGTAGCTACACGGAAAGAGTGCCATCGGCCCTGACATATGGTCATTTAACATCCTTTAGGCAAATAAAAATCGAATGTAAGGTAAATGTTGTTTTAACGCAACTGTGCGGAACAGGAGAGGGGGAGGGGGAGGGGGAAGGGGGCAGAAAAAAATCTCGTTATTTTTCGCGTCCGTCGAACGCGTTGTCCAGACACAAATGCGACGCGTATAGATATATTTTCGCCTAGTCGCGCATCCAATGCCAATACGTTTGCTTGCAGCGTGTTATAGTCGTTCGCGATATCGCACGTTCGGAAGCTGACACTTTTAGTTCGATACCGTATAATGAATCGAAGCGGTGCCGTCTTCTTTGTATCGGACTCTGGAGACCACGCGGCGAACGGATCTTTCACACCGTGAGACTCTTTCTTTCACGCGTATCTTCCTGGTTCGTCGTGACGTGCGATACGTAAACGCGCGAGGGCTGAAAGGGAAAAGGGGGGGAAAGAGTAGGTGAAAGAATAGGAAGAGAGACAAATGGAAAGTGGAGGGTCAGCGTACGGGAAGAAATGGGATTTATCCCTTCCAAATAACCGGTACCTGTCGTTGCCCGTCGTTCGCAGGTCTCAGCCGTAGGAACTTGTCACGAGGAACGACGACGCCGCGCCGTCCGCTTCGCGGGAATATTGCGCGAAAGAGGGAAAAAAGGACGTAGCACACGAGCGAAAAGATTGAAGAGTTAGCGCGGGCGGGCCGGGACGAGGAACGACGGTAGCGGAAGATGGAAACGTTAGATTTTTCGTGTTCCTCCCGCAAAAGAGAGGAAGTGGATGGAAAGGCATTAGCGGGCGATAAAACCGTTCTCTCGTCTCTCTTCTTTCGTCTCTTTTTCGTTTTCTCCTCACCTTCCCGACGATCGTGTCGTCCCTTTTTCGTCGCGCCGTACCTCTGTCTCTTTTATTGCCGCGCGAGTGCCGCGCATTTTTGTCGCGCATTCAAATATTGCGCGAGGAAGTTCGATCCACTTTCGGAAACGCGGCGGCGGCTGACGGCGGCAGGCAGGGAATGTCGATGGCGTGAGTAAACGAGTGTAATGTACCGTGCAGAATAGCTAGATGTGAATGCGCATGTGAGGCAGCGATAAAAGTTGATAGCCCCTTTGACGTCAGTAAGTTTCAATCTCGTAAAATTCTCAGCCGTAGAGTTTATAATATTCCGTTAGATCCGTGCTCCTGATTCTTTCCTCGTAGTTTCAGTGCGCAAGGTTTTCACGCGTAGAAGGCGTTTTTTTTTTTTTTTTATTCGGCAAACGACCGGAAACGGCCACGCTAGGTTTTGCCCGAGTGTTTCGCAACAGGGAAACATTATGCTAATCGGCAAAGAGCCGTCGGTTCGCTGCCCGGGTCAATAGATTCCGAAATAACCCGGGCCGTCCCGACAAAGGCGTGTCGTCCACAGGTCTCATTCTTTGGAATTTCAAGAGAAAATTGAAGCACTCTCTCGTTCGCGCGGTAAAGGGCACTTTCATTCGCGAAGAACCGCTTTGCGAAGATGGGGACTGCGCCGGAAGCTAACCGGAGAATAACCAACGGAATCGACGAATTCACTCGGGCGTAGTGCGGACACATCCGCGCGCATCTCGAAGATTTCTCCGACAGTTCCGCTCCTGCGATCTTGAATTCGCAAAACCGCGGGCATTTCATCCACTCGTGTTTTATCCACCGGTGTATCTGTGTGCCTTCCCCTTACTTCGCGAGCTCTCCGCTTATTCGCGACGACTTAGGTAGGATGAAATAAATTTTTTACCTCTCTCGGGTCTATTGAGAATGAAATTTAATGGTTTTATACAAGCACGTTAAACCGATGCGTTTGACGTGCTTGTATAAAAATTTATTTATAATTTCTTTTTTCTTTTTACATATATAAAATCATAATCCATTACTTTATATATATTATTTCATATACGTGTAATAGCATAGACGAGAATTATTTTTGTCGATGACTAATATTGCTACGTTATCGTCCATCTGCTCTGAATTCTATAATTATGTTCTACCTAAATTAATATTTCTCTTATTTAATTGCTGCATGATAACATCTCTAATATTAATGTAGATCTCTTTCGCGGCTTTGCACACATATACGCGAAGAACACCCACGCGCGCGTTTATGTTTATTAGAGAATCTTCAAGAAAAGCCGGATGTGCCCCTCAGCTTAAATTAGATCATGATCCAAAATTAATCCGACGTAGACGACGCTTTCCGCGTAATCGTATTTGCCTAAGTGACACTCCAAGATCCCCGTGCCTTTATTGGTCCTTAGCTTGATTCAAGTACTAATTATTTTCGGGAGATTAATGTTGAACGCGCGGAAGTTGCGCTCGGCGACCTGTGCGGGAAATTTATCGCGCTAAGAGCGACGTGCACGTTCGACGATCATCTCGCGGAACGAGGTGAAACGTGCTCAATGCGTAACGAATGCCGGCATCCACTTGCGATTAGCCGCGTTTGCACTCCGAATGCACTTGTATAGCTACGAGGCCGAGAGTCGGACGCGTATTTGCGGTGGAAAAGCACTTCTCTCTCTCTGTGCGCTTCCTTTGCTCCAGCGTTCGTTATTTTTTCCAGAATGCTACTATTTTGGTACCCTTTTCCTCTTCTCCTCCGTTCGTTCTTTCTACTTTACGCGGTCCGCCGTGCTACGGAAAAGCTTCTTAAAAGGTGGTATCTACCTCTTTGTACGCGCCGCTTTTTTTTTCTTTTTTTTTTTTACCGCTGCCTTTCCTTCTCTATTTAAAATTCCTCGAGCTCGTAATTTTTAATAATGTTTATACAAAACTGTTAATAGAGAGCCACTGCTTTGCAGTTGTTAACGCCTTGGCTTTACTTTATATTTTTTTATGAGAAATATAATTGCTCCGTACATTCAGTCGTACTATACATACATATAATTTTTAATAGATGACCCACATCGTGAAACATTTTCGCGAAACTCAACACGCTCGAGAGATGACAATATAATTTTCTTTTTTTTTTTTTTTTTTACGCGATATTCAGAGTTTTTCCTGCTTCCGCGATAAATGAATAAATTTCATCCAATTTTTTAGAAATTGGTTACGAAGAGGATACTATATTTTTCCGTCGGATTACGTTTTTATAAATTAATTAAATGTTAGCGATCTTCGTGCGCGTTCTACATGTGAAAGGCCATATATTATGCAGCCTCATTGGGGTTTGAATTATTATTTCACGCATTGATAAACGGAAACGAAACTCTGATATTTCCATTATTTAATATTAAACCTAAAACGATAAATGATACATGAGAGACAAATCGATGTCGGTCGCTCGCCAGGGATAATTATCAGGGAGAAGAGCAATCAAACGTGGCCTAATATTTCTTTGGGGGCGTGGCGCGGATAATATTTACAAGCAATTATCGCCCACTTGTGCGCGCAACATTATTTTTGTTTTACTCGAAAATTGGCGTACAGCTTCGTACCGAGTGTATTAGTCGGCGCGCTGTTAGCTTAATTGTCCGCGCTGCAACGCGAATGACACGATTAATCATTTTGAGCCGGTGCGTATCAAACAATTGAAGTTGCGAGGTACGCTGGACTAAATGGGCTGAAGTAACCTGTCGTGTATCTGTGGGAACACGTGCACTACATAATGGGAATGCGAGCAACGTGACGCGTTGCGATTTGACGGACAATGTGACAGGCGGACGAAGCGAAATAACTTGTAGCATTCTAAATCAAAGGTTCAAAATGCTCGCAAGAGTTTAGATCCCTAACTTCGAGGCTGTATCGTCGTCTGTAAAGTATAACACTTATAAAATATGTTGTACATGGGCGGGGACCCCACGAGGATCTTGTTGCGAAATAGGAAATGCCTTTTATTGATATAGATATGTATAAAAACTTTCGTAGGGACGTCAAACACCGTGAAACGTCTCGAGATAAATTAATTGTTATTTAAAATTTATTAAAGTCTGGATATGAATTGAAATGATATAAGTATTAAAGAAGTTCTTCGTATGGAATAATTACACTAATAACTTTTTTTTTTTTTCTTGATACTACTAATTTTACTTTTTATTTTATTTAGGCGAATATCGATATTAATATTATATTTTTACATATAATTAAAAAATATTATTATTAAAATTCTTAAAATTTATAGTGCAAATTAAAATAATGTGAAAAATACTCATAACATAGATTTTAATTGCCACTTTATAATTACAATGGGATATATACGTATACGTTTATGAAAAAGAACATATGCTTTATAAGCTTTTTTTGTTATTACTTTGTCATATTTGCGCTTTACAAATTATCCAACTGGGAACAATTATTTATTTTTGTTTTTCCAATAAACGAAATTAAATATTACGAATGGTAAAGAAATAAATTAAAATTACATAAATACATTTTATAGCCTGATTAATAATAATTGCACAGCGTGCGTAATAAATATCAGCCGCAATATTATCATTATTATAGAACCTATGAATTGCAGACGGTATAGCATAGAAAGCTCTAGGATTAATATCTAATTTAGCCTAATGAAATATTTACAGATAAGACACCGCGTTCTCTGTAATTTCCGCGCAGTCTCACGCGATGTAAACCTCATAATATAAAATTTTTAATGATGAGCGATGATAGAGTCAGGGGCCCATCCCTTCATTTTCCACGGCCATTTATTTCCTTTATTTTTACGAAGATTGCACAGCTGGCGGGATAAGGGGGTGCGAGGAAAAGGGGTAAAGGGCGTGAAACTTCGGTGATGAGTATATTCTTACGACGTGCTGAATTTTTTTTTACGACTACAGAAGAACGTACCGAGTCAGAGTAATGCTTCTATTACGTCCCGTCGTAATTGACGCAGTAAGCAGATCGATGAATACGTCAGCTATTCCAGGTAGACTTCGGACGCAAAAAAAGAATCTGTCAATTTTCTCTGCAGTGGTGTTACGTCGTCGACAGCAGATAAACGTTTGTTAGTTTTTTCTTTCTTTTTTTTTTTTTTTTTTTTTTTTTGAAGACAACAGATATATAGTTTTAACGGAGCCCTTATTGCGAACCTCGCAATGTATTATGAAACCTATCTTCTCATCAGAACATTTACGCGCAACGTCTAATACACTCAAGTAGAACGAACACACGTTTGACGAGGTAGTTCACGGTTTATTCTAATTCTTCCCCGAACTGCGCAGCAAACGACAAGCACTTTGACGGTACAGTTTAATCCCGTCACTCCGAGGGTAGACCGCCTATTCCGTTCTACGTTAAGTACTCATTAATGTCGCAAAGTATCCCTGACTCCGCATGATTATGCCGGTACGTACGTATTACCACTCGTAACTAGGCGACGACAGCCGTGTCGTTTCTGACTGTAGGCCGCGCATGATTTAAGCCTCGGCGCGAGTATATAACACGCGTTCCGCGGAGCAAGGAAGAGCTTACGACTGCCGTTGGTGAATTACGCCCATCGATCGGCGCATTGTAACGTCGTTAAGGGACCGTGGATAGGCACGCGAGATCGTTTGAGGAGATGGCGGAATGATAAAAGATTCGATCGGAAAGGGGGGGGGGCATCCTCACGACGTCGGTGGCGCGGCACGCCGGTGTTCTTATGGAAATGTGGATTCCGAGCCGGCGGAACACGACGAATATACAAGACGATCGACCGAGCCCAGAGCAGCCGAATGGTCGTGCTTTTAGAGACCGTGAATTTTTCACAAGGATAATACGGCTCAGACGAGATCCCCCTATTAGGTACAGAGAAGGAGGAATATTGTTTTCTTCGCCGACGAACGCGAGACGGTTTCGTGTCTCTGTACGCGCTATAGGATTTCCAGGATCTCCGTGAAGTTATCAGTAGCACATCCTCCATTATGCGCCTTCCGTAGACATTTTCGAAACCCTGTCACTAATGTTTTGACAAATAAGTCGTTTCAAGTACGAAAAATTTGGCGACTCCTCGGTAAATTCGCGCGGAATTTTTCTCGCACGAGGAAAAGTTATCTCGCGACGTGTGGCCTTTCGAAACTGATCGTAACCTTTTCTATATTGTCCGAAAGTGGCTTTAACCTCGACCCCGGGCTATGTTTGGCGTTATCATCTAACGCGCAACGAACATATTCATTTTAATGTACGTCTTTCGTGCAATCGATAGCTTATTCGGGAGTTTAAAGATAAATTTTTAATTGGCACAAATTGTGCGCGCCAGTGTGCCAGTTGCTAGGTAAAAGGCTATTAAGGAAACGAACACACGTTTTCCTTTATTCGCTGCTGATTTGCGTATCCACTCATTTGCGCAAAGCAAATATGCGTGAGTAGAGTGCCTGCTTGAGATAATGGCATCCTTTCGACGCGTTTTCAACGACGCGCGAAATTGCACCGAGATACAACGCAAAGAGAAAACAACTGCAATGAGTAATTCATTTTCGTCACTTTGCTGAATTATTTGTAGGGAAATTATACACCTTGCGTTCGATTATACACACGAGACAAATTCTATTTGCATGATAATTTTTATCGGAAATAATTTTTGTTTTATGCGAAACAAAATTAGTTAATTAAAAAAAGAAAAAGTATATTAATTTAACTGATCGACAATAATGAATATTACTTTCACGTACCTATTTAATCTAAGTACGAATCAATGATTAAATTGATTTTACAAGAAATAAAAAAACAAATAAATAAAGATACACAAACTCGAATGTCTTCTTAAGACAGTTACTCGTTCGGGAACGGTAGGAAATTACAAGTAAAAATTATATCAATTTAAAAATGTAATCTCGAAACGTTTGTAAAATGACAATTATTTCTATTTGTTTGCCTCGAGCTTAAAATATCACGAATGCACTCCTTTCGTTCACTGTACCTTCAATTACGAAAGAAGAGGGGAACCGGGTCAAGAACTGAAATGGCATTATTTGACAGGATAGGTCCTCTCCTCACGGTTGGTCGATATCGATTGCGCTAACAAGATAACTCGATCGTCCAGTAGTCAGACCGCGCCAGTAGTCAGCCACTACCATTAGTCAGACTCAGAAGCGGTCTTCGCGTCACGGACGGGCCAATAAAGTACCGACCAAAGGCGAGAGATCCTCACGCCTCGAGAAACGATTTTTGTAACGCGATCTGGCGTGACGCTCGATTACCCCGAGGCGCTTAGAACGAAACGCGAGAACGAATTGGAGCATAATTCAAAGAAATCGCCGATCACGTGCTTAAAGCCTCCGCTGGCTGTCTTTAGTTTGACATATGTATCCGCTAACGTTCGGTGCATCAGATCCGCGGCGGTCTCAAGCGTAACGTGTATGCAGCGAAATACGATAAGAGCAGCTTTGAAATATAATTTTTCACCCAGTTGAAAATAAAGTAGCTATGAAATTAAATACGGATTTTAATTCCTTGCAAGATTTGATTTCTGGTAGTTCGTTTAATTCACAAAATATGTTATAATCTTACACATTTATGTAGGAACTCATTAAAATTGATAATGTCACTAGGTCGAAGATTTATTTTTACGATCTCTTGTTCTACTGAATCATTGATTAAACGTCTAAGGAAGAAGGGTTTCATGTTCCTATTTTTGTGCTATCGATTAGTCCGGCGATGTCCACCACAAATTCGATTGCGGGCGAACTTACGGCCAGCCAGACTCGTTTTGCGGATAATAAATCGAGGGCGATAGATTCGCTGGCGGATTGCAGCACGAACTGGACTAGCTAGAAAGAAACGAGGGAGGGTCGATACATATTTTATTTCGCGCTAGGTTTCCTTGGCACGCCGGCGATTTTCCAGATATCTGGATTCCTCGAACGGATCATTTATCGGGTTAAACTAAACTAAAAAAAAAAAAAAGAAATAAAATAAAAAGAAAAAAATAATCCAAGGTATAAGATGAGGAATGTGCGCGATATATGATTGCAATCGTCCATGGTTACTTTTATTTTGCTGCGTGAAATTAATTAAAAACAACGGTGTATCTTTCATTTTCTCTCTCTCTCTCTTTCTCTTTTTTTTTCTCCCTGATTTTTCAACCAATTGTGATTACAGTAGTCTTCCCAATTTTGGCAATTACCCGCGGCACATCCTGCAACAGTATCGGATTACGGTACCGACTACATCGGCACCCCTGCGTAGCCACGGGCAGTAATGTTTACGTTAGCATACTAATAATGACGTGGCTCCCGGACTCTCAATATTATACAAGCGCGAACGACTAGTTAGTCGGCGGTCCATTCTATTTTAGAACGATTCTGGAAATTCACTTCGGTAGTAACGCAACGATAAAATGGTAGAAATAATTCCTCTGCCTCTCTCTCTTATCCTCTTTTTCTCTTTACCCTGAGGGACGACTACGGTAATAACGATAAATAACAAAGTACGACACGTTTCAGTTAAAGAATATGTATTTAGAAGTATGTTTGTCAAACAGAATGACGTTAAAGTGTACGCGTGCGTGTTTTTTTTTTTTTCTTCTTTTTCTTTTCTTTTTTTCTTTCATGCATGTAAATGGAGCACGCGAATTTATTCGCGTGGAACGTAACTTAACAATGCAGCGTAAAAGATAGTAGCGTTTACAGGAACGGGAGGAAAAGCAAAAAATTTGGAAAGTACGTTTTGTATATAATTTCTGTAACTAGGAAGATAACAAAACGAAATAGCGCTAAATTTCGCTTACACGTAGTGGAATATTGCGGGCATCGCGCGTGGCGCCGCGGGAAGTAGCGCGTCGCGTCGCGAAGTACGCTGAAAATGAGCGAAAATAAAGAAATTTACAATTTTCCGACACATTCATTAACTTATAGGTGGTTTAATGCGATAGAACGTGGAAAATTTTGCGAATTAATTAACGTAAAATATCAAAATTTTCAAGCTACCGATACGTTGTGTGCAATTTCACTTTAGTTGCGTAACAAAACAATGTAAAAGCGGAAATGAACTTTGTGCAAAAGCAGATACGGTATCGTGCGCGGCCGTAATGTTTTCCACATGTATAATATAAAATATACGTGGGATGTCGAGTGAGCGAGGAAGAGAGAGAGAGAAAGAGAGAGGATGTATCTCTAGAAACACATATTGCGAATATGTGTAAATAGAGACATCAAAAATTCGCCGACAGAATTATTATTTTACAATATACGACAAACAATTTGGAGTTGCGAACAGTAGCGTAAAAGAAATGCGCGAAACTTACACCGTAAATAATTAAATACAGAGAATTATATATTTCGCATTATATGTCACTAAATAAACGTTGAATATTTAATCCGACTGTGCGATGAATATAAACGAGAACTTTGTGCAAACGTAACATTATTTGCGTGAGGGATAAGTAAAAAAAAAAATAAAAAAATAATAAAATAAAATAAAATAAAATAAAATAAAATAGAATAAAATAAAATAAAAAGCAGAAACGGCAAAAAATAAGGCAGCATGTCGCAGTGCTGACGACGCGCGAGAGAAGCGAGACCAAGAGCTTTCCAAGCTGGTCGATTTGTCAAGCGGAGCAGACGTCGATACGCAAATATAGCGTAACGGGTGTAACGGGCGGGCGCGAGAGATTTAAGGTACGTGTAAACAGGGGCGCGAGACAACGGAGAGGGACGGGGAGGGGGAGGGAGAAAGCGAGATAGGGGTGGCGGCGTTTGTCGCCGGTATTGTAAAGCAATCAGTTTCGTATTCGTCGCGCTGACGCGTCGCGAATTCGCGCCCGGCTTGCAACGGGCTTACTTTACAAAGGCGATTTGCAGTCCGCGCGACTGCAACGAAATAGCACGTTGCCAAGATCCTCGCGATGACAATTCCGCTTCCAGCACCTTCCCCCCTTCCTCCCCCCACCCTTGTGCGCGTATCGCGGGGTGCAGTTTGCAGTTCTATCGGTTTTGCGATCTTCTTTCGCGCGGGCGCGCAAACAGGGCCGGTTATTCAAGTGCTTTAATGACAAAAACATTCGGACACGCTGGGCGTTTCGCGCGAAGGACTTTTGCGAGCACGATCGGCACTTCAAGGCACAAACGCGCTGGGCGCTATGCACGGAGTGTGTAACAAGATATAAATCGCGAAAATCACCGGTCACGTACTTAGAGTCGATTTCCACTTTCGAACGAGTTCGCTTGCTGATCGTCCAGCGTATCACGGCGTCGAATGAACCAACCGGCGCGGGGGTGGACCTAAGAGTTCCTCGCTCGCGGGATAATAAATCGCCCGTGGAGGTACTCTCGAACCGCGACTACTAAAACGAATTATAGTACGGACGAGCTGCTCGGATGGTCACGTAGAGGAAAAATTAGTGTTTCACGGGCTACAAACTCACCGAACAAATCGCCCGCCCAAGTTTCGTACATTATTTCAAATTATTCCACTTCCGCCATTAGTCTCCGCCGTTAGAGCCTCGCGAGCGCCGGCTCGTTTACCTCTAACTTTTCCGGATTACTTCCCCGCCGAGATGCACCTAATTGGTATGGCGATTAATGGCGAATATATCGGCGGAGTCTGGCGGTCCTTTTTCACTGGGAAACACCGGCCGTCCATCTAACCTAGTCCATACTTTTGCGGGTGAAAAAAGAAAAAAAAAAAAAAAAAAAAAAGAAAGTTGAATGTTTAATGATAAATGGTAAAAAACGAAATTAAATTTTGCACCTGTGCACGTCGGTGTTGCAGCCCGAGATGCGAAATCCATACACTTATGTACCGAAATATTATCTGTCAACTTGGATTCCCGATTGTGATTCACCGGCTTCACTAAATAACGTAATTCACTGTCAATTAACGCGACAGCGATAAATTCGTTCGCGCCCTTTTTCACTTTCTCTCTCTTTCTCCCTATCGTATCACCTACTAATTTTCATCACGTCACCCAAGAATTAATGTCCGGCACGCGACATGTATCTGAGTTTGTCTCATACGTATAAATGAATGCAGCCTGCTATTATCGGGACGCGCGCGGGGAAGGTAGGGCAGACCGGAAATGCCGCGGAGGCGCGTGTCCGATCGCACTCTTGTAGCTCAGTCGCGCGGAAATTTGCGGCGGGCGGTGAATCAATTCATAGAGCGAAGTCGGCTATCGGGCGTAGTCTTTCCACGCCCGTCAATCGACGGATACACGCCGGCAATAGTGTCGGCGGTGTCGGCGGCGTAGATTCACGGTGGATACGCATAACGTGCAGCGATGACGCCTAATTGCATAAATAATTCAACGGACACGAACGCACGGCAGGTATACGGTGGGTGTAGTTATTGTCCGCGTATAACGAAGCGTTAGTCTGTTATCCGCCGGTTATATCGTCAGACGGGGACAGGTGCCGTGGATCCTCTCGAAATTCCAAAACACCCGGCCGCGTTCTTCCCGATCGTAGTAATTTTCCCGGAGAGCTCGGATAATACAGCAGCGATCCGCTTGTCAACGCGACAGCTTTTCGGCGCACGTGAATTCACGCGCGATCGAAACCCCCCGCGGTAGTATACCATCTGAAATTATGATTTTCCTGTACGTATGCGAATATTTACCCGACAACGTTACGTAGATTTCGCAAGAAATATAATGCACGTTTCTCTGTATTAGAGGGGGAAATAAATATATTTTCCGGGGAATATAATTCTGCAGGAAAGCGTATCAAAGTGAGAGGTTCTGCATTCGTGATAATAATATTAAATGCATAGAGATATGTTATTAAAATTATAATAACAATTATAAAATGTTAGTAATAATTGACACTAATAACAATAATTTAATGAACGTGATATGCAAATTGAGAGCAGAATGTATCTCATGTCCGATTGAAATAAGCAAATTGAAATAAGCAATAAGTAATCAAATATTTGACAATATGAAGTTTCACAATGAGTAATCCGATATTGTCAAATATCTGATTACTCATTGTTGAAACGCCGTCGATGTATCGCGATATTATTTCCGCGAGAGGAATTAAAAAAGAGAAAAAACTTTTGTTAATCTTCTATATTGTAAATATTCTATTCTATCTTAAAAAGTTGATGCGTTAGCTGTCTAAGAAAAGGTTTTTTGAGCTCTAAAAAAAAAGAAACAAATAAAAACAATTTTGCACACTTAAAAATTAATTAATTATTTCATGCAACGTTCGGTATATGGTGAACGGTTACCATTTATTTAAGGACTGAGTTATTTAATTGTACTTAGGACTAGATTGTTTAAACGTGTAAGAAAGGGAAAAAAAAGATATTAATTTTGCACGCTTTAAATTTAATCTATTATTTATATAGATTAATTTTAAAGCGTGTAAAATTATTATATATTTTTTTTTCTGTGTAAGAAAGGGAGGAAAAAAAAAATATATATATATATATATATATATATTTGCAACAATGTCAGCTATTTCAAAATTAAGAAAGATATTTTTTCAAACCCAATTTAAAAACGCCGCTTCCTCCTCGGTCGCAAGTGTATCTTACGTTTTGCTTTGCAGTCTTATTTGTCGGGCTTCGGTCGAGCCGCGGAATTTAAAGGCTAACTTGCATAATTTGGAGCGTCCTCGATGTGATGGCGACATATTTCATTTCGGGCAAGCGTTCTTTCCACCACTTTCCTGCACGAATTATCGGTACTTCGCCGTACACGGCACGTAACGTGCAACTGGCTCGTGACTTGTGCGTATTTTATCTTGGCGTATTAATTAACTTTAGAGCGTCGTCGAGGTTTTTACACCGACCGGCTCGCCTCGCTGCCGCAAAGCATCGCGAAATTCACTTGAGCGATTATAAATGCGTCGGGATGAGACAAATAGAGGACAGAGGTGTTCTGCAGCATTTGCGAATGCCGCCGAGCTAGATAAGCGATTATCTTCCCCTTTATTTATTTCACGCGGAGTAACACGTAGATTTGTGTGCGCGTTAAATATTGTTCATTAAAATAAACACAACGTGATAACCGCATTGCGTTATTTCTGTGACAGTTGCATCTCGTTTTCATATAATTAAAGCAAAATGCAAACAATCAATGATGATAATCACTTTGCACCGGTATCATTAGAGCGATTCTTTGGTGTTCTACATTGCTCAGTCTATGAATAAAACTCGAATAAATCTAACTCCGCAAACAACAATGTAATCCATTTGCAGTATATCGATACGCAAATAACAAATTACAGTGGATATCAAATTCTACGTTGTTGTTTTATATTTAATGCGCGTTTGTATATTCGACAGCAATTTTTGAATACGTCAAATGGGAAACCCCACGAGAAGCTTGTTTGTATTTGAAATGTGTATTGCCCTGCAATATTATGTAATTTTTCGGTGATTCGTTACTCGTAAAATAAATATATTTGCCGATTACGCGTATAAAACGACACTGATATGATCGCTGCCGATTTGGAGGGCCGCGGGTGTAGCTGCATCAAGAAGCGCAATGCGTTGTCATCTGGCAACCCAATTTGTTGTTTTAACAAAATAAATTGCAAATTCGCGTAACGCGATTCTCTCGCTGAATTGGCAGAACCCCGCCGCCCGGTCGGTCCACCCTCGGGTGTGAACTGCTGTTCAAATTGAATAATGAATCGCGCCCTGCGCTGTTTTATTTTTCTTTTTTTTTTTTTTTTTCTCGCTCCCCGGGAGCGCGTCGCACTTCAAGATTAATTAAAAAGTGTCATTATTTATTTAGCGCGTAACTGCGCTCATACTTCGGACGCAATTACGTCGCGCGCGCGAGCGAGCCCTCGGACAGGCTGGCTGTGTTTAAAATCCTTTGACGCTTAATTTCTATACTCGTTGGTGGAGGGAAAAAAGCGCCCGGGTTTTGCTAACGCCCCGTAATCGGTGTACCGAAAGATTTACATCGATTTTGAATTGTACATCGCTCGGCTAACGACGTGACAGCGTCCGGTCATCGAGCGAGCAACCGTGCGCGATAAAAGATCGAAATAGGATCGTTAAATTGTAAGAAGTTTTTCGACTGCGCGCGGAACGAAAAAAAAAAGAAAAAAAAATGTAAAGGGGGAGAGAGAGAAAAAAATGTTCGGTATCTGAACTCTCAGGCAGGGAGCTGAGCTCGGAATAATTCGTTCTACTGCGAGCTCGGGGGTAACTTAATACCTCGTCGCGTTGTCGTTGCGGAAAGTAAAGAAATCCGACGTGTACTTAATAAGTTTTCGGTAATAACCGCGAAGCTCGGATCTCCGCGGCGAGACGCCTGACTTCGCCGACTTGCCACGTCGGGTGCCCTTATTACCCTCCCACTTCGCCAAAGCCCTTTTCGCGCCGGAACGCGCAATCTTAATAACTGCCGAGCTCGGGGCTCGGGCAATAACTATCAAGTGGAATTTACTCGAGATGTTTTTAAATTGCGAAGCGATAGCGAAGTTCCGACTCCGGCGAAGCTGCCGCTCGAGATGCGGCTCGAAAATCCAGCCGTTGGCCCTTCAATTCGGCCGCATCCCTCTCGACGGCGACATAATAATTTTCTTTAAGCAAGTGGCGCTGTAGACGTAACATATATATTCGCGATATTGACGACAAGCGGCAATTTAGCGCGAGCCTCTTCAGGATAAATTATTGTGGGAGTTACGTGGCGCAGATACGCGCCCGGCATCTATAGGGAAGAAAACTCAGGTAGGGTACGTAAGGATCAAAGCCCAAGTTCTTGCCCCGGGTAAATTTCAGCGTAACGCCGACTACGGCCGGCGCCGCGGAACAGTGAAATATGAATCTCGGTCGGCGAGCAGTCAACGAAACCGAGATAATCAAACGCCGCTATCTACCATTGCTCTCTGTAAATCCCAGAAGCAATAAAGTTGCGGTAGGACGAGACAGGGAAGCAGAGAAATGAAATGGCGTACTTCCGTTACCTCCTTCGTCCACGGTGGAATGGCTGCCGCAGCGAAATGGAAAGAGACGAACGGCAGGGAGAGAGAAAACGGGGAAGGTGAGAGGAGAGGGAGAGAGCGGGAACGGTTTTCTCGACGATTTTTTAATTACTCGCTCGCAATCTCGCGTCTCCGCTCGACGTAAACGCCATTTCGCGAGAACGGCCGGCAGACAATTGGCGAGAGAGACGAAAGGCCGAGCGCGGAGATGCCTGTCGGAACGATCCAGGATTTATGTTATCTCCGGAGGACTCGCGGGACGCACGGTGCACGTGTCGGGGAAACCGGATTGGCGGGAAACGGGGAGGGGGAGGGTGGAGGATAGGCGAGGGAGGAAAACGTGAAGGTCGTTCCGGCCGACGTATATACGAGAAGGGAGGAATCTCTTTCGGGGGCTCTGCGAATTCTCACCTCGTCCGCCGTCCTCGTAATCCTGCAGCCTTCCCGGGAGTCGCGTATTACCGCGCGTACGCGCGCATATAGGCACGATAAATGAAATAATGAAACTGAGCGTCTCTGGCTCCTCTCGCGCTTCGAGCGCCGCGTAATTAATAGAGAGGAAACACGACAAAGTATTCGTTACGACAGCACCGTTTCTAATTTCACCGCGGTGTAATACGCGGTATTAATTTTGCTCGCTTTATTATGGCGCGAGTTTTTAATAACGCCCAACGCAGATTTACACTG
Organism: Cardiocondyla obscurior; assembly: GCF_019399895.1. NCBI lineage: Eukaryota > Metazoa > Arthropoda > Insecta > Hymenoptera > Formicidae > Cardiocondyla > Cardiocondyla obscurior. The sequence continues at coordinate 7,073,195 of NC_091869.1, forward strand.
CGTGCATTACGTAATTGGCTGGATGACAGAATCTTGCCTGTTCGGGAAAGGCGTCGCCTCAAAATCGAAAAAGAATTGGGACGCTTGTTACAGAAATAAGCCGCGTTAATAATAAACGATGCCGATGTCACTTACCTGTAGTTAGATTGTGATAAATTTTGGGATGTATGTATATTTTAACAGGGAATTTAAAAAATTGATGTCTTGGCAATCTTTGGTTTGACTTTAAAAATTAAAAAAATATAATTACGAGCGTACAAAAATGACAGGAAAAAAAAGAAGATTCTTTATTGTAATTAGACTGTTAACTTCAAACGAGAGAAAAATTTTTAAAGCCATCCAAGGATTGACGCGGTCCTTTATCTCAGTTTTTATATCAACACGTTTATTCTGATTACGTTGAGGTGTGTATATATTTATAGAGAGAGATCTATAATTATTGTAGATACACGTAGTATGGTCGTCGCATTTCAATTTTTTTGACACACTCGCGTTTCTCTCGTCAGACTCGCAAAGTAGAATTTCACGAAACACTCGTACAGACATACGTACACTCATACACGCGCACGTACTTCAGAAGAACATACAAACGAACACGCACCCGTTCGATCGCTCAAAAGATTATATACAGTTTCAACTAAGACGCAATTCGCCAGTCTCATTGTCGCAATTCTCGTTACGCAAACAAATATAAATATAATAGTCATCGCTGTTCGACAAATTTTTCATCGTTGAGTTAGCGAGAGCATCATTCAGATTTAAACCATTTCTTACTTGATCGATGTTTTTCTCTTCTATTTTTCAATTGCCTGTCGGTAATTACGCCGATAATTAAAAACATAATTATGTCTTACGTAATGCAAATGAAACAAAGTACCCGATTCGCGAGGGACGTCCGGAGTGAACGAGCGAGAAACGAGCGAACCTCAAGCGTGCTCGAAAGTCAGGAGGGAGGAAATTTTGCATCGTGCCACGTAATGGACAATTAGTGTTCATTCCGTACTCGAAAATTCGGACACCGCGGTTAGGTACACTTCGATATCCGATAGATATTCAAAAAGAACTTCAATGGGATATTTGCGCTGCGGGGATTGCTCACGGATTTCGAGACGTCACGGAGAATTGTGCAGGGGTTATCGTGCCGGTGAAACGTAAGCGTCAATGAATATTCTGTTACAGAAGCGACTTTTTGATGTTTTATAGGGCTTTTGGCGCTTCCGGTACAAGCTAATAGACTTGTGCCGTAAAGTCCAGCCGTGGAGGCGCCGCGATGCGGAATTGACTTTCATATTCGATAAGCCGATGCGGATTTTCATGTAGGGGTTTCTTTGAAACTGGCAAAACGTGGCGGTGGGCAGATCATCGTTTGGCCCCAAGAGGCTTCTCTCTTGCGAGTGCATACATACCGCAATGCAGGCTCCGTACAAAGTGCAACTGGGAGGGCTGTGATGAAATCAAACGAGTCCGTGGCGAAGGCCACGTTCTTATTTGCAAAATTTTTCGTAAACGATTTACTCCCCCGTTTTTATTATCATTAATTTAAAAAAATATAATATAAAACAATCCATAAATTCTAATGTATATCACGCTAAAAAAAAGTAACAGTAAAATATATTTTTAAATAATAGACCGTGACCTGATTGGATTATTGGAATACTGGATTTCCGAAAATAATATTCAATAACTCAATAATGACTGACGTTTTAAATGTACATCCACCTACATTTTATAAAATCCGAATATAATATAGCATTATTAAGAATGTTTCGATCGATAAAAAAATAATTTATAGCGCGAGCGCAACCAGAAATTTGCGCACTCGAAACTACTTAACCGTCAAACTAACTAGTCGGAAGCACAAAATCGCACTGACGTGTATCAGCCCGTAATTGCTCATTACGCGCGTTCGTTCGTTTCGCCGCGCAAAATTGGGGCCGCGTCGCGAAACTCGCGCTCGTCCGTCGTTTCTTTATCGGCGTCAAAATTTTCGCGGCGTCGAGGGGCCGGCCGCATTCACACGTGCCCTCGGTATTTGACAGGAAACGTGGAATGTATTGCAGCATGCGAGAACCGGGAGTTTAGAGAAGAGGCGCGGAGGAGAAGCGTGCGCGATCGTTAACGGAGCGCGTGCTTAAAATACCTGCGAAACCGGAAGGACTCGGGCAATCGAACTTTTGTACATGTGTACAAGTACGCCGCCATACGTACCGGGTGATCCACTGCGGCTACTGCACTGCAGCTATTGTATTCGTCGTACGTGATGCGAGTGACAAGTCATGATTTTATCAGGTCGGAACTGTAATTATATCGCGATCAAACGTGTGCACGGATGCATAAATACTTGGCGCACTAGGACGTAAAAGATTTTCGAACCTCGTCGAAGACGAGAAGAACTTTAACTCGAGAGTAGACTACACGTCGTTCGCTGTCGCGCATAAATTTTTTTTTTCTGCCCGGAAGGAATACGTAATTACGAAAATAGCGTTGCTACAGGTAGAAATGAGAGATTACGCTTTATCTTCGGTACAATAGAGCGAGATAGGAAAAAAGGGAACAACAGTTTAAACGAGTCAATGTCTTACGCGTCGAGAGAAAAATCGATCTTACAGAGATTCAATTGGAGCACTCGAGGTATAATTCTCTTTTCTCTGTCCACTTCGATCTCGTTCGAGCGCCGGACGAAAAGGAAAGGAAAAAGGAATAAAAAAAAAAGAAAAGAAAAAGAACGATCTCGACTGAACTCTTTCGTGAATTCTTGAAAATTCTTTATATCAACGTAAATAACTGCGACACTCTTAACTGCAACGAAAAGAAAAGCGTGAGTTTCATTTGTCTGAAAATAGCTCGAGTGTAATGTCATTGTTCGATGGGTTGTGTGCGTTAGTAAGATATTTTCTTATTGAATTAAAATGATAAAGAAAAATCGGCGCAAAACTCTCTTTTATAACAATAAGCCACAATAAGGGACAAATGAGGAAACGACGGTATAAGCGAATATCCAAACATATAACATCTCATTTGTTTTAATTATCCTTAATTCTCGATCGCTACCACCACAATTACCCGCACGTACACGCATTGAGAGATTCGCGTGTTTGCGCTCGCACGCAGGCACACCCGCACGCATACACGCGCACGTACATATACATATATCTTTATCTTCTTGTCCGACCATTAATCGCAATTCGGTCGTTTAATTACACAGTTCCGCCCCACTCTTTAAACGGGCGCCCGCCTAATTGGGCGACCGATACTTCACGATATACGCGGAGGTATTGTATTACGCACACTCTGAAAAAATATCTCGGCGCTGTACATCGGAGCATATATCTTACAAATTACGAAGGGCGGGCGTTAACACGAAGGAGCGCTGTCGCGTCGCTTTTAAGTCGGCCGACCGACGACCGGTGACGATAGCCCCGCCGATTATATACGTTCGTCGATGCCGATGAGCCACGAGAAAGAACGGCGGAAGTGCAATTGGGAGTGAAGATGTAATTTGACGCGCTTGAATGGAAATGAGAAAACCGAGGGATAATCTATGGCGAATAATCGCGAAATTCGGAGCCACCGTTTTCGAGGGGAGGAAATTTAGCACGTGTCAGGGTCGTTACTCCTTTCTCGTGTACCGGCGTTATATGATTTCCCTGCGAGCGTACCTTGTAACGTCGTTAACGAATTCGTCGATAACGATCCTTCGTGCCTGTTCCGTCTACCCCTCAGACCAGTGGGGGGTTTAACCTCGGGTATCTCGCGAATAAAGTCTCTCTTTTCTCGATATCCCTATGTACATGGTATTTACACTCTGTCTTCGCGGCGTAAATGCAACGAGGATCTATATGTATAATATATGTATATATATACACATATGTATATATATATATATATATATCTCTAAGATGTACACGTGTGTACATTTGTACGGTGCACAGCGTACGGCGACGCGCGAAAAATACTCTTCGATCGCTCTTCGTCATCTCGACGGTGAACTCAATGGAAATGAGCGCGACATGGCAGTTGGGTTGTGCGCATTTTGGCAGTTCTAGGATACACATTTGTCGACAAGATTTCATTTCGCACGTCACGTCAGTCTGCGTGTTGAGGATTAAATGAGAAGCAAATGTTAAAAAAAAAACAGAAGAAAAAAAAGTATTAATAAATTTAATAACTGTGACCGCCACAAACGGTCAACGATATCGCGACTGTTGCTTCGCGATTTGATTTAAATTAAGTATGACATCGCGATGGCGAATTGCATTCAAATATATCCCCTTGTATATTTCCGAACGCTTCTTTTAGCAATGGATTTTTTGTAGAAATTTAAACGATGCATTGCAAATTTAGACAGTCGGTATCGTTTCAATATAAGAGATTTCAAGTAAGATTGTCTCGCCAGGGAGTATAAAAAACTCGATAGCCGATTAAAAAATGAAGCATTATTCTGGGATTGAGGTATTTCAATAAAATTCAAACTCCAGTTAAGTTTCGTGGAACACAACGCGATATAATTTACCGTCGGCGAGCCGCTTTCAATTTAACAGTGCTGCAACGTTATTGTCTCCGATCCCGTCGCAAAATATTCTTTAATCGAACGAAACGCAATTACGGATAATGCATAGATGCACGTCGCTATTGAACGATGCGCAATGTACAAGGTACGTTTGTTAATTAGAATTAATATACATATTTTTTTTTTTTTTTTCTTATTTTTCTTTTATTTTCTCCGGAGCGTAGCCGGCTCTTTATCAACGCACACCGTAATTTTGATAATTATAGTCTAAAGTTACTCCGTGCCCTCGTCTCCTCGAGGAAAAGTTGCTATTTACAGTGCCTTACGGGTACGAGGATGTACGTCAGGTCATCTTGGAAGAAACTCCTCTCGCGTTATTGTTAAAATTCGACTTTCCCTAAAATTCCCCTGCGCTAGTATCATTCCGCCCGCATGCCGCGCGGTTAAACGCGAAAAGTCGCGCAAATAGACTAGAAAGTTGTAACGACGGAGGAACGAAGAACGGATTCAGAGCGCGGAAGAGGAGATCGGTAGTCCGGGTAATTTTACAGCTAGGAAATTTTGTTCTTACCTTGTAAGTTTCCGGCAGTTTGCGGTGGTACTGTAAATGATTAAAAAAAATGTCGCTACATAGAGATCTATTAGTAAAATCAGTAATGTTTTATTCCCGTAATATTTTATTCTGGGCTTTTATGTATTAAGCACCACACGTATCAAAGTAACGTAATAGTTAAATAATTTCATACGTGCGTTGAAAAAAAAAAAAAAAAATAGAAAAAAATGAATATTGATCGATCGAACAGCAGCAGGATCGAATAGCACCTATTTACGAATATCGTTACGCTATGATAAAACCGGGGAATCGAATTGCTCGCAAAATTGTATTTTTCAACGGGGAATAAAATCAGATGGTAATGGAAAAAGGACGAGAACGTGTCCGACATTGAGAAAATCTTCACGTCGGATTTTCGTAACTGCCGTACTTTATACGGCGCGCTTGTTTCGCGTCGCGACTGCCGGCGCGGAAATATTTTGCGGATTTTCACGGAAATAAGTCGATCTTTCTCTCGCGGCTCTCGCGAATCTTCCTCCCCCCGTTCTCCCGAAATTTACTGTTGCACTTGGCGCGACGTAATCGGTACGATACGACATCCCGAGAAAAAGGGAAAAAGAGAGACGGAGGGAGCATATCGTCGATAAAGACGCGCCATTCTACGAAAATACACTCAACGCAACGATCTTCTTTATCCCGGTACCTACTTTGTAATACAAAGTATACTCCCGGGATAGAAAATCTACATTCGCCGTTACGAGACATAGGTACATCGATTTTTCCTCTCGCGGCAACGTGAAACGCGGAAGTCTAGGTTTTTTGGACATGTTTTTTTCTCCATTCCATCAGCCATTCAGTCAAATCGACGGAATCTCGGATAAATATTCGGTAGATTTTTAGACGCCAATTTTAGAATCAAAACGATAGCATGACGCGGCGATGCTCTGTTATAAAAATTTTTTTTACAATCGTGTAACATTTTCTATTAATTCGTCCGTCGGTACATTAACGCACATACATCTCCCTTTGGCTTTTTTATTTATAAATGTAAATTATAATATATATATCTCGGGAATGTATACGTTTTTGTTCTTGAAATCTAAAATTGTGCTGTAATAAAATTTCTGATTCGCTATAATTCACCTTTATTGAATTTTATTAACTTTTTTCTCTTTCACGTACTTTCATAATGTCTTGCCGAGGCTAAAAGGAATTTCGAAAAATCGGGCAGTGATAAACTTGATATATTTTAGTTATGGCTTTTTGTATCACATGATACATGTTGCCGTATATGCATTCGGAACACAATGGAATGTCGAAACGAAGGAATTTGGTTGGTGGTATGTTATTCGATATTGGAATCTTTCGATATGTACTCTTGAAGATTATTTGGTCAATACTGAACGTTTGTATCGTTAGCTATCTCGATAGGATCGTAAACCATGTAATAGATTTCGATACAAAGACATCCGGCTTTCTCGTTATTTTACTCTTGGTACATTGACGTAAGTCTTACCGGAGCGTAGATATTCGATCATTTTCCTCGTTGCACGTCGTCGTAGGTCACGATCAGAAGTTCGTCCATTTCAGACACGAGCGATGCCACTCGCCGGTCGCCGTCGAGCCGAAAGTCCGTCCCCGACCGACCAAAGGCGAGCGATCACGTCCTCGCGTCCGGACGAGACGCTCATAATTCACGTTAGGTATACCTTTTCCCGGAGAACGCTACCGGGGAAAAGTACCGCGAGTCCTGAAATCGAAAGGTCGCGCACCATAAGGACGCGCACGATCGCCACGAGTCGGCGGCCATATCAGACGTAGTACTCGTTGACGTTGAGCGCGTCGGTGTCGCGTCCCTATACGCAGCTCTCCTGGGTCGAGATCAAGGGTGTGCGGACGGTGACTACCTCTCTCGCCGGATGATGCTGCTTGCCGCTCATGACGGTCGCGACGGTAGAATCCTGGAGCACATTCGCCGTCGATAGAGGGGTGGTCGCGCATGACGGCGCGTTAGAGACGTCCAGCTTCGGTGGCCTGGCGTTGTGGTCAATGCAGGCGTATACTGTGGCTTCCTTCGTGTACGGTTTGCCGCCCACGATCACCCCGAGACCGCCGCCGTAACCCTGAAGACCACCCAGACCGCCAACTCCGCTGCCGAGACTAGCTAGCTTGGCGTCGGTCGCCAGAGTCGACAGGGTGGTGGGTCTCGCTAGGCACAGCTCAGCATACGTCACCTCTCCCGATAACTAAAAAAGGAAAATTACGACGTGCTACACAAAAGACACGAGAAAAAGAGACCGTTGGAAAGAAAATTTTGTCTTTTTTTTTTTTTTTTTTTTTTTTTTTTTTTTTTTAACGAGATTAATTTATAGCGGTGGCCGTTTAGTTTAAGCAGCTAAAACGCTAACGGGAGGGTAACTGCGTGTACTTGGAGTGATGAGTAAGCTGCGGCGGGGAAAGAAAGACACTTTTATGCGAACTTGAGCTGAATGAGCTTCGTTGAAACACTCGATAATCACCGGGTTCAACATGAGCCTTGAATCCGATTAGGGATTAAGTACGTGTATTGTTTCCATCGATCGAATTCGCCGTGTATTATGCAACAAGTCCGCTTGGATGTCTAATGACACGTGGGTAACAGGAGATTAAACCAATTTCAATACATTAGCGTTGGTTTATGGATGTGCGCGCGAGACGTAATCCGGTAAAGTAAATGCGGCCGTAATACCGCGGCGCGGACGACTGGACATTTATATAATCCCGCGTTCGTGAGACGAGTAACTTTCGCGATAGGGCCGGGACGTTTCCTAAGAAACCTAGGGCGGTTTACGCGTCGCATTTCCCTTAGTCCCAGGACTTAGATAATACGGACAGGTCTAACTTTCGAAATTTTCACTCTTGAATATTCCCGCGGGACCAGCCTCGACTAGTTGGCTCGTATTACGGAAACTTTTGACGGCGGGAGTTCCTTCGACTGTTTAAGACGCCCACTCGAGTGCTCGACGCCACTTCCTATAAATTGGACGCAAAACAACGCGGGGAATGTTTTCTCTTCGCGATGGAACGCAGGGGAAAAAAGTACGACGCGGACGAAGCTGTTCGCAAGCGCGAGGCAACTCGTTGGATTTTATTATGTACAGATTCAAGAAGGAGTTGCGAGTTCCTTAAATTTTCAAAGCGCAAGCTTGGTTTTCGCGCTGCGATTTTCTATGGAAATCTATATTTTATCGAGAGACTTAACGAACTCCGGCAATTTTCTAAGAGTCCTTACGGTTGCGAGGAGCTCGCTGATAATCATCCATATCGCCAATTCTAAAAACGTTTTAAAATTCAGCGGAAGGATTTAAACAATTGGCACTTAAGGAAAAAGCAACAATTATCCGAGGGGAGAGCGGAATACGAAAATCCTTAGCGATAATCAAAGTTTTCCACTCTGGAGTTTTGTTCCTGCCGAGGTTTTGCTAACAGAACTTTAGATCCCCGCGGTAATTAGCAATTAATTTGGTGTGAAATTGAGGGTGAAGTTCCAGCGAATCGTGACGAAAGGAGCTCGAAAGGAGGATCGGAGGGAATTTGAAAGGAAGACCACGCGGGTGTAACGAGAGGGTGGGCGGCCACGATTTTGACCGTCCGTCCTCGCGAATTGCCAATGTAAAGTTCCGTTTTTCGCGTTCGCAGTCCGCGAAATAATTTCACTCGGAAAGACCGATTATTTCCAATCGCGGCGCTCGAGTTTCTCCGATCTCACCTCAGAATGTTTCCCCAAAATCGAGAGGAGAGACGTGGACAGTGCAATTTTCTAGTTTCGAACTGTTGGAAGCGTTGCTTTCCGGTTGAAACTTTGCGCACTGCCATCCTCTCCGGATGGATACTGTTATTTCAAACTACACCGCTGCAGGACTTTCTTGAAAACGTCGGTCGAAGCTTTTCGCGAAGCTCGAAGGGAAAAGGGAAACGACGCGACTGTACGACAACGGCGCGATTCGGCGAACTGCTTCGTTTCTTCCATTTCTTTGCACTCCACTTCCTCAGTTTCCTATCTCATCGGATGAACCTATTAACTTTATTAAAACGCCCTCCGCTCGCTTGACTAACAAAATTTCCGTGATTTAAACTATCGAGTTTAATTGTTTAAAGTCCCTCTCTTTCCTGCGAGCGGCTCGTATTACATTCATTTCCCTCTCATGAAATCAGAACATTCATTTACACGTAATGACTATAGCAACTGTGCCATGGCGTATAGTCGTACCGGGACAACAAAGTATAATTTAACGTAGGTTCTGGAGGGAATTGTTAGAGTTTGTTCGAGAATTGGCTTTTGCATTTAGCGGCTATTCACTAAAGTGTTTGGTAGGATTATAATACGGTATTCAATTTTCACGTTATGTTTTATATATCTATTGAAATATAATTAATACTAAAGCAATTGGCTTTAAAAATCAGTAAAGTAATATGTTCTTCAACCCTACGCATATGCATAAAAAAAAAGAAACATAAGACAGTAATTCCGAAAATCTTAACATATGAATTTTTATGAAATTTTTACTGACATTCTCGATTTTCGTATTCGCTATGTTGAATTTGTCAATTTGGAATTTCATCATGTTTGACGTCAATGACCGTAAAAAATTTTATATATGCATTTTTATGAGATTTTGATAAAAAATTTTGTTTTTGCGTCCATCATATTGTCATCTGTCGTTTTGAGTTTTGAAATTTAAACCTCGTATTCGACGCCAATGCAATTTGCAAAATATTTATATGCATTTCTATAAAATTATAACTTCTATTTTTATTTTTTCTTACGTTTGCCATATCGCATTTATTTCTAAATTATATTTACCATTATTTATACATTTTTGTAATCAACTTATCATCGAATTTAGTTAAATAATTACAGCGCATTGTATATCATCGAATATCCTTTGGTCGGTGTAAAGCCGAGGAAATTAATAAACTTTCAACGGTACTTACCGGCAAGGTTGGATAATTGTTATAGTCGTTATGCGAATAGGCGGGAAGTCCTTGTAGGTGATTATTCGTCTGCTGGTTCGGAAGGGACGAGGGTGGAAGGCCATCCGGTGTATTTTGCGTTGCTAACGGGGTGCCGGAAGTCGAGCCGGTCAGCTGATAATCTGAATCTTTAATTTTAAATACATAAAGAAAAAAAGAATAACTTTCGACCTGCTTTGCAAGAAGATATTATCGACTATGGTCTCGAAAAGTTTACGTCTACTTTTTAAAGAGATCTTGACAGATCTTGACGTATCGATTAGAACTCGTGTATGTATATTAACGTGAACTTTTCAAGCAGCACGGTAAAAGTTGCACGAGGCAACTATCAGAAATAAAAATGTATTCTTGACATTTATTACAATACTATTGTAAAATAAATAAAGGCAACTTTTCTTGGCTTTTAAATAATATTTAAATAAATGTATACGTACATTTTTGCACAAGAATACGAAAAAACAAACCTTTTATCGTCACTCTACTAATTAATTATGACAATTGCATTATTTCTAAGATATTTTATTGATTCGCTTCATTAAGAATTAATTAGATATTGCAAAGCGCCATAGCTGTGCAAATTATTCATATGACTCGTTGTATCATTCATTGAAAAGAAAACTGCGGTATAATGTGATATTAAACTGAATCATTAATTCACATCGCAGTGATGACGCACTGAACTTTATCGTAATAAACTACAAGGCATTAGTAATGTACCGATACCTGGCTTAATTCATCGAGGAGCAGTATGCTAATGCGATATGTTAATTGAATAGTAATTTGTACATAATCAGATATCGTTTCGATCGTGATTAAATAATTAACTAAGTAATATCGCGTCCAGAGTAATTTTCTTCATTAAGTTAACATTATATATCTCATTCAGACGAGCAAATTAGCGTCGCGGATATATTTCGGTCTCGGTCACTAATATATAGTATAATGATAATTACAAAGGAACTAATTTGCTTTTTTTTTTTTTTTTTTACAGAATTCCGTGCTGACATTTTCCTGATCGTGTAGAGAAGTCGAGAAAAAGGTAAGTTAACCAAAAATATTTTGCATAAATAATACGTATACGATTTTAATAAGCCCACTGGCGCGATCACGATTGCTCGAACGTTGCGTATCGGTAATTCGCGTAAACGAGCGTGATGAATAAGTCTTTCCCCTTTCGTAATCGGTTGAGTAATTTATTAACAAGCCCGGGGTTAAGTTCGACGATTACTAGCTGTACGCTTGACCATAACCACGCTCGCCAATGCCATTTCCCCGCGATATTACTACGCGCGATGTAATGACGCATAGCGTAGCGTTGCGCGATGCCGTTAACGAATCGCGGTGCGATAGAGTCCGCCGAATTTCCGGTCTCGAGTACACTCGGTCAAGTGTTCTCGATCGCTGTCAATCAGATATTACGCTTGAAAGCCACCGGCGGGCAATGTAGCTGATAAAATTTCCATGTCGAGTCGAATGTGAAACTCTTGGCACAGCAACGGGAATCTGCTGTTTTCCTTCTCGTTTTTTTTTTCTCCCTCTCCATTTTTTATGTATAAATTTAGTTTTAGTAAACACGCAATTGTACATACAAGATTTATTCGTTACTCCGACCAGATATTATTTACCTTTATTGCATTGAAAATTTTTTATTAAAACAAATGAGGATTTTTATTGAAAAAATATATTTTACAAATTTAAAGTTTAAAACAATAAAATTAAAAAAAAATTTAAAGCAACGCATACAAAATTGTTTTATTAAAATACAGATAGATCGCAAAGTTGTAAAAGAAACAAGAAGATTAAATAGAAAATTCATTTTGGTACGACTGATTCTTTTTAATTACAATCCAAATTGGAAGCCCGACGTTTCCAAAGTAAATTCGCTAAAAACGTTTGCAAAGAAAAGTGAGATAATCAAACATCACTCTTCATTCGTATGATGAGAGTAATTAAGCGTTATCTAATTTTGAAGACAGAAAGATGAAAGAGAGGGAACTAAAATATTATTCACATGCAATTAGATCTTAATTATAGTACTTTGTTATTATCGACGGTACGAAATCGTAAAATCTTCTCGACATCATTGTACCTTATTTATTTCCGTCATTTACAGGGAAAATATTTAAGAATAAATTTAGGTAGTTTTTAACTTTGTACGGTGAGGAAAGCTGCGGATTACTAAAATTTGCGAGAAAAGTACGGAATTTATTTTGCACGAGTGGACGCTTTTGAGCTATCAGAAAGATTGTGTTTTCAAAAAATAACGCATCGACAGGCACGTATTCCCGTTGTACCTTGCTCTTAGTTGTGGAGATGCATATGTTGAAAAATTTAACGCGATTTGAGTGCACGGTGATCGACATATCGCGTAACGATATGTGTTACGCGCTATTCGTCGTTGTGTACAGCCGGGCATTGCGTTACTACACGCGATTTACGCGGCCAAATAATTTCGCGCATTGTCCGTACTCGCGCGAGCGTACCCTCCGTGTCGGATGCGTATAGAATACTTCCGAATTTTTTATTTACGCATTTCCCGCATAAAGCGTGCATCAAACGACGCAAATATTAAACAGCTCGGTAATAAAACTGGCAGGCGTGATATGTTTGATCAATGTTGTATAGCTTTTTATACGCGCGCACAAGCACCGGACACACAAAGCATTTGATGTTCGCTTTTTATTTTTTTTATTTTTTTTTTTATTAACCATTTACGGTGTCTCGTTTTATGAAAACAATTTCCTACCTTTGTTGGTCGGTACGACGTCCGGATTTCTGTCGTCCGCGTCGTAAAGGTCCTCCGAACTCGGTGCAGTGGCCTTCTTTAGAGGTAAATCGCCGGGCCTTTGAGCTCGCCTTTCGCTCCTCATTTTCAACGCGGCCAGAATGGCGACAGTGATGAGCAAAAGAGCAGCGACCACGCCGATCAGACTTCCGAGTAGCGGCGTGAACTCGAAGGGTACCGGAGTACCTGTGAACAAAACGCGCACTGCTCTCGTGTAAGTACGTCGATGCAAGGTTTTTTTTTTTGTTCGGAAATATCGCGATCATGTACGTATAACATAATAAATCTTTCTCGCGAAATCTATCCGAGCGAGATCGAAGTCAGCGCGACGAACGTGTAACGGCGGTATACGTTTAGAAATTAATACGGATACGGTCGATCTTGTTATACGGCGCTCTCGTGCCGTCGAAAATATATCATTCGCGTGAAACAATAAACCAGCACTCCGAGGGAAGTGCCGGGCGGAACAATTTTCCGGACGGGCTGCGAGGGCAAACGGGTTAAACGAGTTAAAGTCGCATTACGCCGTAAAAAGATTCGAGATATTTGGCCCGCGCGAGAATGGAGCCATCTGACTACCTGCCTACCTACCCATTTCTAAGATTAATGAATTCGAATCCTTTTGATATCTCTCCGCGTTTAAACACCGCTCCCGGGCGACGTTTAATTTTCCACGCGGCCCGTCTTCCGCTACGTCTTCCCTCCGTACTTGCGCGCCGCTCGCTATCGCTCCGCCCGTCCGTTTTTTAATCTCTTTCCTTAGCCCTGGACCCTCCTGAGAGACATCGCTCGTAATTGCCACTCGTTTTAGTCACGAGCGACCGAGTGTTTTTACTCCGTGCTCCGATGCACATCCAAAGTGCACGTTAATTTTTAATCAAGGCGAAAGTGCACCGAGGTACCCATGATATTTACCCGCCATCTACCTTCCATCGTCACCTCTGCTTTTCCCCCATTTCCGTTCTTAACTTGAGTTGATTTTTAAAGACACGTTTTTGTTTCGGCGATTTCTTCCCAGCAGCTCCGTCCGCGAAATTCATTTTGAGACGGATCTGCGATTCGCGCGACGTTCCAAAAATGAAAAGCCACTAAGTAATTTTGTGTCCACTTTTCGGCACCCTTTACGAGCGAACTTTGAAAAATTGTATAAAAATCATAATTGGAAAAATTTTTTTTATCTTTTCCATTAATTGGAGTATGTCATGTGAACGTAAGATTACCATTACAAAGATATCGCTAAATGCTCGTGAAACTTTGAAATAATAAATGAGTCAAGTCAGCTTGCACGCAAAAAGAAAAAGAAAAAAAAATGCATAACCAGTTTAATTGCAGGAATAATCTATTTCTTATATCATACTGTACCGAGTGTTATCGAGTTACAAAAGAAGATAAACGGGAGCGATATTTATTGATAATGTTTTTCTTTCTGTTCGGTCATCGTTTTGTTTTATGGAAAACTCGGTTAATTTAGTGATTCGATCAATTTAAATGGCTAGTTTTATTTGCAACCATCGTCATTTTGCCAATCGGTGTTTGACTTTCCGTGCGCGTGAATGTCGTACACCGCGGAAATCGTACTCGAACAACCTGCCGAGCAAATATCGCGCGTTATCGTTAAATGCCGATGACATTGCCGCGCGTGACGAATTACAAATTACATTTTGTCTCGTGGATATCGAATCTCGTTTGTTTTCCGTAACGTGAAAAAGAACTTTTAATATACACATTGCCGCCAATAATATTTGCCGAATCGCGCGATACGGCGCGGCGCAGTCGTAAGCCGGAAATTTGCACATCGCGGAAGTTTGCGTACGCGGTAAATGGAATTAAGCCTGGCTCGGCTCGCGAGTATTTGATCGTATCGCGGAAATAGAGCGCGCTCTTCGTTTTTTTTTTTTTTTTCTTTACCTTTACCCCCTGGATCGATCAAATTAAAAAGCGTGGCAGAGATCTCGTCCGGTTCTCTTCGCGCGTATATTTATATTGTGGGACCCGCAAGGGAAATGGAGCCCGCTCTGCATGCAGGTTAGATGCTAATTTGTATTTCACACCGCGATGCAATATCGGAGGAACGACGGTCCGAGATTTCAGATGTTCGTGCAATCCCGCTTCAGTTAGCACGGTCGTGCGCGCGTTCATGCGGATGCGCAAGATCTTTTCGCGTGCGAGGCGCAAGAGCAAGAGAACGGCGATGCATAGCCGACCAAGGTAGATGGCTGATCCCAGAATTTTATTAAAGTTTCACACTCGTCCGGCTCTCGTGGCGAGAGGATCGATTTTCGAACCGACTACTCCACCCGCATACGTACACCAGTTTATATACCCGTTATATATACACCAAGAATAGTGTGTGGCGCGATGGTTGCACTCGCCTGAATCGCACCGTGGAAACTGACCGAGAGAGCAATTTCACTTGTAAATTCGTCCGTATATATATATATATTTATATATATACATATATATATTAGTCTATATATATATATGTATATACGTGGGCGTACACATGTGTATGTACGCCTGAGTGGAGTATATCCATTCTAAAAGAGCAGTAGATCCCGAATCTCTCTGCGTCGGTCGAGATCCTACCGCCCAGAAATCTACGGAATGAATGCGACGGGCGAGGGATGAATTCGACGAGATCTATCCTCCCGGCTGTCTGGACCGAGATCAACCACGTGGGATTTACCGGGGTGGCGGCGGGTTCGGTCAGCGCGCGGCTCGCATTTCTTCCGGACGACGTAAGTCGACGTGCCATTCCGCAGTTTACGAAATCCCTTTGTCCCTGGGCGAACCACGCCGTCCGGCACTTACGCTCGGCCGCGTCGTAGAGTATGCGAATGATTACTCGCGAGGTTTGTTAGGAACTCTTTCGCGATCGATGTCTCGTAAAGCTCATATCAATTTTCCGCGATTTTACAGCGAATAATCGGCACGCTACGCCGCCGCGGAGGCGATTACGCCGCTCGCGGGAGCGGAAAGTTTCACGTTACTCTCGCGCTACAGATCTCTCCCACTTTCGTAATTACGGGTTGACGACGAGATTAATTCTCGTAATTACTTGCAATATACCTGCCTGTGATTACTCGCGCCCTGCAAATATTGTCCGTTTCCTCCTTTCTCTCAGAAGCGTGGAATTTCGCTTCGTTTTTACCGGGGTACCGGCACTCTCGCCTCCTTGGCGCGGTATCGAATCGAAAAAAATAAGCCAGCTCGAACGAGCTTCGTTTCGAAGGGGCATTCCGCGTTTCGAAGGGGGGCACGAAGTAAATCTGGCCGTGGCGTTTTACGCACCACCGGAACTGCCACCAATTTTTGGCCGGAGCCGTTTCGTGTAAGTGGATTGGAAAACGTAGGAATAGATTACCACTCGCGGCAGGCGGACGGCCGTTTCGTAGAACAATCCACATACACCGACGCACACGTGACGTGGACATAACTTGCGTAATATCCAGCCGGGTGATTGTGTGCGTATCCGTGTGTTAGTCTGCGTATATGCGCGCCGCCGATTGAATTTCTCAACCCAGATGCTCAATTTTCGCGGTGAAACCTTTCGTATGGTCCAAGTGCTCTTTAGCTGCGAGAAACGATCGGCCGGTATATCGAGTTCGACTCGGGGATTCGGATCGGATGAGCGGATTAAAACCGTTACATCGACAATCCGCGCGGGTCCGTTCGATTTAATTCGTTAATTCGATTAGACCCGTCGTTCTCCGGCCACTCTCATAATTTATGGAGTAACGCTGCACCGGTAATTCGTCCGTATACTCGTATCAAATTACTTATTTCGGCGATGCAGAATGCGATCGATCGCGCTGGACCCGATGCCCGACCAGCTGTCTAATTCCGGCATTGTCAATCATCATTAATCTCGGCCAGACTCAGTGTCAATTATAGATCGAGGTGACGTCGTCTCTCGTATTTCGCGGGAATAAAGATTTCTTGATGGATCTGTTGTCCCGTTATAAATTATACGCGCTGGTATTTTTTTTTTTTTTTTTTTTTTTACGTGCAAACTTTTCTGCGGCGGTATAATTTATTTCGCCATTCGTAACTAATATTAATCGAAGGACAAACTCTTGCCGGTTTTCGTAATTTAATGGATGGGAGGGAGGGGCGGGGGCGGAATATTTCTGGCACAACTTACCAGTCTGCTTCTCGGCGACTTTGAGCGTGAAGCCCTCGAGCAGCGCAGGTTCGCTCTTTCCCTTCGCGTTCACCGCGTACATGATCATATTGAGCACCTTGCCCGGTTCCAAACCCTGGACAGTGAAAGCCGCATTCTCTCTGGACGTTACGTTGGCCTGCAGGATCCCCGTGTGCTGATCGAACACTTCAAGGAGGAAGTGTTGAGGCTGACCACCGTCGAAACCAGCGGTGCATTCCACCGAGAGTGATTCGGTGGTCTGGTTGGTCAGCGTGCAGTTGTACGGCGCTTCCGGTTTGCCTACACGCGCCATTAACATTGTTT
The DNA here is from genome assembly GCF_019399895.1 of Cardiocondyla obscurior. Classification (NCBI taxonomy): domain Eukaryota; kingdom Metazoa; phylum Arthropoda; class Insecta; order Hymenoptera; family Formicidae; genus Cardiocondyla; species Cardiocondyla obscurior. The sequence continues at coordinate 7,090,524 of NC_091869.1, forward strand.
ACAATTCCCCCTTCTCTCGTCCCGACTCAATGAAAATTATTTGAGAGATACTGATTTAGCAACAGGCAACGCGGTTCCGGCGCGGCGCTACGAAACGCCCGGCATGTAGATTTGCAGAACGCCGCGCCGCCCGGAACTTTTCCCGGAAATCCTTAGCGACTCGGGTAGGATGGCATTGCCGGTGTGCACACCGTGTGCGTACGTACCCGCAGGAATGATGTGAAATATGCAGGCATTCTTCTGCTGGCCGGCCGTGTTGCTCGCCCAGCAGAGCACGGTGCCGTAGTCCATTTCCGTGACTGGCCGGTATGTAAGGATGCTCTGGGTATGTCTGGTCGAGTTCTTGTAACGCGCCTGGGGCACGTCCTCCATCTCCTCGGTATTGTTGAAGGTCCAGCGGAAGCTCTCCGGCGGCGGATACGCCTCGACCCTGCATATCACCCGAGCGTCCTCGTGCCTCGCCACCCCGTAGATCCGTTTTTGATCCGGCACGCAGATCGGTTTATCTAGAAAACAAAAGATAAGATTTTATTAAACCCGACTGGCGCAAACCTTAGCCCGTTCAATTTTTAAAAGTATAAAACACTTTCGGTCAAGTTTATTTTTTTTTTTTTATAAGTTTTACTTATTCTTACATTTACGCTGATAATGAAACAATTTATTTTGCTGTTTTGCTTTAAAGAATATTTAAAGTCTAAGATATTAATACCACTGATACATGAAAAAGATCGAGCCTTGCAGTTGTACACGTCGGACGGAGACAACCGCAACGTACGATATGGAGATCGAGAACCGAGAAGTTTACGCGCATTTATTAAAAGTGCGAGGGGAGCGGCACGAAGCGGGATGACCGCCGTCCGGCTTTTCGCGAACGGGGGGGAGATCGATGGGCATTATTCGCTCGCCCGCTCGAATAGTTTCCCCATTTTTCGCGGCGGAGTGAGTAAACGATGGTAGGAGGAAGGGTACGGGGGAGGGGAATCCCAGTTTGCCGGTTTGGAATAATTTGTTGGCTCGCTGCGAATCGTCCTATTTTTCTTCCGCCTGGCCTCCCACGCCTAGCATTCCTTCCCCGCGCCTCCTCTCGACGTGTTTTTAATGAATAATCATGCCGACATCTTGATATTTGACGAGCAACTCGCGAATAATGTTTCCGAAGGCTCGTAAACCCAGTGGACGAATTGCGAGACTAGACTGCCGGCGAGATACCCCAAAGTCACTTCGAAGGCGCTTAATAACGTTGGTATTTAAATGTCAGTCATCGGTTACGTTACCGTGTCGTTTACATCGTATTACGGTGAAATATTTGCGACGTTGAGCACCGCTTTGACGGGCAAAATAATTACGGGGATTTCGAGCGGAAAACGGAGTAATCGAGGCTGGCTTTATAAAGAGCGAGCGAGGAGGCAGAAACGTTATTTTCGGCAAAGGAGGTCGAGTGCAGTGTCGGAGAGAAGATTTAAAGTTGCTCGAAACGAGATTCCTTTTCTGTACAGACGACGCGACCGGCTTACATCGGCGCTCATTTTTATCCGCATTTTTGCTACGCGACGAATATACTTTTACGCTCTACATACGCGATATCAATGATGGCGCGCGGGGGTACTCACACATGATCTTCAGCTCCACGATATTGCTGTAGCCGTCGCCTTCGACGTTGCTGGCAACGCAGGTGTAATTTCCGGCCTGGGACCGATTCACTTCTCTGAGAGCCAGATCGTATTGCTGGACTATCACGCCGTTCTTCGCGTTATTTTGAATCACGTTCCCCTGAAACAATACACTTTCGTGATTAGATCGAAAGGCCAAAGCTTTCTCTCGGCTAGTATCTTCATTTCCACTCAACAGATAATACCGTCGTCGAAGTATCGTAATTTTTCATCTCGCACGCGTGAAGGTGCTCGGATCGAGCATTAATTGTACGACCACTGGACTTCTCGAATCAACGTGGTGAACCGCGGTCTCGTAAGACACACATAATTAATTCTTGCTTGGATTCACGTTGAAGGGGAAAGTAGCTTCGTAATAGATGGGCTTTATTCGGGGACGAAATTTTACTTAATTAAATGGGCTTTTATTAATATCGAGTTAATTAACTACTGTGCCAACGACGGCGACGGTAAAGTTGGACGTTTCGCGTATTTACAAAGCATTTATGGACACCGTGCCATAATATAACGTACTATATTAAACAATACACAATGACGTCAGCGACGTGGAGAAAGGATGCGAAACGTGAATAGATATTGTCGGCGGAAAGCGGAGAGAAACGACGCGTAATGAGATCTGCGAATATAATGTCGATGTAAAAACGGCGTCAGCGGAGCGAAAGAGTATTAAACCGCCGTTTACATCGGTACACCGTTTAACGTCGGGACATCTTCGAAGACAATCTTCGAGAATGGAGGCTCGAGCTTTGCGTGCCGCGCAAAAAAATTTCCGCGATACGTCCGAGACGAAATTTATAAAAAATTGATAACTGCAAACGTTATTTTTATTCGGAAAATCACGCCGCAATCATTTTAAGTAAACATTCGCGAAATGGCGGCACAAAAAAGAAGCACGTCCACTGCATAAACAGAAATTTAATTAAGGTAAAGGATGAACTAATTTTATAGATGCACTTAAGATTACATCAAAAGGTACTCTTTTGCGTAATTGTGTTATGTTTGCGTTATACTTCGCGAGCCGAGTATTTAGAGAGATGGAAAGTGGTTTTAGGCATGCGGAAAGTTTGTTTCCTATTTGTTGACTGCAGGTGCAACGGCCGTTATTCTGAGCCAACAGTTTTAGAAACTGTTTAACCGTAAATATATCACTCGAGGGAATCCAAGGGTCATTGTTCAGGTTCAAACCTGAGCTTCCGCGCAATTCAAATAATGCATTTTTATCTGCGATTTCAACCCGTGCAAAGTTTCTGCTTTTTTTTTTCTTTTTTGTTTTTTTTTGTTGCATTATTGTACTTAAAATTTTTAACAACACATACCCGAGCACGGATTACTACACAGCAGAAAGCTTTTTGTACTTTGTATTTCATATTTGGCACACTCGACAGTGTTGACTTACATTGTGCTTCCATACGACTTTGTAGGCACCGGGATTCGCACGAACTTTGCACTCAAAGTATACGTCATCACCTTCCTCGATGTCATCCGGGTTCATGTTCGAACCGAGTTGCAGGTGCAACGACGGAATAACTGTAAAAAAGAAATCGTGTTTGACTGTTTCATGAATCTTGCTCGATGCGTTATTTCTTTAAATTATTTTAATAATCCGCTTAAACTATTTTTTTCCCACTACCAACGACGAAAATATATTTTCCATCAACCGACTTTAAACTTTTACGTGTAGGATATCTGCAGGCGTACAAAAAGATCAAAATGAGGTAATTTTGTTAATGAATTATGACGTGACCGTCGTTTACGAGAATTCGACACGCTCGTCAGAAATAGCGCGCATCGGAACTTGTTTCGCACTAAATTTTCAAATTTGCGAGTGTTGAGATGCCGCGGCGAGCAAATAAATCGGGTCGCGCTGGTCAGCCGCTGCCGTGCCGAACGTTCCATTTTAGCTCCCGTCGTTGACGTCTCGTTATTGTGATTACATTCGCGTTTGCGCGAACGTAATCTATATCGACGGCCTTGTTTCGGCCTGCCAGGCTTTTAACCCGTTTACCGTGCTCGATATACACACGGACGGCGTATGGTGCTTGCACGGTCAGCGTACACGTTATGTACACGTGCGCGCGTTGACGTACGCTGCACGCGAATTTTCCAATGTGTCGATTGCGCGAAAAGAGACGGCACCCGCGCGACTCCCGCTTATGAGTTTACGGCTCTGATGAATTATTGCCAACTTGTTTTTATGCGGCGGCGCGGACGGACGTTCATTGTGCGACAGTCTGGATTTAAATTTCTGAAGGGTGTGCATCCTCGACTACCCTCCCACTGAAATCTGTTAACGTCTCTCTTATAAAAAAAAATTCCAGAAAAATATTCGCAACGAGCGCTGCTAAAATGCGATGTTTATATTACGTATATAATTTTATCTCCAGTGGGCTTAATATTTATTTTCACAATCATACATAAAAAAAAGAAAAATAAATGAATAAATAAATGTGCATTATAATAAAATCTGCATATACATATACATATTTTTTAGTATTTGTTTTACGCTGAAAGATATTATTTATTCCTTCTTATCGCGCAGAAATTGTAAAAAGGAAAGACGGCTTGTCAGATCGCTTGTTATTATCCCTTAATACTGATCAAATACTATTGGTTCGCTCGCATAATATTGATGTCGGTGTGTTAATGAATAATGATATCAGTGATAATAATGCTGGCTCTGCAGAGCATATCGTGTTGCCATTACTAATATGTAAACTCGTGGTCTACCTCAGCCATCGGTTTGCGATCTGATATTATCCTCGTCCAATTTTTTATTACTGCCGCGCGTATACCAATCGTATACGTAGCGGATGGTAATTATTCCAATTATGCATACGATAACACACGCACACTCCCGGAATAATATCCGACAAAACAAATTATGTTATTGCTATGCGTTAGATATATTGCTATGTGCAAGACGAAATGTATCATTTGGCTAATTTATACAGCCGAATATCGCTTTCCTCACTGTGTCATCATTCTGATTGGAAATCGTCGGAAAATCTCTAATTCTCGTTTATACGTATGCGGTACTATCTCACACGTTCAGCTTGTATATACTTACAAAAAACGTTTAGCTTCCACGTGTCTTCTACTACGCCACGCTGGACTTTATTATTTTCAGCCCTGCACGTGATAACTTTATCGTGGTCCGATACCGTAGGCCGAAACGTTAAAATGGAGGTCGTCATATTGCCGTCCTGTGACACCTGCAACAGTTAAAACGTGACATACATTTTATTAGCGCAACTAATCAATGATTTTATTTATCATTGTCTGAAAAAATATTTTGCATATATTAATATCTGTAGATAATTTAATTATATTCTAATCTAATTTCACAAAAGCGGTTAAAGAGAGGAATTTATGTGGAAATTAAAAAAGAAAAAGGAAAATAATAATTTTACTTTAATTTAATAGCAAAGTAATTCAATTTGACTTCGTTATTCGAGATCAAAATTATTGGAACTAAATCTGTCAATTTCAGAAATTTTTGTGCTCGGTTTGTCAAAATTATTTAAGTATTAAATACGATCTTTTTATTATCGCAATGGTTTAAATCCTATTACGAGCGAAATAATTGATAAAAATTGTTAATTTAATATTATATTAAATTTTTAGCAATCTCGCGTTTAGTATCGGATTTATGAAAAATTATACCCATAATCGATACTAAAATTATAATTACATATTACGCATTTTAATGTACCTTATGTCGCATCCGTTAATTGCTTTCCCGATATTTTTTGCCATGGCACGCCTATTAAAGTGTGCAACGTACGCAAGAACGAGTAATTAAATCACGAGCACTGTAATATCGACTAATACTTAATATCAAAATACTATTTATTCGTTAATCGGAATAACAATAAATGAGCAACTTGCAACAACAGCATCTATATCCACTCGTTGTCAGTTACGATACGAGATCGGCGTTTTATCGAATATTTCGCGCATATTGTTACGGGAATTAATTTGCAGGCGCTTCATTAAAGTTTCGCTGCTAATTAGTGTCGGTACCAGGTATCGCGATATGATAAATGTGGAAATGCGATACATACATTTTAACGCGGGCTGCTACGTGAAAAGAAAGCGATTGCATTGAAATAAGCCGTTCCAAGCGCCTCTTTGCAATTCTATAAATTATGCGCGGCCCTAATTTTGTTAAAAAGGTAACTTTCGAAAGGATAGTTCTAGCGGGTATAATTATTCGTACTCGCGCGAGGCAGCGTGCGTTTGAGGTAAGAGCTTATAAGCCAAGCGTTAATCCGGCGATAAGTCTTAATGACCGGACGAGTCAGTCCAAGAGGCGTTTATCACCCACCTTTGCGGGCGGTGTAATAGGATCTGGCTTTCACGTGAGTATTTCACCCTTACCGCGGACGCAACTTTAACGTGCACGAAACCGGCTACTGTATTTACGCAAATGTACGCGAGCCTGGGTGTCTCGTCAGAAAACACGTAATTATCAAACATGTATGCACGATTATTCCTTTGATGCGCGATCTTGCTCTTCACATGTAAGAGCTCGCAACGCTCTGCAAACAGCGCATTAAACTTTTAATGTCGCACTTACCCGCCATTCGATATTCGTGTAAGTTACGAGGATAACACAAAAATTCATTAACTTTTTTTTTTTTTTTTTTTAAGTTAACCAAGTTAGGAAATGCTATCCTACATGACGCACGTTGCCTTGCGATGCACATGAGTTATGTATATATATATGTGTGTGTGTGTTTAGTGCAAACACTATTCGTGTGACGAAACTCGAGCATGTAAGATGATGACATGAGTCGTTCGATGATGTATCATCGCGTTACCCATCAAAATACGAAAGCGACAAGTGCCAGGAGGTACCTAGACATGATCGGTTTCTACGATCAATTAGCGTTTACACGTGGTTAATTAATTCTCTCTATTGGTAACTTGCGCCGATGCTATTTTTTTTTTAAGTAAATCTCTCGCTTCGCTTCAGCAACGCGATCAAAGTGCTGAAAGATAGGAATTATATATTATTGTTTCATTACACAATTTACAGATAATAATTATTTGTTTAATGATATTTGAATTCGAACGTACTTCGCATTCAGGCTCAAAAGTTTTCATCGATTCATCTCTGTAATTTGCCCGTATTTTCGGATTAAAAGCGCAGAGTAACGCACGAACCGCCGGATCGAGTTATTCAAGTAACAGAAAAGCCCTGGCGTATCAATCATGTATTAATAATACACGGGCATTCTAAATGCGCATTCCGCGGGCAATACTGGATTTTGATTGTGCATTTTTCGACGCTTTATTACGTCTTAATTAGCCGTGAGCTTTATTAATCGCGTTATATACTGCACGCGGTATCAGAATAAAATTGCGTTTACAAATTTTTCGGTCATTAACGGGATATCGAGGGTGTTGAATGGATCAGCTCCGATTTCAATGGTGTTACAGAACGTTTAATTAGCTCTATTGTAATTAACTCCGTATTTTAAATTTTGTCAATCGCGCACGATACAGCTGAGTTCGATGTTTATCTATCGGTAATTTGATAAAATTTTTCACTGAAACGCAATACAATTGTATCAGCAAATTTACAATCTGGAAATAATCGATACTAATTTATTTCGGTTCAGTAAGATGTACAAAGTTTGCAGTTGTGATTAAAAATTATATCGGCATTTCGTTTTTATGCAAAGCTAGATATTACAAAATGGGCGTCATTTTATATCGTTGCCTTCTAAGTTAAAAAAAAAACTCTGTTTTAACATTTATTAATTTTCGACAATAAATTGCGAATGTATGTACATCTTATGGTACTTTGAATGTTTTTGTTTTTTCAAATGTAATTTGTATATCTATATCGAGATAATAGAATTTTAAAATTGGTACAAAACAAATTTTCTAACTGTAAAAAAAAAATTAATCTTTTAGAGCTTTTATTCGGATAATAAATAACTTTGGTTTTAATTGATTAATTGAGAAACTTATTAGAGACGCGGACATTTTTTTTTTTTAACACAGCAAATATTTTCATCTCTCTACAAATAATATTTTTTATATTTGTTGCAGAGTCGTCACGGCTGTACAACTGTGCTACTGCGGATCGGTGAGTAATATTTTTTTATAATGTCATGGTGATGGGACATTGCATATTATAGATACATAGGAAAAAAAATATATAAATGTGTAAAATAATTATGGAATTAAAAATAAGCTATTTTTAAAATTATCGTAAAAAAAGGACGAAAGAAATCTGTTTAAAATTATTTTTATGAAATAAATATTTCTAATTTCCAAAAAAATTTTTATTCGAACATTTTCCCATCTTAAAAAATTGCTGTGTAACGTGTAAATTAGTAAAAAAACCAGGTCGGCGATTTTGAGGTTCAATTTAATTTTAATATTTAATTAATATGTCCAGGCAAAGACGGTCTTGGCGATTTTCGAGATCGAGGACGACCTAGTGGAAGTACCGTCTTTGTCTGGACATACTTATTAAATATTACAATTCAATAGAACGAGAGTAACGAATAGATAGTCGCGCGAGGGTGACGGGGTGACGGGGGGAGACGGGGGGGAGAGCGAGCGCGGGCCTACGTGCCGCGCGCTAAGTATATTCCCCCACTACTCCCACTCTCGCTCTGTCCTTCTCCAGCGGTCGCGCGAGCACACACGTACTACACACTGCGCAGCGAGCACGTGTCTCCGTACCGAAAGTAATTCGCATTTCCGTTTAACGAAAACCCATCCGGCACGATAACTAAGATTAAACTTGACATCTCTTTCTGTTACAGATCGACGCAGTTGCTGTCCGCTGTTCGCTGTCGTCAACGAGTGTCGTCACCGTCGATATTAAGAATTATACGAACCGCAGTCGGTTCGTCGGTCGTCCGGGAGTTCCGCTAAGTATTCGGACGGCTTTATTGTAAACGCGAGTGCCGAACAGAGTCGCGCGTAAGTGATTAATAATTTTCGCGATTTTAACTTTACCCGGTCGCGTTCGCGAGTGACTTGTGCGCGGAAGGATGGCTCGACACGTCCCATCTGAGAGGAGGAGCAGGCCCGGGACGGGCATCCTGCATCGGCGGAGCAACTTTTAGGTGAGCAGCAATTTTTTTAATAAAATCTTTAATAGCAAAAAATTTACTTTTTTATTAACTCTATTAATTGATATATCAGCATCTCTACATTAATATTTTGCATTTTATGTTACAGTCACCGGCAGAACTCTTCAACTCCGCTGAAGCTCATGCAGATGGGTAAGTCGCATAATTTTTTTGTCGTAGTTTGCAATTGCGGTCTCGTAAAAAATAGTGCGCGCATGGTTTCTTCTAGTCTCATATAAAAATCACGCGAGATTCACCATACTTTGAATTCTTCAACATTCTAGAATTTTAATATCTTATAATATTTCGGGAAAACTTAAATGTAATGCAAAACTTGGATCGGATTTATACATATACGCTAGGTTATACTTATCATATTAGTTAGATCGTTCCATTATTTATCCTTTTTAATAAAACTTGTATTGTCCTAAATTTAACGAATATATATCGAGCGTGTGCAGCACGAAGTTAGGATTTTATGTTCTAGAAATAAAAAAAGAGATAATGGTTTTATACATGTAATAAAAATGCTACCGGTTAATAAAATGACCACCTCATGCCATTAAAGGTATTAAAATTTACAATCTTGCAATTCTCTTAAGAGCGTAATTAAAATCATATTAATATGTTTTTTATAAAGCACGCAACATTTCAGCTATTTTTCTAGAAAATAGGCTGTAATAAAAACGTGTTATAAAAGCGCGAGATTATTTAAACAGAAATGAAAGGCACACCGGTATACCGTTGAATTTATAACATGCAACTGAGGCCCGTTCGCAATTCCGTACTTGCAATTCCTGGCGTATGCGATATTCTTCCCTCGTAAGAATACGGCGCTCATGATGAGCAACAGTGACATATTGGAGTAGATTGCTCCGATGAAAAGACCGAAACTTTTGGACCGTGTTGTACGTACTGGGCAAAGCCCAGAAACGAAATTGGCTCGAAATTCGTGCGACGGTCATAAATCGGCGAAGTCGAATCACCCACTGCCAACTGTACTGTCCACCCTCTCTTTCACCCCTGCTGCGATTTTCCTCCTGCGTTCCACTCTCGTCTCGTCACTACGCTCTCTCTTTCTCTCTCTCTCTCGTTCTCTCTCTGCTGTGCTGTGCCTCGATATGTCTGCCGGTACTGAACTTCATTCGACACCGCGATATTATGACGTATAACGCGAGATAGCGCGAACGTGTCAGAACTGGATGCTGGTTGCCTGGCACCGGCCAACAACGGTGATCGTTATTTGCGGCGGAAAATATCAGCTCTTTGGATCTCCGGTGCTGGCGGATCATCGTCGATCACGGCCGGTCGCGCGACACCGATCGAATCGGCAAAATCGTTATTGCAAAATCCACGCGTATGAGCTTACCCGGCGTAACCGGAGCTCTCGCGTACCCGCCGCTCATTTTTCATTCGGAAGGTTTTACTGCATCTCGATTATGCACGAAATAGCCGGCGAGAGAATAGCGTTACGTGAAATTCCCGCGCGCGGAGATTATGTATCTCTTTAACGTTTCCTATGTTGTAATTTATTGCGGGTTTATTTCTTTCTTTTTTTTTTCTTTTTCTACCCTTCGAACATTTTTCATTGAAAGAAAAAAAGGCTTTATACCTTCAAGATTGCGCAAATTATCATGTAAACGTGATAGGAAAACAAAACTATTTGTCAATGTAAAGTAACGCTCGCGAAATCGCGCTCGTAGAAAGCGTTGTGAATTTTTTCAAAGAACCATGGATAAGACAGTGACAGAGGAGAACAATCGAAGTAGATACGGTTAACTTTCCAGTGCTCGTTTCGATTTCATCTGACGAATTGCGTTCTAGAAGGATTTTCTGGTAAAAGCGTTCAACGGATATATAATGATAAATCGATGCTTTACGAGAGTTCAAGTACGATGGCAATTTCATCAACGTTGCGCAAAACGATCCCGGTAAAAACCGATGCTTTTCAATCGCATATTTTTAACGATAAATTAAAATGCGTTCGATAACGAAATGATTAATATGTAAAATAATATTTCCAAAAGTATTGTGTTCGAATTATGCTTTATTTTTCGTTTTATAAATAATTTAAAACTCTTTTTTTTTTTGTAAAACCCCGGCAGAGATTGATTGAATGTCAAACTGAAGGCACTTTCTGAACTTTAATAAAATTATATTTAGAAGTTTACGGAAAACAATGTTAGCGACCAATGTTAAATCTGAGATTGCCATCTCGCGTGATAACGAGCTAAAAAATTATTTGCGAAGGAAATAAAGGGCTAATTAATAATGAAACGTATCGTGCGTCTGTATTGTTCTATTCTCATTAATATACGCATACATATATCTCTCTCAACATTCGGATCTGTGGAACTATTGACAAGTCGTAGGATGATGGATGGTGGCCATTGCGCCATAGCTACATATGTACTATTATATATTGTCTATTAGGTAACTTCGTCCTGCTCTTATGTCAAAGAGGCTTACTTAACGCCATTTCGAAATCGCATTAGTCGTTGCTGGAACTAGCGTGATTAATTGGAACGGAAAGTTTTCGCTGTGAAAAACAATCGATTCGAATTATATACGTTTGCAATCCGGGAGAAACACTTAAAAACTTACGTATCCGCGCGAGACGGGCGGCGGCGTGCACGTCGAGATTCGAAACGCAGCTCGGTGAGGGAGGAAAGCGCGGCGGGCCAAAGAATCACGTTTCAGGAAGAGTTTCACCGCGGAAATGCAAGAAGGGCGTAGATCGATGTTCGTACGCCGGAGTTCGAGTACGTATAACGGAGGAGTTTCCGCGTCGTCTCGGGGCGAGTGAGGATCCGAAGAGCGAAGGGAGGAAAGGGGTGGGTTCAGCGCACGAGACAGGGACGGGGTATCGAGCCGGGGGGTAAGTCGGAGCGAGACCGAGAGATCACGAAAGCATCGCCGCTATCCGGTAATTGCGCCATGGCGTGTCAGAGGGGATGCTTAATGGCAACGATGCAAATACCGATACCGGCCGTTAATTCCAGTGATTTCGCGGAGAACGATCGAGGAAGAGACCCCTCGGACACGTAGACGCGCGGTTTTCGGAATTTTTCTTCTCCCGGTTAGACCGTTAAACCTTAACGGAGCGCTGCCCTTTTTTTTTTTATTCACCTCCGCGAATTGTTCGCACGCGGGGGATGCTACATGGGAGGCGACGTGCACCCGCCGACGTTGAATCATTCCGCGGCAGGTTGGCGTGACTTCCCCGGGACGAAACGTGAGATCCGCCAAGAAAGAATTTCATACATTCCAGATACGCGATGTTACAAATAGAAGATCGACGTAACACGAGGAAGAGATAATGGAGATCGATCGCTCCGCTATCGATGATACCATTAGCGTGGCGCGAGTTAGGTGGCGAGAAGGAAATAGGCGCAACTACGGCGGGGCTGTTTTTATTATTATTCTTTTTTTTTTTTCTTTCGTTCCGGCGAAGGCAGAATAGGAAATTATTTCACGGCTCGCGTCGTTTGTTTCCCCTTTTCTGCCCACCATTTTTCCGACGACACTTGTCGCGATATAACCTGGTTTCGACGGCGCTACCGTTTTATCAATCGAACCCGAAACGAATATCGAGTATCGAGCGTTTTTCCGCACTCGTACCACCGAGGATGGAAATAGAGTTGTAGCGTACGTAGAAACGCGAGTCAACATTTTTGCTTGCTGCGAGCAAAACCTTCAAGTGCCTTGAATTAATTACACGTAATTACCTGTATCTTAAAACAAATTTATAATTCGAGAATTAATCGCGTCGCGAGTATCGTTCTATTAGCAAAAATAAGTCCTTACCTTTTCCGTGGCGTTGTCGAGTCTTTTGCCGTCCATGTACCAGGACAGCTTTGCTGGCGGCCTTGAACCCACTGTCATGCAATTAATGTCGTACTTCCGATTGGCGCTGAGGGGCGCGTGCTCGCTGCTGAGTATCGTCACCTTCAGCGGCCTCACTGAAACAGGAAAGGGCGCGCGATCACAAAAGCGTACAAGGGCGAGTAAAGCGGTCGAGGGCGTTGATGGCGCTTGATCAAAAAGCACGAACAAGAATTGCGGCAGCTGCGGAATTGCGGTGCTTAGAGTGGCCGCGGACTTGTACCGCCGTCCGCCCCTGCCACCCTAATGCGTTTTAAACGAGTGGTACCGCTGCAGTTACCACCCCGAACGTATTGCCGCAAAACCTACACTCTGATAGCTTCGGGGGAGGGTAGTAGCGCGTTCGCGCGGACCGCACCTCTCATAGATTAAGGCTGGTGGGCGTACGTGTGACGTTTCATGTTGATTAATTGAGACAGGTATTGAATAGTGCGAACAAAATGGAGTTTAACATCAATCTTTAGCCTAATCGCGAGGTTGCAAAATCGTAATTGCCAGCGCGTAACGACGCTCGAATATCTGTCTTCAAGTTATTAGTAATTTCCGTCACGATAATACTAATAACTCTCCTTTTAAATCGATCGGAAGATAATTAGAAGACGGAGGTTCACCGAAAAGAAATTTAGATCAGATACAAATTGCGGGTAAGAAATTTTACGTAGATAATTAATTACATTAGAAACAAAAGTGACTCGATATCAGAAAATCAGCGTTTTCACTTTGGAAAAATTGAGAAAATTATTTGCTGAATATTCTTATAAATGAAGCGCGGCGCTAACAATGTTTACGAGACATTAAATTGCCCTTCGTAAAAACGACGCGATAAGTGGCGGTATTGGCAACTCGACGAAAGACGAGCGTGGATAAAAGTGCCGATGTATTAGTCGGTCGATTCAACCGCGAAATAAGTCTCGGTTAAATCACTCGCGCCCGGCCCTTCCATCGAATTTAATCGGCAACGCTTCGCCAAAGGAACGTCTTTCTTTGGCACGCCGGGATACGGAAAATCGCGAAAGCGACGGCACGACGGAGGCAGATAGGAGACGAGGGTGAGGGAGGGGGAGGGAGGCGGGATTGAGCGGAGGCAGAGGAGAGAGATTTTTCATTCAAGCCGCACCACGCCCCGAGAGTCTGGAATTAAACTTTCAGTACGCCGAACTTTTGACTCCAATGAAAAATTTTCCTCTCTTTCCCGCTTTTCCGCGTCCACCATTACCTTCACTTTCGCTACCTTAATCCACCGGCTACAATCACGCTCGCCGCTTCATCGTGTTGAATCGGCATTGGTGCTAAAAGCACGATTACCAGCATAAGCCGCCGGCACTCGAGCGTCAATACAATCGTGTTGCATATTCGCATCACGCAATTCCGTGCTCACACGGCGAGCGCGGCATCGTAATTCCGTCTTGAACGCCATTCAATTTTCCGATCTTCAACCCTGTTTAAAGAGCTATTAGGTTGCGCGCATACTCACGGCCCCTTCGGCGGCCGTGTATTATTCCCGATCGTATAATTCCCTGTATCCGACAAATTTAATTCTTCCGGGTGTAGGAGGGAAATTTTTTCGGCTTTAATTTCTGCGAGCTGGTCAGAAATTAGCGCTCCCTTCGTTCGTGCCTCCGGTGCGGTGCTTATTACGCGGGGGGTCGAGCCTTTTTATCTCGTCCACCTTTTTCTTCCATCCCTCCCCCTCGTGTTTATTATTTCGTTATTACGAGTAAAATAACGTGCGCGTTTTTTGCTTTCTCGTCGTTACGCGAATGAATGGACCAAGGGGAGAGAAAGAGAGAGACGTGACCGAGAGCAGCATTCTTCTCACGTTGTATAAACGTTCGTCAGCTTTTTCGCCCGTTGTATTGTATACGTTCGGACGGACGGCCATGACGAATAGCGCCGTGCGAAAAAGTGCGTCGGTGTCCATTAGATGACCACTGAGTGCCCCATCGTGCACGCGAACGCGTTGTGGTCACGCCGATGGTCTAATGGGTGTCGTCTGACGGATGATGTGTTTCGCGCGCGGATCGGATTTATATAACAAACAACGCTTCCTGCTCCCCGTGGATTCATTAGACGATTTTTCCGCCGACCGCCGGAGCGGCTAATAATTTCCACTTCACTTTTCGCGACGATATTTCACGGTTCGCGAACCGCTCGTGAGAAATTATTACGATTAAATTCGGACGACTGTTTAAACTTTCTGAACTACCTCGCCCTGGAGTTTTATAATAATATCGTACCCCCGATAGATTTTATTTAGAAGAGATAATCGCCAGGGCGCGCGAAGTCTAGCTTAAAAAAAAGAAAAAAAAACGGGTCTCTTTTAATTGTTGTTTTAACAGTGTTATACTTTCGATCGGGAAAATTCTGTATCATTTCCATAATGAATCTGTGTGTATCCTCGGCTAAATAGAAACGAGACGTCGTCGTCGTTTTATCTCGTGAAATAAAATTTTAATTGGAACTCGGTGAAGAAGGGAAAATAGACTATTACAAGAAACCGATAATACAATGGGAAGTATCTATCGGAATGCAATTTATTCGATATTAAAGAATACTGATAATTCCGATTCTGGCAATCATTGTTTTTACGATAAGCGTATAATACTTCTACGTACCTGCAAGGGTATCTGGGGGCTGCTTAGACAGACAAACTGAAAATAACGCCAATAAAGAACGCCGACGGGCACGAAAGACGATTGTTCTTTGGGATTGCCGCGACAGTCGCAAAAGGATTCGACACGTTTCGGGTAAGAGACACGGAACGGCGGAATAAAAACGATACTAACGAGATCGAGGTGCAAAAAGGGGTTAAAGAGAAAGGGTGGAGAGCAGGACGGAAGGGTGCGAGAGGGAAAGATATAGAGGGGAAAAAGGTAAGAGAAACAGATAGATAGATAGATAGAGAGAGAGAGACAGAGAGAGAGAGAGAGAGAGAGAGAGAGAGAGAGAGAGAAGAGAAGAGAGAACGAGAACGGGTGAGTAACGAATGAGCGGACGAGGTTGAACTTATTGCTATCGCGAATTGAAAATACGTCCGTGCTTAATCCGGCGGGGCTTACGGTCGCGTTTGCATATTCCGGCTGCCTACCTTCGCCCAGATATCCCGCACCGCCATCGGTAGTTTTTGGCGACTCCGCCGCGCCATCGCCGGTCCTTTCTCTCTGTTTATTCGTACTCGCTTTATTACGTTCCCGGATTAATTCAAAGTTACAGACAAAAAGATTGTAGGTATTAAATGTACCGGCGCGCACTCCGCAAAACAGAACTGCTCCCCGTATCTGAGCGAATAATGTTACGTAGATGGACCGAAAACGGCCCTCTTTCTCTCCCTTCTGGTCGTGCGGCTGCATATCGCGAGCCCGCTGGCTTTTTACTGCGCTGCGAAAAATGCAAAACGATCTCCCTTCAACGTGTGCCAGCAACACCGTGTGTCATCCCGGACAGGAAGCTGTCCTAACGTGACGCACTGTGAAAGATGCACGTTAAAATGCCGCCGTTCAACCGTGCTTTTTAAACTTTGCCGTTTAACCTGAGTCATTAGACGACGGAAATCGCTCTATAAAGCACAATTCACGGATCTTTTATTAGTCACAATTTTTTTTTACGCGATAAGCAAGCAACACGACATACGTGTTGGTAATATTAATTTCCATTACGAAATATCCCGACTCACGATCGCGGTAGGATTAACATTTTTGCTGATAAAGATTAATACCGGGATTCTTCAATGCGCCAAGATAGAAAGAGCGATTTTTTAATCATGCTGTTTTTATATATACGAACGCAATTGCGGGGGCTGCAATTAGCATCGGAGTTTGCGGAATTGCAATATTACATTGTGCGCATTGGCGCTCTAATGAGTAACTCCCGGCAACGCGTCGTGTAAATTTGTTGGCCGACTCGCGCGCATTAGTAGTAACGGACGGAGGGAAACGCTAATGAGTAGGCGAGGCGGGACCGCCTGAGCGTGGACGCTGTTTGAATAGAGTGGAAGACGAAGTTAACTCGAACTGGGTGGATGAAGAGTCCGCGAAATAGCGCCAGCGCAGCGCAGGGTGCGGTGCGGCGGCGGTCCGTCGGACAAATTAACAGCGCGGCGACTCTGATTCTGTTTGCAAGGAATCGCAATTGTAGACCTCCGAATCGCGCAATTTCGATCACCGAAATTTGTCCGCGCGCCCTGCCACCCCCGAGTCTAAAGCTCATCCGACGTGCTCCGAAACTCGTAGAGGGAGGAGGGGACAAGTTTCGCGATATTAACCTGGTCGCGACGAACGGAGCGTTTCACCCTGGCTGTACAAAAGCGCGCGTCGCGGTCGCGCTTTTATTTGCGTTCATTAGCCATCACGCGTGTTATGAAACTCTATATAACGCCGATCGAAAACGCGCGAGTTTCTCGAAACTTTGTTCAATGGCCGAGTTCGTAAACCAATTACTCGTTATTTCATCCGTGAAATGATTGCGGCCGCACTTGTGTAAGTTTCGCATGGACGCGTGTATCGATGTTACTCGTGTAATTTATTTATCTCGCAGTGTTTACCGGTACGCACGATACGTTCTGCAAATCGAGAAATCCGAGAATTTAACGTTACGCCAAAGTCCCGCCCGAGATTTCGTGCGAGTGAACGCTCTCGTAATTCACCCTCCCGGTAACGGTTATCGTTAGTATTCGCTTTCGGCACCCTGGAGTCGTTCTTGCGCGTGTGGCGCATAGAATTTTTGGGAGATAAAAAAAAATATTTACGCGAACTACTCTGGTGGCCGATTCGCCGGCGCGACAGTGACAAGCCCGAGGAATGTTCGGAGTATCTTGACCACTTTCCTTAATTCCGCGTTCCCTCTGGGCAGCATCTATCCCGCTCAACAATGATCGCCAATAACATTAATCAAGAACGTTCCTCCGCCACGCCCGCATGTCGCTCGGCAATCCCGCGCGGGTTACCCCGTCGGTTCTCGGGACATTTACGGCTCTCCCGTTACGTCGTCTCGACGATGAGCCGGCGACGAGGGCGAGGGAGGAAACCGAGGGTCGGAGCGTTTCGTGGGGAGGGAACATTTGTAAATGCACGGCCGTCGTTGTACGCGGTCCTACGACTGCGAATTGTTTGCGAGTAACGCGGCCTTGTCCCGGGGTCACACGAGACTCACTCGACTTCAGTCATAGTCTGAGAGGGCTCTCCTGTCTCCTTCAAGAGCACCGTCTCCGGTATACAATCAAGCTTCCCCCAGTCGAGTTTCGAGGACTTGGGCCTCTTTCATCGCTCTTTCTCTCGCCTCCGCCCTTATCTCCCCGCTTGCATCTTTCTCCCGCTTGTATGCGCTCGATCTTCGGGTGCCCTTTCATTCTCATCCGGTGGCTTTACTTCGTCCTGTCATCATTGTAGTCGTCAGTGGCAGTTGTCGTCGCGGGCTTATATCGTGTCACCGCGCCATGGATGTCACAGAGGAAAAGCGCAGAGGCCATCTTGTCGTGGCCCTTAACTATCTGTGTGCGACTCGTATTTCCTACTTTATCCTTTCCTCGCTACCTTTGCGCGGCTCCTTTCCAGTTCCTTCGCTGCGCGGTTGCGTCGCGCCGCCTTTGTGAATCTCTATGCATTTCTCGTGGGTAACGTCGTTTGCTACCAACGAAGCCGAGAACTTTGTAAAAGGTCGAGTTTTGATGCCGCGGCAATCTGATTTCAAAATGATTACGAAGTGTATTAAGCTCGGACAGAGAAATACGAGGAATTAGGAACGAAATGACTTTTAAGTCGATTAATATGTAGAAATGTTTATTTAGTTTCTACGTCTGTACAAACATAGCCCTGAATTTTTTATAAAGATTGAATTTCTAATAGACTTAATCAGGTTCGTGATATTTGATTTTATTTTTACAAAAAGTTGTTCGATAAATATAAAATTTGTAAAATTACATTTGATTGCAAATATAGAACGACGCTAAAATAATTATTTTATTGTGCCGTATAATACGATATTCATAAATTCGTTCTTTTTAAATGTCTATCTTAGGAAAACTTTGAATATGTAAATTTCGAACAAAACTTTTAATATTTCAAGCCAAATGTATGTTATAATTACGTTTAACCAATTTTATTTTATATTCCACTTTGATCGCATAACGATTATTTTTATGTGAAAACACAAAGTTTTTCTAGCAAAACCAAAAAAAAAAAAAATTGTCAGAACGGAAAAGAGGAAAAATTTCGAATAAAGAAATCGCGCCTAATCTCGGGAAATGATATCGCGGATTCTCGCCGACGTAGTGCGCCCGAGAGAGCCGCAAAAACGACCCGAACAGTCGCTGATCGGACGGGGAATAAAACGGCCACATCTCCGCTCCCGAGAGAGCCAGCTTTCCAGTGAACTCTTCCCCGAAGAGTTTCTCAATTTTCAATTCCATGAATACTCGCGCGCAGCGTCCCCTGCCCAAAATGACTACCGTGAATCCCCCATCGATGTGAATCTTTTTGTCTCGCGCGACTTATCAGCCGCGCTTCTAGGAGGAAGCCGCATTGAAAAATCGCCGATTCCATTAAAAGTTCAGCGGATTTCCGGGGCTCGGTGTGATTTTCACCCGCCTCACGTCACGACCTGAAAGATCAGCTCCGCGCAGCTGAATGCTCGTCCCGTGTCGTAGAAACCGACTTGATCACCACCGGCCGATCCCAAAAAAGCTCACGCTCATCGGTATTACCAATTTTTTTTACTCGATTTTTTTTTCGCCCCGTCTCTCTCTCTCTTTCTTCCTTCCTCCCACGGTCTCATTCGCAGCGAGCTTTTCCGTTCCGCTCGACGCGAGTTAGCTCTTCTTATCCTCATACTCCTCGGCGACCAATTTCCAAGTCTCTCACGCTGTAAATCAGGCCCACCGTTACCCAATTTCGCAGGCTGACTCCATTACTAGCCTGCCCTCTAATTAGTCAGGCTCGATTAGGTTGGGGGTGGGCTGGGTCGAGCGAGGTAGGTTAGTGTCGGGTTTGTTCTCCATTCCCCTCGAGAGCGCCGATTCAATCCCAAGGTCGTTCTCATCCTCTTCGGAACTTCCATCGCCTCCATATTATACGTTCTCAATCTCTTCTGTTTCCATTCTCGCTTGCGGTGGCGACTCCATTCTCTGTCGCGTGTAATTCTACTCTCTCTCTATATATACATACATATATATGTTCTCTCTCTCTCTCTCTCATTTGCTCTTTCTCTCCCTTTCACTATCTTTCCACCGTTTCACGTTTTAATGAAGCGATAAAACGTACATGTGATTTCGTTTCGTCCGCTATTCGCGTTTGCTCGCTTTTGATAATCCCTCATTTGTATTGCGCTCGCATCTCGACATTGCGCTCGGCTTTTTGGTGCAGTGACCGCTTATAGCTCCAGCTAATTAAATTTCCCCGAATATGTGTGTATATAGCAAGTTGGTGATCATACGGATGGTTAATATTGTTATTCTAAATATTCAGTATATCGTCCAATGTAGAATCGCGGAGGATTAATTCCGCATGATTAACTTCGTTTAACGCAATTGACATGTTAAGCGGGCTGCTCCACGTAAGATCTCCCGGTGGTATATAGCGCTCCGTCCGATCAGATAAAAGCTGTGCGAAATGGAAAAAGAATCGACCCTTGTTAAGACTTAACAAGGGTATCAACTTATCCTCATAAGTTCCCATAGGTCGGAATATCACGCTCGATTCACGGCAAATTCAATCAAACGTTAGTCAGACTGATTCCATTACATTAATCTTCCCAGGTTTCTCCCCTTTTTCTTAATAAGAGGTTGACTTTCCTTCCGCAAGCAAGATTGAAACCTTTCACCCCGTGTCCGGTTCCATCGATTCGGATTACAGATATGTATGAAAAATTGCCGCAAGAGGAAATTGCGAGATTTGTTACCAATTATAAGTACGGGATATGAAAGGGATGGTCGGACATATATAGATTTATACTACTTGCGTTTGGAACGCCGCGTGTTTGTTTCAAGCAATTACATTTATAATAAAGAGGAAGTTTATATTCAAAAAAAAAATACTACTTCCACAACCCAGAGAAATGAGTTTAAGAGAGGTCGTACTTTACAATTGGCTAGAAGAAAAAAGATACAGCTCAGTTGAATAGCTTCGAACTTCTCGACTACTCCGGCGAACAATAAATACGGCTTTTTTTTCCTCGCCCCTTAAAACCACAACGACGATGAGGAAGTTTTCAACGAAGTTATCATTACGAGAAGATTTCGCCGCGTGATGTCCGCGTCAGCGCGACAAGAATAACCGAAAAAAAAGAAAAATAAAAAAAAAAAAAGAAAATACTCGTAATTATTTTAATTTCGCGCCGCGTGTTGCATCGGCTTTCCCTTCGCGATTCGCGCGGTTTATTTCCATTTCTCACAGCTGCCAGTGAACGTGCGTCCCGGTGAAAATAATTCGGGCGATAAACCCCTGCAGGGGGAAAAATATGCCATTACCGGGCGCTCCATTTGTAAATGCGACGATTTTCGTGCGCGCAAGCGTTAAATATTAATTTTCTCGGAATAATGGGATTTCAAAACCACGGTACACAACTGAATGTGACACGCGATGTACCGACTGGCGGCCGGTACTTCGGAATTCGCGCAGAAAGACTCGATGAACCGTGAAATAATAATGATCCGCGATTAAACTGCGTTATACGCGGCCATCGTTCAGCGCGCCGTGCGTTTTGATAATTTATTTCGCAGCGTACGTGCGCGCCCTCCTGTCACGGCTCATATTAACGGCCGCGGTTTATTTATTATGAAACGTTTGCTGGCTGACCGAAGGGCCAGATCGATTCACTCTTCGATAAGCACGTCGAAAATGTGCTTCTCGCCCATAAATCCGCCTGAATCTGGTAGCGGCGTGCTCGCCTTGATTTCCTTCACAATATCGAACGTTGCATCGATGTTGATATTATATTTTGTATGGAAAACAATATCCATTAATTTGCTTCAACCCGTGAATAATTGGACGAATGTACAAATTGTATCAACGTTCGTGAATTTCTTGTAAGAAAAAGATGCGATTAAGAACAGAAAAAAAGGGTATTAATTCAATTTTTTTTAATGATTTTAAAATGATTTTGATACGAGAGATACAAGCCAATGTATATAAGCTGGGAATAAATGCGTAGCATTTACAACGTTCTCTACAAAACTCACAACCAGTTAAAAAAATATTTTTTAACCTTTTTTTTTTTATTTGGGCTTTATGTTGAACAGGTGGTACAATATCCCATCTATTTTCTCTTACCGGACAAAGAAAACCCAATCTATCATCAATTTAGCGCGCATAATTCAATCTGTTATAGAATGCCGGTAGATCTTTTCGTTGCAACAACGCGAGATCCAGATGAGTTTTCGCGGCCGGGAAATTGCATTTTCCGCGCCACTCCGCGCGGTGAAAGCCTTCGCGGCGTTAAGCGAATACTTTCTCGTTCGTTCGCGATTCGCAATCCATCCGGCGTGCAGTCATGCAAATAACGCTTCGAACGTATGTCCATAGGAATCGCACGACCAGTACTCGCGAAAAAGAGGGAGAGAGAGAGAGAGAGAAATGAGAGACGAAACGGGATATCGAGGGGGGGGAAGCTCGAGGGGGATGGTAGAAAGCATAAAGTCGCGTGGAAATCGCTCTCGTTTGTCGAGTCGTCCGTAAAAGGCGGCGGAGAGGCGGACGTAAGGCCGCATACCGATAATTCCACGGAGCACTCCGTGGAATTTATGAGGTTTAATCCTTTGCGGAATCCAAGAGAGGCGGCGTCCTCCCCCCTTGGTATCCCATGCCACCAGGGTAGACGACGGCTCTAGGGGGTTGGGGGGAGACCGGGCATGGCTCCGACGGCGGGGGCCGCACGCCGGAGACGCCGGGTTCAAAGTGCACAGGGAAGAAAGCTCGCGTTCTCCGCTTCTCGGCGAAAGAGCCCGGGGGCTTTAACGCCGGGCAATAAAACCCGTGAAGTGGCGTAATGCCTATACGAGTGTGATGCTCGTGAGTATAATACCTGGGAGATACGTATACTTCCTCAGCCCTCCCCCTCGCCCCCGTCTCTTTTTCCCGCGGCAGGTGCACGGCGGGGTTGATGCGCTTATTTCCTGCGTTATTCGGCAAAACGTAAAGCGGAAATTAAAGCTGATAGACCGGGTAACGGCCCAGTACGGATAATTATGTTCGCTCACATCTTTCCCTTTGGCGCGAATCGGCGGGAGCGCGAGGCTATTTGCATATCACCCCGAGTCCGTCCTGTATTTTTGACGTTGCGCCGGCCGCGCGTATTTTTGGGCGCGAGGGCAGACGAAAACGTATGATAATTTTAACGAATAATTATTTCCGACATCAAAACTGTTGCTATTAATAAACGGCCGTGACAAAAACGTGATGATTTAAGCTGTTGAATTATACCCGAGATGTGAGGTGCATTTTGGAAACGAATGGAGAGGGCTTGATGCTTTGTTCCTCCGCGTAGTTTCGCGTACTATCGTCGCGCGAATTAGCGAAACATCTTTTCCACGCGATCTCGATTGATATCAATAAGTACTGAGCTGCTTTCCACTTAACGGCTCCGTGCGGGATATAACTTTCCCGTCCGCGTGCATCGCAGCTTTTTTTCTCTTCCCTTCCCCCCCTTTGGACACGTTGCGACGCAGGCTGCAACTTCCTCGCCCAATTAAAAATAATTGAATGCAAAATCCGCTTTAATTCGCCAACTTTCAGACGGCTCGTGATAGGAGCTCGTAATTATGCGCGCAGACTATATAAGGTGTGCGCGTGCTTCGCTAAAAGCGCCCGTGCCCTCGCGTTTTTACCATCGTGCCTTTATACTTTTACGACAAGTATGCATCACTCGGCCATGACGGATATACGGCAAAAGATACGGGCGTGTGTCGAGCTTTTACGCAAAAAAAAAAAAAAAAAAAAGGGGGAGGATCGTGGAGCCGGCGCGATAAAAGCGACTCCGGGAAAGAGCGAAGTGCTCGTACGCGATTTATTGTAATCACCACTAAAACACGGTACGCAACAATTTGCAGTGACGTTCAACGATGCGAATTCGGTGCTTCATCGATCGCGCTCCCAATACGGGATCGGATGGGATGACGGTTACGGCGGAGTTTGCTGTTAATACTTCACGCTTCTTGCGGGTTAGAAAATAAAGTAAAAAAAGAAAAAAAAAGAAGAAAATGAGGAAGAAGAGAAAAAGAACTGCGATGCCTTTACGATCGATGGCGAGCCTATCGTTCGCTCGTCGCTCATTTACCGCGAGAACGGCCGCTCGATACTGCTCGCTTGGTGCTCTGCCAATCGCGAGGGTGATAAGGATCGGCGCGGGGATATCATTTATGTGGAAGACGCGCTGCCCACAATAGGCTGCACCACTGATGCGCCATTACTCGAATATTTCAGCGACATTGAACCGCGACGCACGTACGCCCGATATACGCATGATGGAAAATTGGGTCTCTCCAGGGTTTAATTGAACGACCGCCGGCGCGGTCTCCGAATGCTTGTCCGTAACGTGAAACGGCGAAATGATAATTGACGGCCGCTTATAGCGCACTCGTTGCGAAACCGTCATACGCGTAAAAAAAATTACGCCCGCTTTTGTGCCCACACGACGCAGTTAAATACACGCACCCTGTAAAAAGAAATCCGATCTTTCCCTCCGGCGCTTTGTCGCGAACAAAAAGAAGGATGGATTTTCGATAATTTCCCGAACGTAGATGTCCGCCAGCGTTCGACTTTGCCCGCCCCGTAAATCTCGTTTCCCGACGAAAATCGTACTTTCTTTTTTATAGGGGAGGGTATACATTATCACTTTGCTGCAGAATGCAGTCTATATTTTTATTACCTCGTTATATATGGCACGTATACGTCATTGTTGCGTCTCTTTTTAATTTTTTTTAAAAAAGGGTTACATTCTTTCGGCTGTTTCCACGACAAAAGAGATTTTCTCGTGAGTTACGGAACCGCGTAAAAATAAAAAAAGAAATTTAAGTAACGATACGAATTCCGCCCTTACACTCGCGCACCTTCGACAGATGGAAAGCTCTTTCTCCACCAGAGCCATTAATTCTTCTCACGGACGCGAGGATGGCTTTCCGCCGGGCTTGAAACATTGAGAAAAGCGGAAGGAATATCCAATTCAGAAAAGATAATAAGGCCGCGACATTGTCGATGAGCGTCAGCGAAATGGGGTGAGCCACTTTTAGAAGCGGCTCGTCGCTTCACGGCGAAAACGAGGTAAAGCGAAGGAAACCGCGATGACTTTCCGCGCGACCTCCGATGCCCCGAAGCCCCTCTTTCTCCTCGGAATTTAATAAAAATCCAAGAGAGCTTTCAGAATCGAGCTCGCGACCCGTCGCCGGGCTCTACAGGGGAACATTATGCGTTTCGACTCCCTCCCTCCCCCCCCATCTCTCCGGTGCATCGCTCGTCGATTTTATTTCGTCTTACTTTCCCTATCGCGTTCCTGGCTTTACCCATGCGTGTTCTTTTCTTACTTCCTCTTGTCTTCTCGTCTCTTCACCACATCACATTTCGTTGAGACGTTTCACCCATCTCGAGTAACTTCCAGACAAATTGCGTCGCGGAGTGGTGCTTGGATCGACTGTGTCGAGGGAATTGAAGTATTTGTTATATAACGTGTAATATTGGCAATACAACGCACGCTCCGCCGCTCGATTGATTGATTAATTGCACGTCGTAGCGCCAAGACCGAACGGTTAAATACATTGACATAAAAAAAAGAAAAAAAATTATATTAATCATCATTGGCCGTCTGGCAAATTTAAAATTGCTCGGCGATTTTTCTTCGCGACCCGAAACTGGAATAACGCGTTGTCTTCGCCAAACTGCCGAGAGAAAGAAGAAATGGAGAGCACGTGGCCGCGGAATAAACGGGATTGCAAAGCCAAAGTCGGGGCTCTAGGTTAAATACTTTCCCGCTTCGGTATTCAGCTTCGTTTACTCGACAACGCAGATTTTCCCTTTGGCCCGATTCGCAAATGCATTCCTTTTGCGCCGATTCACAGAGGAAAGCGGCGAGCATGGCTGGGCGGATCGATTGTACCCTTTGGATTTATCCTCCTGAGAGACCGCAGGCGGTGTTACACTTTGTAACTACGGCGCAACAACGAAACTACGAAGCTCCATGAGTTTCAGCTATCCGCCGGCCTTTAGGTTTTGCACGTAAAAAAAAAACGGGGGACGCGCTCACTCGTAATATTTTGCAAGCTATCTATATGAATTTAGATTACTTATGTACGCTATTATTCAAATGTGTTTGATTAGAATAAGTTGCGCAAACGTTAGAAAAAAGTTTTAGGAAAATTGCGTCGAATTAAATATTGATTTACAATTTATTAAAAAAAAAAAATAAAAAAATAAAAAACCTGGAAATATAAATAATTGCACGAGATATAAATATATGAACTTACGATGCATTTCAATCGCTACCGACGTTGACACGGGCTGACTGATGTTGTTGTTGGAAGCCTGACAATCGAACACCGCGTGAAGATCCGCTCTCGATAGTTCTCTGACAACCAGGGTGTTTCTGCGAAGAGCAGGAAACTCGCCTGGCTCGTCTTTAGAATCTAAAAGCGTTTCTCCGCGCCACCATCTCACTTTAGGCTCGGGGCGACCTGGAAATAAGTGCCATAAAATTTGTTAGAAATAATTCGTGATACTAAGCCGGTATAAAATAAAAGTCGAACTTAAGGCTAAACAAGTTTGGGTTATTAAGATTTAAACGCATATTCGCAAGTTTAATATTTATCACAACTTCTATTTTCTATTTTCGCTTACTCAATATTTTATCATCGACTCTTTACCACAGAATTTAAATCGTAATTTGATAAGTGAAATTGATTTATTTAACAGATTATAATGAAAACAATAAAATATGTATTTACTGTGTTTAAATTTTTGCTAATAAAATATAACTTATTTGTTTCAGATGATAATCCAGAGGAAGACTTTCGTCGAAGAAGCACCAGACTGAGAGGAGGAGGAGAGCCTAGGAAAGGCATCAGGCACCGGCGGAGCAACTTTTAGGTAAGCATGAATTTTTTAAAATAAAATCTTTATTAAAAAAAAAACTTACTTTTTTTTTATTAATTTTATTAACGAATATACTGGCATCTCTACATTAATGTTTTCCATTTTATGTTACAGTCACCGGCAGCATTCTGCAACTCCGCTGACATCATGCAGATTGGTAAGTCATTTAATATTCTTCTCGCGAGAAAACCGCGTTGCAATAGCATCGAAGAATTCACCACGCTCTCTCATGTAACGTACCATCGCAGGTTACTTTCTGTCTCGCCACTTGTCCGCAAGAGTTTGCCAAGTCCCGTGCATATACGTACATTTCGCCCCCTTTGCCCGCCCACATCGGCATAGGCTGCGCGGTGCGCGTTAATTCATAATTCATAATGGTCGTTGCGTGCGGATAATCCCCCGGGGGTGAATATCCCGTTAAAGGGAGGCGGCGAGTCAGAGGGGCGGTCTAGCTTGTACCGGAGCGACCTCATTATTTTTTACCGGACCTATTTTCGTTCAGGAGGGACAAGCAGAAAAACACGCGCGGTTGCGAAGGGCGAGGAGGGGGGAAGGGGAGGGGGGGAAGGAGGGGAAGGGAGCCGAGGGAGTCGCGCGGGCGGTGGCGCCGGGGGTTGTAGGAGTAGAGTGGAATTGTAGGCGGTGGTGAAGAGCGGTATAAGAGAGCACTGTCGTGTCCCTCGGGTGGCGGCATGCGAGGTAATAAAAATAAATTTATTATCGTTATTGCCTTCGCCTTGCCGACACAGCGGCGCGCGCCCGGATATTAAAATGTAATAGAATAAAGGGGAGCGCCGAACGAATGCATGTACCGCGATCGTTGTTAAAGCGTCCGACGTTTTGTCGAAGCGTTTAACGATCCGGGCAACGGTGTACGCTTTTAATTCCGTATTTACACGATGGTAACGCGCGCGACGGGATGAATGGCAATTCGAAAAATCTGTACGATAATAGGTTACAGTAATAGCCAAGCTTGATATTTATTCGTTCCCTTTGCGAGAATCTCGATACGCTTTCGTTCGCGACGGCAACATGTAATCGAACCACTAATAACTGTGAAATCGAAGAGAGAATTTTGTCAGACGCGATGAAGAGCGCGACGTTGAAAAGTCTTGCCGTAGGGTTTGTAATTTTTGGAAAATATTCGCGATCGCGCCGTCAAGAGCTTAGAGAAACGCTCTGTAGCCGCAACATCAGAATACGGTTGCGTGAAGTTTTAATTAGACGCCATAGCTAAGAATAACACGGCCCTCGGTCTACGGGGTGAATGAGATCGCGGGCTGTTTTACATGCGCAAGCGAGAGAACGGGTTATGGAACCAGAAAGGAGTCCATTCCCACCGGTCGTACCAATTATTCTACCGGCTCTTTCGCGGCGTATTTACGAGAGCAGCCTCGAAAGAGAATATTCAGGCGTATTTTCATTCGACCCGTCTCTTATTGTGGAAAGTAGGACTTACCCCCGGAGACGAGGCACTGCAGTCTCATGTCGCCACCTTCTTCGTAAGGGCCGGCCACCGCGGGGACAGTCTTGCCGCGTTCGTCGATAATGTTCGGCTTTTGTGGCGGTACTGTAACAGAAAAAAAAAATTTAATAGAATACTAATCTTCTAAAGAATAAGTAACTTTGAACGCATAAAATAAAGAGCGGAGTAATTATCTTGGACCGTTAATATTTGCAGAATTTTAAAGAAAAATTATAAATAATTTTAATTAATAATAAAATAATAAAGCTTTTCTTTTATATTTTAAGATCGACAAGTATTTAAGTATGCGCCGTGTGTCGTTTAGCAATGCAAAAAATCAAAAATTTATATAGAAAATATTGATAAGCTGACAAGAATTATATTGGACCGAAATAACTTTGCTTTCAATTTATTATTGCGTTTGTATCCCGCGATTCTATTTTGTATATTAACAATACTTTTCATTTGCTAAACATATAAAATATGTGTATAATACACTCCAATTACAAACTCATGGATGGATTCGAGCCGTCTAGCCTCGTGTATATTATACGTCAATCTAAAATGTAACAATATTATCTTTTATAACATTAACGTATATCGGTCGACGATAGATTATGTATTATACTGCGCCGCGTAATTATAATTGACGCGATGCGCGAATCAAGTTTTCATTTTCACGAGTTAATTTCTCGTCGCGAGTTTATCGCAGTGGAAAAACTGCTTGTATAAGAGATAACGTTATTTCGAGCCTCGACCGCTTTTTGGCGTGCGCACTCCAATCGAGATACAACGCCCGGCCGATCGTTGGAGCGGTTTCGAGTTTGACCGCCTCTGACACCACTACGAGCTATTTAAGCGCAGATAGGAAACTTTCCTATCTGTATGTAAGTCAGCGGCGTCCGGGGAGGAGTAATTCACGATACCCGTGCCACGCGAATAGTCGAACAAGCAGGTGTTACAGGTAACCGCTGGAAACTCGTGCGGACGAGCCGGGCACGAAGGTGCGATCCGGGATAGCGCTTTGACGAAAATTTTGCCCCGATATCCGCGAGACGAAGAACGTAAGCAATACAGGGGGGCCTTGGGGTAGGTCGCGTCCCGCCACCGTCGCATTTTCGGTGCGTTAATGATGCACGCTAATTAACAGAGTTTAAATTTTGCGCGCTGTTTTTCCCGTACCACTTCGGGTTTTGCGGAAGAAACGACAGGAGCGTTCTTCGTAATTGGATCGGTATCAGCCACGATCCTTCCGAGATAGCTCGCAACCTCTTATTATGTTGGTAATTCGTACACCTACCGCGCGGCAATAAAGCATTTTGCGTGCAAGGAAACGGCGCGCCGCCGAGGTATCAAAAGGGCACGTAAGGGGAGTCGCGCGGGAATCCTTCGGTCGTGTATAGTTCGTTCCGACATGCGGATGGGTGGAAGGGTCGGTCTATCGTGGCGTGTAAACGCTGGCAATTGAATATCGGAAATAGCGGCGTGTCGGAACGTCAGAAGGTGAGTGGCGAGCGTATTGCCTCGAAGATAGGCTGCAGTCGCGGTCGGGATGTCGGATGTCCGTCCAAACGAAACCGGCTGCCCTATGAAAATTCACGATAGCGAGGAGCGGGAGTTTTGGATAAATCGATGGTAACCCGACCTGATTCCGCGTCGCTGGAACAGCTTTTAATCTTCCAGCATTTTCAATTTTAACCGAAACCTCTGAAACCCGGACGTTTTTGCGAAGCATTTTACGTTGGATTGAATTTTATAATTTCTGAAGTGTTAAATAATAAAGTTTCTTTTTTTTTTTTTTTTTTGTACCTCGTGTCGCTGCGAACGATGTTTTTCATCATTATCATGCGTAATTGAGAACGTGACCTTAGAGGACATTAGCTTTTACATATCTCGGGCCAAAGTTCATCTGTTCCCTCTCATAATTATTCACACGTACGCATACACGTGGACGGTGTCCGCAGGACAAATTGAACCGGCGAATCGAATGGGAAATAAACTGGATTAACACGGATGCGCAAAGTTAAGCCGTCGGTCACGATATCATGCAAGTGAGAAAGCCTCGACGTGAAAACGTTACTCGATACCATCCGGAAATAACGACGAGTGAAGCACCTCTGAAAATAGGATTACCCGCACCCTCTATATTTCGTATCGAGTGTAATCGATATATTAGCGGATCCTTCGGTATTAACCGCAATCTCTCTTTCTCCTGCATACACATGCTAAATATCAGCTTAACATACGACTACGTACGCAAACTAAATTATCAAAACGCGTGCTGGGAAGGTACTTGACCTCTCGCGTTTGCAGGCGACGCGGATTGCGCCGTGGATAACGGTCGGATAATTGATTACGCGAGAACGTAATAAACTGGGCTGTGTTCTCGCGCTTTTAACTTAATACGTTATTATAGTATCGAATGATCCGGCGTCTTATCGCCGGTCGCTGAGGAAGCTGATTAGAAAATGTAATCCTCGACACCGCAACAGATAGAGAATTACGCATTTGCGGAAACGTTATCTTAACTCGTGGCAGGAGAATTTCGTCTACAAAATTAAGATTCTTTCACAGAGTATATTTAATTCTTAGATCGATGGAGCAATTAAACTTGTGTCATGAAATTTTTATTTATATTACAATGACTCTATTCTCGTGAAACGATGTAATGCGTTTTATTAATTTCTGCGAAGCTTGAGAAATGGTCTTGCGCTGGCGAGCTGCTACCATTGTTCATGAACTTTGTGGAAGAACGGGACATTTCCAACGAACATTTTCGCGTGACAAATGACACGGTGGAATTTAACGGGTTAATTTGTAGCACCTAAGTTTCACATCGGCGCGACTTGATGTGTCCTCGCAGATCACGTTTGGAACGTGACACGGGAGAGAAATTGTTAGAGCGTATCGCTCGCTAATATAAGTATTTCGATAATATAATACAAAGGTACGTTACGACAGAGGCAAAAAAACCGAAATTATTCCTGCGCTGCTTTAAACGGTATTTTAATATTTTCTTCGCAGAAATTTCTAACGTTGATATTTGACGTTCATCTAAGTTCGTTCATAAGTAAAAATATAACTTAGCACTTGTTCGTTTCTCCTGCATATTTTACCTAAAATTCGATACAATTTTTATCAAAAAGATAAAAGTTGAATTAAGTATGTTATTGATTAACTATGCGCACGTCAAATACCTATCAAGCTATTGGAACGGAGTGCATGTATAATCTTGGTAAAAAACTGAACGAATGTTTAATTGATCACGGCCGGCTATTGTCTCGACGTCAGGTAATTTATATAAAAAGGTTTTATCTGTTAATGTAATGGTAAGATTTCCCCAGGGACTATCCGTATTACTAGTTTTTTTGAAGGGGTACTGCGCGAAGTGAACGCCCAGTAAATTGAGGAATCATGTAACGAAGTCCTTTTCCTGGAGAAATGCGCTTTGCACGGAAAAGTATCCTTTGCCGAAAGAAATGTCCAATTCCGAGGTGGACGTTGCTTTTATAAAATCTCTTGTCTTTTCTTTCCGAGATACATTAAGTTTCGAGGTGTATAGTCGACGTTTTAAACGGAGATCAAACGTTCTTTGTAACAGATAAATGGTGTTGCGTCAACGACTATAAGAAAGAAGAGTAAAAGAAACATAAATTGTAATATAAAGGATTCTTTCTTACAAAGACTTTCTTACGGAGTAAGAGAAAAAGAAAGAGAAAAATAAAATGCGTGCTGTAGATATATATTTAGAAAACAACCAGCAAAATATATAATTACATTGCATTACATCTAATAAAAGTCACGTGATGGATCGTTGATTTTTCTGAGCGGCGAGGAAAAAAGCAAAAACCGACGTCATCTTTGTAATAAAAATAATTTCATAAAAATTAAAGTAAAATTCAGCAGAAATTACACGCGTTTAGGAGTCGAATAAGTAACGTGTAAAACAACGTAATGTTGGAACGTTGATTTTGCCAGATGAAACGCGGATATATATCACGACGCCTCGTTAATTGCACAGAGAAAATGCATTGAAGCTTAATTCTCGGGTCCGGTATAATAATAGTTGATTTTAACGTACGAGAAGTTAAGAAATACGAATGATGCAGCACGAAAAATGCGAGGCAGCGAACGAGGCAACGAGGATTGCGTGCTCAACTATCTTAACTATGTGAAACTGACTAGCGGAATTTGCTTGCACATTGTTTTCCGCCGAGTATGAATTTTCACGAGTGGCAGCGTAATGGAATTGTATCAAAGTTCTGTTGAAAATAATCGATAAATATTACGTCGCTGGTAATAACGGTAAAGCCTCGTTTTAATATTCTTTAATGATCGCGATATGAAGTTATTCGTTATTAGATACACAAATCTGTTTTAAAATATATCAAACAAAATTACATTAATACGTGAAATGCAATTTATTCGTGCGATCATTCGAGTTAATCGATTCACGTCGCGCTATCTAAAATATTGACACGGTGCTCTGCGCATGACGGTTGAATCAATGATATGCTGGCGTGAAAGTGAACATTGAAGCGTGATGAAAGTTTCGGCGATTGCCGCAGAATAAATAACGAAAATAAAAAAGATATAAATTATGTTAAATGAGATCAGGTCTTTTTAATCGCATAGAAAACCGAATTAATTAATAAATTAAAGTTTTATTATTTATGTAAATTTTGTAAATGTATTTAACTTTCGGTTCTCAATGATGTTCATACAAGTTACTTAAATTATTAAAAAAAAAAAAATGTAGAAGCTAAGAATGACACATTGACATTTTTTAAAGGAAAATTTAACAGATTTAGACTATCGCGCGAATTAAACTATTAAACGAGATATACGAACCTATCACCGTCAATTGAATTCTGGAGTTTCTTGTCGGACTTGTGGTAAAATCCACCCGGCACCTGAATTCACCTTCGTCCTGCTCCTGTACGTGGTTAACGCTTAAAGTTGCTGGTTCCGTTGTTGGCCTGAATAACGCCCGATCGCTGAGATAGTCCTTATCCTGCCAGTGCAATGGTTTTTCTGACTGCTTTCCGCGCACGTCATAACTGAAACAGATTTCATTTTCCCTTACTTACTTTAAATTCTTCACATTGTACGCGAAATACCAGACTTATCTTATCTATTTTAATTTAAATCTTTAATTTACTCAGTCGTACACATTGCAGTCAAATATCCGTCTTTGTCGTTGCTGTATATAAATTTATAAAAATAGTTTTTTTACAAGAAATAATTCCGAAAGGATATATGTCGCTTTACATTTTTTTTGCTATAGTGCGTCGAGAGTAGCGTGGATCACGATGAAAAATAAAGTGAAACAAATGCAAAACTTCAGAACTAATATCGCGACAGGAAGAGAATTTCGTTAACTCTCCATTTTTTTAATGCACCGAACGCCTCGCGCATATTTGATATAGATGACAAAGTTGGATAATAAAGAACGCGCGCGATATAGTAGAAGAGTATAATTTCGTTAATTAATTAAATACGATATGAATCCGCTTTTGGGAGATAAATTTCACATTTAAAATTATTTCAACTTTATTGTTGGCGCTAAAAAAATTGTAATATATTTAATTGAATACAAAGTTCGTCTCTCTCCTACGTAAATCGCATTATATTATTCTTGTCGCGCGAGATAATATCAGTAACAATATTATTTCAAACATTTTTTAGGAGATCTTATAATTTCGCGGCGAAGATAATGTCAGAAAAATAAATATCAGAATTGATTTTGCGTTCGAACAAATGTTGGCTGTCAATTATACGCAAAAGCAGCACAACAAAGATTACGAATTGCGTTGCATAATTTTTTTTTTTTTTTTTTACATGCTAATTAAGAATGTATCGGTCCAGCTGATCGTTTTCGCCACACTCGGGCGATCGGTTTTACAAGTGAGCTGCAACCGTTCCGAAGCTTCACCGCAGATCGCCTCGCAATGCGATCTTCCCTCGCATACCTCGCTACCCCTGAGACATCGGGCGAGCATCGAATTTGCGGAAATACCACGAGTACCTCGTCTGGTACCAGATTCGGCCACGCGTAGAGTCGAAACGGGATGACCGGAGCGAAACCGGGAGGGCCGGCCAGGGGAGGGAATGGTCGCGAAGGGATGAACGCGGTTAGGGCGTCGGCAGAAGGGAAGGGAGGGAAGGTAGTTGCGGCAGCGGGTGTACATTCCTCCGGTGTATTACCGGAGCCGCCAGCTGGCAAAGCGTATACCTACCGCGCGCGATTGCATGCCCTCCGTGTATGCTGGACCGAACAACAACAACCCCCTTCGCCACCGGTACTTCCGTGGACTACGCGGCGCGCATTCTCCCGTTGGTTGCATCCGAACACGTATGCGACGTAACACGTGTACGGGCACGTTTACACATGCGCTCGCGCGCATTTCAGTGAGCGGAGGTAGCGGCGGACGAAAGTTAACCGAAACGGGAAAGTTGGCGCTACGCAATGGCGCGAGCGGACGATATAGAGCGAGAAACCACCCTTCCGTGCACGATCGCGGGCAACGGTCGAGCACGAGGATTCCAAACAACCGTCTGTTGGGGATAGACCGACCGAAATGCTTACTTATACAGCCCGGTACGCCCGCCGTGCCTGCAAATTGCACCGCACGTAGCACGTCGTTCGAAAGTTACGGAGCGCCGTAAGGATAGTGCGCAAGCGGGTCAAGGGATAGCGTATATTACCCCTTGAATTTGTCAGGAGTACTTATGTACGCAACGATGGTTTTAGCTACATTGGCGTGGCAGGACTTTTCAATGTTCATTCTTCGTATTTCTCTTTAATCTACCCGATACTTGCACTTTAAGAAATTTTATGGTAAACGAATATACAATGTAAAGAAATATTTATAATAGAAATCTTCTGCAAGAAAATAATGGCAAAAGTATACTAAAATTAGTCTAGTTAACCATAAAAAAAGAAATACATTCTTGCGTGGAAAAAGTGAGAAATTAATATCAATTAATGGACGAGAAGTAATCGCTGTAATTAATACAGATGTAATATTTTTTGTACAGAAATTCGTAATACACGTAAGAGATGAATGCTTGATTATAGATATTGCAATGCATCGTGACGTCGTGTTAACGGCGTTGTATATGATACAGGGTATAACAGATTAGTGGTCGGACGTCCGTATCGGGACGTGGTTATGCCTGTCACAAGCCAGGGCGACCAATTATAGCTCAACATCTCGTGGCTCTCCATCAGAATGCACTATGTAACGTTTCCAGTTGCGCATGTACGCCGCGATTGTGCAAGAAAGTTGGCCGAGAGTTTGAGATCAATCCCTCGTATAAGCAAAATACAGAGAGTTGTGGGAATCGTGATGGTATGGAGGGACAAACCGCGTTTAAGCAAAATAGATTTTGTACCACTAAATGTTTTCCTCCCTCTCTCTTTTTCTCTCTTTTTCTCTTGCTCTTTTTCTCTCTGTATAAGTACGATCGTTATCCATTCGAAGAGAGACTAACAATAGATAATATTTTTTAATTAAAAAAAAAAAAAAATTAAGCCTTACGTGTCTTTACAAATTTTTTATTTAAATCTTTATCGCGCTTAAAATGAGACCACGTGATAACTTCGTCGTACATACAGGTGTACGGCACACTTTATACGCTTCGGAATATAAAATCAGTATGAACAGAGGAGACACGATAGCCACATAGCGTGTGATTACGGCGTGCAGTAAAAAGAAACAAGCGTACGTTACAACCCCGACGAACGTTTAACAGCGTGTCACGCACGATCGCTTATTTGTATAACAATTTACGTTAGATTTATGCTTGTACCGGACGCCTCCTGCATTTCATTCTCGAATCAATACTTTTTGCAACGGAGATTTAATGCCGAGTATAAATTAAAACGTTTCAATATTACGTCCGTCAAAATTATCGGTGGCGGAATTAGCTCATTATAAGAAAGTTTGGCGAAATATGCCGCGACAACTTACTCCCGAGAGGTTTTCCCCGTTTGAATTCAAGTCGACGGGAGGTCGACTGCGGCACCGGGCGCATTTTCCCCAAGAAAACCGTGTATGGTTCTTTAAAGCTGTAAATTCTAATTTTCAAGACGCCGGAAGTTTATGGCGCAGTACGCGCCATCGGCTCCGCGTGAAGTTTAAGCATCGCCGCGCGGCGTTACAAAAATGCGCGACTATTTAATGCGTATAAATTTAGTATAGCACGCGCGGCAAGAACTTCCGGCGGCGGAAAGTGGAGTCTGTTTGCGCGCGGCATTTCCGAAACTACCGTGAAAGTTTTGAGCTGACGTAGGAGAAGGTAGAGGGGGGGGGAGGGGGCGAAAGGGTGCAGTTTGCAATGGTACAGCAACGGCGTTGGACCGGATCGAGCAGTAGCTCTGTGGTGCCTTGTCGTAAATTCCTACAAATGCTGTAACAGGTCGGCTCGCTACGACGACGCCCTGACGCCCCGACGCCCCTCGTTCGTCGTTATTACGGCGCTGTACGTCGTTATGAATTTTATGATCCCGCGCGATATAAGTAATGTTGGAATTTATAATATCGCGCTTTTGAAAGGACCCCGCGCGGCCCTCGCGAAAATTCGTCCGCGCGATCATTATGCGGTTGAAAATTTTTGGGTTACACAGCAAACCGCTAATGAAAAGATTGCGCGTGCCATTCGACATTAATGAGAAGCTTCCATTCGAGCCGCCGGCTCTTCCGCAGCGCTTTACAAAACAGAGCGCGCTTATTTTCTAATTCATACTCTCTATACTCCCGGACTGTGTGTAAACTCGTTAGAAAATTTAGAGTAGCACTCATTAAAATTTATCTTTAATTAATTAAAAAGCAGTTAGTTTTGTCTATATAACAAAGTATCTATATTTTAAAAGGTTATCACATACATATATTCACAGTATTGTTTTTACAGAAAGACAAATATACTTTTTTTTACTTTTTTTATTAATATGAGATATAAAAATTAATATTACAGGATCAAAGATCTTTTCTATTTTAGGTCAATAATACCAAAAATATAATTAATACTTTAAGAAAATTTAATGAGCTCCGTTGAACATTTTTTTACGACAGGGAAAATAACGTTACGTATAATAACGATGTTGCATCGTGCAGCGAGGTGAAGTATCTATTAAATCAAGGCAAGGTAATCCGACCTTGTTCGAAATTACATTTCTCCCGTGTAAATCGTATTATTAGCCTGCAGTGAGACATACATACATATATCTGTCTCGATATGCCGCGATCCGGCGAGGGCCAGTTCCGTCAAAGCCGCTTGATCCCATCCGGAGGTATTAACCGGAAATCGTCGACAGATGCGTCCGGCCGGTTGGGTCGTAGACTCGCGCGCGGATTAATAACCGAAGATCCCTCGAGTTAATTAGCGCTTCAGCTTAATACGAAATGCCATCACGGCACGTGTCGCGATAACTCGCGGTCCCCGAGCCGCCGGCATTTGCAGCCGGTCGGAAGTCCGTTTTCTCTCTCTCTCTCTCTCTCTCTCTCTCTCTCTCTCTCTCTCTCTCTCTCTCTCTCTCTCTCTCTCTCTCTCTCTTGCCCTTTCCCTTTCTTGCTCGCTCTCTCATTTCTCTGGTCGCATGGGTTTGCGGCGTGCGCACCGATTCCGCACGCGTTGCACCGCACGGACATTGGACGTGACGATCGTGCATTCTCAGTGCGTGGCTGGTCGGTGCATAAAGGACGTGGCGGGTCTGCTGTCCGTTGTACCCGTACACCGGAAGCCAATCCGATAGAATGCGCGGACAATGAGGAGGGCTTCTCTACCGGAGGAAGCTGGCCGGCATCGCGCCGTCGGCTTCGACGCGCCCCATTGATTGGTACGCGCACGTACAGCCGGCTCCCTTTGTACCCTACCTTGCCGCTTGCGCAAGGTGCATTCACCTTGGTCATATTACGGTTTAATTGAAGTTGATGCCAGCCGCGTATAAAGGCCCGGACGACGATATATCGCGCTCAGGGATCTTGGGAAATGTAATTCGCGAGATTAAAGTGGAACGCGGGTCAAAGGGGATGTTAATCATTTTTAGTGCCGAACTCGATGTCCCAAATTGTCCCACTCTTTTTTTCGTACGCTCTCGAACTCAATCGCGGCGACCACGCCGATCAAACCAAGATTTCGCGCATGCAAGAAAACGCGAATTTCCGCGGCTACTTTTCTGCATGCGTGGTGCGAACGGATAAAACGTCTCCGGGTTCGCGTGCGCAAAGTGAAAGACGTTACGCGTATAGTAATATGTAAATTTTTTATTACCCCAAGTAATAAAATCTTAAACGCTCGTCGACGTTATTTCAATTTTTGTATAACTTAGTCCGTCTAATATTTGCGAGTTTTTATTATTTATACGGGATATTATTTGTCGCGATAACGATGGTCCATCAATGTAAAAAAAATTTTCACTAACGATTGAATACCGCATCGTTCAATATATGAAAAGCCGATTAAATCGAAAAGGTCAATGAATCAATTTAATCGAAATAGTGGAAAATACGATTGTCTTTTCGATTATCCGAATAATTCGATTTTGGAAACTGAACGGTTTTCTGACCAGTTATCAATCGAGTAATGGCCGCCTCTAAAAACAAATTCGGTAGAGCGTGAATAAATCCGTAACGAAGCGCCCATTTAAATTTTCATTAAGAACACGTTGCGCCTGCAAATTTATCACATTCCTACTATTAGTTCTCGTGTAATGCAACGTCAGCGGCAGACGATTCTCCTTCAATAAAGTCGGCGAGCTTAAAAACGCACGGTACAACAGTAACATAATTAAACGGGAGAAACAATTTCAGCAAAAAACGCGCGCTCTTGTATAATTCCGCGCGTGATGCATGACCCTGAAAAATTGGCAAATTTTTTTTTTTTTGAACGTAATTATTTTCCTGACGGCGGCCGGCGGCTTTGAAGCTCAAGATCTCATTAGTTTTCATTTAAATCCGCCCGCCCCTCCGCCTCCCCCGCGAGATGTACGGGCCGGTCGCGCGGGCGGAGTGGCCGTTCCCGCGTCCGGAGCCATTATTCTTGAAACATCCCTTCGGCGAGCTCGTAAAAATTGATCCTTATCGCGGGAGAGCCACGTTCCGGCGCGGTGCTACCGGATATTCAATTAAAGCGGCCCGTTCAAACGTCCGTACGCGTGAATATACGGCGCGCTTGGATGTGCAGACAGTCAACGGTCTATCCTGGCATCGCGCACGCATGCCGCCGCACACAACCCGCGTCTCTTATCGATTTCGGTGATATCGGCGGCTCGCGTTTGCCCCGCGCGCCGGTCTACGGCAATTTCCGCGTTCTCGTATCCATTTGAATAGCTAGGATAACTTTGGGAGCTAACGTCGACGGAGAGAGTGCATTACTCGCGCGCTCACTCGCGCGATCGGTATTTTGGTGCTCTCTCGGCCGAACTACTTCCGATCGAGAGGGTGGAGGGTGAGCGCGGGTGCTGCAGTCGGGGTGGGCCTTGGAATTCATCGACTGCCGAGGCGCGTTAAGCGTATCGCTTCCGCTCATCTGGAAACAGCCTCGATATAAATCGAGGCCATTTCTACCGAAATGAACTCGTTGCGCTCCGAATTCCGTACATATTTCTCGCACGTCTTCTTCGGAGATTCATATTTTTGTGAGATCGCTCGATCGGGTATGTGTTCTGCCGCCGCCCCTCCCCACGCCACGCTAGGGAGAAGTATTGCGGATAATCGCGCGTCAAAAGCTAGTTTTACGGGGGCGCATCCACTGCGAAAGCGAGATAACGCAATTTCGAGGAAAATGCCGTGATTTCAAGTATTAATAAAGATTCTGACTATTATTAATATACGAACGGTATGTTATCAGGAAATTGTGTATGTATAATTTAGTCCGATAGCAAATTAAAAATCAAATTTAAATCAGGAACGAAAATAAATATTACTAGAGTGAAATGGAAATAAAGTTTAGTCAGTAAATTATAAAATGTGCTACTTTTAATTTTATTACGTATAAAAAAAAGAATAAAAAGCGTATATATGGTGGAAAAAAAAATTTTTAAAGCTATGCGGCTATCATTAGAAGCACATTAAAATCTATCAGACATGCAAACGTGCTATAACCACAGTCGCGAGATAGGCACCGTTCGCGATGCCAATCTGAAAGGGGCGGAAGCATAAAGACCGCTTTTAAGCATATTGACATTTAAGGATGTTGCACGCCGCGCACGTGATCCGGCATTAACAACGCCGCGTTGAATTTTAATTCGCTGGTCAGTCAGATAAAGTGCTTCGATTTTTCCCCGTGATTTCCGCGCGCGAAACGACGAACAGGCGTTTAACCGTACTTGACTGCGAAGCTGCCGGGGCTGCTTGGTAAACGTCGAGAAATTTCAATTAAACCCAGTATTGGATGCCACCGCTGCCTTCGATCAAGGAGGTCCTATTGACCGTCCGTTGTGTCTCAGGCCAATCGCATTTGCTGTGTGAGCATTTAAAGTCGATGCGCGCCCGAAGGAACACGGCGAATCCAACCAAGTTTTCGACGACCTCTCCGAGAAAGGATTCAAGTTCGCTCTCCAGCGCTCGCTAGCTCGCGTGATTTTGCAAACAGCTGGCAAACCGAGATTTCTTCCGGTATAATTCTCCAGTTACTCACGTATAGTGCCTATCGCTGAAACGAGGTGAGATTCAGAGACAGTGCACCGCCCGTATATAAACTATGTAACGCGCGACAATTCTCTTCAGGACAATTTCGAGCATTCGCGTGTTGTCGGAGTGTCGTGTAGTGGCGTCGGGAATTTTGCAGGCGTCGCCGTTAGCGGCACCAGCAGCCGC
Source organism: Cardiocondyla obscurior (assembly GCF_019399895.1). Classification (NCBI taxonomy): domain Eukaryota; kingdom Metazoa; phylum Arthropoda; class Insecta; order Hymenoptera; family Formicidae; genus Cardiocondyla; species Cardiocondyla obscurior. The sequence goes on from NC_091869.1 coordinate 7,131,531, forward strand.
CAGCCATTACCATCATCGTGTCACCAGAGGCAGTAGTAACAGCCAGCAGCAGCGGCGGCACCAGTAGCGGGAACGTCACTTCTATCTTCCCTCCTTCGGGCGAGAGCATGGCGAGCGAGGTCGGGGGAACGATTTGCATATTCATTAAACACCCGCGGAGCCTACATATAGGTGCCACTCGCTTCACACCCGTTCGTCTCGTGCGCCAAGCACTTTTGCATCGCCCGCGGATGTTCTCGTACGGAAGATGGAGAGCCCGCGTAACGGTCCGACGAGTCGTGGAACGGGCTGAATAATAAAGGTGGCAGGACCAAAGGGTTGTCGTCGCCGATAAGAACACCGACCGGTGGAAGCGAGCGCGTCGCCTGCCGTTAACGAGCGAAATTTAAGACGTATTTGCATTCGGACTGCTGCCACTTGGCGCAAGTTGATAACGACTCGATTCGCCGCCGCCAGCCCGGGCGCCGTTGCAACCAGCTTGGACGCGCCCATAACGTCGAGTAATCTATGTTCGCGGCAGCGTACTTGCGCCCAGGACGGCGCGGCAAGAACGCCGCTTCTATCTTCCGCGACCTGACGTTGCGAGGCGGCGCCTCCACGCCTTTCGAACGAACGCTCACCTCTGCTCGTAATTAATTCGGGAGGTTGCCGTACGTATCGCGTTCTCTTCGCCGGCAGCCGGAAGTAAGTTCGAAAGTGAGGCGAAGGAGCAGGGCGTACCGAATGGTGAACGTGGTACAGAGGCGGCCAGAGGGTGCCGGCGGGACGAGTAAACGCAAGATAAAAACCGAGGTAGGGAGGGAGGGAAGAGTCGACTTTCTGCCTGCAAGACTTCGACTACGACGGTGGTCGGCGAGTACCGGGGCCGAATTATGCATTTTCTTGTCGTCCCGTCGAATAAGAGCCAACTGAATATTAATGCCACCGGTGTAATAGTTTGTAAACTAGGTCTCCGGCTGTTAGGAGGGATCGTCGTTCGCGTCGTTAGTGCGCATAAATGTGCGCCCGTGGGCGCCGTCGTCTACGGAATACGACATCGCGGCGAATGACTGATATCATCAAGCTCCTGGAAATCCCAGGACGCATTGATTATTTAGATAAATAGACAAAAGAATTAACTTCGAACGTTAAGTTCTCTCTGAAATTTTCCTATTAAAAAAAAAGCAATGGTACGTTACATGATAATTAGCTGTTAATTGTTGCGGTTTTTTCGCGACGTTGATTGATTTTCATGCTTAGCTCACTTTATGCTAAGTGAGAGTAAACGTCAGTTATCGATGTTACTGTATGTGATTTTTTAAGAAATTTAAATTTTGTTTTCAGATCGAGCACGACTTGATGGAAGTAAAAATCGTAAAAAATCGCCGCAATAATCCACCGTCATTCTTTCGGCCGTTCGTCTCTCAAGTAATAGTGATTATAAAAAAAAAAACAGAGCAGCGTAATACAGTGTCGAGTAATATGAAGTGCTACAACACGTCAAGATAATCCAGAAACTGCCACGGAAGGAAGGAAGGAAGGAAGGAAGGAAGGAAGGAAGGAAGAAAGGAAGGAAGGAAGGAAGGAAGGAAGGAAGGAAGGAAGGACGGAAGGACAAATGGAAAATAGCCTACCCTAACCTAACCGAAAGCTACAAATGTAAGTAAATCAGCAACACGCCGTAGATTACTTAATTCTAATTTCATTAAAAAATTATTATAATTAATTAATGTCCCTAATTACAATGACGCGCGCGAATTGGAATCTTTAGAAAAACTGTGCGCGCACAGTTTTTTTTCTAGTCTTAATAACTTGCGACAACTATCAAAGATCACTACAGTATAAGTTGAAAAAAAGGTATTAATTTATTCTGTTATTAAAAAATTGAAAGCTATACTAAATACATTATTTCTTGTCTGTATAATAAACGTTTCGGCAAGCGATTCGCCTTGTACAACACCGCGACACGGGTCGTTGCAGCATTGTCGCGATAATTTCGACAAACCGAAGTGGCACGAGACACTTTTCCCGTCGCGTAATACATAGGTGCAATCCAGAGAGTGGATCTCCGCGTATTATGCTTCATAAGATAATAAGAGCATCCGTTCGATATGCGGGAACGATCGCGGCGGCCATAAGTACTCGCTGATAACGCTCAACCATGTTTTCGATCATGAGCAACTACGGCCTGTCATTTGCAATCCCATTTCCTACGCTTCCGCATTATCTATCTATTATGTCCTCCCCCGGCAGCCCTCCTTCGTCTTTCCGCCGGATCCCGACGGCGCTCTCTCATGTTTCGTTCCTGCCGACAGTCGAACAGCCCATACAGCTCGCGACGCCCATTATTCATACCTATTTCTGCATCGCCACTTTCCATCTTGCAAATGACTCTCCACTTTCCGACGACACATCCGCGCCTTTCTTTCTGAGTTTCTTTCGTTTTTGCTCGCTTTTCAAAAAACGTTATTGTCCGATAAAGAGAGAGAGAAAGAGAGAAAGCAGCGGGGAAAAATAATCGCGCGATGCGCTCGCTCGACGTAACATAAAAAAAAAAAATTGCACTCGAGAAGTGAATTTTGTATTATTATTTCACATTGAAATGCGTAACCAATATTTGTTCGTTAATTATAAAAGCATTAAAAGTTCCAATGTGCATAGGTTTTAAATTATAAAGCAGGGAATTTACGCGCACGTATTACGAGGCAAGATATGTATTTTATTAATATCGGCTGCGCTGTGCCTTAAAATCTCGAATTGAGTAACGCGCGAATTGCCGAGGTGAATTCGCTCGTCCGTGTGTTTTTAGGCCACGCTCTCTATATCGCGCGAGAGACGGACTTTACGGTAAAACTGGTGTTTGTAGTTAGTGCCGTTACCATACCACGCTGCATAATAATAATAGCACATTCGTGTGGTTCGTATTGTGTTTTCGGACAGGTATTATTACATCTGTGTTCTCTACGAGTGGCCGACGTTATTACGTTACCGTGACGTAAAAGAGAGTCCTTGTTTCGCCCGAGTTACGCGTATGACAAACGATTTGTTTCACATGTCGCGTATATTTATTTACATGTAATTAATGCACCGCACGCGGTTGACTCTCGGATACTTTACATCGGCCGTTTGCTCTTTATTCTCCATTATTTCACTTTGGACAAGTCACCGCCGCGTCACGTTGAGCTATCTGATGATGGAATATTTCTTCTTTTTGCGTCATGTATCGTGATAAATATTTTTTGCGCATGCCAGCCCTCGCGTTTGACACGATATACTTGTAAAATATAACCGGACGTTCCCTTTTCAATTTTACCCCGATATAACAAACTGCCGTACGTAATACAAAAACATATCCATTATTTTGAAAAAGAATACTCGAATAATACGCGATAATTGGTTAAAAAACTCTTCTTTTTTTAATCAAGATTAATTCACTCGTGCAAATTTATGTTTTTTTTTTTTTTTTCCTCTATAAAAATAGCACAGTATTTTCTGCGCTAAAAAAAATTTTTGTTTTTTAAATTTTAGCTGTATTATTAATTTTAAATGTAGAAGATAATGTAGCAGAGAAGTATGCAGGTGCGAGATTAAACTTTCACGAGCGGTTTAGAACGTCGGTCGTGTTTTCCTGCTGGCCGAGGCCCTTTTCGTGCGGTACGGAAACTGCAAGGGTTACTCGTCACGCGCGTAGTCAATGACCAGAAACTTATCGCGTGCATGCCGCATATGTGCTTCTTCGGAGCTTTCGAAAGCTCGTCGCGGGCTGCACGTTCGTGCGCATACGTTCGTTATACCCGTGGAAACGGGACGAATACCGCCGAGAGAAGGATTCTACCTATCGTCGTATCCCATTCCACATTGTCCTCGAGGACGATCGTTAAGCCGCCACTCTCTGGTCACATTAACACGTCGACTTCGGTTCTGTCATCAACCCGCGGAGTTGATACGTCCTCCGAACCCGTCCTCGCCGCGGAGAACACTCGTAATCCTCAACAACGAGCGGTGGAACCGTGATTAACCCTTCGTTGCAATCTGCAGACCTGGTTTGCAGATTCGAATTACCTCGCTCTCTATCTCCATCTCGCATTTTTGAACAGCTATCACGTAACACGTGTACCCTTAATCAAGATTGCGTAATAATTGTTTGAATTTCAAAGTTTATAATTATGAAAAGCAGAAGCAACATTTTATTTTATTTAGACTTAATCAATTTTATTTTTTTTTTTCTTTTGCTTTGCTTTCTTTCTTTTTTCGCTTACTAGATATACGTAATGATTTAAAAGTCAAACCGCTGCATTAATTGCGTTAATTAGCAATAGAAATCGATATCTCGAGGATTAGGAAATTAGCGTGATAGTAAGCTCCAATTACTTGTGTAATATTATTAAACCAATTTCTGGTTACTATACTCTGTGTTTAAAAATTGAATCACGTAATATAAATGTCCGTTTCTTTTTTCTTGGACGTTATTTTTACGCAACACGACGTTATTGACTCTCAACCGAAACAATTATTTTCATTAATTATCTGTGCATAATTAATCCATTATTTGGACGTGTACTGATAACAGTAGTAGCAGGCACTTGTGAAAATATTAAATATCTCATCCGCGATTGATGGTAATTTTCTATTTGATTGATATAAACATGAAATAGCATTTGATCCGCTGGGGGCTTGGAAAATCGGGCTATTTTCAATCATGCAATATATTTCCGCTGGAAAATACTCGCTTCAGTTTCAGATCAATCCGTTTCGCCGGGATATGACCGGCGTATTCAAAATAATCGGTTTGCGCGATTTTAATTCACACTAATAGCGGATCCGCGCTACGGCTCGGGCTCCGCTATATCACGGACGTTGTTGCGTCCGCGAGGCGTTTACCTCCCGGCGTTTACCTGTTGCCGGAAAATGCGCGCGTTCGGTTAATCGCCGTGGAAATTAGCCCCGAAATATCCCAAGGCAACAGCTGCCGGGAATGAGGCGTAAAGGCGCGATTATTCGTTCCTGTGACCAGCAGCCGTGTAGTTATGATTCCGGGCCAGCGTCTTCCCCAAGTTCGCGAGTACTCCGAGACCGTGGGAGGCAAGAAAGTGCGAGATGGTGGCGCGCGGGGGCGAAGAAGGGAGCGAGGAAGCCCTTTTGATCGTGGTCGGTATACCGAGCCTTTAATTTCGAATACGAATGGAAGGGGATAACCCGGAAACTTCTCCGCTCTCCCCTACTTCTCTCTGTTACTCTACCTTTCGCCATCCACTCGACCGCCTCTACCCATTTACACGCCTAATACGATGGCTGGTAATTAACTCACGAATTACGAGACCGTGACGCCGGAACTTTCGCGGTTGCAAGTCGACTCGAGGAGCGCGCGGGGTTTATAACTACGAGGAAAGGAGGCCGGGCGAGGCGAGAGCGGAGGATGAGGGAACGCTTTAAAGTCCACAGGTGCGTGCGTTTCGACGAAATGGAACGGAAATGTTGGTATCGATAAACGATTTGAAAATGAATCGCCGATTATGCGGGAGAAATTCTTACTACACTCCAAGAATCAGAGTCTTCTGTCGCGAATTGCCGTATGGCGCAGATGTTTGAGGGAGGGCTGCTCCGACTGTTAACCCACCTTTCGTTTGTCTTATCTCGCGCAAATTTACGCGAGGATAATGAATTATTAAATTCGATTTTAAAATCCGCCTTTCCTCTATCTTACGAAGAGAAACCGCCGTACGTCTATCAAACGATACTTAATTTTCACCGAAAAGTGGATCCGTTAATTAATTATGTAGGCCGCGCCGGTAAATATTGCTTCCGTTTCAATCTGCGGAAGTTGGAGGACGCGAGGCGTATTTCACCCGCGTGCAATTACGGTTTAAAGAGAACCGATGTCGCGGAGGTAATACTGGTTGCGGTGACGATGCAGGTGCAGGCAATAAATGGCGAGGAGGGGCGAGCGCGAGAAGCGGTGGAGAAGCTAGTTGTGCCAAACAAGGCGTAGAGACAGGAGCATTGTCCCTCGCCTGTATGCAACTAACCACCCACGGTATAATGTACTCCACCTCCCCGTCCTCTCTTCCCTCGGGCTGGGTGTCGCGCCAAGACGGGAAGGGGGAGGTGCACCTTACTCTCGCAACCGTACTGCGGATCCAAGCGCCGTTACCTTCTATTATACCGTTCCTATACCGGGTAGCGTCGGTGCGAAACAACCGGGTAAATGAAGACACATTGCTTTCATTATGAGCTACCTAGTATGCGACTCCGCCGCCACTGCCGCACGGCTGACATCGCGGCCGACCCTTTCCGTTCCCTCAGGCCTTACCTACGATTATCTTTAGGAATGAGCTAGCCGGCAGATACACAAACTCCTCTTGTTAGGATAGCGTCCCGCAGGGTGTTTCAGAACCGTCGCATAAATCTTCACCGACAGACCCTCGACTTGATGGCGAAAATTCTAATGCCGAAGTATCGCAGTCTGCGATAACAGCCGAGCGACAGGCGATTAGACGCGGACGTGATTTAATCGAGTCGCGAGATTACACGTAAATCTTTATATTGCAATTTAATTACATTGTTATAACAGAATCACAATTGCAGTCGATTTGATCACATTTATCGGTAGAAATGTCATAAAATTACGGGTCAAGAAAGAACTACATTTTTCACTCACAGTCTATGCGAGCGTTGGTAGGATTTGAGCAAAGATAAATTCGTAGTGTGCAGCGGCCAAAAAAGTGCGCGTCGAAACCTCGATAAAACCGCGAGCTGTCAGAAACAACGAATGTCTTTCGCAGACCTTTCGTCCGCATCCCTCGCGAGGGACACGCGCGCTTCTTGCTCCCGTCGTTATCGGCAACCTTTGTGCTCGCTTTCGCGTCGGCTCTCGTCAAATATAAACACGCGGGGTGTCCGCCGCTCGCCCCGGCATTTTGCATTTCCGTGGGAAAGCAATTTATTAACGCGCAAAAACGGGTCTTTAAGAACGGCGGTAAGATAGGAAGCTGCGGGGAGAAGGCCGCGAGAGGGTGGCCCCGCCACCGAAAGACATTTGTCTTATTCAAATGGCGGCGCGCGGAAGAAGTTGAGGAAGAAACGCGGAATACGAGCGAACGCGGTTGCGAGAGATTGTAGGGAGAATGTGAAACATCGCGATGCTCTTGCCGCTCGTCCCCCGGACCATTCCTCTCCGCCCCCTTGCGCGATATTCCTCTGGCTATAGCCTCCAGGTACCACTGGTTCCACCCTCCCTCGCCCCTTTGTCGTCGTCTCGTCGTCCGCTCGGCATACTCGTCGCTTACAAGCTCGCCGCTGGGACCGACTCTGCAGTTTCCACTGTTTTTCACGTAATTAGAAGCCGGATAATTTATTTAACAACGCTCGGCGCGCGGTCGCGGAACTTTTATTGTTTCGTGACTCCCGGCGGGGCCGACGGCCGGGGGTCGAGGACGCAAGAAAACTAGATTGCGACGTGGGACGCCATCGTGCTGCTCGGCGGTGCTTCGCGCGCTCACCCCTTTGGCATTCACGGGCGCGCCCGCCCTCGAGGGCGACAAGGTATACCGCCGGTTCAACCTGGAAATGATTACGAGGGATACGGCAATCCGGATTACACTCGCGTACCTGTGTAATACGTGTGGCTTTTTCTTCAGGGGAACAGTCACCGATTGCTGAATCGCGTCCGCTTTTAACGAGCTCAAAACAACGCGATCCGCGCGGTCTCTCGTGTATCTAAAAACCGAGATATTTCGCTCGATGCCGTTTCAACTTTTGAAAGCAAGACGGTGCGTTGGCGTAGTTTATCGGCCGTTCGTCTCGGCTGTACGCGGCGAATTGAAGTCCCTGTCGAAGATAATCGCCGACGTTTCACTTTTTACACCGCGGGTACGGCGTATCCGGGCCATAAAACGTGTGTCCACGCGCCGAATTGAGCAACGGGCTTAACGTCGACAACGCCGCGTCGTTACGCTCTTCTCAACCGAGTGTTTTCAGCGCGCTCGTTAACCGAGCGTGAAAATACACGACGTCGGTCCGCCGCTGGTGACGAGGCAACTCTCACGCCGGCCCGCAATTTTTATTGTTTTTTTTTTCTCTCTCTCTTCTTTTTTTTCCCCTGCAACGGGGCTCCGATTTCCCGGCTAAAGCCGGACTTTATAAATATGCATGTCGGAGTAACGCAGGCGGATATGCCGGCATCGTCAGATCGGTCGGCCGATTGTTAGGTCCGCACGGTGGCTGTCGGAAGTGCGGGATAAGGTGAATGCAATGCGAACGTCGGTAATAATTTGTCAACCCACCCCAAAAATTACGACGACAATTCTTGGTCCCGCGATTTTATTTCTCCAGATACGTTTCTCTCAGCGCTTTCTCTCTCTCTCTTTCTCCGTCTCTTTCTATCTCACTTCGAGAAAGCTTTGTCCAAATCCACTTAGCTTCGGCGATTACGTTTTCAAGTATAAGCGGTAATGGTTATACACCGCCGTTCCGACGTCGTAACTTTATTATGTCAAATGACCGCCGCGCATTTTATCTCGCGGGCGGCGATTACATATTTCGTCGCTGTGTACATTGAACGAACCACGAGATCGAGAGGTCCGAAAGGGGGAAACACGGCGAGTAACTATAACCGTGACTTTTGCGAAAGCCGTAATTGTGCCCGGCTGGCAGTGCCGCGATAGCGCGCGACCTCCGCCGTCTCCGTAATTATCCGCGAGGCAAACTGCCGGACGGCAGATATGGCCATACCAACGCCGACTTTCTCGGTTTGCCGCCGTTCTTACTCGCGACGTTCGGCACGCCGACCTCGCTTTCATCACGTAAGTGATGCGTGCGTTCTCTTCAATTTGCGGCGCTTTTTTCTTTTTTTTTTTACCGAGTGTCCGGCAGAGTCTACTTTTCTTTTTCTTCTCGACGCACGTGATGCACGTCACGTCATCGTCGCAATGCCGAGGCGGATAATAGCGTTACTTCCGGCGGTATAAACGTAATGCGAGTCGTCGTAAAATTACGATACGCCACCTTCGCGATTCGGTGATATTTCGCGAGGAATTACTGCGGGCGCACATTTTTTCACCATTACGCGCGAAGCATTTTATCAAAGGCTTTCAATAGTAAATTCAATCAAAATCCGTCGATCTAGAGCGACTGCGTGTACAGACGACTAGACGGGCAGCCTGGCAGTTTGTAGACGGACAAGCATGGCCGGGCTAATAGCAGTTACGAGGGCGAACCCGGCCCCGCGCAGCGTGACTGAAAAAACGTGATGAGACTACCAAATGACGTTAGAGAAAGAGTTAAGCTCGGAGTTGCATTTGAAAATATCGACAGGCCAGTTTCGCCGAGAGTTCCGAAATCCCGTGAGTTTGAGAGTTCAATTAAACGATTTTGTCAGCGATGACACTACAGATGTATCGGAAAAAGGAGAGACGCACCCTACCACCGTAATTGTCTTAATCATTATTTTTATTTCACTCATCTTCATGGCGGTATTTTTAATTATATATATATATATATTTTTTTTTTTTTAATTAGTTCTTCCCGTTTAAAAAATGCGTTTTTCCTGCACGTTTAGTAATGCGACTAATAGAAATAGAAATTAAAAGCGTTTTATTTTCGTCAATTTTAATCGGTTAAAAAAGACTAATTTAAAATGTAGATATTACAACGTTATTTGAGATGCGAGAACTTTTTTTCTTGAATTTCTACGATATTGCAATCCGGTGATTTAAGGCTCGATTCTACAATTACGTCTAACTACGTTTCGGTCTTACGTCGGAAGAAGCAAACATTGCTTGGCGCGGTCGATCAATACGCTTAAAGACTTAAGACTTACATTTTGCATTGCCTGGTGGACTTAACTTCGTCCAAAGTCGGCCTCTAACTCAATCCGTTATAGCATCCACTGTGTTTGCCTGACTACAAATTCGGTTCTAGTACTGCCGAAATCTTGACTAAGGTACACCGACGTAACCAAACTACTCGTGTATTGAACAAACATGCACGTTTGCAGAAAGATGAGAAAAAGCGCGTGAAAAATAACAATGTAGCATGACGTTGCGTTTTTGTTTAAAACTTTTCAGACTGGCGAGTATTTTTGTAATAATATACATACATATATCGTCCGAGTAGGAAAAAAAAGTTTCGACGATGTATGAAAATGACATGATTATTTATTTCTTATTTGTGCATAAAAATTGTACATAAAAATACAGATTCGTGCTGCGCGGAATTTAATTTTTATTTCCGTGCGCTCTTCGGCAAAATTCTCCGGTGAAAAATATTCAAGTACCTAAATTTTTTAAGTCTTAGACTCAAATATTTAAGCTGCTGAACAGTTTGGACATTAAATATAAAAGTAGAAGAAAAAATGATCAATAATGATTAATATATGTAATATCTTTGTCTGGAGTAAATATAACTGAAACGTATATAATGAGATCGCCGGACCTTTTAAAAAGCACGTAGCGACATGAATAGAAATACCAATACTTCTTTAAGTATCTTTCTCGAGTATGATACATTAACCATTACTTACATAATGAACTTGTAATGTCGATGTTAGCTTTTCGTTTTCATTATGAATTTCCTCTTTTCGAGCGTACACAATAGACATTATGTATGCGGCACTTCGCCAATTGATTTCTAAGTTATGAAGTTAACAATTTTAATTAAAGCAACAGCTTTTATGGTCCAAACTGGGTCTTTATGCTATCAATTATTATTAATATCATTAGTATGATTATTAATTATATTTTAACGTACATTAGTATCTCAATTTAGCGAGCTGCGCGACCGAACTGTTATTACTTAAATACAGCTGTGTTGGTATTAAAAAAAACTTTTAATTCGATAGCCAACTTTCGACGTAAGAAATGCTAAATAAAATAACAGACATTAGTATATTTAACATGTAACGTTGCAGCGCACGTTCTAATGTAGCAACGGCAATTCTTATGTAATATTTATGCATCGCGGAAGAATTATTACGTCTTTCGTTCAAAACGTCCCTATTCTGTCTACCGTGACCGCTGTTGTTTCTATTTTCAAACATTCAGGTGTATACGATCGCACGTGTAACAGCTAAGGAACGAGATCGGCGATAATTGCCGGTGAAATAGTAATGCAAATGTGCGATAGATTAGCATGTTGCCGTACACCGGCTGGGCGAGATCTGACGCTTCTTCCCCGCATGCACGATACGGTATAATGGCTTTCCGATATTTATAATAGACGCTTGGAAGAAAGCTATAGCCTTAAAAATTTTTATTTTTAATCGTTATATGGATTACCAATTCGCGCTTGTGTAAATTTTACAAAAGATATTAATCTCGTTAGAATTACTTAATCCTATTAAAAAAAAATCCGTGAGACGTTCTGAATTTTATTTAAATTAATTATAATATTTAATTAATATTTCTAGGCACAGAAGGTCTTCGCGATTTTCTTATATCACTCGCAACCAAAACGCGCGCGCGGTGCGATACACAATATGCGCTCAATAAGACATTGAACAGAACAGAATAATAACTGCAATTTTTCTGTTTCAGATAATAATCTACCAACGAAGAAGGACCAACCCGACATCCCGCAGACGTTTTGAGAGGAGGAGGAGGCCCAGGAAGGGTATCCTGCACCAGCGGAGCAACCCCGGGGTAAGTATCAATTTTTTTTTTGGAATAAAACGCTTTAAATTTTTGATAACATTTTTTTAATTATTATTTTAATTAGATATAATATCTACAAAATAATATTTTTATTTTTTTGTTACAGGTCAAGAGGAACTCTGCTGCTGTGCATCGTTCAGTGAAATAAAGTTCCGCACGCCGATATTAATAATTTTACGAACTGCAGGCGGTTCGTCGGTTGAATCGGGAGTTTCGTTAGTCATCGGGCGTCTTTATCACGATTATCTCTTTACGGGAGTGCCGAAAAATAACGCGCAAAAGTGTTCAGTAATTTTCGCGATTGTAACTTCACCCGGTCGCGTTCGCGAGTGACTTGTGCGCGGAAGGATGGCTCGTCACGTCCCATCTGAGAGGAGGAGCAGGCTCAGGACGGGCATCATGCATCGGCGGAGCAACTTTTAAGTAAGTATAAATTAAAAAAAAATTTTTTTTTTTTTTATTAATCTCATTAATTAACTGACATGTCTATATTAATATTGTTTAATTTTATGTTACAGTCACCGGCAGAATTTTACAACTCCGCTGTTGCTCATGCAGATTGGTAAGTCGCATGATTCTTTTATGTAGTTAGTAATTGAATCTCTTGACCCGATAACGCGTCGTCGATAGATAACTCAATTATAATGACGCGTAGGAATTGGGACATGGTTTGTTCTAATGTTTATAAAAAACGAAACTGAGCTTCTTGCGAATTATTTCAAGTGACTGGAAAAATAGTACAAAACTGAACAAAATTCTGTAGGCATTTTAATTCGATAAATTAACGTTGATATAATAATTAAAAAGTAAAACATGGGATTTCGGTCCATCGGTCAGCGGCTCAATTGCGCAGCGCGACTTTATATCGACGTCGATTTCAACACTCTTAAAGCAGGCAAGTTGATACTAGCTGTGATTACTAGATACATAACGAAGCGCGTCTCGTAATAACGCAAAATGCAACGATCGCCACACGCTCGTGCACGAACGTCGTGCGCATGTAGGAGAGATTTGACGTTAATGAAAACGCTCGCGTACGCCAATTCAACTTCAAATTGAATTCGTTTATGACATTTCGTGACTTCACAGAGAGAATGGCACGGCAACGAAAATACAACAAAGAGCCGGCTGACTGTAGCGAAATGGCCGTCGTGAAATGAGGTTGCAATATCAGAAATTGAGATACAACACGTGTTCGCACTAACGATAGGTACACCGGAAAAATAAGAGATTTACGGTGCGATGCGAGATAATAATTCCTCAACGTTGTTAAATCAAAGTTGCGCGACGATCGATAAGCAGCCCTTCTCCATTCGCACCTTTATATCTATTCTCGCGATTGAGAGTTAAAAATTCGAAATTATATTTTTCAACAAAAAGACTTTAATCAGATGAGGTAAAGTACCCGTATAAAAGATGAAAAGTTTTTAGAGGCTGCATGGCTTTTGCGGTTTTCAGGCATTTTAATAACATTAAAATAACGTTGAAATATATATTAACTGCGCCAAAGCGGCGCTATAACAAGGTGCTTTAAAAGTTTGTGGGTTGCAAAACAGAATTGTGCGGTCGCGTGTAATGTAAATGTAACGCGTAATGTGGTCGCGGTCGCTATAAGCTAACTTTATGCGAACAGATTTCAAGCCTTTCGACGTCATTGAACGGTGACTCGGGGAAAAGTCGCAGTTATCAAACGACATAATTGGAACAGTAACGATAGCAACGTTACGAAATTGATTGCTTCTAATATTCGTTACACGCGTGTAATGTATCTTTAATTGGTAACGATTCGTTTAAGCGATTCACGCGCGGCAATGCTAGGCGCCCTCACCTTGTCGAGAGATATAAAAGCGGCATCGAGATTTTGAAGATTAATGTTTATGCCTGCGGCACGGCGTACAGTTGTATCGACTTTCCGTTAATATCGTTTTAATTAAACTTATCTGGCAATCCTTATCGGCGTATCGATTTGTCGGCCTGTCTGAAGTAAAGTGACTGGCAAATTACGTATCCATGAATAAAGCCGATAATAGCTAATACAGAGCAATTTTCGAGACTGAAATGCATTAACCAGGGCAGGAAGATATTACCCGTTGACACGCTCGTTTGGTATCCTAGTTAACATCTAGTTAAAATCTAGTTAAAATCTAGCTAAAATTTTACTCCCGCCCGCGCTCGCTCTCCCTCAGGTCAATCGATCCGTAATAAAAGCAAGGGACATTTATCGTTTTTATGTTTCTGCGCTTAATGCGGAACGCCATTCTGATTTCTATTTCTCAAATGCGTGCAGTCGGATTCGATGTCGACGAAGGTGGATTAGCATTAAATTTACAGACGACATTTACCTTCAACTAAACGCGTAAGCGATGAATGCGTATATACAACGATCTCACATGTCTCTCTTTCGACGACCCGCTTCTTCTTCTTCTTCTTCTTCTTCTTTTCGAAACGTGCGATCGATACGACATACGGAGACGTACAATGTCATCGTCCGGATATATATTTATCGACTTGCGTCAATTTTACAATCTAGGGTGATTTACGAGGCGGATCCTCGTGACGTTTTCAATGCCGGGCGAAAGCTGTTGGACAGAAAATCGGTTACGTGACGAATAACGTACGTACCGCGGTCGTGAAAAATGACCGGCGTTTGACAAAGCGACTTCCCTTAAATCGCGCCTCCGGGCGCAAGATACACTATTATCTCGCGAAATTCCGGAACGTCCCGCGCCTTCCACGCACGCGGTATCGCCCTTTCTCCTTTACGTAACGCGCGCGATTCCATTATCTCACGGCTGCGTTTTAGCGAGGCAATAGCAATTCCGCAGGAGACGACACACTCGAGGCAAGTGGCTCGATAGAATTCATCAAGTGCATCAGCGCAGCCGCGCGCGGAGAACGTAGATGACGGATACGAACGGTTTACGATTGTCGCCGGAGTTAACGGTGGAAGTACATCGATGTTTACTTACGCTTTATGCGCATTGTAATTCCCACTGGCCGCCCCCGAGCTCGCTCTCCATTAGTTGATAGCGACGTTTGCATTATCGTAATGAAAAGAGCGTAGCGATCTTCCCGGCACTTCGAAACGCGTTTAATTGAATTAAGATCCCGGCGTCTTTCAGCGGCCTACAAATTAACGTATACGACCGGGGGGAATGGCCGATTAATGACGCAATAACACCCCGCGCGGGTCATCAGCGCGTATATCGGTGAACCCCGGCGTTTTCCGTGACCCCTTTCGGACTTAGACACGGCAAACAGAAAGTGCAAAACTCTGTCTGCACAACGAAGCGACATTGAATCTAGAACAAGCAACTGCAACTATGGACTCTAATTGTTGGTTTGAAAACGGTTACCTGAGAGAGTCAACCACTCTTGACACTGCAAACAGTAGATTCCAAGATCTAATTTGTATGTATATGCCCTACCGACTAATCCGCGGATGTATACGTGGAACCTAGTATTTACAACACCACTCGTGGTTTCCGCCACGGCGATTCGCAAGCTGAACTTTGCAGTTAAAGCTCTTCATCCTATCACCTCTGACAGACATTTCGTTCAACAATTTTTAATCAAATACAGCTCGATTTTTCATTTTTTTTTTTTTTTACTTTTTTTTTTTTTTTTGTAAATACAGAGTAAATCCTTTCTATTCAAATACGTGCTTTCTAATAACTATTCTTATTTATCATCGTCACATTGAAATTTAAATGTGCAAGAATATATAACGTTTCACATTTTACATTCAATATTTTAATTCTGTGAAGCTCGCTCATTTAAATTAATTAAGTTTTTAGACAAAGAAAACAGATTTTTAGCCTTTGAGGTTTTTTGATACGCCGCTATGAAAAATGTGTGAAATTCACATTTCTATATTTCTCTTATTTCAAATGCAAAGTATTTCTCCCGTTTTAAGCGTAAGAAAACACTGCGCGAAAATGAATGGAATTGACGTAGGTAGGAGCGTTCGTCTTGTCAGCAACCTTGCATGAACGATAGACAGAGAATTGCGTGTCGACGACGGAACATAGAAATCTATCTGACGAGTGAGCACGCCTGCTGATTTGATTGCGGTTGACGTATCGAGGAAAATGTAACAAACAGTCCATCGCTTTTTCATTCGGACTTTCAATTCCGCGTTGTGAATTGTGATCTGGCGATTTTATCCAACTTCGACGTACCAACGAGCAATCTTTTAGTAGCTCGGCTTTCACCCGCGTGCTTTTCTTTGAGCGATCGAAGAATAATATTTGCAGCATTTTCGTCCGACGAAATGGCCCTCAAACTGGTACTCGAGTAGTCGTCTCCGGGAGTGGCGTGCGTTTTCGAACGCGCACTTTATATTTACTTCATTATATATTTATGTTTAAATTCAGTTTATATAATATCAAAGAAGCAAGAGACATTTAGATCCGAAGCTTTCGTAATCGACTCACGGAAAGTTTAGGAAGTCCCAGTATAACCGAATCGTAACTCAGTTACTATTTGTTTTATGCTAACGTAGAGTTAATTACACCGATGCCGGAGTTGATGTTTGAGATGCTTGATTATATTTCGCGGAACTGCGTTTAATTGCATTTTCATGCGATTGCGAGGAATTTACTTTGCTATTAGGATGATGGCTTTTCGGGTGCGTTAATTATTTTCATAGATCTCGAAGAGAAAAAAAATATCGAAGGAAAAATATTTCAACTTAATGTTTTTTTATTTTTTTATTTTTTAATAAATAGCGGACTTACAATTCGAAATTTATAACTTGTTTCGGTTGCGCACACCCTCGTATATAATGTGCCCGCAATAATAATCCGACCGGTGGAATATTTACGGAGAGGTCGTAAATATGAAAGTCACCCTGGTCCTTAGCCACCCTTAGTTTGTATATTTTTTGTCCCGCCGGATTCGTGCACGGGCGAGCTCACATTTTCGCCAAAGCGACTGACTCGCCGCCGCCGGTATCGGGTGCTGCCATCGAAAAATCGACATCCAACCCAGCACACGAAAGCGAGGCCTCGGCTTCGCTCCTCTACACGCGAATACGGTGACCGCACGCGTGAATATCGCTTACGTGGACCAACCTCGCCCGGGACTTCTTCCTATCGTTGCCCTTATCGTGACATTTAACGAGCGCGGGTCACGTTGTATATCCAGAGCGCTTGCTTTTTATACGGCCGTATTGCAATAGTAAGTTAACTCCGATACGGAACGGGGAAGATAAGATAAGTGATAAAAGTAGGCGAATGAGCCGACGGGAAGGAATAATTATCCATCACGCAATAAATAAAACGCGACGGTACTCGACGACACGTCCAGCTCGTTACGATATTTGACAATTGCGCTATGCCTCTCGCTCGGAAGTATATTATACATTTAGAATATTGACTTTTTACACGATCCCACAATAATGGTAATTTAACCCCGATACGGACGGAGAAAAAAAAAAGGACGAGTGATAAAAGTAGACGAGTGAGTCGATAGAAAGTAATAATTAATCATTACGCTACTGAATAAAACATCGGGTCCTCCTCCGTTCCCTTTTCTCTCTCTTATTAATTTTCACACATTAAATCCTTAAATAAAATTACACGTTATACGTTTTAGGAGATAACATAAAATGCACGATACATGATACAGCTGACATTTTAACAACGCGCAAAATTAAATTAAATATTAATAATTATAATTAAATTATTTTTAAAAATGTCATCTGAGAGACCATTTTATCCACATATAAAATCCTAACTATATTAATACAATATATTTCAATATTATAATAGACTCCCAGAGTCTTGAGGAACGTTCTCAAAGAATTCGCTGACAGTAATATAAATTCATCGATTGCAAACTTATTATTGTTCTAACATTACTAAATTATCCAGCGGCGTAATTTAGAAATACTACGGTCTCTCACGCGCGTCTTTTTATTTCAACGGCTTCTCGCATGCGATGTACGTTAGTACTTCCGGAAAGTTTTACCTAAGAATCGTAAAAAGACAAGCTTAAGAGCTTACCTGTAAATTGGAATGACGTCACTCTTGTACCAGACGACCAAGATAGCAGAATCGTTACTGTGAGGTGGACGAGTGTCGCACGGCAGTTCGGCCGTTCCACCAAGGACCGCTCTCGCAGATAATGGCGGCCCTGTAACAATACGAAATATACATTGATTGAAAGATAAACGTCAGCGGGAATAAAATGAAATGGTTTTTCTTTAATGAAACGTACGACGGTTAATTTGATGCCGAGCGATCGCATCGTCGCGACACAATGAGCTTCATGTTTAATAAGATTCGCGTTGTTACCAGCCTTACGCTGCGTCGCCGATAATTCTGAGCGGTCATTTCCGCGACGTAGGAAATCCGTTTTACTTACAAATAATAGGGCTGACTGACGCAGGTGCGACACGGAAGGTGATGGCGTTTCATAGAGAGCCCCCGTTCTTTACCAAGAAACCGTCGTGTATTATCGTTATTATCGTCCCCGTGCACACAGCGTACATCAGCTCCGGTAATTTTCTAAATTATCCTCTCGCATTAATGCCTTCGCGTTACGCGACGTACTACTACGCAGATATGTATCTTAGAATTTTAGAAGATCGATTATTCAGTCAGTCGCTCGATTCTATTTTTAATAGCGGTCGTCTGCGACTACTAGTCCTCGCGTATCCTAAAACGGGTGACTGAATGCGCCCGAGATGAAACGGGGAAAGAAAAAAAAAATAAATCCAGAGAAAGATATCGGCCTTATGCAGAATGGAGAAAGGTCACGTCACAATTTCGCGCTCCAGAAAACGCTGTTTCCACCGGGCACCATCCTGGGCATTCGGTACGGGTTCAGGGTATTGAAGGATCGGCGAGAGTATTTGCGGAGGAGATGGGCGACGGAAGAGAATACCAGGGAGGACAACGCGAGCGGCCGGCCGAGCAGCGCGCCGGAAAACGGAAACGGATGTATATATGCCGGTTGTCCGAGCGTATTAAAACTGAGCGAATAGCGAATGGATTTCCTTTCCAGTCTGTCGACCGTAGGGGAAACGTGGATTCGTACGTGCCCTCTCCTCTCCTCCCGATTACTCTCTCTCTCTCTCTCTCTTTTTCTCTCTCTGGCGATTCAGATTTTTTTAAATTTTTCGGCTCTCAGTTTTCGAATTGAACGTCAAACAAAGAGACTCGTTGAGGTCCCCAAACGTTCTACGATTGATCAAACTTATTCAAAGTTTTATTTAAATTCCAGACAGAGACGGTGAATAAAATAAGCAGCGATGAATTCAACCGGATATTATTGATCCATTTTTTTTTCTTTTTTTTTTTTGAGAGTTATTGATTTTGTAAAACATCACTGTGGATACTGAACTAAAAATATTACTGAAGTTTTTGTAGAATAACAGTTGCGCGAATTGCTAGGAAATAAATATGCTTTAGCTAAAATATGCCTCAAAAATAAATTTGATTTTTGTTTACTTTTTAAACATTTTATTCCAATTTTTTTAATTGCGATATTTATATAGTTAATATAGTGAATCTTTTATTATTTTTTAGAAATTGTAACATGTAGAAGTGACTATAATACATTACATGTATAACATGAACGAAAATTATTACTTTACTGAAAACTGAATAATTTTAAAATTTTCCACTAAAAATATCTCGTGACATTTAAAAGTGGAGAGCAGTTTTTTTTTTTTTTATATTTTAAAAGATTAAAATAACATTTATTTTCGCAAAAGAGTTACACGTCTTCCTTCATTTGCTAAGAACAATGCGATATGCGAAACAAAAGTGGCGGGCATTCCATTATCAAACTTGGCGAAACCTTTATCTTACCTCGTCCAATTTCTGAGTTTCTGTCATAAGAGTCATTTCTCTTCCTTACATTTTCAGCCCCATGAGCGATAGTTCGCGCGGCGCGCATATTAGGTCTCTCGTTCCAAGTTTTGAATTTTTAAGCAGAATTTTCACTCTGTGCCGCCGTCACGGGAGGGAATATATTATGCAGTCCCTAATTTACCGTCCAAGAGCTGGTCGCTTCAGTCTCGCAGAACGGAGAAACGAGTTTACGCGGATGAACAAATGGAAAGGCTCGCCGACGTCTATTTTACCGTTTATTCGAGTATCCCACGGCTGACGATGATACGTCTGAATTTAAATTGGCGAGATCGGCGAGAATGTTGTTACAAGACAGGGCATTGGTTTTAATTAATATTTAATCAATTATATTTGCAATTGTAAGAGAAGAGGAGGCATACATTTTGTAATTACGTCGTTCCCTGCTATATATTTTCATTATGATAATGTACCTCTTGCATAACATTGACGCGGAGTGATAACAGTTAATTAAATTTGACTATCAAAATTTCGGGTCACTTGATGTGTATTAATTTTAACGCGCCTCACCGATTTGGCAGGATTCATATTTTTCAAAATTTTAACAAAAATAATTTTTTAATTAAACCGTAATATTCTTAAATCACAGTACGATTATGCACAAGAAGTGCGTAGGAAAAAATTAGTAATACGCGGATAAAATTACGCATACCTTAAAGATTTTCAATAAGAAGAATTTTTCCAAACAATATCTCAATCAAGAACTTTTATCAAAAGAAATTTAAATATTGGTACGTATAAAAAATCAGCGTTAATAAAAATGATAATCTAATTAGGTGCTCTCCACTAACTCTATTGAAGCGTCGAGACCATTAATAATAAAATCATAGGCTCGTAACTCAATCTCAAATAAGAGAAGGAGACGATTGCGATGGTCGCGAAAATTTTTCACGTCGAAATGTAAACCGAAATGTAAACCGAAATGTTCTAGCCGGTCCAGCTGCAAATAAATCGCTTAAACCAACATGCAGCTTGACACTACCTGTAGTCACACCATATGGGATTCTTCCTAGCTTCGAATCAAGGGCAGTATCCGGTATAGAAAAAAAGTGCATTGAAATTTCACTCTGTGGATTTTAAGCCGGCTCGCGCCGATAGACGCCGAATCCTTTGGCGAATTCGCGATACAAAGGTACACAGAGTCCGGGGATATTCGTCGCGATAGGATTTTACATGCCGCGTCGGCGGCATTGGTTTTCCTGATTAAATCAAAGCCGTATTCAAAATTTCTGTTAACCGACCTCGCGGGACAACGTCGCGAAATATGCCGCGCGTGTACAAACCCGTCTCATCCGGATCATTAGGCGATGGAGTAATCCCGCTGTGTCGGGGTCAACGGATCCCGCGAACAGAAACGCTAATTAAATTTGCAGGTAACCGAAGTGGTACGGCTCCGCCCGCGCGCGTGAGCTACCCTCTTCTTCTCTCTCTCTCTCTCTTTTTTTTTTTTTTCTTCTCCGCGTATTATACATTTATACTTGGACACGGGAAAAGTCCGCGCCCCACAGACATCTTTACCGCGCGCTCTTCCATTTTTCTTGTGTCTCCTCATAGAGTTAACGTTAACGGTGTTATCCGGCGCCGGGAGCGGAAATGCTTTTTACTTTCTCCCCTCTGCTTATCCTCCACCTGTCCCCCTTATACTGTACGTATTCACACATACGTACGTAGGATTCGGTCTCGCGTGTACGCCGGTATAAGCGTACAAAACAACGGTTTTCACGGCGTCCGCTAAATTTCCCTTGGGCTACCCGCGGTGCATTATGTGTCCTGAAGGGTAGCAGGCAACTGTGGATCGCCCCTGTCGTCCCCGTCGTACACCTTGTCCCCCGTGCCACGCGTGATCTTCCCTCTGTTGCCTTGCCGGGGGCAAACGGCGCGCGACAGCCGCGAATCGCACTGAAAAGCGTTTAAAAAAAAGAGAAGAAAAAAAAAAAAAAAAAACGAGAGCTCCTGTGACGCGTCCGTCTGCCTATTTGACATACTTTCGAAAAAAAGGGGACAACGCGGGAGCGTGAATAGCGAAACTGGTGCAATCCCATTCGCTGGTACGCGAGCGGGAATTCTTCCACGGGTTTCGCGTTTCATTGATGATTTTTTCAACGGCGGGCGAACAATGTGTCCGCGGAGATTTCGCGAAAGTTGCATCGTTATCCCGACGAGAGAAAAAGAGCGGGCTTTTGCATTCTGCATTTCGCTTCAAAATCATTTCGCGGTATTAAAATTAATACTTATTGCGAGGAGCGATCTCGTTGTTTTCTTTACGATCGACCTTTATATCGAAACGTTCTATCTTTTCGGAAACTGATTCGAAATTGGGCTTCTACCTCGATGAAAAACAAAATTTTCGTTCCGCACACGTTGTCGGCATGTTGGAGTAAATTTCCGCCTCGACGAGAAAGAATAACATTGCGTACGTGATACCACCCGTCTCTCGCGCGTGAGATAGTTTCTTCTTTTTTTCTCTTTTTTTTTTCCCCCCTCCGCGGGGATCCAATTTCGAAAATTTAATACACCGCGCGCGGCAAACTAGCTCGCGAAGTTTTCAAAGTCGCAGCACCGATGATTAAATTTCGGTAGCCATGAATCACGTCATCCAAGATGTAATCGCGCGGATCCGAGCAAGCCGCGCGGAATAAAAAATTATTTTTGTATCTGCATGAAATGTGTTTTTAATCATTCGGTCGGAATATGCAATACAGAGCATTGATGTGCAAATTATTACGGTATCGGTCGTCTAGTCACTGTCCGGCGCGGACCATGTATCTAAATAGATATCTAAAAGTTTTTTGCCGCATGCTGTACTACGCGTCCTGACCTAGCTAACGCACGCTCGACTGCCGAAATCGCCGGGCAAACCGGTTCTTGCTGTCCGCTGCCCCCGTGTCTTCCACCTCGCGAACTTGGAATGCGAGGACCTGCCGGCCAGATGTAAACACACGCACGTACTTACACTACCGCGGCGGTCGACTGCCGAATTCGCCGGGCAAACCGGTTCTTGCTGTCCGCTGCCCGCGCGTCCTCCACCTTGCGAACTTCGAGCGCAAGGTGCTGGCCAGATATCAACACACGCACCTACTCACTCTATCGCGGCGGTCGGCAGGAACCGGTTATCCTAGCGAATTCGACAGTCGAGATAGATCGCGTTGAGATAGATCAACACGTGCAGTAGACTAGTACGCTGCGAAAAACGTTTAGATATCTAACTTTTCTAGCTCGTTATTAGAGAGCAATAATTGTTTAGTACGTAGACGCTTTGAACGTTACATTTCTAGAATTGAAATCAATTTCCACTCGGATATATAGCTTTCAGGTAATTTTAATTTTTTTTTTTTGTGCAAAGTATACGACTGCAAGAAAGATATCGAGCGGCCACGTATTGCACAACATTCCTACTGCCAATAGGTGGTATCGCGTACATGTATTATGTCAAAGTGACGATTTTTTTCAAAGAATTTACGTCGGAAAAGTGTGCACCGCCAGCATAGATATTTACTATGTAACATGGCCCCCGTCGGGGAGGAAAGTGATACCGTTGACGCAGCGGAAAAGCCGCTCTTTATGAAATGCTGCTGAATCGACAGTGCGGTTTTTATGTACCTGGCACACGGCGGCGGCGAGAGTTTACACAAGTTTCGTGTGCCCTCGACGGGAAATGAGTAACAAAGAAAGGTTGCCAAAATCCGAATGGACGAGATCGATGGCGAACGGATAGAGAGTTCCTTCGTGCGCGGGGGAAAAATCTTTTATCCGTATGAAAGTCTCTCGCCGACCTACATCGAAATCGCGACGAGAAAATAACTCAAAATTTGATAAGCCCTACTGATTGAAGTCCAATAAGTTTATCTGCGAAACCGGGTCCCGCGTGTTATGTTATGTTATGTTACGTTCTGCAGCCGTAATGTATTCGAAGCGTTAATTTACAAGGGTCTCTCTCAATTTACACGATAGTTTCCAAAGCATTAAAGCAGCAACAACGCAAATTAAGAGCTATTTGTGAGCCGACGATCGATATGTGCGTATAACTCGCAACTCGTGATAATTATCAAATCACGGACTATCATTATTATCTCGCGATGTAAATGTCGATCGCGAAATAATTTGCCAAACCGAGAACAGATTTTCAAATAAAAAAAATTAATTTTGAGTCTTGCATAATATTAACCACCTTTTATTGTTAACGAAAAATACAATAAAAAAAGAAAAAAAAAGAAGAAAAGAAAAAAAGTATTATCGCGTATAAATGGAGCTTTGTGTGCACAATTGAAATACGATCGAGCCTAATGATAAAGTCACTTTAATACCTTGTACAATTTCCTTAGATATTTCACGGCTACTAATTTATCTTGCTTAACTGATTAGCGTGATAGCATATTTCGCAGTCTTTACGTTAGCGGAAGGAGCGAGATACGCGAATGTCCCGCCGATAAGGAATACAGGAATGCGGTGACCGCGCGCTGCCGAAGCTAGAGGCCGGAAATCAGTGTTACGGCTACCCTCGTCTCGGCAAGCCCTTACCGCGCGCAGAAATAACCCAAACGGGGGCTATCCGGCTAAGCCGATAATCCGCGGGTCAGACAGTGTCGAGAAGCCGTACAACTTTGCTTAGTTTGCCCTTTACCCCTCAGCTGACCGTGCCCCACGGCCGTTCCACGGAAACCTGCGGTTAGCTGGAAGCTATCGTTTCTGCGCTCCGGCCACACCTCGTAGAAATCAATTTACTCTCTTGGGCGATTCTAAGGCGGATCGGTGGGGAAAGATCACCGCTGAGCGAAAACGAGGATTAAGGAAAATAAATACGAGGATTTCGCGGTATCTTTAATAATCGTGAATACGTCAGCGTCGCGGCTCACGGTTTGCAATTTAAAATTAATTTCGGAGAGCAAGACGCCTCGCAATCACAATTCGGATATAAAGTTCGTCTAATTTTAAAACCCGAAAATTTCGTCATGTTAGTGACCGCTTGTTATTTTTGTTCCAATTACCTTAAGTATTTCTATAACTTCTTCGCGTTCGGACGACGCGGCGACAAGTGAGCCGCAAGTAATTCGTTTAATCGAGATTAATTGCTCGAGCAACCCCTCTGCGTGTCAAATTGTCGGGGACAAGCGTCACGTGTGTCACGTATCGCGCAAGAAAAAAAAAGAAAAGAGTATTTTCTTCTGATCAAGTTTCATATGATCAAACCATCTCAGCGTATTCGAACAATAAAATTGAAAATATTGACTCGCACGCGCGTATGTACGTGTGTGTGTGTGTCTGAACGCGGTCGGGCAAAAATATATACCGTTGTTCCGAGCGTGCAATATCGTCGAGTTTTAGGGTTTTCGCAGCTGTGACAACGGCTGGCCACAAGACGGTGCCCCGATTTCCCCCAAAACTTTCGCCAATATCATCATAACCGTAATTCCACGATTCCATTGGGAACTTTTTTCCATTCGTACCGCGTGGCTCTCGTTGTCGTTCTCATCGTGGGAACACGAAGTATCCTTCGCGAGGGATTTTTTGCGGACAGAGAAACGCGGTACTCCCTGCGGAAGACAAATTATTTTACGAAATTTATCGCTTCCTTCTCTATAGACCGCAATGCATTAGTACATTGGGATACAAATGTCCCTTTCGGCCGTTAATCAATTTCACAAAGTAACAACAATTATTTCGTATCGAAAGTGAATATCCTTTAATTTACGTTAAATAAAGCTCCGCAAAGCTGCACGAGATTGAGTATGAAATAACGAAATTATTCACGTTCGATAAGCGGAGTCCATTACTCGCGTCGATTATCGTAAAATTGTGAAACGCGAAACATTTGTCTTCGTTCAGACATCTGAAGACACGGTGGCGATTTCATACGAGCGATCAAGTATATATTCAGCGTCATGCTTTTTGCAATCTGATTTCCTTTCGCTCGGTGCTCCACTTCAAAGCGTAACGTTTAGCCGCTCTCGGTCGGCAGTAGCTCCGGATACCGTCGAAGGAAAACGCGAAACGAAGGAGAGAAGAGAAGACAAAGGTAGGCAGGCGCGCGATCATATATCTCACATAAATTGATGGGCGCACTTGATCTCGTAATACCCGACTGTTATCAAGCCGAATAACGTTCAGGTTTAAAAGCGTTACGATAAAATGATTAATCTTAGAAAGTCTATTTATAAAGAGCTTATTAATTATTTTAAAATTCGTCGAAAAATAACTCGGCCCTTTCCTACACCTCTATACTCTTCCACTTTTATAAATCTGTAATAACTTGGCAGATTAATTATTTTATTTCGATCATCTCGCGATATATTTTGAGCTGTTTCGCAGAGAAGGTACAATACGACCGTGCGCGATAGCTAGTTTTATTTCTTTTATTTCGCTGGCTTGCTACTCGACATCAAAGACAGCTTGGGCAATTTCGACCAACCTTGTCGTTTACGCGTCGAGTTTACTCGAGGGAAATGTGATGGAGAAAGCGGCGTGCAGAATACACCCGTTACTCGTTGATCCGCTATGCAAAAGCCTACGGAACTTGCGGTATCACAAACTATCGTGTACTTGTTTTCGCGCGTGCCAAACACTGACCTGTGATTTGCGTAAATTACACGCGTCTCCCCCAAGAAACAAAGGACGCCGCACCGTTTCGTCAACATTTTGCTAATAGAAAGCAAACACGGTAAAACAGCAACGGCGTAAGAATGCGCTGAATGACAAGCCAATCAAGGTAAAATAATCGTAGCCATTATTATGTACGCGATATATTTTTCAATCGTAAATAAAATATTGATATTATTTTATTAAAAAAAAAAAAAACGTACGTATTTAAAACAAAATGTAAAAAGTATTGATATAAATCTTTTTAAAAATCTAGATTCAATTATTACATTTGAAATTGTTGTTAAATATTTTGCCGAATACGTAATAAACTGGACAAAAGTCCCGATGGAAGTGCGTGTAGAGATTGAACGTTGATTGAGTGTGTCAATCTGGTTTCTATTCGCATTTTTCAAGGAGGACAATGGATCGGGAGGTCCTCCGAATGAGTTTACGGGAGATTCATACTCGATTCACCGCCGATAAGCTTACTCGTAAAGATAAAGACGAAGATACTAGAAAATACCCGAGGGACTCCGGATGCTTTCAGGATAGACAAGGCAATACGATTTCGAGCGTAATGCTTTTGTTTTAGCGCGAAAAGAGAAAAGAACGAATGCACTTAATAAAGCACTCTATTTTTTACAACTACTCCAGATACTCGGCTTTTTAAGCATTAATAATTGTCGACTGAAAATGCAAAAGCGATGTAAATGCTAAGAAGATGGCTTTAAATAAAATTATAAAAATAAGAATAACAGAAACGAAAGAACGAAATTCGTACAACGGGAACGTATAACGGTTGCAGAGTAAAAAAAGGGAAATCGTGAAAAGCGTTGAAATCAATTATGATTAAGTCAATTTCTAGACTGGAAATTAAGTATTTTGTAACGTAACTTAATAAAGTGTATCGACAGGTTTTTAATTGCAAGGACGAATAGCGCAGCAATTAGCACAGATAATTGCAGGCGTGTTCCGAAGTTTATCGTAAACATCTCGCAATCAAAATTCACGGAGTAAGCTCAATCCACCGTTACATTTTTACCTTTGCCCCTTTCATTATTTGCATGGCGGACTTTGTCAAACGTAAATTTGCCCTCTAATGAGTAACGAAGTTCTTTATCGTTCACGGCGCTTCTTTTATCGCCGACGGTGAGAAAATCTGCTTTCCGCTCTTCTCACCACCCTCACGTATATTCAGTCCTTTGTCTGGTACGAAATACCGGCTGTTGCACGTACTCGCACTTTTTCCGTTCTCCCCTTGTTCACGAGTATTCTCTTAGGTTCCGGAGATTTTCCTCCGTTAAAGCCGAAGGGCCGTTAATGGGGTCGTTAAAGGTCTCATTAACGTTTCTCGCAAGGTGGTCGCGCAGGGGTGGATAACGACGAAGTAATTAAAATTTGATCAACTTCTTACAAAACTGACTCGTCACTTCTTTTTTTTTTCTTTTTTTTTTTCTCAAACAGCGGCACGCAACACGGTTATCCCTCCAGCCTGAATTCCTCGACAGCGTCGAATTAAATATTGAAGACGCAGGGCTGGGCGTAACGATGCTATTTTACGCTATCTCCCTTTCCGCGATGTTTAAGAAATGTTACGAAAAATATCTCTAAAACATTTTCCCGGGTTATTTTAGCCTCCCCCCTTAGCTCGTAAACGGAAGTAATGGGGAATATCGAGCGATTCGCCAACGGCTACGAACGGTTCCTCGGCGATCAGCGGCATCCGCGATATACCTCGGCGCGATTTTTCGTTCGGCAGTTACTTATGAGCCAAATCGGAGTTGACTCTCGACGGCTCGAAAGAGAAATGCCGTAGGTGAGGGAGGATGATGAATAAAAAGAGCGGAGGTGAGAGAGAAAGAGAGAGAGAGAGCAGGCGGAAGGTGCCAGGTCGTAACTGTAGAACGATCTCGCCCGAGGGAACGTCCTGCGCCGTATGTCCTCTGCATACAAATGCCTTTCCTATAGTCGTTCACCGAAGCCATCAGGGTTACCGCGGGGCGGAAGACCGGCTTGCCAATTTTAAAGGCCGTTTGTGAGTGATGTACAACGTCTGCGCACATCTAGCTCGTGGCGCCCGGTTGGTTCATTCGATTCGGTACGTATCGGCGAAGGTATATATATCCGTCGCGATTCCGCGTCGGCAATAAAGGAAAAAGAAGAAGAAAAAAAAAAAGGAGGAACGTATTCTTGCGAATACGCGGACACGGCGATACGGACCAGGTTGTTTACGGTGGAAAACGCCATGTAATAGTTTCGTGCAATTTATTGGCAGAACCGTCTGACCTGGAACGTAACAGGCAATAAATCAAATTCGCTCTTGATATTGGATTTAAATCAATTACGTCTCACTCGTTTAACTCTTAATTTCGCGATTGCATTAAGTGGACGAGTTGGGCAGGGGATATGGGAGTATTAAACCAGATCGTACTTGCGGCACCAAATGTACCTAAAGCGTAACTAGAAACCGAAGTGGCTTTACGCCGCGATTATTTTAAATTCAATAAAAAAAAAAATATATAAAAAAAAAAATTTGATGTATTTTTAAATGAAAAGCAAGAGCGTGCGTAAATAGCGCGCCATATTATTATAATTACTTCGTTTCACTGGGCAGTCAATTATCTTCGCGCGTGGTATAATATGTAAACGCAGAGCGTTATATAATTCGGACATAAACTATATGCGTTAATTAGAGATAAAAATGTTGCTGAAAGATGCATTATGTGTGTCCAAATGCATTACCCAGCTAATGCGCAAATTAATAAGTGATTGCTGCGTGTTGGTTTAATAATTGTAATGATGGCCGAACGTTCCTGATCCGCTCGCGTTAATGATCCGTATCCGAAAATATTTTGCTACTCCACCACGACGGAAGTTTAATGTTTAATTTGGCAGCTTTTCAGAGCTTATTTGATCCGCCATGCGGAACAATATCTATTGTGCAGCGATGTTATAAAATTCGACGTCCCCGGCGAGGGACGTGCTCTATGTACGCACATTTCAATTTTATTAATTTACTAATTAAAGCAGTCGATCGCAGTCGCGCGGTCACGTTAGAGATATACCCGCCCGGATACGCTAGATTTAATTAAGGCACGCATTAATTCGTTTGCACGCCCCGGGAACTTCGGTTTTACAGCTTTTGTTATAGCGCAAATTAAACACGTTAATGATAGTAATGATAATAATAATAACAATGATAATCATTATTATTTGCATAATAGGTATCGATAATGAGAGAGAGAGAGAGAGAGGAGGCGCGGCAACATTTACTTATAAATTCGGGCTTTTAATAGTAATATTTTCCCGGCGCGTTTCCCTCGTCGTGGAAAAATAACGGCGCGTAAAAAAGGATGTGCATGAAACGAGGAGAGTTTGGGCACGCGAACGTAGCGCAGCTGCATCAGCCACACCTGCATTCGCCCCTTTAGATGTCGCGTCATATAGCTGTTGCGACACATTAGATCGCTGTGGAAACTCTCAATAAGAGCGACGTGCACTTTCCCGCGACGGGCGGGGAAGGGATGCGAAACGTCTTGCGGTTAGTTTCGAGGCGTTTCGGAGCTCAAGTTCTCCGGCGTGCACGATATTCACGGCGAGGCACACGGAGCACTCAAAAAGTTTTGCCAAGGACAAGGGGGAAGGCGTTTCAAAGCCGCTTCAAAGTGAAAACGGCATTTCCGAAAGCGATTAGAGTTGCATGACAGACGGCGCGAACGTCGGCTGAGATAATTACTGTCGAGTGCACGCCCGGGAAGTGCGCTGATTTCTTTTTTCGGGTCACGCCCAAAAACTGCTTTTCGTCGTCAAAGTGCAAGCTTTGCTCTCGGCGATTTATTATTAACAGATGTGCGAAGTGATCGCGGGCGTTAGATCGTTACAATTTATTCCGACACGCGCGTTTTACACGCAACAAGGCATTAAAATACCGTCGAGCTTGGATTACGGATCGGCGACGGCGCTTTTATCAGGTGAATGCATTTCGGGAGATGATTGGCCCTTATGCAGGCGGGGCGACGTACGGCCGTACGGAAGTTTGAAGCACGTCGAACTTTCCGAACTATCAGCACTTAGACGATAATTCTCTTGAGGGACGAAGACCGCTCTCAGCGCGACCCTGCCTTCGTGAAAATTAATTACCCTCGTCGATCGCTTTTCATTCTCTCTTTCACCCCGTTCGTGTCTCGGCTCTCTCCCTTTTCACCTCCACTGATGCACGAAACCCACCGTCGGTGTTAGGAAGTTGTATATGCGGGTGACAAGAACGAGAGAAAGTAAGACAAGAAGGAAGGAAGGGAGAAGAAAGTTGCCAAAGTAAAAAAAAAAAATTGTCTTGTCTATAACATGGCATGCGCTAGAAATCAGAGTAGTTTCCCGAAAGCTAACAAATTCTATATGGCGTGATATTCCACAATTTCCACGTACTTGGCGCACTTTGCGTTCTTCGAGTAATTATCCGCGAGTAATTACTCCGTCCCAACTGATATATTTGTTATGCACGCGTTCTTAATATACATATATAGTGCAGATACTTTAATATACATACTGTATACATATATACGTTTGACAGTGTTGAGGTAAAATGTGTTAAACATTCGAATTACACGCGTGGTTGAATATTATTTTTTAACGATTTCTGTACGTGAAGAAAATTATCGGTTTACAGGCTCGGTTTTCGAACAAAAAAGTTCACACACCGAGAAAAAGTGAACTGCTTTATTAGTACCGTTTATTTATCTGATGTTGCCGCCGGGGACTATTGTGTTCCCAGTTAGACAGTATGCATTGTTGAAAATAAGTCAGTTAAACTTTGATGCGTAATGGAAACAGTTTAGAATTATTTCAAAATAGCAACAAGAATCAAACTTTAAAATAACATTGCTGTCAAAACAAATCGAGTTATTACGTCAAAATATGCTGCACTGCCGTCACTTGCGAGCAAATCAAATTACAAATGTGGCTTTACATATTTTTGGAACAACTGGCGTACAAATATTCCTGATATTTGCGATGACATTTTAAACAATACACTCGCGCCTTTTCGACATTAGATTTTAAAAATATCACTTCAAAATAAAATTTTGATACGTTCTCGAAATTAATTTAATACTATAGCTATTGTTTTGAACGCAACTAAAAAAAGATTCGTGGAAAACTTACTGGAATAGTCTGATATAAAAAGAAAGAAGGAGAAAAAAATCATTAATTGCGAATTAATTGCACGTAGCTTCGGCAAAAGTGTTTCAATTAGGACGACGCGAAAAATAGCCCCCTCAGGTTAACATGTTACTTGAGTCATCTGCAAGATTAGATATCGGTGGCTCGCTATTCCGGCTATCGGACGGATCGATTTACGATGTACGGGGAATATTTGGGGCATGTGGCTCGGCCCTCTCGCGAATTCTAATATGCGAATGTCCTCCGGCCAAGAATTCTCGTCACGCGGGTAAAAAACTGCTGGACCGCCGGAAACAATAACTTGCCGCTACGTGACGTCCTTCCCGCAGGGCGCGCGGTTTGGTTATATAATAAATACTTCCCTTATCCATCCGTTTCACTGGGGGCTTTCCTCCCTTCGCGGATCATCTTTCGCGTGGTACACGTAGCGGCGGAATGAAACTAAGAGCCACTCGCCGCCATCGGGCGGAATCATGCTTCTCTCGCGGTTTCGAGCGGACGGCTACGAGGATTTCCGCGAATAATATCATTTCCATGTACCGTCTCTCATTCGCGTACCACTCTGCACGCTTCCCTTTTTCTTTTCTCTTTCTACCTTTTTTTCCTTCTTTTTTTTATCGCATCTTCTACTCTTCTCTTCATCCACTTGGAATACTTATTGCCTCGCTCTTTAAAGTCTACCGCTTTTTTTTTTTTCTTATTACATCATCCTTTCTTCGTGGAAAATCCATGGGAGACTTTGGATTATATTTGGATTACGGGAAAATGAGATAATCGATATATCATAAAAGTCTTAACGAGTGCTCTGCGTTATATGCCGTTCAATTCAAGAACGATGATATAGTCATCGCATAAATTAGAAATAAAAGAAATCGATTTTTTTCGAAATGGTCGCTAAAAAGGCGAAAATAGTTCCGATATAAACGAGCAGAATGGGCGGAAAAAAAGAAGTCTGGCGCTGCGCGTATCGTATTGTAAAATTTCTGGATTATCGGCAGCTTCGCGCGTTTATCAACTTCATAAACGCGTTGAGCTACATCGACACGTTTCACCTCATTCCTACTTTTTATATTTCATCGTTGAATATAGAAAAAAGGGTGACAGCTGAACAAATCGATCTGAACGCCACTTGTGCCGAGGCCACAAAAAAAGGACACGCAAATGAAAGAAAACTATTCTTGTTATTCTTTTCGCTGCTGCGAACTGTCCCGGCAAGTCGCGATGCAAATTTTTCCTGCCGTAAAAAAAAAAAAAAAAAAAAAAAAAAGTCGGGCATCGGTCCTGTATTCGTGCCCGGGGTTCTCTTAGCATATCTTTCGCCTCGTTTCTCTCCTCTTCTCTTCTTTCAACTTTCCAACGTGCTTTTCGAGTGGATGAACCATTATGCAAGTGCATTTTGCGAAGAATCGAGAATAGCCGAACAATAGCCCGGGACTTTCGCGCGTGCAATGACGCAATTACTAGAAAGCCAGACGCATTTGCAGCTTGCCCGAAGTACAGAGTATTAACGCGCAATTTTTTTTTCTCCTCCCCCCGTAGAGGAAGAATCGCATCTCTTAATTTCGTCGGCCAGCGGCGCGAGGCGGGATAGGGTCGTCGAGCGCCAAGATGTGAAATCTGTCGCGGATTGCTCGTCGCTCATTTTTCTCACGTAAGGGGATTATCAGAGACGGCGAAACGCCGGTGGCTGCCGCCGAGGGCGGCCGAGCGCATAAAAACGCGACGGCGGAAAGGCTGCGTCTCTCAAACGGCAGAGCGAGACGCTTCGGGCGATGATCCCGGTAAACAAACAGAGACCGCGCAGCTCGCGCGTCGCGACGTTATCGCCGCCGCATCCCGAATGGAATTACTACCTGGCAAGCGCATTCCCCGTGTTTACTCCGCGTCTACCTTTAACCTTTCGCTTTAGCCGGCCGTGCGCGCTGCTCCTCGGCAGCTTGCTTTGTTTCCCGGCGGAAGCGCCTATTCACGCGGCAATGGGCAAAGGGGCACGGGAAAGTGCCGAATT
Organism: Cardiocondyla obscurior; assembly: GCF_019399895.1. Classification (NCBI taxonomy): domain Eukaryota; kingdom Metazoa; phylum Arthropoda; class Insecta; order Hymenoptera; family Formicidae; genus Cardiocondyla; species Cardiocondyla obscurior. The sequence goes on from NC_091869.1 coordinate 7,164,800, forward strand.
CCAACTTCGAGTGGTAACAGGGCAGACTATTTCACCCGGCCAGCGGAAAATAATTATCATCGCTGCCTCTCGAAATGCGCCCTAGTATTGTTCGCTTGGGCGACGAAACTCGACGTCATTAAAGTTCTCTGTGTACGCGATTAATTTGTTCGACAATTTTGCAAAAACTCGATTACGTATTGCGCTATAAAATATATAAGGAGTAGCTCGGTCTTTTCTCTTTTATAACTCGTACGATTTTATGTTTGAACTGTAATTTTGTTTTGATTTTAATTTCTTCTTTTTGCGCGTCTCGCGTTTTTCTCGTTGTTTTTTTTTTTTCTTTCTTTTTATTTCATTATTTCTGCACGAAATGCAAATAACCAGAGACGAATGCACCATCGCATTCCTTTCTCAAGCTCGAACCATACTAGTGCCTTTGTATAACGAAAGTGTGGAAGGCATCGCGAATACAAGATGCGCTCCCGATATATGGTAGAACGTGCCGAGTCACCGCAATAACCTCGCAAACGATGATCAAAGCTCGTATGGAAAGCATGGCATGGCACGGCGATCGTTAAATGACCTCTGAAAGTTATATCCTGGAGGTTTCCTTCTACGTTCAGAGGAACCAAGTGACCAGCCGCAACTCTGACTTCGTAGCTGTTCTCGATTGGTGACAGTGTGCCAGGAACATAGAACGCTCGTGCGGAATTAGAAACAATCCACATGATAGAAATAGGAACGAAGAAAGAGAAAAAGAGAGAGAAAGAAAAAAGAATAAAAGGAATAAAAGCGTGGAAATAATATAACAAAAAAAAAAAAATAGAAAAAAAAATGAAAAAAGGGGAAAAAAGAGAGAACGATACGATAAAATAACAAACAGCAGTAAATATACCGCTCATGAAAGTTTTTAACTTTGAATCTGTGTAAGTGCAATTATACATTCGCTTTCGTGAATATGTTTCGGCGACGGCCGGCTTATCGAGCGCGTAAAAATGTCACCTCGTAATTCAGGAAAGTTTTCGCGCGCGCGCGCGAGGGAGAAGGGCGGTAGTTATAATGGTGTATAGGTCGGAATAACAGATTGCTAATTACGAGAACGACGTGAAAACTACCGCGACGTTCATCACATCGGGCACGCTGAAACTGCATCCAAAGTCTAGGTAGTTTTGATTAAGTTTCTAACGGATGGCTGGATTCGTTCTAGGATCCTGTCAGACGTCAGGGAGGTATTCGCGCGTTCATTCACGGCCGACGAGAAGGGTGAAATTGGAGTTGAAGTACCTTCGCGGGGCCGGACAAGTCCGTCAAGGGCCCCCATAGGTAGATGGAAAAGGTCGCCCGGGATGAAAAATAAGAGGCGGGAATCTTTCTTACGTACCTTCACCGTGGCGCGCCGCAGACAGAGGAATTCAGTTCGTCTTACTTTCATTTATCGTTCCTCTATATCTTTTTTCTTCTCGAAACGCGCGGCGTGCTTTTATTTTTCGATTGCCGTATATATTGAGTAAGGTTCGAGGCGATAGCGCCGCATCGATCGCATGGAATTACGATTGCATTGCGGAAAATTTCATAAAAGAGCGAGTACTTATCGCGGATTTTACAATTTTTTTTAACGCTTCTTGATATTTCATAATGGCTTAATGATAGCGTAATAATATCGAACGAAATCTGGCGCATCAATGATTTCTTCCTAAGGAGAATCTCGCAAAAACAGGTTAATGCGGTTTTATCCGATAATCGCGAGTTTACTTTCTTTCAGTCGTGAACCACTCGTCAGTCGAAAACGAGCCGGCGATATATCTCTCGTCAGCATAAAAAAAAAAAAAAAAAGCGATAATTCTATTCAGGTTTGTTCCAAGATGAAGTCCCGTGCCATTTAATTATTTTTCCTGAAGGAAACGGTGATTTTTCGTTGTCTGAGATTCGCGTACTCCTCAATCGCAATCCGAGAACGTCGGAATAGACTCTTGATGGGTCTTGAGAACAGGATCCCGGGCACGGTACGTACAACGTTTCTCGAAAGAGACTCGTGTCTGCTCATCTATTGAGGCGACGTCGATGGTAGAAGCGCGCCGAAGTGACGGAGGGTGAAGGGCGGACAGGGTGGAGAAGCAAGAGCGGAAGACTCGGCGGGGTGGCACGCTCGAACCTGGGACAACGAACCGACGGGATAGACTCTCGCAAAGACAGAGGGTGGGTGGAACGTTGATCGATTCCTCCTGCGGTTTCGTCTTGGGGGAGAACTTATTGACTTTCTGAAGACGTTCTCGCGGAGGATCACCGTACATCGCTGAGGATGCACAGTACGCGTCAAGTACGCAGTTTCCCGCCCGAGTATGCGCTGCCACGATCCCGTAGGTGAGATCACCCATTGTTTTCCGTACTTCTCTTCTTCCTCCCTCCCTCACGTCCCTTCAGGCTGATGTCTCGATCTTCGATTTCGAGTGTGCTCCCGCGACCGATCACCGAGATCCGCGGTGTATACGCCGCGCGAGTGGATCGAGCTTCATCCCTTGCGAGGACGACGCGAGCACGCGCCACCGGATGAACCGGCTAAAACGCAGGAAGCGTAGCTTCCGGGGCGCATTCAAATTCCGCCGTCAAGATCGAATTAAATCGACAAAGCGTCGACGTATCTGCGCGCGACGCGAGAACGCATTGTATTTTGACGAATGGAATTTCCGTGTCGCGGGGGCTCCGCGGACGGCGCAATAAAACGGCGCGGAATAAACATTGAATCGATCAAGAGGGAGACCACTTTCATACTCAGACGGGCTCACGTGTCGGAGTCATTTATCACGAGCGGCGCCCGTGCATCCGCCGCGCGCGCGAAATGCACCGACAAGAAAAGTCATAAGTCTTCCTCCATTGGGTTAATCGCATCCTTCGTGCTACAGCTGAAACGCGCGGCGTTATCATTTTTCCGCGGAATTATTATGATAACGGGCGGAATGCAGCGTGGTAAGCGAGGAGGGGAGGAGGGGCAGAAAGGATGAGCGAGCTGCACGACATGCGAATGTTTCCGCGTCCGTTTTAATAAGAACGTACGACTTGTTTTGATTCACCGTCGGTGGTCGAACAACGAGCGAACGCGAGCCGAAATAGGAGTGCTCCGAGCTTTCAGCGGCGGCTCCGTGTTACAAGATCGTAAAAAGGGGACCGACAGGGCAGAATTAAAGGAGCGACCGCAAAAGCGTGGTCCGACTTGATACCCCGATAATTTCGTATCCTCGCGCGCGCGCGACAGAAAAAGAAAGGTAACATCGCGGCGGAACAAAGTCGGCAGGCTGTACGGCGGTGCCAACGTCGGTGTAACCGGATACCTTACTCGTGCTGGCCGACGGCCAAGGCTCGTAAATCCCAAATTACAGGACGAAAGTACAGATTTCGTCTGTTCGCGTCCACCGTGGGAATTCTTGGCTCTTTAACGTAAAATCCAGTCACCGCTCACTGGCGTTGCCGATTATTTAGCTTCTCGTGATCGATCCACGGCCGCGTGGATATCTACGAAACTTGTTGCAAGCATTATTCTTATACCTCGCACTGGTGGCTTTTATCTTTTTTTTTCTCGCGATATCATCGCGAACCTGCCGTCTTTCATTTTAGTCAGATAATATATCGTTTTTAAGCGTCTATTACAGTCTTTATGCGCATTAATAAAAAGTAATGTAACTCGCCGGCTTCGCTATTACAGAGAACGATCAATTAAGCTTGCCAGGTTTACTCCGGGAAATCAGGTTATCTTGAGAAACAAAACGTGTAAAGAACACGGTAAATGCAACGGTTATAAATCTCGGAGTATTATTTCCAGAATTTCGTAAAATTATCTCGATTATTTCGCTACTCCGCAGGTAATGCCATCGAAGAAATTGTATTTGTATTTCTAGTCCCACGCAGCGATTCATTTTGAGAAATATTCATTATTACGCTGGCAGCGAAAATGAGTAAGAGAGAAATAAAGCGTGAATAACATTCCGGTAGCGCGAGTCGTCGACGTGGAGTTGACGGGAAACAAAATCGGAATGGCTACACCCGACTTGAGTCACCGCATCTAAACAGGAAGTCGGGGAAACAGATGCCGAGGGGATGAAGGGGGCGAGAGGGGGGAAGGCGAGCTTTTCGACTGTACATCAAGCGAAGCGAAAACATAGGAACGCGTTGAAATGATCTAAAGAGCGGGCTTCCGTTTGAGTTAAGCTCACAAATTCGCCTCCAGGTCGAAGAAGAAGAGGAGCCGGCGGATGGGGCGAAAGAGGGGTAGGTAGGTAGATAGGTCGGAGAAGTGTACCACACTTCAACGCGGGGTGACACAAAGGAGGGAGCCTTCTAGTGGTTGAAAGAGGGCTCTGAAGGCACCAACGGCCATTATACCGAGGCGATACATCGCGAACGTACTTCCACCCTCCACCGTCTGTTTCTTCTCGAATCGCCTGCGGATAGCAGCGGAGAATCCTAGTAGATCCCGGTACGAGGCTTTCCAAATAGATGAGGGTGAGCTCTATATACTTGTATAACCACGAGTACGATTGAGGGAGAGGGGGAGAAAAATACCGCGAGGCAGAAAACACTAAAAGCCAATAGCTGTATCGCAAATATGAATTTCTGCGGGATAATAAAATGACGATAAAACGTCACCAAGATATATCAGCGTAATCGTATTATTCAACAGGAACGGCATATGTTCGAAGGAGAAAAAAAGAAAGAAAGAAAAAGTGTATATCTCTTCACCTTTTTGTTTGCCACGCAGCAAATAATTTCCGATCGCGGATGCACTCCGACATTCGGAATTTCCTTTTTGCGAGCGGGAAATCTTTCGCGAATTGCGGAATCGGGCGCAAGATGAAAAGCAAATAGATACGAGATAGCTCGTACTCCTGAGAATACGATTGTTAATATAGCAGTTGGTGTGTAATCCCGTTCGAGCAGTGGAGGTTAATGGGAACACGGATTACCGATTACCGGCGTCGACGATAACCATTACGCCACGACCGAATGACGAATAGTCAGCGTATCGAGATCGGCGCGGGATACATTATGGATGCTGCGCCCATGACGCCCCGCGCGCTCGTACCACCCGTCGCTGCTATTTCCGTTTTGGTAATTTCGTTTCGTTTTGTACGTGGCCAGCGAGGAACGCGGACGGTTTCGCGGCGTGAGAAACGCGGTGTCAAGGAGGATTTCAACATCGTACGCTCCGATATCTTCCAGAGAAAGCTCGATAATACCGCGCGAAGGAGCCGCTAAAGAAACATTCTGGAGATATATCAGCCGACGCTCAGAAGCTGGATAGAATGGCGGCTTTAAAACTCGACGTTCTCTCCCCTACCTTGTAGTTCTACCCTCAGCCTAGACAGTTCCGTCCTCCTTTTCAGACAGATACCTACGATAACCTGCTGCTCCTGGATTCGACATTATAATGGGCATCGTAGGCGTTCCATTTCCGTTGCTCTTAGAAAAATCCCGTTTTTCTTTTGAGGAAGACGTCGCTTCTCTCTACGTCGGTATCGGTGCACTTTCCCCGTTCATTCGGCGAAGCGTTCTCCACGCAAGATACGAAATTCTATTACAATCATTCGTCCACGGATATTCGCAAAAAATTATGTCATTAATTAATCTCATATAAACGATATTTTTAATTATGTAAGATAGTGCTTATCGATGACAACGGTATCTATTGTTAAAAATACGTATTTTGCAATTTGCTTGGGTAACGTTACGTAATTACATAAATGACAAACGGATCAGTATAGAAGGAAGTAACGCAGGAATTTTCAACATTTCCAGGCATGTTATTCGCGTACGAAAGTTTTGCCTGTGAAAGCGTGGCGGGTGCATTTTTCTTGATTCTTGTCTTCCGTTATAAGGAAAGCTTGCTTCAATATACATACATGTTCTCATTTACCTTTGCCCTTTTTGGTCTCCATTCTCCTTGCCTCTTCTGTTCTTTTCAGTGGAGAGATAAAAGGAAAGAAGTTTCTTTCCTAGTAAAGTTTATTTCTATAATTCTCCTCCCGCAAAAAAAAAAGAAAAGGAAAAGAAAAAAGGAAAGAAATGTAACTTTGAAGAATCGTTATTGATGACCAACGAAGGAAATTAAAATCGTTCCTGGATGAATAGTTCTTACAATGAGGTTAGTTAAATCTTCAGCCTCCGATGGTATGTAAATTCCCGCAATTGGCTTTAACTGACTGTGGCGCGTTCGATATGTAGATTTCGTTTAACCTCTTGGAGCATGAATTATGTTCGAACGATAAGAGCACGCCCGCAGTTTGATACTCCACGAAGATTATATAAAGACGATAAGACCGGAAGTTTGTTGACTTACGTATAATAATCGTCTGCTTTTGTTCTAATTCAATGACGTCGCAAATACATGAACGTATAAAGTAATAACCACTACGATTTTAAACCACGTTCGTATCGCGGAAAATAATTTATCCGTTTTCATATTATAACGTTGGTAAAAATAAAATAATACCGTTTTTCAATATAAAAATATTAAATAATTTTTGTGATAATAACGTAACAAAAAGAAAAAAAAAGAGTTTGAGTGTTGTTACAATTTATTTCCTTTTTTTTTTTTGTTCATACGGAGAAATGTACCTTAGCACGCCAAATGTCGCTATTTTATGCGGCACGTGTGAGGCAAAGTTCACGTGCCCAAATGAATTCTGCAACGTAGTGCATTTTGCAGCAGCCTGATTTCCAGTCACTCGTTATATCGCAGCTTCCTTCCGTGTCAGGAATATTCCGAACGTATATAGCATTTAGTGTAGCAAGGCTGCGGCACCTGTCCCCTCCGTTGAGAAAAGCGAAATAGAGTTTTCCTCTGCGTTACAAAAAATAATGCGGCGAAAAACATCTGTGCACTTGTGTGTAACGCCAACGTACTATTTTACCGATGCTGAAATACATTACGGATGTAAGGCAATTAAGATCGTGTAATTTGAGATAATGCGTCAAGCTTTATTATTCTCTTAGCAGTTTTTGTGTATAAATATGATTAAGTTCTATAAAATAGGAAGCTAAATTTACATGACGGACAGAATGGGTTTGCTCGTATACATATTGAACGTTTATTTTAGTGCATTTGTCTAAATAATTTTCCGCTAACGTTAAATACAGGTATCCTCTGGCGTCTGTATTACTATTACGCGGTTATTTACTTCTGTGAGAGTAAATACACCACTCACGATCGTACATGCGTAATGAATCATATTCGGTATGCCATATAGACGATGTGCAATTAGCGCGAAATAGAACGCGAGGTTCAACTATTCCAATAAGCACTTACGGAAATTTTTCAATAATTAACTAACCCTCGTTAAGAATTTTAAGAACGAGAAGATTGAATAAAATTAAATCTTGCATTCGCTCGCTTCTAAATTAAATGAGTGATTCCAGAGTAGGTCGCGGTGATCTCGTATTCGCTTCTTTTTTTATTTTCTTATTTTATTTCATTTTATTTTATTTTTGTGTTTTTCGTGACAAATTCTTCCCGAGTAGAAATTTATTTAGCTATTCTGATTTTACTAGTCTGATCGCGCAAATTAGATTTATTCCTTAGCATTAGCTAGCTTGGTATTAGCCATAGCTTGTAAAAAAGTATATTATTGCGCGTACTGATCAACGTAACGCGCGCTCGACTGCCGCGGCGGCTGACCTTCGGGCCCACGCGTCCACAACCGCGCGGACCGTGCAACATGATAGCCGCCGACGAAAACAGATTCACGTGATCACGGTGCGCGAGGCAGTCGACGGGTCCGGCGGGTGACAGGTCTGGCGCCCAGCTGTCTTGCACGTCGGCCGCCGGACCCGCCGACTGCCTCGCACGTCGTGATCACGTGCGTCGACGGCCATCATACCGCACGGTCCACGTGGTGGTGGACGCGCGGGCGGGCCCGGAGGTCAACGACCGCGGCAGTCGAGCGCGCGTAGAGATAGCTCAGTACGCGTAGTACACTAGTTACGCGGCGAAAAATGACGAATTGGCTAGCTAATTATTAAATAACGGTAGGAATCAATTTCCATTCGTGTTCTTTCGCTGTAAGCTTTATCGCAAGACGCAACATTACTATTTTAATTAGTTCATACAATTTTTATCGCTATTTATTTGCGTTCCAATTTCTTCAAGAAGAATCAAACAGTTTTTGCCGTTTCAAGAATTGGGAACAAATACAAAAGAAAATTTTATAAGTAATAAGTTATCGAGTGATAAAATTAGAAGATAAAAAAATTGAATTAGGGTCATTGTAATTAGTAGATATTGTTCCTTATTTTCGTTGACGACTCTCACGCGCTAATTAATAATTTTTACAGCCAACATTTCGTTCGGAATACAGAAAAGATGTTCTGGCAACCGAGAAAATATAGTAGCTTTCCGATACACCGAATTCTGCAGCGTAGTACATTTTTTAGTGGCGTCGCAGACTATAACTTAGTTTTGCGATTCCGTGTCGAGAATATTTGAGGTGCATGCGACACTCCGGACTGCACGTTATTCGTGCATTTGTTTCGAGGAACGCGATGTTAAATATCAACGTCGCGAGAGGCGCGAAACAAAACACATTGCGGCAAATTATAAATCGCAATCTCACGCGCTTTGCAATCGAGCACACTTAGTCGCGCGTACGTCAACGTCAGTTAAGCAAGAACGAGGGGAATAACGGAGGCTCGCGAATCCGCGTGGGGTGACAAGTTCGGTTTCAGGCTTGTGCTATAATTTGCGACTGATAATGTCACTCCCCCGGTGGAATCAACTTGTTAACCCATCCCAAACCCCCCCTCAAATAGATCATCTCTACTAGAATCGTAGCGCTATACCTGCAGCGCACCGTAAATCTATACCTCGCAAAGATTATGCCGCGCGTATTCAGTAATGCGTAAAGAAGCACGTCAAGTACTTATCTGAGGAATTTCGCGAGCGTAGCTATCCCTCTGGGAAATAATTTTTTATTTATCTTGTTATTTCCCTTCGTGAAATCGATACTGAAATCTCGATACAAATTTCGTTCTCGTGACATTTCTATTTTCAAGTTGTTAAAATTTTTACACTTCCCAAGAGACTGTAACTTAATCGATAACACACTTTTTGCAAATATAAATTGTTCGCGATAGAAAAAAAAAAAATTAAAAAAAGAAAAGCAACTTTTATTATTACGATACGTGTGTCCGAGAGGATTACATTTTGAATCCTTCGGAAATTTGTAGAATATACTTCTTACAAAATTATTCACACGAGAATTTCAATATGCATACACGCGCGTGTTTCGCGAACAGATCACCTGGGTAATTAGTAGCTGGGTTAATTTGTGCTAGTGTCTGTATTGAGGAATTAGCTTAAGAGGTAGACCACGAATAATTGTTAGTTGAATTACAGTGCTATTCTACTGGGCGAACTTTCTGAGGTCGAGCAAACCAACTTTGGAAAGCACGTTGGTTACGCTGCTGAATGCGCGCGTCGCGTATTTCTCGTCAAACGAAATAGTTGAACGGGTATTTTATTTACCCGGTAACGCAATAAACACAGGATAAAACACGAGAATGTCCGGGAGCAACGCAATTATGTATACGAACTCGGACATGCACGTAACGAGACCTTTAAACAATAGGTTGTATTAAATGAAAAATATCTCTCGCTAAGATTTTTCGATTATCGCCACCTTCGATTTGTTTATTCCTTCGTAGCAGCGCCGTGAACAAACAGGTGCAGCGCGACAAAGCCCGGCGAAATAGAGAGATCATTTTTTTATGAAACCTCAAGATAACGCACCTCGTAACAACGTACTACTACGGACGACGATGCTGTACATCCCGGGCGAAGTGGCGGCATCCAGTTATTTTCCGTAAAAAAAGGAAAAAAAAAGAGAAAAAAAAAAAAGAGGAACTGTATTTACGAGCGGCGCGTATAAAGGCCCAATATCAGCTGAAATATCCCTTTTCTCGCCCGGGAGAACGGCCCGCGGCGAAATTCCCAGCTTTTCGACCGTACCATAAGCCAAGCGCGGTTGAATAGCTCGCACGAAGAATATTCGCTGGTAATTGGCAGTTTCGTCGATTGCTATTAGTACGGACGATTATACGTTTGGAGAAGGAGTTGAGTGCACGAGAGAGATGATTGGAGCACATGTCCGCCCGACAGGAATATTACCATAACGACGACAATCGTCTCTAGCCAAAGCAATTACCGGGCGCAAGTTATGGCCGCGTGATACGGTGGATGTACACGTGAGGTCGAAAGCCCCGTACCTACTGGAGATTATTGATCATCGATCGGGAGGTCGGAGTGACCGGGCCGTCTCCGGCCGAATCCGCAAGAACGTCCCGCGCTACAGAAAGTTATTACCCGAGGCGTTCGTTACGAAAATTAGATTGTACGTGTATTTGATCGAGCGGATAATCTATTGATCGGCGTTTATTCTTGGCCCCGACGCCGCGCGAGTGGCTCTCCGTTCGAATCGATAAGATTAAACCGCGGCTGTCGTCGTGCGAGTTTAAAATAGGTGATTTCAGAGCTCGTTTTAATATGAATTACCTTCGATCCGGCCGTACCTTTGGGAAGCTTAATTTCGGAGAAAACTCTAACTCTCCCTATTAAATTCGACGGAGAGGGACTATTAATTCCTTACGTTTTCCGCGAGATACCAAGATAGACTGCGCAAATGTCACGGGGGCGTAAAGTAACGTTTTTGGAGACACCGTGTATCCGCCCTGTGCATGCAAATGAGCACACGCACAGATCAATATCTCAGGAGAGTGCATTCTCGCCGGTTGGGTGACTAGGCGAACGGCGGGGGAGGATTGGGGGGGTGGGGCAGGGATGCATCCTATCCGTTAAACGTCTTTTCTCGGTCGACGATGCCGACGTGGCATCCACCACCTCTTCGTCTTCAGTCTTAATCCTTCCGCGGCGCAAACAGGGGTAAGAGACGCTTATACATCCTGTTAAACCGCATTCAGGCGCCGGCGGTTAAGGCGGGCGGAATTATTGCTGCGAATTAGCTCCCCCTTGCCGTAAACTTCTTCCGACACCCAGCCGTCGCCTCTCGGCGGAAGGAACTTGCGGGCGAAGATAATAACGTTAATGCCACAATGTGCAAGAGGCGAGATACGAATTAATACGCCGCGCGAGTACCGCGCGGCTGCAATTTTATCGGTAACGTTTCGTCTTCTCGCGGAAGTGACCGCGATGCCGATTCCCTCGCGCGTGCATCGTGCAGTTTACATTGCGAACGGCGGGAGTCACGGTGCACTCAGTTAAATTGAATGAATGGAAATCTCGTTGATTGAAACAGAGCAACGTTGAGTTTTACCGAGGGATCGAGCGAGGGCCGCGCGCTACTCTTCGTGCAAACTCCTTTTTGCTTCTCGCGTCACTTCATTACGGCTATCAGAATGTATTTCTATCTGTATTAGAATGCACCGCCGAATGAGTTTATAGCGCTAAATTAATTCATTGCCATTAGTTAAAGAACTAATTAGATTTACGTGTAAACTTAATTTTCTTAAAGTGAACATTATTGTGAACGTTTCTTTAATTAATACATTTTATTTTTGTATGTTACAGATTATCGCAGATGTACGACTCCGCTGTTCAGCATCAACCGGTGAGTCAAAATTATTTTTTCACATTTTTAATGTTACCGGGCATGATACATTGCACGTAAAATAATAATATAAATAACATTTTAAAATAAAGTAATTAATATAAGTAATAAAAAGCGAAATAATAAGAAAGAAAGCAGCGACAACTAAAAATTACATTAATTTAACACTGTGAGTTCAACAGTGCATGGATTCAATTCAGAATGCTAATCTTAGATAGTTATTTCTGATTGTAGGTTACATGCGAGCTAATTATTGTAGATTAATAATATTATTGATTACATATTATTGGATATTATATATTATTGATTATAGATAATGGATTTGCTAATTATTTTGGATTGCTAATTAATGGCAACGGAATGCGATGAAATCCGGCTGTAATTAGTATCCAAACTCAGGTTCATATAATACATTTTTTTCCATACTCCCGAACTTGTCAGCGATTGTGCTATTTCCCGCGGTTTAATAACGTTAATCGAAATAGTTTATACCCGACTATTTCTTTGATAAAATCTCATTTAATCCAGCGCTATACTTAATTATGACTGCGATCATATAACTAGCGATCATTCACACAGCTTGTCGACGGTAATTGACTCTCTGTTTGCGGGAGAGAAAGAAAGAGAGTACAAATTGTATATGAAGAGAGGTATAATAACAACAATGTTGCAACACGACGCACAATTAGCGAACAGAATCGTGCAATATATCTGTTTAATATTTGCAACATACGCATCAAGCTCACTCGCGGTTTCTGCACATTAGTTGCCGCCTTTAATTTATATACATTGTTTTGCCGGGCGCGTATTTTACATGTGCGCTATCGAAACTCGACATCCGAATACATAAAAATTACCCCCCCCCTCCCCGCGCGCGCAGAATTTTTCTCGATAATGTCGCATAAATCACATGCATAAACCTGAGGTCATGCGGCCCGGCGTGTAAACCGATGCGTTATCGCGGCTCTCGAAGGAAAACGATAAATCAGGACGAGTGGGTGGAAGGACCGTACGTAATTTCGTTGGATGTCCAGGCGGGTAGAGGAGACAGGGGATGGGAGGGCGGTGGACGGAGCAAACGCGCGGCGTATCGGTCCATCGTCCCATCCGCTATCCCGTGGTCCTAAAGGTTAATACGCGTCCCTCCCCTTTCCAGACTAGTAGGAATTTCATGGGACTCGAGAATCGAGCGTGCGTCGCGCGCCATCGGGCACGAAGTATCGAGACGCCCGTGGATACGGGGAACGGGAACGTATTAGAAGAGATGAACGTTCGAGGCCCGGAAGAGTCGCGGTCCGTCTAACGGCGGCGTATAGGTCGTGGCCGGTACGCGATCGTCCGGATATAAATCAAAATTGGCAGGTCTGGAATTGCGACGGTTCGCGGAAAAGAAAGGCCGACGATGTGCCGGCAGGGTAGGGGAGTGAGGAAGGTCGCGAGGGCGAGACGGGGAAGGTGGAAAAGATGGTGGAGAACGTCGTCGTGGTATGCGAGAGCAAGGAAGTACGGTAGGCAGTAAATCTCGAGAGGATCGTCGAACGGCTCGGAGAAAAGAGTGTCGGAAAGGTGGCGGTGGGAACGGTGACGGAGGGGATCGAGGGAAGCGAGCGAAGGTGTAGCCACCGGAACGACAACGAGATGGGGTAGAAATGCCACGATAAGTGCGGCACGTTGCGGCTAAACCGAGAAATCGACGTCGAGGGGGTGGTTTCTAAATGAAGGATCCGAAACGGGAAGTAATGACGGTGGCGGGTGTCGGTGGTTTAAATCGTGCCGCATCTGAGGAAGATTTAGCGCCGTCGCTCGTCCTACATGTTTAATACCGGGGTATGTTTTATGCTCCCCTCGATGACGCGAACGCGACGCGTTTCCTAATCCGAGCGCAGATTGTCGAGATAGTGGAAAAACGCAACTTTCACAGACGCGGCGCAGTAAAGGCACCCCCCTGAGGGTCGGTGGTGAATTTACGACGGGGATGGAAAGCTCCCACCTCACATTGTTCCTCTATATATCCAACCGTTATTATTATTTTATTACGGAGCTACGCCCCCGTTACAGGGCGACGACGCGGCCCTATTACACGAAGCATTATGTAATTGGTTTTAAACTTCGCGTACGCTGCCGTTAATCGCCTCTCTGCATCCGTTGCATCGCTCGGTAAGCTTTTTCCGCGAGTAATAAACGCCGCGATAGAAATATATCGCTTCGCCGTACATTTGTATTCGAACCGCCGATTGCCTCGATAATTTCACGCCTTGTATTTGCACTCGTTTCGCTTTCTATTTTAAGCATACCGAAATACGTCAACGAAACACGATACGTTTAAATAAGCGACTAATTTGTGTAACAACGATTTTGACAATAGCTCGCGCTGTTTGCACGCGGGGTAGAGTGAGGGTAAACATTTCTCTCGAGTTACCGATTCCCGAAGAGAATCGCTTCGTTCGCGACAATTTACCGAAAAGCTCATGGAGGCCGCCCGTACCTACTTCCCGACAAGGAAGAAGCGTTTCGCATCGCCGGCGTCGTCGTCGCGCCGCGGCGCTTATGCGAAATTATTCGCGATGGAACGCGCGAACGAGGAAACGGAGTGCAATCGGACGCACAAAGAAAACCCATTAAGATTGCGGGGCGAGCTTTCTATTAAGCTCTCGACAGGAGGTGGGCATTGAAATAAATCGAGCGTTAGAGCGTGCTGAGAATTTTAACCGGCAACGAGGGGGGAGGGAAGATTCCATCCCCCGTCGAAATCGCTTAATTTTTTTCCGCAACACAGGAAATGGCCGTTCTAACAACTGTTTCCTGGGCGGCGGCGGGCAACGTCGTCGCCAAGGACGACGAATCGCGTAATTTCCCGGCGCGATTTGGCTCTCAGCATCCGGAGGCCGTTCTTTACCGTTGATATCGTCGACCCGCCGAGCATCTGATCCCGGGGACACGCGAAGTCAGAACTTAAATCTGGCAGGCAAATGAACGACGAGCATAAATCCCGTACGTAGCGCACGTGCCGGAAATGCCGCGAATATATTTCGCGTCGGGACCCGCCGTCGTCCGTCCGCGGCGAATAAGAGCCGGCTCATTCATAATTAACGCGGATAAATCCGAAATGAAATCAGCCGCTGCGACACCTAAGGCAGCGGGCAATTTGTCCGGAATGCAATCCCGAACCGTTTAGAAAGTTTAATATTTATTTCGCGCGTGGCGCACACATATACGTTGCGCGATAATCAGAATGAACGGAAATCAACGTACCGAGGAAGCAGATTGTCCGATTAAAATGTTTGTCTACTTTGTAAGATATATCTCGAGAAGAATAATGTTTTAATGATTACGCGTAGCGCGCAAGTAAGTAGATTTTGTGACATGAAAAACGAGTAAATGTAAATTAAAGATCATTAAGCAGAGCTTGCGATGCAAATGTGCATTCGCGTTTGAGTGTGGACATGCATTTGCATTCGGATTAAATCTTCATTGCATTCGGCAGTGGCAGAAATATTCATACATTAAGTGGTACGTACTTGCGCTATCTTTTTAAGTCGGTGCAGTAAAATAAATAATTCCAGCGAAACGCTGAATGACTCGAATATATGAAACGTTAAATAGAATTAATCGTAACGGAACATAAAATTGCATCCTGCGATAAGAAAAAGGTACAAAAGAAACCGACGTATTCCAGTGTTTTACATGTAGCTCATTATAATGCACGATTCCAAAGCTACGCATTCTAAATAGAGGAAATTGCGTGGATTACGATTGTTTTTCTCTTACCAACTGTAATCTCGTCGAAAATGCTGAGATAAAATTTTACAATAAACTGCAAAGCAATTTTCCAAAGTTCTTCCACAGAACTTTTTCTTATACCGGTTAATCGCAATAAATTTTAGCTATACATTTATAAAACAACGCATCTTTTTAAATCTATCGATCTCCCTATTTCTCGCGCACTGTCTAATATGTCGAAGCGCGAAC
Organism: Cardiocondyla obscurior; assembly: GCF_019399895.1. Taxonomy (NCBI): domain Eukaryota; kingdom Metazoa; phylum Arthropoda; class Insecta; order Hymenoptera; family Formicidae; genus Cardiocondyla; species Cardiocondyla obscurior. Next base: position 7,180,360 of record NC_091869.1, read on the forward strand.
TATTCCGATAACCGAGCGATGTAATCCGACGGAACGTCGCAAAGTCCGAAACTTAAAAAATACAGCTTATACGGCGGCTCTCTTATTTACGTGATAGCTCGCGAGCGAAAGGTTGAGGTATACAAAGGGAGGTCGCAGTGATACATTCACCAACTTTTGATGAAATGCACCTTAACTCTTCGCCTTTAATGAACATCCCGGGCAAGTGTGCTTTAATTACGCCGGCCGATCTTCGCAGGCCTTAAAGTTTTAATGACAGCGAAGGGGAAAAAGAAAGAAAAAAAAATAAAAGTTTCCCTCCGAAGATTACAGACCATTGCCTTGAAAGTTTTTCGAAAGCGTGACACGCGGAACTTGGCTTACTTCTTATGACGATTAAAAATTCCGACATGGTAAAAGTGGTGGCTAAACAACGGGTAATAGGGCGCGAAGCAAGCTTTACAGGCTCATCGATATAAGCCGATTAAAACTTTGTTAAAACAATGATATCTTCCGCGGGACGCGCTGCGCGGTGAAGATATCCAGCAAGTTTCAACTCGATCATAAATTTAGCGCGTCACTCGTTCGCATCCGTTTCGTCGTCGTCGTCGTCCTTTTTCGTGTTTAATTAATGTGCGGCCTGTCCCGCGATTTCCGTTACTATAATCAATTAACGATAAGTGCTATCACAATTCTCGGCCGTCTTTTCTACTTAGCGAAAAATAATTCCAAATAAATTATCGGAAAATGAACTTTTCATTTAGTTCTCACCGGGGCGTAGGTACGATCGAAGCTCATTTGTCGCAAGAAAGATAACGCGCCGATAGCGCGCAATCGAGATGCATATTTGCCAGCGAAATAACGCGCAACTTTACTTGCCGAGAACAACTTGGCCAAGAAGTACGTACACGATCAAGCTAATTGACGTTAATCAATTATATCGGCGTAATTTATACACTCTTTCGGAGCTTCGCGGGCAAATCACCGTATAATACAACGGGCATGCTTTCAGAATAATAGAATTTGGTATGCAACGTAGAAGGGTAAATTTAATTTTTCCACGTTTTACCGTCGCTGCTCTATGCTGATTCGACGAATGCGAAACACACGGTACTTTTTTTTTTTTTCTTTTTATCACAGGGCACAGAGCTCGGGCTCGTATATTGACCTTTGTTTCAACGACACGTATGCATCGATGATGCATTCGGCGACATCTGCGTCATTCGGGGGATAATTTCAATTCTTGGAAAGCAATATCGTCCGATCCGTATGCATCCGCTATGTAAAGCAGATATATATATATAAAAAAAAGATATCCATTCAATATCCCGCTGCGAACTCAAAACAAGCAAACTGCACGCGTACGTGATGCAGTTACCCTAAAAGTAACGATAGCAAACAACATGACTGTCCGTGCGCGAAAAGAGTCGTAGCTTTCGTATTTTTCCGTCACGGAGCGTATAGCGCCGCCAAATATCCAGTTCGTCGAAATAAATAATTGTGCATTTAAATTACGTAGAAATTAAATCACGCTCGGCCCGGAGCTTTATTCGACGCGGGAGAATGGCTCGAAAGATTAACGCCTCATTAAAGATTTCGAAACAAATTATCGGAGTTGGCGTTCAATTATGCCACGAAGAAAGTAGCGTGCGAAGAGGTGCAGCGAAAGTAAAGCGTTGGCGGTAAGTGGAGATGTTCGCGAGCCGCTCCATTTAGAAAATTAAACATCGGACGGCAACCGAACCGGCGAGGGAAGCCTCCTCGATGCTCCCGCGATTGTACACTCCGCGCGCGTGATAACGCGAAATAATCGACGGTGTTGTTCGCTTGAATAATGCTACGGCACAAATCGCACGTTTACAAACGTTCAAAGGACTTCCCCAGTGGCGCGCCCCCGTCGTGATTACGCCTCTAAATAGCGGGTGAAAACTGGAGAAAAGCAACGTCGCGTTATTCAAGGCGAACCGGCACGCCGCTCTGAAATTGCTCATGCGATACCGTAAATTAATTTTATTCTCATAATTAAAACCTTTCGCGGCGGAAGCGCGACGGCGGTGTGTGCATCCATCAGCAGAATTGCAAATTTAATCCCACCCGCGTATATTCATTTTTTATTTTTTTTTTTTTTTTTACGGACGTTTGCAGTTCTGTGCGAAAAAAAAGAAAATCACGGGCTTTCCCTCGGGAAAACACACTCAAGGAACACGCAATTATGTATATATATACATCTCTCTCTCTCTCTCTCTCTCTCTCTTGAACTGCTTATACAACAATCGTCAAATTCTACCGCGATGTAATTATCCGCCTGCTGCGTCCCATTTTATTTCTCTGTTCGATAATAATACGTGAGAAAATTACCTGATTGTCCTAACGGTAAGCGCGCCGTGTAATGATCCGCGCGGTTCGCTCAGCGTCTGTCGGATACAATTTTGAAACAAAACATATTATTAACGTAACGTATACGTACGATGGGTACGCTTAGAGAGACTCTACCTCCGCGAGTTTTCAGCTATTTACACCGGTCTTGCTCACGCCCGCCGAGCCCTTAGCCGGCAAAACTTCGGTAGTTGAGACACGTTAATGCTTGACAAGTAGATCCGCGTAATATCCAGGGAGCGTCGCGCCGCCCGTAACCGCCCCAGGGCGTACTCCGCCACCTGGAAATGCGGCTGCGGCGTGTACGCGAGCGAGGCCGCGGAAGCGCACCGATGGCGCCGGCAACACCAAAGCGTTGCAGTAATTCATTGAAATTACCTGTTTCGGGAGCACTCTGTTCCGCGCGGCGCAACAACAATAGTAAGGAATGCATAATGGAGGGAAGCGACGCCCCGCGGCGGCAAGGGTTGCCACCGCCACCCCACGGGGAGTGAATTTTAACGCATGGGGAGCCGCAAAGGGAGAAGACGTCGGCGCGGACGGGGGACCCTCGGATTCCGCGGGAAAATTCCGCGAGGCAGCGCGCTGTCTTATCGCCGGGCGCGCGTGACGAGGTCGAAACGTGACGGGAATCACCGTCGACCGAGATAACGAGGGCTTTTACGTCGCGCCGGTGATACCCACTGCCGCCTTATGAATCTCGCGTTAATTACGACGGATTTTACCCGCTCGCGAGCGCGGGATATGCGAGCCCGCCGCAATTTTGTCCGCCTGTCCCGCTTTCAACGGGTATATTCATTGCACCGGCAAAATGCCACGAGTTTCGCATATTGCGCGAGGATGTTCAAGAAAAGCGTACCTTTTTGACTCGAGGAACGATTTTCTTCTCTCCCGAAGACAACGGCGCGTGTACCACGTAAATCTTACCGTCAAATAGACAACGCGTGGCATTTCATGTAGCCCGCCTGTGCGTTCCATATCTCATATCTTTCCGGTTTGTTCCTTGCCGCGTCTGTTCGCGCGCGATAAAACTGAACTGCCTATCACGGAGAAACGAAGATTTGTGCCGTTTCTCAGCGAGAAGATAAGCCGCGGACAAGCCACTTCGGTCTCCCGAGTAGCATTACACGCGAGCTGCGTCGCCGAGTGCATTGTTATTTTCCGCTATACATATACCTGCGGCGTCTCCGAACGATCGTAGCGACAGCCCGATAGTATCACGCGCGCTTTATTGGAGGAGGGCGCGAGTTAACTTTCACCGAAGGGAAGAATATCTCAAACGTATATATTGTCGTTGTCGCGAGGCTCGCGGTTCATCGAACACGGTTTATCGTATCCGCGTCGTAACTGTTCGCGTCGAGCGAGAAATTTCAGCAAACCCCGATGCGCGGGCACGCGAGAGAATCGACACGAAGCCTCAGAGCTCTCGCGATCTGCCTTCGGGAGGCGAAGACGGAAAGCTAGGGATACAAGGACGGCTGCGACTCTGCGGCGGAAAAAGGGAAGGGGGGTGAGAAGGCGAGAAATTCCTCCAACTTTCAGCGGAGGTCACCATCGGCAGCTATCTTTCGGGAAAGCCAATTCGGGGAAACTTGCCCGATTCGCCACCAAGCGACATGCCTCGAGAAATCCCACGTGTTTTCTCTCAACGCCCGCGCTCGCTTTTATCCTCCCTCGGACAATCTTTCTCCCCCGTCGCTCTTTACTCCTTCTCTACCTCCCCTTTTACCGCCGGCGCTCTCTCGTTTCACCTGCAACCCGTTCCCTCGCGTCCCTTTACCACGTCGCGGGCGACGTGGCTTTTCCAGACCTCTTCAGACTTTATGGATCTTCAAGGCGGAGATACCGCCGGATTGTCAAAGTTTCAGGCGACTGGGTATTCGGCGGAATCGCACCGGCGTCTTCCGCCTTTCGATCGTTTGATCTCTCGGCGGGATGCAGATCACCGCTGAGAAACGGGACATTACCTAGACAAACAAGACTGACACCTTAATAAACTAAGTCGCGCCGGGGAAGCTCGTAATGTCAATTTTATTCTAACAAACGCCGAAATATTCGATGAGATAATAATAGCTTCGGAAACTGACGGCGCACCGTCGAAATCTAATAGAAAACTTGTAGTTGTACTCTAAACTCCGTAGAATGGCAGACCAAAAGATAGTTTATCCCGGAGCTATTTCGAAACTACTTCCAAACTTGATTCGCGAATCACTGATCCTCCGAAATACCCTTGTTCGTTCAGCATTTATTCCACGTTCTAATATTTAAATAATAAAATGTCCGAATGGCTGAAGGTGCTCTGAAAATAGAATTGCGAACTTCCACTAACAGGAACACAAATTTACGAAATATAAAAGTAATCGCTAGTTAGGAAAATTATAAATAAGTAGATGGATTAGTAGAAACGAGCAGATGCGTTTAGTTCAGAATTAAATATACAAAAAAATCTTTTCTCGAGCAAGTAAAAATTCAGTGACAAACATGATCCACAAATTGTTTCTTTTTTTCTGCTTACTGCTGTTTGAACAAAACTTAAATTGAATCTTGTGGAGGAGAAGAAAAAAGAAAAAAACAAACAAAAAAAAAAAAAATAGAAATATCTTCAATATATTTTTTAAAAGTCCATTCCTGCCGCAGTTAAAAACCATTCGCTACGGATACACTGTGTTTCCGGTCAGCGGCTTGATCACAACGGATGGGCCATCTCGCCGCCCTTCCGCGACGTGCACTCTGAAAACGAACGCGCGAAAGTACGTTTACATAACTTTACGCGTACGATTTTCGTTGCGGTAGGTAAACCGCATTTCGCAACGAGAGAAGCTATATACGGATTGCGCCACGCGGTCGGAGGTAACGAATAAAACTTATGCGGGATAAAAACGAGCGGTAATGAGCCCTCGTTGCGACGCGACGTCGCGCTGAGAGAGAAATCAATTATGGAGACATGCCAAAAGTCAGTAGCGCACGTTTCCCGAAACGCGACCGGAGGCGGGGACGATCTTTCGTCTAGCGCCGGGTACTCCGAAACTCGATCTCGAACGTGTAAACTTTCGCCGCCACTTCTCCGCCTCGGTCCCGCGAGTTCGCGAGAAATCATTATCGATACTTCGAAAGTACCGTTCTCGTAATTCGCACTTCAGGTTTACTCTCGCACGGCGTTACGCAGGACGCGACTTTTCTGCAACACGATGCCGCGGAATGCTGGTCATTTTTCGGAGATTACTATTAATTTTAATAACTGGCCCTCGAGCCGGCAGTAGAACTTTTAAGGCTCTTGCCGAACGTCTCCGTGGTGTGCGTGAAAAGTTGCGCCGATGTGCTACGAAACTGCTTAAGGACTCGTTATTTTCAATGAGGTTCTTTCTCGTTTTCCGGTGCAGGTGTTGTAGTTGTCGAGTCGGCGGCGGTGACAACATCTGCATCGATGCAGCGGCAACTTGGGAGCGCCGGTGCCGGCGCCGGAGCCAATAGCCAAAGGATTTTCAGAAATGGTTACCGGGTTTATTGCCGTCGAGTTTTACGAAACTTTCCGCGAAGTGCGGAGAGGAACGCGCGAAGGAGATGTATTAACTTAGTCTCGAGAGAACGGACAAACGCGAAGATTGTACTCGCTTTTAATTAACAGAATCCTTCTTTATTGCACTACGTCGCCGGAAGCGCTCCATCTTTCTGTTCTCTGGCCGTATAATAATACAGAATAAAATCGCGGACATCACCTGAGAAATTGTTGGCCGACGGTCAACGGATTAGACGATGGGGTTAAATATAAAATCGGACGTGGAAATAAAATGTTAATTAATTACTTCTTAACTATTAAATGTATTCGTGTAAAAGGTAATTCGAGATATTTTTGCGCGCAGTAATATTTCACGCATATGTTTCGCGTTACAAAACGCGGGGATAAAGGTTTACTGCAAATAAGAGATTGGAAAATGTTTTGATGAAATTTAATTTAAATTTTATTTCGAATTAAATTTGCGTTTTTTAAATCTAAAGTTCGCCTGAAAATGTGCTATTGAAATTAATACCGCGGCAAGAAATGATATACGAGATAACGCGTTAAATAATAAATTTATAATTAATATTAAATACATTAAAGTGGAGTAAGATAAATGGAAATACGCGCAAAGAAAATACGCCGCGGTTGAAACTCGAAACCGATTGTGTGTCCCTCGTAGAACTGCATATACCGCACGTCATTCTCCGTACAATCGAGGGATATCAGGTACTTTCAGGTATGATAAATCGCGCGTGTACTCTCTTCAAATTGGCCGTGAATATTTAAAGAGCAAAAAAAAAAAAAAGCAGGACAGGTGCACGTCACGATGAAAGCGTAGAACGTCACGCGAGATCCCACTGTTACTTTTACAAGATTCGTCGTCGCAGATAGCACCCGGTTAATATTAGTTTTAGGCCATCGACATCTGGCGAGGTGGATGTCCAATGAACATTGGCAAGTATCTAAGGGAACTACATAAATCCACGGGGTTATAATGGCTTTTCGATAAAGCCCGGTAAAGGTTGCTCCAAGTTCCATAAATCATGATATTCCACGTGATACAATGTTCTCTCTATCGCCCTTTCTCGCTTTTTCTCTGTCTCTCTCTCTCTCTATCCTACTCGTGGTAAAAAGTAAACAGCACACTCGGCATGCGCTAACCCCCGGGTTCTCTCTTTTTGACCGTAGGCGTGATAACTTACACGAACATTGCGTTTTGAATATAAAACGCTTTACTACGCCCCGGTAATGAAGTGCAGCCCTTATTAGACCGTTCTTCTCTCTGTCCCCTCCCTCCCGTGTTGCACAATGAGATTTCGTTTTTGCGGCGTGACAAGCACTCGCATACGCGCGCGCGGCAAGGCGCGCACGTGATCGCGATTGCGTCCTATTTATACTCGTCTATTGTTTCCGCTTATCTACCGCGGGCGAGATTTTTGCGCGAGATGATTTATCGCTTTCGGAGCTCCGTAAAAACGGCAGCGGATCGGGCGAACGCCGCGAATGAATGTATCGGCATAATCTCGAAAGGGGAGGGGAGGGGGAGGTTTCAAGGCGAAAGGCACTACGTACTCCCTCGGCTTCTCATTAACAACCCTTATTTCATTAGGCACCCTCTTCTTGCTCGGTATCTATCCGGCTCCTCCTTGCCACCATACCACCGCCTGCTTCTTCTTTTACACTTCCTTAACTCCATCTGTTCCCCCTCGCCTTTTCCACCTAAGCCGCCCTGGATTTTCACGGAGGCGAGGAACGCCTGATTTATTTCCTGTCGGCGGCCGAGTAATTTCACTCGTTTGTCTCGCTAATTATTTGCCGCTGCGACTGCGTAAATAAGATCGACTGTCATTGTTCGCGAAGATGAACGAACCCGTCGCGAAAAAAATCTTCCGAATAAAAGTGAAAAAAAAAAAAAAGAAATTTCGTCGTCTCGTCTTTTCATCGAAATTCGCCGTTGTTAAGTCGCAACACTATGATTTAACTTGCAGCTTCTGGCAGATATTACTGCAATGGATAATAAAATACGTCTCGCTTATCGCAAATAAAATATATCTTACTTTCTCATTTATAATTTTATTTTATGTCGGGTATAAATTTTGTTTTTTTTTTCCTGACATAAATGCATATAAAATAAAACTTTAAGAGATTGTTTTACTACATTGCTACATGTCGCGAGAAAGAACGCGCGCGCTTGCAAACCTAAACTTCGGAAAACTCGCGTTTCGCGCGAGGAAGCGCGCGATATGAGAGGACCGTCGATTTCGCACTCGGCGTTTCCGCATGGCTTCGTAATGTATGCAGTGAACGCACGTGTCTGGCGGAAATTTTTCGTACGTCAGGGCGAGCGCGCGGGTTCATCGATAAATGTTTCGCACGTCGGAAACGGGAATATTACGCCGAGACAGTGGTTTTCCCGGGGATCCCTTCTATTCGCTTCAATTCTCCGGCGATGTCGCGAGATCTTCACCGCAAAAGTACTTCACTATCCCAGATATCGTTCTTATTTACATCATTTAGAATACGACTTAAAATACCTGTCCGCTTACGGCTCAACGTTATTCTCCATCTGCGTATCTTTCGTCTCGAGACTAATCGTTTTGAGGCTCTCTTTTGTACGGTGTATCAAAAAGATTCGGATGCCGATAGGTGCGGTGAAAAAAAAAAAAAATTTACATTGCGAATAGAACCTTGTATACATTACGCTCGTACGTAGGCATTTCCGTGTTTTTCTCTGCCGTTCTCAGCGAGTGATTAATCGAATGGCGACGGCCCGTTTCGTGAACTCGGAAGTTATCCCCAAAATGGGCGAGATGCAAACTTACTTACGAATCAAAGGTTCTTGCCTCGTAGCGTGTCGTGTAAAGCGAGAGCAACTAATGCTGAAAAAGCCTCTTTCGGTCGACGCTGCGAAGGGTCGATAAATCCCAGACCCCCGAACTGAACTAATGTATCGGAAAGTTACGCTAACCGTATTATATCTCACGTAATTTATTTTCGCTGAAAGTAGTACCTTTCAGCGGTCCCGATAGATATGTATACGAACGTTGCCTCGAGTCCATTTCAGATATGTCCATTTCAAGTCGCGCACGTGCTCGTTCCAGAAACGGCTTTGGACTCCGCGGCACAGATATCTCAATTATCCTTTTAATTCCTCATTCTCTCCTTTCATCTAGTTATCTTGCTTAACGAAGGCGCCCGGCGCCCTTCCTTCGCCGTGAAACAAAGGGACCCGCCGTCCTTTCTAATTGAGCCCGCTGCCGTTTCGCAGTATGAAATTGGTCGCCGGGGAATCGGCGCGGCTATATCGAAATGACAGGAGAGGAGGACGGAAATCGGTATTGAACAAAAACGAACGTCGGCACGTAGCCCGAACGGAATTTACACAAGCTGCTTAATTAGCCGCTTAATTGACGAAAGGATCCCGCGACTAAGTTACGCGACCTGAATCATTGATCCAATTATATCGCAGTTCACGTCACGCTTTGGCTTTCTTACCGATGCTGCGTCGCGCACATTTTGTCAAAGCAAGACTTAAATCTCTCCGGCGAGATTTCGCAAATTAAATATTCGAAATCGTAGCTACTGAAATTATTAAGATACGTACGCCGCCATCGCGTGACACAATAATTATCCCCGCGCCAACGGCGGCAAGTGTAACGTTACGATATCAATTACCGTCTATTATTTCGGTTCGGCTATATACTCGGTAATAAGCATCGATCATATTCGTACGCTGGCAAAATATACGGCTCGTCATATAATCTATCATTTAGCTCAGCCAAGGGTAGGTGCGTTCCTTTTGTTGCGGCCGCTGACCACACACGATCGCGCCGCCGAAAGTTGTGTGTTTCAATTATCGCACCTGAGAGGGAGGCAAGCGATAAATCGCCCGAGATCGCACTGTGCCACCAGCGCGATAACTTCATTAAATCGACGTTTATCGTTCCCACCCGGTATATATTTATCAAAGCGCGCCCGCGCGCAATATACTATTTATTAATTTATTAATGACTTTAACGATGGGCTACCGCACACCGGCGAGAGCTGGCGCCGCCGCGCCGCTCCGATTTTCCATTCGCGGTAATAAACGTATTAAAACACCGCGGATGGAAGTCGTAAACATGAATCGTGCGAGATTATAACGAAGGCGGAGGTTGCAATAAAATATTAAAAAAAAAAAGAATTAAAAAAGATGCGGAAAAAGCAATTTAACGACTCTTATATGAATTTATTTTCTACGTGTACGTTTTGCTTAAAACCCGCGGAAGAGATTTGGAGGAAGGGCTTTCTGATAATCTCGTATTCATCTTGAAGAGAACGCTCGCTCTTCATGCCCCGCGCGAATTCAGAAACGCGTTCTTCTCGGTCTCGTCTAATAATAAAAAGACAGAGATTATTGGAATCGCGCGCGGGGAAAGAATTTTGCGCGGCGTATTTCTTCGATTTTATAAATTCCATTTCTAATTGAATCCGCGTATTAATGCAGACAAATCGCCGAACGTGTCTGGTATATCTACATATTTAATTTTCTTCGATGACTGCGGAAGCATGTTTTTTACATACTTGCCGGCGCGTACCGCGCATTTCCCCATTTCGGTGCAGTTAAAACGCGAAAGCGCGCAGAGAAACAGCAAAAGTACGATGATACCCCTCGCAATCGTTACGACTACGAAACCTCGCGAGCACGCTTATGTTTTCTCTCGATATGCACGAGACTACACTCGGGCTATTTGCATGCATAGCGGTATGCATAAATCCGCCGCAAGTCGCATTTAACGATACAGATGCATCGCGAATAAGTGCCCGGAAGCTTGAAGTAAATTTCGCCGCCGCTACTTGAGGGTCTTTCTTACAGTACACGATGTGCAATTAGCTGGTAGACAACCTTTTTTCCATTTTTTTTTCAAAATTATACCAGTTTAATTAAATGTCAACGTTGTAACATCATTCCGTAATTAATATTGTCCCGTAGTAAGTAGTTTTCGGAGACTTTGATCAGATAGACTGATATAAATCAACTTCGACGAGAAAACTGTTATAATACACGAGATTCACATTTCTTCGATATTGAACGCTTATATGGCGAGATTTTTAATCAAGCTATCAAATATTGATCGATCGAGTCGCACGTATGTTGGAAACTGAACTCCAACCAGCTTACGTCTGTTATCAGACGGTATATTTAACAATCAATACCTTTTATATTCCGCTCGCTCGCGAAAGAAACGGCTAATTATACATATACGTATATTGCAAAGTTAATTTAATTGTCATCAATTATTTGTGTTATAAAATTACTGCTAAATTGTGACTTCCTGATTTTATTTCCACCTACTCAAGGTAAGCGACAATATAAATTGGAAATAACGTATCTAGATTTACTATCAAATGCGCAGCGAACGCTCAAGTGTCGGTATTTTTTACAATGAACATGAGAACGGATCGTAAAATTTAAACATGTTTAAAGCGATCAACATGCGTGCATCGGGCATGCGTGTAACATGCAATTACAATTTGCAACAGATGATAGATTGGATAGTGATGTTTACCTACGAATGTAGATATATATATATATATATATATATATATATATATATATATATATAGATAAGTATCACATTCTGTATTAAAAAGACATTCGTGTGTGTAGCATGATAGAAGTATGTTTAACACGAAGGAAAAAATATTCCATTACTAACTCGATACAGCTAGAAAGTGATTAGGGGGCCAATAAAAAACAATTTCAGAGTAACAAGAGAAAAAAAAAAAAAAAAAGAAATGATGGGCGCGAGAAATATTTTCTCGGAAGTTATAACGACAAGCGTGTCTACGTATACGCGAGTCACTCGAAACTTTGAAATATCGAGTGTCCGCGGCCACTTGACGTCTTCGTAACGGAAGGAACGAGCTACAATTTATGGGCGAACGAGAACAAGCGCGTGGTTGCAGCCAGGAAGTTCTTTCGATAACGATTTCCCGGGGACAGGCAGCCGGTCTTAATCCCTCTCCCCCCCCCTTCCTCGTCAAACGCGCCGATCCGGTGGACCCGACGGTTCCCTCTAAATTAAAGACGTTTGATTTTTGGGTCGGGCGTAGCCTGGAATACGGGAGTTTTACGTTTCTTCTCCTTTGGAAGTAGTTACGCCGCCGATAGCTCAATAAACTCCGTGGTGCTCTCCTCCAGGGAGATCTGATTCCAACTTTCGCGCATAAAGAAAACTTGGGGCGGTTCGAGGACTTTAAAAGATTATATTTTATAATCTAACATTCTCGGGCCGGCGCGCGTGATTTCTGCGCGGTCGGGAAACTCGGCCCTTTTAGTTTTCCGCAAGATAGGACGCGACGAAAATTATGGATCCTCGGATTATTTCACAACGTAGTGGCTCGACCGTATTTTAAAATGTCTACACGTTTGCCTCGCATATTTTCCTATGGCTTGCCGATTCTCGGTCGTTAACGCGTTTCTAATCAAGTTTTCCGCAAGAGAGACGCAAGCCATTTTCGTAGCTGGTTGTTACAAAACGCAAACATAATTCACGAGGTGCAGAATCTCACTTACATTAGCGGATTTATTATTCACGTCGTTTTGCCAATATCAAGTTAAAGCCGATATTACCAGTACGAGTTGGGTAACAGTATTTAATAATAGTTCCCAAGCCGATGCTTAAATTCATAATGTGCTTTCTCGGAAATACTCGGTAGCGGCACATTTACGGAAAATGTTTGCAGTGCAAACGTTTATATTGTAAAACATAAAAGTTACAAGCATACGTGAACGATAAAGCTCAGTGACACACATATTCATCGAACTTATTTTCATATTCAAAATTTTTACATAAGTCCTTTATCGTAATAAAAGTGCGGACGACGCTGTGAAAAATGAAATACGCAGTTGGAAAGAGTTATATTGGTTTCTATATGTAGAGAGCTTCTGATATTCAACGCGTTGAAAATAATTTGAGAAGTAAGTTTCTCTTATAAAATATTATTCAATCACTCTGGCAAATGTTCGCAAATATATACTCACACAATACTTATAACCTAATAATATATAAATATATTTTTCTATAATTCTACATCTATCTAGGTAGAACATTAAATTTACAATTTAACGAACTTGACGGGAGAAATCAACTTTAGCTCGATAATCGCATTAAGTTTTTAGTTAAGTACATTCATGTAGTCTATCAATTAAATTAAGATTGACAATTTAAAATAACTAATTAATTCATTGCGCTCATTAAAACCACCGACTGCTGCATAAATATCACGGAATTCTATTTGACGTTTATATGTCTCATTACGTCATTGGTTTTTTATTTAATTAATTTATAAAGTACAAGCTATACTGTTCTTATATTCCTACGAGTACGCAAAAGTACATTACGTAAGTTCTTTCGAACACATGAAGCACGTACGATTAAAAAAATTAAAAAATAAATAAACTAGATATTATAGAGCGCGCGTTTTGCACGCGTCATTAACTTTTGTTTCTTCGATGTAAAAATAAAAATAGTTTTACGTGTCAAAAAATAATTGTATTTTTATATTACATTTTTTAGTTTCATTAAAATAACGTTTTTAAATGATTACGTCCAATATTAGCGCATTTTTTTATATTAATGAGCTTTAGGGAAAAATAGATAACACATTCTTTTTTTAATAATAATAAAAATTTATTTAAAAAAATAATAAAATAATAAGTATAAAAAATAATTAAAATGAAATTAAGATTTACTATCGCGACACGAAGTGAGTCGAGCGAGAAAACAAATTATGAGATAGGAAAATAGACTAGGTTCTGAAGTATACATAAAAGCATTTACGACGTTAGCTATCGCACGAATAACAATATTCGTGGTTTCATTGAACGACTCGAGGTGCTTTTAGCTAACTTGCATGTTTCGCTATCGCATTAAACTGGTAACGAAAGCAGAGCGAAAAAGGGCAAACGCAGGCTCGCGCGAATAATTGAAACTTTACGGTGGACATTATCGATCTCCAATATTACGCAACGGTAAGGAACCTTATTTCGAATTCCGTTTTACTTCTACGTTTTTCAATTAAATAGAGAGAGAGGAGAGAGAGAGAGAGAGAGAAAAGGGTGAGGGCCGTTAGCGTGACTTCTGTAACAAACACGCCGTAGCGAAAAAGCCGTCCTCGTGAGCATCCTGAAATTTTGACGAGGTCTGTGCCGCCACGAGAGCCGGCTGGCGTCATGAAGCCACTGCCGAAAAGTCGCCGGAAAAATCACGCTCTCTACGGAAGCCGAGCGGCGACGTACCGTAAGCGGTGGAAGGAAGCCGGAGAGAAGGGTCATAGTGGCTTGGACGTGTAATTTTTCAGAAGCGCCCCGTACACCGACGCGACGGCGAACGAAGCGGAAGAAGGGAGGCGCGCGTAAAGAGAGAATAAAAGGGAAGAGCACGGGCGAGAGAAAAAAGGAAAGAAAGAGACAAAATCGCGGAGATGGAAAGAGTGGAAACAGTGGTCGTAACAGTAATATCGCGGTACGAAAGGGAAGCTGCTATACCTCACCTCCGTCCTCCCCTGCCAAGTAACAAGAAAATAATAGAAACGAGCGGCGCGTGTCTGTATAAACCAAGAGTAATGTGGGCTTCGCGCGCCTAGGGATACACGGATTACCACGAGCTTTCTTTCGGCGCGGGGATTCATGCCGGGGGAGGGATAGGGGAGAGAGAGTATCACCCTTTTCTTATCTCGCGAACGACGATAGCCTCGGTTTTTCGCGTATCTCGTTGACCCAAATGCGCGCGCATTTAATACACCCACAGCTACACCGGGACGCGTGCAAAGCTGTCGAAAGATTCGAAAGTATGTTTTTGATCACTGCACACTTGCTTCGATATTACCAGTTGTGTATTGCCAAGCTCGTTTTCTTTTATTTTTTTTTATTATTCTTTTTTTCTTTTTTCCCCTCTCGTCTTTCCGTAAAATGAGCAACAACAATTTTGTCTGATAATCCGCGACGAGATGTGTAGGCAGATACATATAAATATCGCGTGTCGCGTATATTTCATTTGCATAACGCTGCGTAAGCTAAACTGAAAAATGGGACAAGGAAGACCGGCGCGGTGTTTTTATTCGTACCCCTCTTCCCCATCTCTCACACTCTTTCGTATCGTAATAACAGAGTTTCAAACAAAAAGTTACGGCGTGCGGATGTGATGAAACTCGCGCGTACGACACGGTATTTAATAAAATAGGAAGGGGAATGGAAAAAATGCTGTTTTTAATTAAAATTAAATTCTAATGAACATAATTAAACCAAAAGCATACAGGGGAGAAAGGGGGCTATGCTGCGTACAGCATACCGGAATTGAGAGAATTAATTAAAACGCCGTCGGGAAGCATCGATGTTAATCCACACAAACGGAATTTCGTGCAAAATCAGGCAATTGTTATTTGAAATCTCTGGTAGGGGCCCGTGAATCAGCCGCAGAGCCGGTGTTACACCGATCGTACATTTTTCGCTAATCACTACTTTCCGTATCAATCCAAGCTTTACGTGCTCTCGACACCTCTCGCTGCCATTTCCGTGTCAGCGCGCTCGCGCGCGCCTCTTCGCGTTTCACCCCTTTCGAATGAGAGGAGAGCTTTTTGCCCGCGGTGGATTTTTGACCTACTGCCTCGCTTTAAGCGTAGCACATTATCACGGTGACGCTGATTTCTCGCGGTCGAATCTAGGGATGCGATGTCTGGACGAATCGAGCGCGGGCGCCGTTCGGCGATCGCCGGAATTTACGTGAGAGGATTTCAAAGAAATTGTGACTGCCGTCGACTACTAACGCGAATACCTCATGCCTTTATCGGCGCCGGTGGGAAAAGCGAAGGCGGGGAACAGCGGGCCCCATGCACTTGCATTAAAATTGCCACGCCGTTTCCGTGGACAACTCTTTTGCCGGGGGGAGGATGCCTTTTATCGCCGCGCGCTTCCAGCGAGAAAAGGTAGAGCCGAACGCTCTCGCGTGCGCGAGCGACGGAGCCGGAAAATCAGCGAAGAGGATGAGAAAGCGGGAGAGGCACTCCCGGCGGAGAAGAAACGAAGGGAAAAGCGGCAAGTCGGTTTAAAACAGCACGAGTATGCGTCCGTCGTTGATTGGGAAAGAGGAAGCGAAAAAGCGATATAGTGAAAAGGGAACATTCAGCGAAAGAGAAAAAGAGAGAATGAAGAGAATGGAGAAAGAAAGAAAGAGAGAGAGAGAAATTGAGAGAAAGACAGGCAAAGAGACTACGGCGAATGCGGATAAATGGCCAAATGACCACGGAGGCTTAACTCGCGTACTCTTTCCGCGTCGAGGGCCGTAAACGCCAATATTTAGGGGATGTTTTTGCCGTGTACATTGTGCGGTCGAGGCGGGAATGGGAACGGATGCGGTGGCATTTTTTTTCCCGCGGTATTTTCCGCGCGCGCTTCGCACACTGCGCAAGAGGGAAAGAAAAGAAAAAAGAAAAAAAAAAAAGATCCTGGAAATGGGGGAGGCAGAGTATTATGGTGCGACGCGCCGTGATCCATCCGCGGTTAACGGCCGTATGCCGGGGGGCGAACCGCACCGGTCCCCGGAATACTCTCCGCGTAATTATTAATGAAGAACAACGGCGACGCACGGGGCGATAAAACTTTCGACCTTACGTCGTAGAACGGATTTACGTCCCACCGGGCCGGCGGTGATTGTAAATCGCCGGACCCTGCGTAATTGTTCACGAGAGCGGCTCGTTCCGCCAGGGCGAGCCGCCGCGTTTGCCGCTCTTTAAGCTTGGACCTCGTATAATAATTTTATACGCCGTGTATAACGCTCCTTCGCTGTCCGTTGTGGCGCGGCCTGGAGAGTCCGCGTGAGATCCCGAAGCGAGTCCACCTACCTATTTTTCTGGACTTTATTATAGTTATATAATTAACTCGTTGGAGAAGCATTCTCCCGCACCTACATTCTACGATTATCTGCGAAAGCATCGTGAAAGCTTCGAGTAGATTTCATTACTTTATATCTTTCTAGCTCTGGGAGATGTTTGTAAAAAAATTCAGAGAGGTAAAAATAACAAAATTCAAAGGTAAAGATAAACGATCCTTAAGAATAAAATCGCAGTTCAATAGCGACGTAGGCGATGCCGTTCTCTTTCTTTCTCTCTCTCCTTCTTTCTATTACTTCGTTCACGTTTACGTATGTATGCACAAGCACGCGCTAAGGCACGCTCCAAACGACGGATTTAGAGCTCAAAGAGGCGGGAAATACGACGCACTGGCGCACGGAGTCAATTACCGCAAATTGAACTTTCAATTCGGCCTTTCATTGAGTTCAGCACCATGTACGCTTCTCTATCGCTCCTCGGAATTCGTTTAAGTTCCACTCAAGTATCTAGATATAAAGGACTTCAGGCTGCGAGAATATCCCATACGCTTGCGGTTAGTAGGTCGTAATATTTGTTCGACTCCGTTTTGGTTTAACACTCTTTCGTAAGCTATCGAACGATGAGCATCAATCGCTGGCGGTTTTTACGGCGAAATATATCAAATGTATTAAAGTGATTAATGTGATACGCATTTCTTAATTAATTGACGATAATTAAACTCCCGCTGTGGACAGCCAACTGCTCTACATTTTTACAATATATTCCGCTGCGTTTGCATACGTGAGATTTGCTTATGTACTTTCAACGATAAGAAATGCGCGTGCATCAATCTACTTCGGGCTTCCCTGCTTTGCAAATTATAGAACGAAGTGCGCCAGCGTCGAATGCAGCTTGCATTTAATCGCGACTTCGGCGCACTCCCGGTCACATAATTGACTCTATGAATAATTCCGGAATAAAATATCGTTGAATCCGTCGGCGGGAGCCGATGAAGCGACGAGAAAGGAAAAGTAGCACCAAATGCGACGGAACGATGTTAAATTGTGATCAATTACGATAAGAGTGCAGGGAACGAGTCGCGATCCAAGACACGTTACGAGAATGTCTGAGAAAAAGGAAAAAAAAATACAATTTCCAGGTATACGTATAATGCAAACGTTACTATTTTAATATGTAATAAAATATAATAATTAATGTGTTCAATCTGATGAATAAGTTTCCTCGATTTGAACGCTTTGCGTCAGCGAATATTTGCTTTCTTCCTCTTAATTAAATTAATTTTTCATCGAAGTAGCTTACCCCTGCACCGCAGAAATCTTGTACAGTTAAACTCGTCTAATTATCTCGTTCGGGTTACTACTTAACCACCAAGTTCACCAACATAACCGCCGCCTCCACCGTCACCTCAATTGCGGGACAGTATGCCAAACCGGAAACGAATAGGAAATTTAACGTATTACTCAAACCGAACGCCTTGTTTTCTCTCGAATAGCACTCACTTCCAGCGAAATAGATTGAAACATCATTGGCGTAGCAAGATAGCAATAATATTTTATTTAAAACCATTTTTTGCAAATTCTCGTTCTCGTTTTATTAAAAAAAAAATGTTTAATACATAAAAAATAAAAAATGACAATTGGTCGTTACTTAATTGCGCGCGAGGTGGATTATCTCTCATACAGAAAAATATAATCAATAGAAAGATTTAAGAAAAACAGTCGTAATGGTCATTTGATCGCTGATAAGCGGCGGGAAACTATAAAAACGTAAGAGCAAAAAGGTGAGAGGGTGCGATTGAAAGACTTGGTCGAATCGTTGCGAGCGGCTTTCCGCGTGCACGTTGGCTACGCCTCTGTCGGTCATGTACGTACCAACCTGGGGAAATGCCGACCCTCCGCGCGTCTGCGGCAGTCTGCCGGGTAGTATATCCCTTCTCGTATCTACTCGACAAAGTACATACACGGCAAAGTCCCGGGTAGTCAAGGCTGGCTTAAAGCTTCCGGCCGAGCTTTCTCCGTACTTCCCGCACGCTCGCGCTCTCAGCCTTAGCCCGGCGCCCGCAGCATCCCTCGTTTCACGACTTTTCTGTCGCTCTCCGTCTCTCTTTCCGGCCCTTCCTTCCTCTACCGCTTTGACCCGTTCGCCGACTCCCCGGCTTTCCACGCGTAGCCGATGCCCGCGTGTGTGCACACGCGCCCCTTGTAATTGCGCGCGCCACGTGTACGAGGCGCGACTCCCACCGAAGGCGAAACGTTGGACACGTGGAGGTTTCACGTAGCATAAAACGTGTTTATGCATTATAATTTGATGTACCCGGCAGCGATGTACCGGGACGTTTACGCGCGCACGCTTACTTGGAGTTATTTCAGCACACATGGCTCTTTCTTGCGATGAAATTACGTCTGCAACAGTTGCTCGATGACTTTATAATGACCGACGGTACGACCGCGAAACGGCCATCCGTGACCGATGGATATTTCACACTTTTACGTACTCTCCGGGATCTACGTGAGACGCAGATAGCTAACTTTCAAGTATGCGACTGCCGGTGCATACGTATTCTTGAATACCGCCCCGGTCGTTCGATTACTACAATCGCTCGCGCCGCCTTGCGACTGCGTTCTCTTTTCGGAAATGATTTCCACCCGATGGTTCCCGACAGTCTGAAAGGATTTCAACTTGATTTCCGAGAACAGTCAGAGCTCGTACATTCGCATTTCGTGCTACCGCTGTGCACAGCGCTTTCGCCGTTGCCGCGCTCGCTTAAGCGAAACGCGAAGAGGAAATTTCGCAAGAAAAACGAATACGTTGATAAGAGGTAAATTCACAGGCGGCGGGAAAGCCATTGACGCTTTTTCGCCGCGCGGCCGAGTATCACGATGAAAAAGTACACGCGATTCCGCGAGCGTGAAGTTACATCGATATCTTTATGTAGGCGCGAGGCATTTTACTTCGCGGAAGTCGAAAAGCGGTGGATTAAACGCGAGACGCGAAAACAGGCCCTCTTATGATTTTGGATATCGATGGGAACCATTTTAAAACCCGAAGAAAAGAATTAACGCAAGTTCTCGTATAGGTACGTACGTATACGCGACACCTTCGACAAGCAATTACTTTAACACTGCAAATGTAAGCCATCTCTTTCTCGCCAGTGTTCTAATCACGCTTTACCTATCCGTTGCGCATTCCGTATTTAGTTACCCTCATTCCGTTCCTTTAAAACCTAAAACTCTTGAGCAATAATATTTTTAGACATTGTCGTAAGTTCGAAGAAAACGTTGCTAAACGATTTCGCCCGCGATCGTTCCGCGATTTCGAAACAGCGTCTTAGTCTTTTAATTTCCGGAGGTATTTGGATGAACGGCATATTACGATTCTCCATCGACCTCGCGGCTCTGCGTCGTAAAAGAAAATCTTTCGAAATATCTTCGCTCGTAATGTTAACTTTAACGTGGACAAAAATGAAATTTTCAGATGCAAATGTACCTGGAGGCATTACCAAGTGATCCGTTGTATTATTCACAGGCTCGAAGTTCAAAATTTAACAAAGGAGCTGTTATGTAAAATGCACGATTTTAGAAATTTATGACAAAGTTTAAATTTAATTATCCATTGTCATTAAACATACCTACATGTTCAATTCTTTATTCCCTTTCTTACATTTTAATTACATTAATAGATACTTCGTTTAAATTAAATTCATATAGAATTTCTAAAATATAAGATCCAATTACATGTAGGTATAAGTAATCTTAGCCTGCTTGATTGACACATTTCTGCAGTAATTTATATTTACGTAGGTATTAATTTTATCTCGTTATATGGACAGTGTGATAAAATACGGTTTTGAAATCAGTATTTCTAATTAATTAAATTCACGAATCAATCTTGAAAAAGGATTTTCATCAAATTATCTACATTTTATTTATAATTTTACCATTTATTATTGGATTATAAACATGTAGCGCATTGTTTTTAAGCTCAATATTTGCTCTCAATAATAATAAGTATAATAAAAATATAAATATACTTGTACACGAAGAAAATTGAATTTTCTTCGGCTTATTATTTCGGGACGTGCTGCCGCGAACTTCGGCTGTAAAAGTATCGCATCTGGAAGTGCATCCGATCAACGGCGAGACATTGCCGCGCGATATCTCGGGGGAAGCTCAATCGTAAAGTGCATAAGGGCAGCCTTGTGTCACCGGTGGTACACAATAACGGGTGCGTTCGCTCGGCGTCGTGAAAGTCAACTCCATCGGCGTTGGCCGGCGTTAACGACGCCGCGTAGGCTTTACACTTCGTGCAATTGTTAACGACGACGGCCCCGGTCTGTCAGCCCTAGCTACAATCGAAATAATTCACTCGCTCCTATAACCGCCGTCACGTATCCTAACAAACGTGAGGCACCGATGTAAACACCGAAGCTGTCGTCTCGGAGCGGATCGATATCCACGTCGCCCGGCCTTCACCTATCCGTTCTGTCCTTCTCCGCGCCCTGTCCGTCCTCGACGCGTCGCTAACATTTCATGCAACCGTGGCGACTGGCGATCATCTTTTGAGCGCGGCGGTCAAATTACAAAGGATTTTCCGGAACGTGGATGTCGGTTAAGGGACGGATCAGACGTCCCCGAGGTCCGTATTGAGCTTGCGATAAAGTCATCTTCCGCTTTATGACGATGACAGAGTGTTTTTAAAACTTTTCCCCAACGCGACGACTGGACGTTTCACGGTTGAGCAGCTAGTCCTTCGATCTTTCGTTAATATTAATTCGCTCGCAAGACAATGTCCGTTTCATATCCTCGAACCGATGAGGCATTAGCCAGTCTCTCGTCTCGCGGTTTATGGAGAGCAAAGAGAAAGAGAGAGTGCGAGATAAATAGATAGAATAGATAGATGGATAGAGAGAGAGTGAGAGAGAGAAAGATAATCATTACGCAGATACAAACTTACAAACTCTGCGGCCATGTACCGATGGTTGGGATCAAACTGGCTTCCGCCTCGCGGAGATTGTATGTACCGGGATAGAGGAAACGACGGCCTAGTAGTATCTTCTACCATAAGATTTCGAGGTACACTGGGGAACCCTAAGGAAGCCACCGGTAATGGCCGAACCGTCGACAGGGTAATTTGTGAATCGCTGCCGGAGGGATATATACGAACGTGACTTCTTATCGAAGCCCCCCTATTCCTTAACGGAAATACCACCTTAGGTGCCGCGCGCCGGGCGCCACGGCGAAACGGATGAAGCGACCGCGGAAAAGAATCCAGTCTCTGATCCGAGATAAATGGGAAAATTTATGATCGCCGATGAGATCCCTCTCCCGTTAACACGGAATTGTCGGGTGTTGCGTTATCGCGCGATTTAAGATACATCTTTAATGCCGCATTCGCGAAATCCAATCAATTCTTACCCCTCGAAAGTGCTCTTTCAACGCGCACGAACGAGATGAAAGCTTTAATGACGCACGTGGAGACTATCGCGCAGAGAGGTGAATTTTATTATGGGTAATCACACAGTTACAGCGAAGAACGAATAAAAGTCTCACTTTCTTAGTAAAAAGTCGGTTCTACTAATTACACATCTGTTATACCGGTCGAGAGAAAATATGAGTTTAATTAAATTACATTTATTTTAATAGTTATATTAGCCTGCGTGCGGTTTTTAAATCATCCTCATTTAACTTGATAGATTTATGTTAACTTTTTATCGCTAATGAATAATGAAGAAAGTTAAATTAATACATTTTATTAATGTGTATTCCGTATTTTCAAATAGAAAATTTTCGTTTTTCATCTTTAGTACGTCAAACAAAAACAAAAAATTAAATTAATGTTTAATACGTTCATAAGAAAAGTATTAATTTAAAATGGAAATGTATGTGGGACTATTTAATAATGTAATGTTAAAAAAAATCATGTTTTTTATATATTTACTTTTTTATTTAAATAATCGAGAGACTATTCATACATTAACTTCGAGGAGAATTCGGCGGTCGGATGATAGAATCTTAGCGCGCCGACTAATCACAGCGCTCCATGATAACCTGATCGCGACCGCGTGACTACATTAATATTTTTCTTTTTATGTTACAGTTGCCGGCAGAATTTTATAACTCCGCTGAAGCTCATGCAGATTGGTAAGTCGCATAACTTTTTTTCTTTATCTTAATGATGGCAACGTTAATTTTTCGTAAAGCGTATGTGACAATCATAGGCCGCCGCCGCCTCCGCGCGCAGCTGCAAAACGTGAAAGCACGCGGTTAAAAAAAAAAGCCGCGAAAATTTGGCACGGATTTAACGTCGCTCGGTGAATTGGTAACGGGCTGCTCCAATTCCCAGATACGCACATGTGCGCTTGCAGTTACTGCTAAACACGAGAGCGAGCGCGTATATACGTTACAAACAAATTAAACCCTTTACCTACAATCTTTTCAAAAACACTTTTAGCCCTTTCACGAACGGGTCAAAATGTTTTTATCAATATATCGTTAGCGGATACCTATCGTAATTACAACCCTTCCAGGGAAAATAAATAAAAAGAAAAACAAATGTATTTTTACTTGTAAGGTAAATTTTTTTTAATTTATAAAAATTTATACATTTTATTTTGTTTTATATTTTGTTACGATGAACTTTATTTTTAATTTCCCAGAAAATTATTTAAATTAATATTTTCCAATTTGCATTTAAATCTTTTTTTTAATGTTGCTAATATTGAACGTAATCGTGTTTTTAAACTCAATTATACGGAAAGAAGGATTATTTCTTAATGCGACATTTTAATATATTTAAGAGACAAAAAATGACGAATTAAGAACGGTGAAAATATTTCTGCCCGGGGCGTTTATAAACGTATAACGATTTGGAACGAAATAATAATCACGATGCGGTAGGCGAGAAAACGAGGCAAACAAGGTACCCGGTGGTTTAGCCGAAACTCTCTCTCGCGCGTCACCGATCGCTGACGCTTAAGCGCACCCAAGCACGTACGAAATTCACCGCGCATTCCAATTTCTAAGTCTCATGAAGGATGCAAAACTCATTTGCGTAGTAATTAAGAATTTACCGCAGCTGGATATCTCCCGGGTGGTGGAAAGTCGGACGAGGCGTCGCGCCGAGTATAAACTCGACTACGATTTGTTCGCTTCGATAAGCTAAAATCTTGCCGCAAGTGTAAACGCTTTCCAATTGACGTTCCTTAAGGTTTCAATTGTTTTCATTAGCAATAAAATTGGCGTTTTTTCTATTTTTGTGCTGCGCATGGAAAAATGCGAAAATGCAGCACTATTTTAATTGTAAGAGTAAACGTTTACAATTTAATTATACATACGTATACATATAAATGTATGTGTTATATTTTAATGACAGTATATTTTTTTATTTTTTCTTTTTTTGGAAAAATACAAAAGAGATTTTCTACGAGACTATATTTCGACGTTGGTAAAATAATTTATACTTTAATTAATACTAATAAAAATCTAATAGATTTAGAATTGATTTTTACGTTTATAGTACCAAATAATAAACTGACTAAATAACAATTATATTAAATTACCAATCCGAGTTAATTTGCATATATATGTATACGTTATACGTTGAGAATTTTTTTACTCTTAAGTATTTAAAATTTCCAAATCATTATTGACATACGATTCGTTGAAATTTATACGGAAAGAAGAAGAGTGTATAGTAGTAATTGGATATCTTGATTAAAAATGGTAGAAGGCGTGATTAAGAAATCGAAATTAGGGTCCAAATGGAAAGTCGTTAAATGGGTGATAACAAAATAGAAAAAAAAAGGTCTCCCATAAATCTCTCTAACGGTATCGACAGGTATCGACGAACTAAATGTACGTGCCTCTGGTACCGGCTTGTTATGGCTGATTACGGTCGTAAACAAGTCGATCGAGAGGCGTGGACTTATTAAAATATTGAATAAGACATATTGAGAATGCACGATGAGTAGGAGAATAGTACAAAAAATAAAGCAGCGCCGGAATTCGGTTTAAATGTTCAGCTACACAGTCAACTTTGAGCGCAGCGAATAAATTTATTTTTAGGCCATATCTTTTTAATAACAATATAAAATAAATTTCAGATATAATTTTCCAACAAATAATTTTTTAAGCTATTTAAAAATCAAATAATAAAAAAATTGTTCTTTTTTTTTGTTTTTAAAAATGCCGTTACGTAATATCATGAAATATTCGTCAATCTGTACGTAATTATTCCGCACCGTTTAATGCAATTTATCAATGAAGATCCAATTAATAAGATTAAAATTATATACCACCTAAATTGTACCTATGAATCTGTTATTATCGAAAATAATACATTTATAGCGCCTGTATTAAGTATTTAAATCCATACGATAATTAATTTCTCGTTAGCTAATTGATTGTTCAATAGCCGTGTACATTCTCATTTCTGTTGCACGTAACATGTACCGCGTATTACGGCTAGTTTATTATTTCACGCGAAAGCGACGATCCGGCGAGAGGCATTCACGCCTTCGCGCTTCCGTTACTTGAATCGTGACGGAAGTGGCGGCGACGTATTCTCGTCACCGCCCGTCGGCAGCGGGCAAGTCATGTACCCTCGTTTCAAACACCTTCGAAGGAGAGGAAACGGCCGGAGAGTTAACTCCTCCGTCACTTTCAAAAGTCAGATAGTAAACCGGTGAACGAGTGGTTACGGAAAATGAGACCGCCCACGATGTCACGGTGCATTCTCGCGGTGCGGGTGGGTTTCATGACGAGAAAATTTCCTATCATTGAGATTTACGTTACCGCCATTGTTCTCGGTATACCTGAGCGACGAGCGAAGACACGGTTCGTACAAAGTCCTTCGTTTTCGCAAGTGAGCGAGGCGGAGTAACCGACCTGGGAATTAATTTATTTAATGCTTAATATAAAAGGCAAATAACTTCCGCGTTTCCCGTTTACGACGAGACCGAAAGAGGAAAATTGATACGCCGTAAATTGTTCACTAAACGTCTGACAATATTATAGTTTTTGCCGAGCAAATCGTTCTCAAAGTTTTCGTCATCTTTTCACCACGGGGGTTTTTTTTTTTTAAATATATTTGAAGTACTCCGTACTAACGACGAGATTCTGGTCGCGCCTGAGAAGAAACGTCATGATACCGGCAGGATTCTTTCAGGAGTGGTACCTACTTGAATATGAAGTTGCGGTCGGAGTTTCAATTAACTCAAGTTTGCGTCGTAGTAAACGATCCCCGATCGCGCGATCGTCCAACTTGCGGTTAAATTGATTAAACTTTTGCCGAAACACCAGGTGTTAAATTAATTAATAAGCGATAAGCAGGTTTGGCTCATGCCGCTCAGTGAGCAGTGTTAAGTCGATAAGCGACTATCAAACTTGAACGATCTGATTAATTGGTCCGGTCCTTCTTGACAGACTGGTTATTAATTGTAGTAATCGGGCCTCTGCTTTAATGAGCCTGACAGACGTAACGAGCAAGAAACGGGCGCGTGTTTGAATGATAAATTAGAAAACAGCACGATGACTCTAGGCGTATCGCGGAGGAAGATATTCCCTCGAGAAATCTGTGCATCGCAGAATGAAACGGTTTTTGGGGGACAACGACGTCCCTTTTCTCACACGCGGGGAAGCACCGCGGCAAGTCCTCGCTGCTCTCAAAGCTTCCGTCGAGTATCGTATCTCGCGTCTCGCCGTCGTTGCGCGCACAATATCGCGATGCACGCGTCGCGCGCCATAATTTGACGTGGCGGATTCCAAAATCGGATTGCGAGTTTTATAAAGTAAGAAATGGAAGTAGGCCCGGATACGCGAGAATGGATAAACTTTTTTCCCAGCCGCCCGACGAACTTTCCCGCATTACTGCCGGATAACGGGAAGAAGCAGAAGGAAACAAAAGCGCGGAACTATCACGGGGCTGAATTCAGAGCGTAATTTGAACTTACGATGTAGAGGTATTTCATACGTTGTTACGTTCGTGCAGCCGCCCGGAGAAAATTTGTCGCGCTATTTCACGATCTTTTCGGCAATCGCGTTTATTCGAGACACAATTCCCGGTTAGAGTGTATCTTAATACGATTCAGGGCGCCAAGTTTCTTTAGGTGAGGGTGATGCTTATCAATTTTATTATTTTTACTTACAATAAGATTTATTAACTGGCCTTTGTTTTTTATATGAAATTTTTTGTAGAAGGGGCACGCATATATATGAACGGTTTTTCTTTTACTTTCCTTGCAAAGGTATTTTTCAAAGGTACGCCTCCGTTATTTTCCTTCGCGTCTCGTTATTGCTTTCTTCCATTGAGATGCGAGGTATTTCTCTCTCTCAGTATAATTGCAACAATTACGCGCAAATGCTCCTAGCAAGTTTGATCCGCAACTTCCGAAATTGCGTCGTGAAGCGATTAACTGCCATTTTATCCTCGAGTTGCGACGAGTCGGTGAATGAAATTTCGGGTAATCGCCGGATCGGCCGGTCAGCGCGATGAAGTCCGAAGGGAAACGTCAGCCGGCGCGATTCTGCGTTGAAACTTGCCGCTCGAGTTGGCACGAGGAATCGTGAAAGAGAGAGAGAACGAGAGAGACGACAGGCTCCGCAAACCATGCCCGTTGGATCGTAATGCAGGAATTACGCGCCGGTCTCTGAGAGATGCGACATTTATTTCCCGAAATTCGCGATTATCATTCTTGTAAATCCCGCTTTCCACGTATGACCGAGTGACGCGCGCGTCGCTAAACTCGCGAAAAATACAATATATAGCAATTAAATATCCATGAAATTATTTAAAATATTAAAACTCTTTCTATTTTGCGACATTATTTGAAATATTAAAACCTTTTCTGTTCTAAATCCGCAAAAGTAAATGTGTACTTTTCGTACAAGAGATCCAGAAATATCAGATATTATTTTAAGCGAAAGAGAGGGTACGTAAACGCGCGCGGGCGTACAATTGCATAATTGGTAACAATACGTAAAGCTCTTGTTTCCGTGAGGAAAATAACAGCGTTGCAAGAGAAATAGAGAAAGAGAGGGAGAGAGAGAGAGAGAGAGTCAACGTATGAAATTACGATTGTAAACGAATCTCAGTAATGCCATCTTATATATTTTTATCGCTGAGACACCAACATCCCCGGGATAAAATCAACGCCAACGACGGCGAGAGGTGTCTGGCTGGGTTACCGGGATAGGGGAAGGATGGACCAACGTAATCTTGCCCGAAGGAACGGGCGGCGGAATCGGATTGCGGCGGAAAAGCAGGGTAGTACTCGAGTAGCAGTGTGTTCTCCGACAGGGTACATCGGGGAGCTGTAGACGAGCGGTGAAGCCGTCTCGGAGCTGGTGCAAGAACGTACACGGTCATATACATAAAACAGGACGGTGTCCTGTGGGGCATACGCCGCCAGCGTATTCCTGGCGTAACGTATTATCGTGAAAGCTATGAGCGCGGAATGGTAAACGCGAGCCCGATAATGCGGAATAGAGTTACGATCGTCATCGTATCGACACAAAAATCGTAACGCGAGATACGCCGAAAAAAAAAGGCACGAGTAACAGCGGAAACGTTAAATTTTTTTTCTTTTTTTTATTCTTCGATCTAAATGGTAACGCATAGTAGCGTTGTTAAATTTCTGCAACACGTAAGATCCGTATAAAGTCTAAAATTGCACGGGAAATAATGTTATGAGAGGAACCCTTGAGAAATCAAGAGAAAGCTTCACCTTCGGATAATCCGAAGCAGATCTGGTTCTAACGTATTGACAGATTAATAACCCTTACAACTGTCGGCGGCGGTACTCGGGGATAATACGATCCAGACGCGAGAGAGTCGGAGAACCGCTGGCGCCGGGGAGTGGACGCAATCATAATCTGCCGCGTACTCGAAACCCCAGTACCCCTGCGCACCCGGCATGCCCCATATTTCCCATTTCCTAACCCCGTCTCGCCCACCGATCTCGCGCCATCCCTCTGTCCTTTTTAGATCGGGCAGGCGGCCACCTTTGCCGTTTCTTTCTTACGTACGACGACGCTACATGTATCCATCCGCCTCTGCGACGCCTTTCGCAAATACCGGCGCATTGGGTGTGCGTTTACTTCGCACATATACGTGCATATACGGGCTACGTTCCCGTACACGGGGTGGCATATGTGTGCGCACCACATGACTGCGCAACAGCGAGGACATAGAACACGGCGGTTGAGAGTCTTTCCTCGGGACACGTGTGTCGTGAAAAATCCTCGAGAAAATTCCATTCCGGGTTGGTGGTGCGATCCTTCGAAATTGACCCCGACAAACACGAAGCTGACGTTTCGATTTTCATGCCCTTCATTCGTAGAATTCCTCCGCGGCGCGGGGGCGAGGCGGACTTTTAAGTTTGAAGGCGAGCTGCAGGAAGAGTCTCTCTCGCTGGGTAACGCTAAGGAGTATTTTGAGCGCGATTGAACGTGCACGCTCGCTCCTCGAGACGTGCCATTGACGTGCGGAATTGAGTTAGAAATCGTTAGAAATATCATTTTATCCTTTAAAAGGACGGACGCAAGGAAATATCCCTCGAATGTCGATAACCCCTTCAATGGCGGTCTTCTGTTCATCAATAGGGAATTCGAATGAGCGCGTCTCGTGAAATCTACGTGGATTTTGAAAATCTGATGAAATTACGTGGTAAAAGTCACAATTTTTTTTTCCTGCAAAATAAAATTAACAAATGCGATTTGATTATATGAGAATTATAGAATGTCGATATCAGTCTAAATGCACACGCGACAATTATATCATTAATTTATTTTTACCCGATTTCTATATATTTTGAAATTTATAATTTATTCTTCATTCTCTTCATTCCTTTTGGTTTTGCCAAGGCTCCCTTCTTTTAACGATCGGGTGCAATGTGGTTTGAGGGTTTTTGCAACCTTATTTTTGTGTGTCAAAGGGACTTAAAAAAATTGCAGCAATAAAAAAACTAACATACGATGTGGCAGCGATATTCATATACCAAGAGGGATTAAATAAGACGACGATAATAATACGGTCGCGTGCGCTACGCAAGTTTTTAACGAGTACGCGCGCCGCTCTCGCATTCGCCCGTTTCCCTTGGATCGATGATCCTATCTGCTTTTTATAGGCTTAACCCCCGTCTCATTTCTACGTGCAAGCCTTTACGTCGTTTTTATTCCCTTTGCCTGCTACTTGCGACGAAAGATCCCCGAGCGAAAAAACGCGGTTGCACCGACGACCGAGTAGACGGCAGACGTTGTCGAAAAAGCGAGTGCAGGGAGGATGAATTGATCGTGCCATTGTAGCAGAGGATTTTGGAGATTCCCGAGGGTCTTTTAAGAACACCGCTGACAGATGACACGCAGATTATCCTTACATTGTCTAAATTACGAGGCATTGCATCATCCGCGAAAGGAAAAAGATTCTTTCGGACGAAATTTCGAGCGACAATACTTGCGATCAAACTCTCTTCTCTTTAGAATATTTAATTAATTGCAATTAGCAGATATTAAACACATTTAGCAGTTTGTTGGATTCCAGCTCGCGTCAAATAATCGAAAACATTAGTATTCCTAAATACACATTTTTAAAATATTTTTTATACTTTAATTAAAATATATTATTTTTAATTATTTGTATTTTTTTTACGTTTGAAAAATTGCGAGTGCAGTTTTTGATTAGGGAAAGATGTGGGGAAGCCAATTCTTTAAAGTGGCGTAGCTTTTGAGAGTCAATAGGAACGGTAAGGACAATGATCTTGCACCCTTGAATGTAAGCCAAGATTTATTATCCCGAAGACCAATATCGTTAGCCTTTTGGAGAATTTCGAGCGAAACAATATTTACCATTGCATTCGACACATTGGCGCGTGGCGTGCAAACGCGTGCAGGTGTATAGCGCCAACCATACTAAATCTATACAAGCTTACTTTGGTATTCCTGTTTGACATAGCTTAACTAACTAATCTATCAGCTGTGTCTATATCCGGATTTACCGAGCATACTGTTTGCAGATTAGACCGAATATGGTGGTAAGTGTATCAACCAGCCGCGCGCCTTGCGAATCGCTCTCGTCCAAGACCACTTTATATTTAAATACGCGAAACGTAACAATCGCGGCGGACTGCTTTTTGCGGTGATACACTCACATCGATTAACGTCGCGTAAGCTAATGTTGAACATTCGCGTCGAATGTAAAAAAAAAAAAAAAGATTTTAACTCGTGCTTATGCGAGGCGTTACATATGCTCCGTGATGTACGTAGTGACAATCATTAAATTGTTCAAATAAATTAACCATTATTTTAATAATAAAATATAAAAACAAATAAAGTTACTTTATAATACTGAACAATCGGGGAATAAAATAAATTAAATAAGCTAGCTGAAAAAAATGTTATAATTATGTGTATGTGTTTAATTTTACTAGATAAATGTGTGATTTTTTTTTTAATTTATTGTAATAAAAATAACGGGCTTTTTTTTAATAGTATTTAACTCGTTTTATTATAGTCAGTTTAACTTAGTTACAGCAATTTTCCAATTGCCGAATATAGATGTGGAAAATAAATATTTTTTTAATAATTGATCGAAATTAACTGAAGAACAGAGAAAGTCCTGGCGATTTTAAATATATTTACGATTCTGATAGCCCCTTTAAAGCTGTAAATGATAATATAAGTTTAATAATCAGTCGCAGTTATATTTCGTTATATCATGAATATTAAATGTCATTTTCACATTTAACCGGCAGTTCAGTTGAAAATTTTAGACGAAAACGTCCAGAATTTCATTAAAATGACTGTCAACCTTTACAAAATATTAAGAATGTATGAAATGTACATAAATATGTATTGCAAGATGCCCCCCTAAAAAAGGATGATAGAATAACTTGACAATTTACTTGATTCATTGAAATATCAGAAAGGGACTTTAACCGACGTCGTCGAGATAAATCCGAGCCATTCAAAAAATGGAAACGGGATAAATTTCACAAAAAAAGAAAATATGCTAATATAGGTCTGCTTATTGATTGCGTAAATATGAATAACGTGTTTACGGACATGAGATTGTCAAAGTAGCGGGCTGGTAAGACGGTCTTTACTGTAATCGTTTGATTCGCTTGTCGTGAAACGCAAATACGAAGCGCACACAAGACGCAATGGATGCGCACATATACAAAGGGAGAATCAGACTTATCTGTTCGAAGGCTACGGCTTCGATCTTTCGATAATCCGGTCGGGAGTTGACAAACACTCACCTGCAATCAGAAAAATAGAGATATTTCGTTAGTTTAAACCTTGAATAAGCGTGGAAGAATAAAGTTAATGCGATACGCAATGTAGGTACATGCAAAATAATTTAAAGAACTCGATCAAACGGGACGATCGCCGAGGACTGAAACGCTAGGAGAAAAGTATAAATATCGGAAAGAGGAAACGAGAGGTATTGACAGTTTGTTGCTCGAACGTCGCCGCCGCCTGAGAACGAGCTTTTCCCCAGCGATTCCCCGAAAGATTGCTTTCGCTACATAACGACAAACCTCGTTCACATATCCGTCGGTCGCGACGCGACGGTGACGACTTTAGAAAATCTTTTCCGCTCGACGAGCTTCGTTCTCTATTTCCTTGTCATTGTATCAAGAATTCCAGCGTTTTCCCAGCTCTCTCTCTCTCTCTTCTTTTCTCTTTTGCCGTTCTCGTTGCGGAGCTGTTCGCTGATTCTCTTCGCTCGTGTAATATTATATGCTATGCGTATGCAGCAAATAAACGAACGCGTGTCTTCTTTTATGGAGTTTCCGTAACGCGGGAGGCGCGCGATAGTCGATTATGAATGTTTGCAGATTGCCGTGCGACAATTTACGGCGGTATTAGCAACCCATTGATCATACCCCAGGACAGTTACCTGCGCGACGCGGCACCTTTGATATTCGCCGCTACCGCGAGACGCAGCCACCTCCCCCAGTCGGTTCGGAAGTCCTCGAAAATTGGTTTTCATCCCCCTTGATAAATGTCCATCGCTTCCCGGAACGTTTATTTCGCACATTGTCAAAATTCCGCTGACGCATTCGCTGACGACCGCTCGTCCGACGGCTATTTGTTTAAGAGCGAACGGAGTAAGTGAAGCGGGAGGTGCCTTTCTCCTCCTCCTCCCTGAAACGGGCGGCAAACTCGGTTTTCATAGTAAATTGAAAGCGTTTAAGTTATCAACGCGTGGAATTATTTATGGCTGTATTACGTGCTTTCGCCGCAATGAGTTATTTCATAACTCTCGCCGGGCAGAAATACGGTCGCGCGGGTCACACGTAGGTGGAACACGCTCATGTACGTGTGAGCGTTACCTGCAACGGACGCGCAGATTTTACATACGTCACATGCGATCGCGCCGTATCTCGCTCGGCGCGCGTAAAGCGCCGAGCCAACGCGGTCTTACCGAAAATATTTTCCCAACGGGACGCGTCGGGTCCCCTAAAAATCTTTACAAACAGACAGCGTCGCGCGGCCGCTTGATAAAAATTCCTCTCGAAGCCTCGCAAACGTGACGTCATGCCGGATAACACCGGGCGCGTGCTCTTAAATGCGCGAGCGCTCAAAGGACGTCAGTCTGGCGAGCTTCAGGTCTTAAGCTCGTTCTGCATTAATCGCGAGCAGCCGATTGCGACTTGCGACAGGCAATCAGGGTGGAGTTTTATACGTAAAGCTCGATTGGTTGTAAAATGAGTCTCACGCGCGGAAAGCACGACGTTGAAGGGTGATAAAGGGTGAAGCGAGATTTCTCCCGCGGCGGGAAACGGAGAGTCGGGTTGCGAAAGGGGTTGGATCAGACCGCGTCGGGTGCATCTGTATTTATTTAGCGTTAATAAACGGCCGCCACGAGGAAGGAAAACAACTAAAGCCCCATGCTCGAAATTGGCAAATCAATTTAATTTTCTCAGCTTGCGTCACGTTCCGGCTCTCGGGGCCGGTTGAATTCTTCGAACAAATAACGGATAGTCTCGGACAGATACTCTCTCAATGAACGACAGCGGCCACGAGCTGCTAAAATTCTATTTTTCGTGCTTTGTTTGGCGTATACATCGCGGCCGCGCCATCGAAATCAATTTTCGCATGCGCTCGACTCGTGTAACCTACCTCTTCCTCTCCTCCCCCTTCCGCCTCTATTTTTCTTTTTTTTATATATATATATACACCTCGGATTAGCGAACTACACTATTCGTGCGTGTCCGCTCGGCACAACGAAAACGAGGAGCGCTGGATTTATAGAGTTTCAATAAAATAATCAACTTCTCGTCGAGGTAATTCAGGAATAGCGAAAAATATCGACGAACTACCGAGTTCTCGGTGGTTTACTTTCATTTTTTTTTTTTTTTTTTTTTAGTTATTTTTTTCGGTTGCATTGGTGTTGCATTTACAGCTGTAATAAACCGGAGCCGCGAACCGATTATCCGCCCCGGCCGCGCGCGAGTATTATTGCGGGCGTAATCGCGATTACTTTCAACACAACCGCGCCGAGTTAATTTCGATAAATCGGAATAGCCGGGGCGGGTGGAATTGTTGCGGCGGCTTATTTTTATTCAGGAGAAACGAGTTCTCGTGCGAGCTCTCAATGTTGAGTTCACACCGGGTACGTTGGCGTTGCGCAGTTAATTTCACCGCGCCCGCCCTTCGGAAGCGAAGGGACGACGGAATTCTTTTGTAAACGCGTTATTTCAATCCGGGAAATCTCAGCATTGCGGACGGAAAGAGCGAAATACATCGCGTGCTGATCTTTACGGGTTACGTAACGCGCTACCGCGCGGAGCGAGAACGGGAGAACGCGGGCGCGCTTAAGCTGGAACTTGAAACACGCGTAACGTTATCGTGACGTTTCCAGATAATACACATTCTGAGTTAATGTACGATTATGATATGGTTCATTCGTTACGACGGCATTTGCGAGGAAATACTTTGAATTACAGAGGAACGTTATATCGCGACGAGTTTTTCTCCGTTGCTCTTATTAACTGAATATCGTGCTTGAATTAAGCCAGACGCAAAATAAAATTAATATAATTTTGCAATTAACGTCGACTCGGTTCCTCTCTATATCTTTAATTGTTGCCGCTTAAAACCGATGATTAGTTCTCTCTCGCTTGGTTTGCTTCACGCCAAGCGAGAGTCAACGTCGGCTGTCAAGTAGTATAATAATAAAAAAAAAAAACGATCTCATCCTTTTTCATCGGTGCCACGAACATTTAAAGTGAGACGTCTGTCGAGTTTCACGACAGACGATTTAATCTGAAACCCACCAAAACTCGTCTTCGTGAGATATGTAAATAATAAGAGCGTGTTAGGCGAAGTCGTCGGAGTTGCGTATGAACGTATATTTCACGCGGGACTTTTCCAGCATCTCTCGGCACGTAAATTCACAGGATCACAATGATTCGCAGCGGCGGCTCGCGAGTCAGATATTAACCCTTTAGTCGTACTTCTCGTAACGAGAATCGATGTGCTCTTTGAAAGAATCTAATATAAGATATAATTTACATTATTTGCATTAAAAATTTAAAACAAATAAGTTACGCACTGTGAATCCCGCGGGGCTAATTTTCATCTCGAACATTATAAGTCTATAAAATTAACAATTTAAATAAAAATCTATACTTTGAAGACCGCGTTTCATTGTTCGCATATAGCTTGGTTGCGTATATTTTCCAAGTAATATACCTTTCTATTCGAATTTTAAAATCGCTCGGATTAATTTAACGTCGCACGCCTCGCGGAAAGTTAATTAAGTTTTCGATTTGAGTAGAAAACCAGAGGGAAAAAACTATGAGAAATAGTGTTGTGTTGTAAAAAAAAAAAAAAAAAAAATTTCAAGCGACTGCTGGAGGGCTGAGATCTTGTAACGGATTAAGAACTTACGAAAGAACGAACGAAAAGACTCGAGGAAGCAGTATCGATGCCTTTCGCGTTTTCCGGAAACTACAGCTGCACAATCTCATTCGCTTCCTCCCTTCTTGCGTCCGTGAAGTTATTAGTATTTATTCGCAAGGTGCACGCACTGCGGTGAACGGAAAAACTTTTTAAGCTCTCATAAAAGGTCGTTTATAGAATTGCCACGATGTTTCCCGGGCGGTCATCGGCGATCGTAAACTCTCGTTATTCTTCCTCAACTTTTCCGCCCCGGAAAACCCCTGCCCCGATCTTTCTCCCCCTTGCGCCACTGTGTTTAAAAAATATGTATAAACGCGAGTACGTGCGTAATGGGAAAGTACAACGTCGCCGAATGTATTTACGCGTCTTTTTTCGTTATCGCGGATTTCGGTGTGATACGCGATGCTTCGCTCGGTAAAAGCGAACGTTGCACGAAGATATATCGTGGCGCATCGCCCGGGATTTGATATCGCTGATTTGTCGGTTGCAAATTCGTATCATGTCGAGGGAAAAAATCGCGGATCGGACGATCGCGAGATAGCGCCGACGTTTCCATTAAATCCGATGGATTCATCCCGTCGACGTGCGCCCATTCTCTTATAGCCGAAGTTGAAATTGGCGCGGAATTACTTCATCAATTTGCTGTACGTTTCGCGGGCATCGCGGGCTATTTGTCCGAAATCCATTGGACCTCTCGCTGGGAGGAGATCAAAGCGCCGGCTCTGAACGCGGCTTATCTTTGAATTTCCGAGATCTCTGTTTATCGCGCCCGTGTCAAAGTGCCGTACCGCGGGGAGGGAAAGGTGCGACCCGCTTTCGCGGTTAATCGAAGAGAGCGCCAATTTTCGGGATAATTTCATCGCTACCGCGACACTTGGAGTAAACCCTGTCCCGTCGCATCTCGATCCCAACTTTGTCGATTACAGCGGTGATTTCACGTGCGCACGCCAGAGCAGCGCGAAGCGGAGGCGCGTCGTCGCGCGTCGGCTGGATCGGGCTGGTGATAAAATCGGCGTGCGGGTGAGCCTGGACGACACGAAATCGATTGTCACGCGAGCAGGAACTAGCCTTGTTGTCCACAGCAGATCATATCTTCTCCTCTTCCTTCCTATCTCACCCTCTCTCTCTCTCTCTCTCTCTCTCTCTCTCTCTCTCCTCATCGCGCCGACTGGTCCATCATCGAACCCGCTGACCGATTCGCACTTTCGCAATTGCTTGTTTCGGACATCCCACAATAATCAGATGAGCTGGGCGCCGCGCTTCTCGTCAGCTAATAGCCGTGAAAACGCGTCACGCCAAAGCGTTTGCTCGTGTGTTACCCCCATTTCGCGCAAATTAATCTCTGCTCGACGTATATGTATAATCTATAATCGTCACGGCGAATCAAGCGCGAACGTTGACCGCCGCGAGAGAAACACTTGAGGAACCTGGTTACCTGCAGCATTCTTCTAAATACATTAAAGCGCCGATAAAACTAATCGATCCTTAATTCTTGGAAAGTAATGGCTAATCTAACTATAATCGCATTTCATTGGCGACAGTTTCATGAAACAAAAGAAAAAAAAAAAATGCCGCACGAACTGCGCTGTGATATCAGATACGTATAGCAGAGCGTTTTCCAGGGAAAACGTAGTAACGTAAGAACACATTTTACAATCCGCGTTTTCGTGATCGATGAAAAACGCGAGCTCGACCTAAAAATCGGAAGTTCGCGAGCGCGTCGGCACTTTTCAATGCAACAAAAAAAAAAAAAGAAAAGAAAAAATGCGGGGCAGCGGCTTTAAAGTGCGTCGGGTAGTGTAAAATGTAAGAGCACGTCGATTCGAATGTTCGCGGAGTCTAAAGCATCAGCCTACATACCAGTACGCATCGGCTTACGTGAGACTCGTGGATCGGCCGAGAGATTCCAAGCCGATAAATCCGCGTGGAATTATTTTCGCCGGGGTGATGGCGTCGTCGACGACGACGACTGTGGCGGCGGCGAGTCTCGGAGTCATCGATGCATATTCATATGAATTAGCATAGCCTCGCCTTGGGAGGTTACACGACGGCGGAACGCTCGCAAATACGTATGTACGTACGTGTATGGTCGCGCGAGAGTGTGTATACGCGTGTTCTCGGATGCAATTCCGTAGGGATGCAGCCGTAGACTGGCACATATATGCAAATTCTCCCTCTCTCTCCCTCTCTCTCTCTCTCGCTCTCTCTTTTCATCTATTTCTCTTTCTCTTTCTCGACTGTCTCCAACGTTCTCTTTTCATACGCACTTATATCCAAAATACATACACACATCAAAAGCCGAAAAGCTGGAGTCGGCTGGAGATGAAAAGTTGGGCGGATGCTGGATATATGTAAATTGAAGGAATATAAACCCCAGTTTCCCACGGGCTCAGGTGTTTCTTAAGAGCTTTTGTAGACGCTCAACATTTACCCCGTCGATCCGTTAATTGTAAACGATCGTCAATTAATTAGCGCCGTCGAAGGGACGCGTTAAGTTCAGCCGCGATCTGTCAGAACGCAAAGGAAATTGACTGATTATGCAAAACGCTAATATGTTAATATGTCAGCGGCAGGCAAAGTGCGCGTCAGAAATTGAATTAGAAAGCCTGGACGTATGTAAATAAGTGAATTATCATAGCATTATCCGATTGCGTTGGTTATCGCGCGTCTTCGAGGAACGACGTGATTCTGTAGGCTCTTCCCTAACTTCGCGCAAGTCTCGAATTCGTGACTCTCGAAAGGGCATTTTATTAGGCCGCTTGAATCGCCACGAACGATTGACTTGTATTCGTGACCATATTCTCGAATCACATTGTTATGCTCGCAAATTCAAGTAATTATTTATAGCCGTACGTACCCGTACCGAGTTATAGTTCGTTGTCAGTGATTCTCAAGTTTTTCTTACTTCGTATGTATAATAATATCAATATTAAATATGTAAGATCGCATTTACGATACTCACTTTACAGACAATTTAAACTCACGCAGCGTATGTGGCGAATCTTTTGAGCACCGCTGTCACAATTTTCCGCTGCAAATTTCAATTTTCAACATAGACTGACACGGACGGATACCACGGTTGATATCGACTGAAAGGGGTCGGATACAGAGGCGGGTAGGGTGAACCGCGACAATTTTCGAGGAACAGAAACCCGCTCGCGAAATTACAAACATTTTCGAGATCGCGTGTATGGACGCGTAATATGATTATAAATCTAGGTACGTGTACCTGTTGCGACCAGGTAGAGCACCGGGCGCTGGGCAATTTGCATTTTTACCGTAGCTGCAATTTCGCCCCTTCCTACCGTCTGAGAGGTTTCGCGTCCATTACAGGATTACGTTGTTATCGGCTTCAGGGTAATTGTTAGTAAACTTTCGTGATACGGATGATGAAAGTTGCATATCTTTGCTACCTCGCGCATGTCATTTTCCCGCGCGTTCGCGTTAAAGGGCTGCTCGAACAACGAGAGGGAAAAAAAAAAGAAAGAAAAAAGACCCCCTTCTGCCTGTAGTTATGCGCCAAGCACCGCGATAGCGAACCGCGTTGGGTTTTAATGAATAAACATCTTGCGCGTTACAACACATATGTTGCAGAACGCAATACGGAACTCCGATGTATCGCGACAAAATGTAGCATATCGCGTAAATTGTGGCATTGTAATACAGTGAAACTAGAGCTGAATAATTCTTTTAGATAAGTAGATTATTAAATATATTTTAGGTAAATTATTACATAAGATATTTGAAAAGGCTGAGAAAAAGAACTGTTTCCGAATCATTTATTTATATCTCGCAAAATGCGGAATATATTTACGTCTGCGACTGCGAAAAGAAGTAGTAATATGTTTAATGGGCGCGACGATTGTGAAAAGAAGTTGGGAGACTTAATCCAGACAAATGATTCCCGCGTCACTCTGAGGCACGTCGAGGCTTACGATCCAATCGGTTCCCTCTCGACGGAGAAAATCCCGTATCCTTCTTTGATATTCATAAGATCTATCTTCGAGGTGATTCTCCCCTGTAAAAACACTACCGATCGATCCCGGCAAATGAGCGCGACGGTTGCTTCCTTACAGTTGAGGGCGACGGCAGAAAATTTTCATCGCGCCGCCGCCCGCCGTTTGTGGCTCTTGAAATCGACGTGACCTGACCGGGGGATTATCGGAATCCGACAGACTGAAGATATTGAATGAGGTTTAATCCGCAACACAACGGTTTATTGAAATATCTTTAGCCGTTCGACTGGAATATTCATTTTTGATATTTCACTCGCGATTTTCCCTGACGCGAAATGTACGATGGCAAATAATGACTAGACCCTCCGGTTATCCCGCGCTCACGACACGCGCCGATAATAAAAACCACTAATAAATAATTGACAAAAAGGAATAAAACGGGAAGAAGAATTTTATGTCAATCAAACGCGCGTCAATTAAATTTGTGAAATCTAACGGATATCGCACGAAGGAGGAAAATTGAAATCGTAAATATAAAAGGTGGAAATTTTACTTCGTATGCGAATTTTACCTTCGCCGCTCTGCGTATTCGCACTTTTAACATGGACAATTCGAACTGTACTTCAGATTCTAGCGGAATAAAAATTGAATTTTTGAAATACAATTTCAGTCACAAAAAAAAAAAAAAAAATGATGAAAAAAATAAAGATAGGAATAAAATGGTGTTATATTATAAGAAACCGTTCGATAATATAATCGTATGAATAATTTAGATCTTTAATTAAAAATGCGTCTTATTTTTCGGCCAATTTGTATTTTATCAGTACATTAATGGAAGGTACAAATCAGTCTTCCAATCATGGATACGCGCGTATCCGACGATCGTTCATAAATCAAGCATCTCGAAGACAGTAAAACCTGAAAGACAAAATTAAAATATCGTGGATTCGAGCATGCCAGGTGTTCGGCCCGATTAAATCCAGATAAACGATCCGGCCGTCGTTCTGACCGACAGGAAGATTTATCGGTTCTTCTTCAAGATCCATTTTCCCATAAAGAAGGATCTATCTATGGATACCTTTCTTTCGCATCTCTTTCTTTTCTATCTCATGTTCGCCGATTTTCAATAACACGCAAGTGGAGTGTCTACCGTCCCGAGGATCTAAGAAATTAATTTAAACAGGAGATCCGAGTTGTAAAACGCTTACGGGAATTATCGCAAAAGCTCAATAGCACAAACATGAATTTATTAATTTTCTTCAAATTAATATAAATATATAATTTTAAATCTACGTAAGTTAATATTACTTTGAAATTAAAAAAATAAAAGATTAAAAAGCTCTCTCTTTTTCTTTCTCTATCTATCTATCTCTATCTTAAATAATAAATTTAGTTTAATGATGTACAATTACATTTAATGATCTAGTTTAACATTTGACTTGAAACACGAGTTCCATTATCTCGTAAAGGATTTTATTCCTGCTCTTAATTCGCCACTTGACCCCTGCACAATGTAACAGTATCCCGTGTAGATACCATTTCGGCATGTTGGGAGAATTGCATATCGGGTAACATGACGCACGCAGTGCCTGACACGTGTGCTTGTGCGTGCTACCTAAGGCCGCGAACGGCAGCGGGCAGTGTTAATATCTCGCGAGGGCTCCCCTCTGCCCTGCCACTTCAAACGTCATCTCAGATACATCAGGCTCGTGCCAAATCATCGATCGTGCATTCACGGTGGAAATTTACTGATTATGACAGATATTCCTTCCGACGTCGAAAGTGATACCGTTGCTCACGAGACCACTGCCCACGCCGAAGGTTCATTAAGCCGGAAACGGCGCGCTTGATGAGATTATTTGCGCCCCTATGAGATTGAATAAGACAGTGCGTCCGTTAGCACGCAAATCCGGTTTGTTTCTCGAGTCAGCCTTCGATTCAACCTCGCCAGATTCGATACTAACGATGAAAAGGTGTATCTTTCACCTCAGCAAACGCAACAACTGCAGCCTCGCAATTATCGAATTTACAATTTTTTTTTTTTAATATATTTGCGAAAAAGAAAAAAAAACAGCTTCAATTTCACAAATATTTGTTAAAACCGACCGATCATGCAATAATTTTTTATTGGCCTTTTCTCGATAAAGAAATCGTTATTTCCATATTATTTTATAAATTGCCGCAACTGCTGCTCTCTCGTTAATAGGACGATTTATTTTTTCAATACGTTATTAAGCAATTAATTTTACAATTTATAAATCCACACGAAAAACATTTATTAATATTTTGACACTTTGAATAATGGATACTGTCGAACGGAAAATACTAACAATGCACTCTCGCATCGATTACTATCAAACTGCGAGATCATCGCTTTGCTCAATCGCCATCGTGCTGCATTTTCACTACGAGAGTGCGCACGAACAATTCGGGGAACAATATGATTCGGAGAACGAATGCACGCGGATTTCGAATATGCTGTACATATATTGAAATTATGGAACGCGAGTAATTCTCGTAACAAACAAATGTGCTCAAGTTACAAATTATCAACCCCGTGATATCAAGTGGGATAATTATTGTCTCGACAGTCAACAACCTCTTCGGCATACGAGCGCCCAATTAGAGTAATCGTCGCTTTTCGTGAAATATTTAAATGAACTTCGGTGCATAAATATTCCGTGTGGATTCAGAAAATCCGCTAGTGACATTGCAAATTGTGAGATTAAAGAATAAGTTTTATTGTCAGTCGGAGAGAGACCGCGAAGTGTACTCAAGATTTATCGTACGATACAGCTTCCGAGCGACATACGAGACGCAAATAACGACACAAAAGATGAAGGAAAAAAAAAAAAAAAAAAAGAGGCATTAAACGTTGTACGGATGTTGGAAAGCGAGGGCTCGCATTGTGTCACGTGCGGCGGAGCCGACAAATCCAGCTTTATCCGTGTAGGAATTATGTGCGCCGCTAAGTCTACCGCGGGCTCTTAAAATTTCCCACAAAACGGACATTTTACGGACGCGGACCGCCTTTCCGCGAAATAAACCGCTAACTCGGCCGGCGTGAAGCCAGAGTGACGGGAAAAGCGAACGAGCGCGTTGTCCCCCCCCATCGATCGTCGCGCGGAAAATGAGTCCGCGAGTATAAGGTGGGTAGGTAAGAAAGACCACGTTGACCTTTCGTTTGAAAAATATCACCCTCTTTCGGCGGTCTTTCTCTGGCCCTCCGCGCCGGGAAACGAGACCAAGGGGGAATGGAAAATGGATTTGTTTGCGGCGGTCGGCCGATACCACGAAGGACCTCTCGCAGAACGGCGTTTCCGTTCGCCGCGCGGTGGAAAATCTCAGCTTACGTAAACGCCGTCCGGTCGGCTTGGCCCGCGCACTCGATCGTGTCCGCGGCGGGCGTGTGTGCTTCGCGCGAGCCAGCCCCTGTACTCGGCGCGCTCCGGGCGTCATAAATCATGCGAGGGTGAGAGAAAACGCGGGCGGGACAGAGCGGGAGGAAAACCTCTCCGGAGGTAACGCGCGGCATAAAACATACAGAGCCGGTGGGCCGCGCGCGCGGCCGTATATCTCTTCTATACGCAGCAACGCAATAC
This sequence comes from Cardiocondyla obscurior, assembly GCF_019399895.1. NCBI lineage: Eukaryota > Metazoa > Arthropoda > Insecta > Hymenoptera > Formicidae > Cardiocondyla > Cardiocondyla obscurior. Next base: position 7,223,552 of record NC_091869.1, read on the forward strand.
GTATTCCGCATATACACAACGAGATGCAGGCACGGTCGCTCGCGTTTCGTCTCCTTCCATTTTTGCGGTTCATCTTTTTCGTGCCATCGATCCTCCAGCCCCACTCGGCTTCTTTTTTCTCCGCTTTTACCCGCCGCGATCTCTCTCTCTCTTTCTTTCTTTTTTTTTTTCTTTTGAGAAAGCACCTTGCCCTTTTCTTTTTGCACTTTGTAATATTCTCTGAAATTCGATACCTGTCCCCGCAGCGACGGCGCGCCTCGCCTTGCCAAAGTCGCGGCTCTCATCTGAATCTGAATGCGTTTCAATTTTATCGAGGCGTCAAGACTAGAAAATTTCGCAGCTGCCGCAACGATATCCGTCGACCAACGGCAACGCAATGCTAAATCAATTGCGGCGATAAGTTACTCGAAGATTTTTCGAAGTACCGTTCATATTTTTCGTTTATTTTTACACGAACGTTTCTCGCGAACGACTCGAACATCGACCAGCGTGGCGTTGAATTTCGCAGACTGTTGGAGCCATCACTTTCAACGCGAAATGCAATTACTGTTTCAAGGATCCGGGATTTTAATGAAGTCTTGTGGGCGTCTCAGAAATCGATAAATTAAAACATCCGTTAAAAATAAAAAAATAAAAATTTATTCCACAGAAATACAGGAAATAAAATGGTAAAAGCGTACGGCGCTTGTTTGAGATCTTATATCTAATTTCAGTGATATACGGACGTTGCTTCTTCAGCGTGCGTGCCTATTGTTCGCCGCTTGGCTCGATTGTTTTCGCTCGACGCGCAAAGTACGGACTGCATTATTCCCGCATTTACACAAACGAGCGTACGTCGAGCACCCGGTGGTACAGGGCTATCGACGCGTCGGAACTCTCGGCGAGGGATCGGCAAAAGTACAAAGCGGTACGCGCCGTCCGTGGCATCCAACTCCTTCGAGACCGTTATCGCTATCCTCATCGATTCCCCGGTTAACCGCCAGAGACTGTACCATTCGACCAGAGAACTAGAATCGGTTTCCAACTGCCTCCAGGTAGTGGTATCGGGAATTGAAATCGATTCACTACGACGACCATAATGGCGTCCTCGCTGCTAATAGCATGCTCTCGTTGGTAATTCCGCGAATGTGCCAGCACTTTAAACATACAGAGACTCCTTATTTCCTATCCCCGCGTCGCAGGAATCGTTAGGAATCATTTATCGCGACATATATCCATCTTCCGCAAACACGTAAGTAGAATTGTTTATCGTGCGTACGCGTTAAAAGTACTTTGAAGAAAAAAATTAGTAGATAATTAAAAAAATACATGCAATATATGTATATATGTATCATTTATATCACGTATGTATATATCATATATGTACGTATGTGTAAAGGGGAAAGAAGCATGATAATTTCATTTTTCTAATTAAACGAAATTTCATTAAAAAATGAAAGCACATCGTGAAAATTGTTAAATTAAAGAGCATAATATTTGTGCAGTACGTAATAGATTTTCTCCCTTTTATTACGACTGTCCGTATTAATAACGTTATTAGTATTCCCTTATTGTTGGAGATATCTTAGTATTAATTTGTGCACGTTCGATATACAGAAGAGGATGTTCGTATCCAGCCGCACTCGCATAATCCTATAATCTCCGAGAACGATTTTGTACCGGAATTATATCGGGAATTCTAATAGTCGACTCCAAGCGATATCCGATATAACTCAGGCGCCAATACGCCCGCGCGATCAATCGTAAAATAAGCTTCTTTATACGATAGATTGCCTCTCGAAAATACCATCATATTTAGATATATTTCCGTGGAAGGATTTAATTTATCTCCGCTTCTGATGCCGGTACAAGTGCGGGAATTATTTCGTTTCCTCGTCCTCGCGCTCGAGACTTTGTTATTTTTTTTTTTTCGTTCGCCGTTTAACGTGAGTTTGCAGATCGTGAGAAATCGCCGAGTTTTGACTTCCAGAATGGCCAATTCGTAATTCCAGAGCGTAGTCGCGATGTAAGTACAAAGCGCCGATAACAACCAGATTGGTTTCGGTCGAGGCGACGTAACTCCAAGCGGCTGTAACTCTCGCGGGGCAGCGATCGAACCGTGAAGCGTACCCGCGAAGATACGAACTTGAGCACGGCGAAGTCGCGTTCGCGCGGCACGGAATTATACATCGCGTCCCGGTGGTTGCGTGGCACGCTGCTCAATACGAACAAATACGTGCCTACGCGCTAACGAAGTTATTGGATTTCGATTAATGCCTCCCGGAAAACGCCCGGGGGCTACCCGGACTAGAACTCGAGAGTCGCAACGGCGATGGCGGTTAAGGGCCATATATGACGGTTAGGTAAACGGATCGAGGGTGGATATTGCCGAAGGAATATTACTGCGCTAATAGCTTTGCCGTTGCTTGCTCAGGTCACTCGGTCCACCTGGCCGTACCTAGGAGGGTCCGCCGTCGTCGCTGGGACACGCGACCGGCGCACGCTGTGCCTCTAAGTGAAACATGTATACGTTACCGGCGTAGTGGCCCGCGCACAAATATACACGCGACGTAAAGCGAGCAGTCAGCCGTAAGATCGCACGACGCACATATTATAGACCCCTAAGCCTTACGACTTTATTACCGACATATTTTTCGCGTTAATCGCATCGACCATCGACCAGCGTTGACAATAGCGAACAAAGGCCAGCGTGAAGCCAAGGGGAATGCCTGCCACTGAAAGTTTCATAATGAACGGAGCCCTCAACTTATGAAGAAATTTATGTATTTTGTACAGACAATGAAGAGCGAGAGAGAGAGAGAGAGATAGAGAAAGAGGCGCTCTTTGAAATATTTGACGCGCCGCACGTAAAATGTTTAGATATTGTAATTTTATGCGCGCATGTGGGGACAAAAATTGCACAGTAGCGTCCAGATCCGATAAAAACATTACTACGTGACAATTTGAAAGTATCTGATCTTTACGGTCAATTTAGTTAGACTTATTATTTTAAAATAGATAACAAGTTCAATCTTGCATATTTTAATTTTTGGTTATTTATCATAATAACTACGAAAAACAGATTTTTTTTTTGCTACATTATTTTGAACTCTTTTATCAGCGAAACAAAATTTACACCTAAGTCGTAGAAAAATCCGTGTACGTGTTCGTTAATTAGCACGCCAGTTCAAGCTGCTAGGAGCGTTCTCGACGAATAAAGGGACCGGGCAAAGAAAGAATGCGGGATTTGGAAACGAAATTTTTCGTGTCGCTCTCAGTTTCGGAGAAGTCGTGTTCCTGACAAAGAAGAAATGTAAGAAAGCAAACGGAAGAGAGAAAAGGCGGGCCATGAGCGAGAGACATCAAAGAGCCGACGCCATTGTAATGGTCGATGAGAGGCGGACTTGGCAAAATTGGCTCGCGAAACTCGGTCGCGTTCCTAACGCTTTAATTATTCAGCCCGAATCGCTTTGGCTCGCCTCATCTACACCGGGGTCGACTAAAGCACCATTGCTCTTTCTCATTTCAATTTTAATCCCCTCGGCACCGGCCCCGCGCAATGCTGGAAAGAGCCACAAGCCGACGTTTATTAGCATCTAACGAAATGATGAAAATGTCGCGAGCGTAACGGACTGGCTGGATCGTCGTAACTTTAATGCCATCAGCGATAATTCTCGGCGGCAAGTTGGAGAACGGTTGATGAGATAATTGAATTTTGTTCCTCCTCGCCGCTGAAAGATTCCCCACCCTCCCCCTTCCTCCCCCCTTTTCTGCTAATTGAAGGGGTAAGTGGATGGAAGGTGTATATCGTGTTACACCATTCTCGCGAAGTCATCGATTTAAAAGTTCAACTGCGACGCGGCAGCGCGGCCGCGATAAATGCGACGAATCACGAGGATTAGCCGGATGAATAATTTGCGAAAATCAAAATTGACGTGTACGCTATATGCGACCGCACGTCTCCGCATTTACACGTAACGACTTTTATATATAGCCCCGTCCGAGAAACGTAGGCGACGCTTCCGAGGGATCGAAGCGACATGAAACGGATATATCTGTGGTGTTATCAAAGTAACACTTTATCTTTAGATAATAGCGTCATTAATTTCGTAATATCCCCCCCTCTCTCCCTTCTCTCCCGTAAGTAATGCGCAAATTAACTTTCCCGGCTGCTATCGGTTTAACGAGCTGAGTTTGGTACAGGGAGGCGGAGCGTCAAACTCGTTACGCACGTTGCGCGCGATATATCTGCTATACGCTTCTCTCTATGTGCAGACTGTATCAGCCGGGCTGCGCGGCTTTGCAGAAGCTTGTTAACACCATCGCAGACACGGCCGGGCGTACCTCGTTCACAGAGGAGCTTTTGATTTCGAGTTGTTCGTGACGCGCGGTCGCCCGTGATCGGCATCCAACGTAAAGGTAGATCCAGACCGGGCTAAGAGCCCGAACGAGCACGAATGAATGAACGAATTTGCTTCAATGAGCGCGGATAATGCGAGCACGAATGAGTTTGAATTTACGTCGACGAGTACGTTTCGCCTTTTGTACAGCGAAAGAAATGCGCTGCCCGCATTCATTCATCCCTCGTCCGTGAATGTTCTTTCGAAATCGCTCGTCTCTAGTTTGTCTCGGATTCACGCGACCAGATATCTCTTCGAAATTTTCTCGAAATAATTATCGTAGCAATTACAACGACGTAAATATCTATTTATACAAAATTTTGATACTTGTTTTCAGGATGATAAAATTTCGTGATAAAACGGGAACGATCGTCTTCAATATTTATTGTTTCCAATGTTCATTACCGTGCACTCGTCATTCACTGTCTACACGTAGCAAATTGATGACCCCTCAACAACGCGGCAGCCATCATCCGCTGTCATTTCCGGTAACCGGGCATCTCCGCATCGGTATCGACAGCCGCGCGCGTATCTTGGATATGCACAGTTGTTCCCGATAATCAATACCCGAGCATACGGTTTGTCATCTTTTTACGAGCGTCGAAAGACACTGGCGTGTAGCGCCGAATGTTGTCCGCCGAAGGGGACACGGCTCGACACGGACGGTGTAATTTCGGACAGGAACGGCTCGCCAACTGTCGACGGCGGTCTGCCCTGGCCTGGCCTGGCCTGGCCTGGCCTGGTCACCCCCGTGGGACTGTGGACAATGGTGTTGCTCTTGCCACCCTGTCGGCGTTAACCACCGACCATTACGAGTCGCCTCTTAAACCCCCGTCGCGAGAGAGAAAGAGAAAATTCGCGGATACTTTGCTAACAGTATTCCTCATGTACAAACAAACAGTCTCTTTATTCCTGCTTTTCTTTTTTTTATCTCTTCTTTTTTTTCCAACGACGGTAGACGACGGCAATCTTTCTTTCCCTGGGGACGGCCGAGAGAAATTAATTATCACCGATGAATTTTTGCTTCCGGCTCGTCCCGCCGTGACGTTAACAGAGCACCTCGTTGACAGGCGGGCGAAATAAGTAGGGACGCGTTACACCGTACCGCGTAATGTGCAGTTTGTAGCGTATCGAAGGGCGCGCGCGCCATCGTGATAACCTGACGCGTCGAATTACCGTCCCCATGTAACAAAATAATTGTATGCGCTACATACATATATAATTAATACGACATACGTAATACGTGTCATGCGTTCGCGTCGCCAGTGGCGAATCAATTTAATTTATTCGCTCGCACCGACAGCGCGTGAAAACGTTTACAATTGCCCGATACCGCAGCTGGGATAAATGATTTTACGCCGGCGTTCTTTGACAATCGTCAGCACGTGCGGGGCTTGGGTGCAATGCGATTAACTTAGGCGTGGCCGGTCTCCTTTGTCGCGCTTGCACAATTGGCGCACTCGAAATTTGAGTCGCCCCGACGCCTATATACTAAGAGGGAATAGTTATCCCGAGCCTTTTCTCTTTCATCGCGTTGTTCTTCTTTGTCAATCAGTGACGCTTAGATCGGTCATTTAGGGCTTGCTGAACAAGATTGAAATTGCACGAAAACTATAAAGATATTTATTAACGGGAAATGTTAAAATATAAGTGTAATATATTTAATGCCAATTACATAATTTAATGTAATTCTTTTTTATTTTAATCGATTGATTTAATTAGTACGTTATTAAATTTGTATTCACCACACGCTATTTCTCTTAATTTTATATTAAGCGAATATTGAGCGTAAAATATTTTAAAGCTTATAAATTTCTTACAATTTATTATATTATTATTAATTGTATCTGATGTATATTTGACATATATTAATAATTATAAACTTCGCTCATTAAAATTTTCAATATTAAGCTATAAATATAATTTAGATTAAATTTTAAGCAAAAAATGTGAGGGATAAATTAACATTTAAATATTTAAAAGATCCCATTTACAGCTTCTTAATTCGCTATATTATTATTGGCATCATATATAATATTATCGTTCGTATATTCATTTTTCATCAAATTATAACAGTAATTAAAATCTACAAAGAAATCGTCAAAAGTAAAATACTCTGACGGATTTCTCTCTTCAATTATTTTTTTACGCTATTATTAGTTTCGTATATTAATTTCACCATTACATTTATATCATACTTTACGTTCAACTGTATAGTAATTTAGATTAAACTTTTGGAGAGAATAAATTGTGAAACATAATTTTTACTTCGCGCAATGGGGATAAAACATTTTTGAGATATGAGATACTCCACCAGTTTTGGCTGTCAAGTATTAAAAAATTTTTTTTATGCATTTGCATTCGAGAGGATGCCATTGTAGGAACCACTAGTTTGTATCAAATGCTCGTCGAGAAGCAAAAAACGAAGTGGCGAACTTGTGAAATTAATGACGACAATATTTTTGCCTGGCCAAGCCAAATGCTCGGACAATGCGAATAATAGCTCGACGGGGTGTCTGTAAAATGTGTGCGCGCGTTTATATACACATACGTGTTGCGAGTCAGAATCTCAAGAGAATAATTTCAACGTACAGAGCATAAACGGCAGCTATCGTAAGAACCTAGGAGTGTTCGACGAGGTTTTGGCGCCTTTGTGCCACGGTTACCCTCCGCTCCGCCCTTAGTGACATTTAACAGAATTTACGAGCCAGAAATATCGAATGCCTTATTGTCACCGCTCGCACGAGTAGCGTTGCATTCAGCACTGCGGTTCCGTGCATTATATCGCGCCGGCAATGTCCAAAGACCGAGTGCGAACCGAGTGAGATAAAAGAATCAGTCTTTCTAATCGCTATCGCATCGTCATTGTCGGGTGCCAGAGACGTTGGCATCGATCATGTATGCAACATTTCGGTGATTGCGCATTACTCATTGAGATTACGAATTATTTATTTCTTCGTCACGTTTTATAATTTCGATAAACACGTTCAGGCGAGAGACAATTACTGGTCAATGAAACAGTCTCGTGAGTTTGACTTTTGTAAGCTTGTATATTACGTCAGTATTAATAATCACGTAATCGAAAGATATTGCAGCACCGGTTGACGACTGTAGGAAATTTTGGCGACAAAACAAAGACGTCGACATGTCGCCGAAAGTTCGAATTAATATTTCTTTTTACGGAGAGCGTCCGCATTTTCGACTCGAGGTCCAACAGACAGGGATTCATCACGTACGCTGACCCTTCGTGGTTTATCTCTTCTTTGAGGCGCCGGTCGTCTCTCCTCGGATTCGCTCGTGGACGTACGTGAAGCGAGATCTCGTTTTAGGTCGTGCCAGGTTTTATCTATCCCAATCCTCCGCCAGCCGAGTCGCCACCGACGATAAAGACGAAGCCGGCATTCGCCAGCCGAGAGACCGAGCGCGCAAGGAGATGAGAAGAAAGACAGGCGGAAAGGAGGAAAAGAGGAACGGACGGTTTTCTCCCTTACTTCGACCGGTATCGTCGTGCCGGCGGTCGTATCGCGTGCGAAAGCATACCTCGCTGCTCCTCCATCTCTCCGTGTTTCTCTTCATTCTTCTTCTCTGTTCTCTCACCCTGTCCCCACGGCGGCTTGTGCCTCGTGCTCTATGGCGCGGAAAATTACGGAGCCGTCGATAGTGTTTTCCTTCTTGCCCGACCGGCGGAATTTTCGCAGGAGGGCAATACGCGGGTAATAGTGAGCTCGGACGCCGGTGCTCTCCCGACGAAAAGCCCCGAAAGAAAAAAGTAAACATAAAGTAGCGCCGGAGACTGCGGAATACCTGCCCAGCGGAACGCAATCTGCATTTTTCATCGCGGACGGCGAGAGCGATCGTCGATTACAATCTGATCTTCATCTAAATGCGAGGTGGCTCTTTCTGTTTCGAAAAGACGACGGTGATGAAAATGTAAAAGACGATCCATCGAGCGGGATATTCCCTAAGTTTCATAGTTGTTGCTTTCCGCAACGCTGTCGATCGTATTAAAAAAAACGCGGAAATTCGAATTGGTGATGAGATCCGTGTATTGACAGCTTGACATTTATCGGTTGAATATGCTCCGGAAAGTGATTGATTGAGAGCAAATAAAAAATAAAACATGAAAAAATTGGGATAAAAAAAAAATGCATATACGAAAAAAAACATAGTAATACATTCTGCGATCTTTCACTGCTTACAATAACTCGAGCGCGAACGGTGTAAATTTTGATTTCAAACGTAGTCCCCAAATATAATTAACTAAACTGTCTAAACCTTTTAATTCCCCGTCTCCAGACGAGCGGGGAGAGTCGTGAAACTTTAGTTAACTCTAATCACGGGAGCGACTTCAAGAAGCGTTAACTTCGAGTACGAGTAACGTTAGCGTTTCCAAGTGACGGTAAATAATCGTTCAAGAGAACGTGCGGGCTACGCGAAAAGTAAAAGGAACAATCTTAATGCCTCCCAGTGCTCCCGTATATTTTATAAGTCGACGCACTTTGCGGTTTCCAAACGTCGGCACGTCGCGCACGTTTCCTCGGAATTCGAACGATTTCCTCCCTTGATCGCGGTAAGCAAGGGCGCATTTGCAAGTACACGAGCCCGGCTCTCGCGTGCGAAGTCACGCGCTTTCACCTCGGATCTGTTACGTAAGGCCGGGCGCGAAGATCGTCGGGGGTAGCGTCAACGGAGAAAGGCCGCCGTTTATAGATCCTTGTAAGCCGGCGAGATGCGAAACAGCCGCGCCGACACGGTGATTCACGCCGCGCGAATAATTGTGCTGCTCGTCTACGCGCGGGTACGTACAATAGGTCGCCCGCAGATTCCTGCAGGATCACGGGAGATCCGCGCTAATCGCTCCTTTCCGGCGTTTCGAGGCTCACCTCCGTAGCCAAGCGTCACGCGAATAACAATTTATCATTGCCATTGAGCAAGCAAACTTGTACGTGACGTGTGATTTGATCGTACATTCGCGTTAAGTGAAGTACTCGGGGGTATTACGGTCGAAAATAAGGGTGCAAAGCCGATGGGCGCAGGGCTCGAATAATAAAAGCGAAAGACGACGGGAGCAATTAGTCTCTCGCGCGATTATTAAAACTGTAATTTGAGAACGAATGGTAGAGCCAATTGTAAACAGCGTATATATATGCATTTAATTTGTATTCGCGACAAGCGTAATATTTGCAAGGGGAACAAGCGTATGTCGCCGGAACATTTCCGGAAAGAACTGAGAATCGCGCGACACGAAAGAAATAGCCAATCCTACTGTACGCCGGCGTCGTGGCACCATGACGAATCAGAGTCACATTTTACCTTGACGTTCCCGGTAGATGACCGCCTTACCGGCAGTACGCTTTCATTATATCAACTAGGATCAAAGGAGTGGCGGTGATCCTCGGGGCGGAAAAGGCGGGGGGAGGGGAGATAAAAAGTGAAGAGCCGAGCCGGCGAGTTTGATCAGCGGGCGGTAATCGAACGCGAGATGAAGAATCGAAGAATATAAGAGGAAAACCCTGTACGAACAAGAGACAAGTATAACAGGAAGAGAGAGAGAGAGAGAGAGAAAGAGACGGGGGGAAAAAGGGGAGAGACAGAGAGGGAGAGAGGAAGCAAAGTGGAGCAGATGGCGGGCATGAGGAACGATGGCTCGTTATAATCTTCAATGTGCAATACTCCCAGGACACGGGCCATTGTGAACATCGCAAGCCCCGTCAACCATCGTTGGCGTATCGTTCACTTCGTGCTATCATCCCCGTCGCCCTTCTGTCGCTTTCTGCCGATGCAGCTCGTACGTGGTTCAGCTCGTACAAAAACGCGGTCAGAGACACGTTGACACCGGGCTATCGGGAAATTCGGAGATGAAAATTTGTCCCGTGCTGTAAAATCAAAATATTTCCCAAACAAATAATAATTGCTCCTGCAAAAATTATTAACTAAAGAACTAAAAAAGAAAATTTTAATTAATTTATTTTTGACACGATTCTCAATCTTACTTTGCTCGAACGTTTGCTTTTCAATTGCGGTATGTACAGGTCCTATTAATATGGAAAGAAAGTCGCACGGTTCGTGTACAACGGCAAGATATAAAAAGACGTATCGCAATGTAAGTTGGCGTCTCTCGAATTGGCACGATCGATCCTGCCAAAAGTGCAAGGGAGAACCCGAGCGTACAGAATGCGAAAAAAAAAAAAAAAAAAAAAAAAAAGAAAAAAGAATATATACCCTTTTATTGCGTTGTACGTCAGATTCACGGCGGTGGTGCGATAGAGTGTGCGATGCACTCGGAAATCGAAAAGACAAAGTCGAAGCGGCGACACTCGCGCTCCTTCCCGCTTGAATTGTTGAGCGTGGTAGCGCGCAATAGAAAAAATTTACCATCACGCACGAAGGTGTACTTTATGGTACGGGGAAAATTTAAATATTTTCACTCTTCGTTTCCCGGCGATATATTTATATTTCCGCGAAGAAAGTGCAACCGCGGTAGGAGCACTGATATTCGGTCGTGCGGAAAGAACGCGATGTCAATGACCCAAGCGAACAGGAATCTAGTGCTCTCTCGTGCAGTCGACGTCGTTATCCGGCGGCAAGTAAAGTTGCGCGAGGTGCGTCTCGGTGTCATAAAGCCAACGACGTCCCGCTGGTCCTTACGAGTCGTGAGAGCTTTAGGATCGCGGACGCGGAGGCTTCCGCGCCCCTAGAATTCATCGTCGTCGCAGGGCACATCGTGAAAAGGGGAATTCGATGATTTATCTATCGCGCTCACCCAGGCGGTTTTCCCTGATGCGGCACCTCGAATGTTTCTCGGTTTGTTTCGAGTGAAAAAAAAAAATTGACGGGCGTAAACGAAGTTCGTGTTTTACAAGATCGCGGACGTTTACGTACGCGAGAATCGCGGCGGTGGACGAGTATGTAAACACGCTTAAACCGACATACATCGGGCGTACACTTGTGCACACGTTACAACGCTTGGTACACCTGTACCGAGGCGGCGTGGAGCGGGCCGAAGCGCACCCGACCGTGAAATAAAGAAGGGAAAGGAGAGAGCGACGCGTTCCATATGTAAACCCCGAAGAATAGCTTATTTTAAAGCGATCACGGAACGCTTTTCATGCCCAGAAGATGATGGAATCGCGCTTTCATTCGTCCGCCCTGCGGTGAAAAATGATCCGCGCAAACGCTCCTTTTTCCTTTCCGAAATTTCACCGCACGCCCTTCTCCCTTCCGCTCTTTATCTTCGTCTTGCTAGAGTAGATAGAAGCGAGCACCGCCTGCGTTCGTTCCCTCATCCGACGCGTGCGTTTCATATAGATAGAATAAGAACACATCGAGGTAGAGAAGATGACTCGATACTTTCCCTTTTTTGTTCGAGATGGTTCAGCAATTTTTTTTTTTCTTTTTTTATTTTTTACAAAATGTGTAATACGCCCGTCGGCGTTTCGCACATTATTCAATTATAAATAAAAGCACAAAGATATTTGCAAATATAGTATAATTATATGTACATCCAAACGGACTATTGCGGTAAGTAAAATAACTTGAAATAGGTGCGGCCAATATAGCATCTTAGATGGAATTATAATGACGGATGGTGCTGCAAAGTGATGGCACATCGCTCGTAAATAGCGCAGGTACTATTAGAGAGGCGTATCGGTACGTCCATCGTGACACGTCTGTGTTGTGTCACTCCGTGTCAGCTCGACTACGTGACGTTCGGCTTCTAAATAAAATGACACGCCGTGGACAATACGCCGCGCGGATACGCTCGATCACTCGAGCGCGAGCTTCCGTCGCGCTGTATTTCAGATACCATATAATCCGTTCAATTTGGCGAATTGCACGGATCGCATGAATAGCATTACGAGAATCAAGCCCCGCGCCGCGGCATAAATCTTGGCCGATATACCGGGTCATGCGCTCGGGCGGCGTCGATCCTTTTTCCGCGATCGTCCGGCGTTCTCGCGGAACCGCTCGACGGATCGTGCGACATAACTGCCGATCGATTCCGCGGCTTCGATTCGGCCCAGTTCCTTCCACCCCGGTGTTTTATTTCCACGTCTTACGTAACGTACGGGAGAGAGCGGTTTAACGCTGTCACGTGAGGCCTCGCCGGTTCGTGAAAGAAGCACGGTGTACGAGCTGATACGGAAATTGCGGAGGGACACGGTTCGTTTGCCTTTACGGTCGGAAGTTATGACAAATCGTGCGACGCCGCGCGCGACTGCTGTATAAAGTTCCGACCGACTCGCGGACGACGTGGGGTGATTCCCGGCGACACTCCACGATTAACGACCTCCATTCGAGAGGCCGATTTATTATCGTAGTATCTGAGACGACGGGGGACGGCGATACCGGAAGTCAGCGCCGATAGAATCTTCGACTCTCGGCGAACCGGAGCTGAGAATACGTTTAATCGATGAGCAGTCTCGCCGCGGATATTAATTACTTTCAAGAGCAAGCGCGCGCGTCTATCTCATTATTGTTCGCGCAACAGAACGGGAATACACAATGCGCCATGATGACTGGACAGCGACATCGAAATTGAATCATTGATTGGGAAGGGAAGCGCGCGCGGCTTTCACTCTTAAGCTCAAAATGTTAGGTGGGAAATCGGAGTCATGTGAAACCGTCGGTTCTCTGCCTCTGCCGTCCGTCGGTTCCTCCTTCTTTAATTCGCGTTTCCCCGTGTCGTTTCGAGAGATGCGATGACAATACCCGCGAGATTCGTCCCCGTTTCGCAAACTTCGTTTTCGCAACGACCAACGCTTGCTTTCGTTCCCTTCTCGACTGCCACCGTTCGTTCCCGGCGCGGGGTGTTCCTGTACGCCGACTGCCGACAATTATTAGCCATTGTCCGGCGAAAAGCCCGAGAGACCGAATTACGTCGAGTTAGAACCTCGGGTCGTCCCGGTGGTTACCACCCGCGATGTGTTAGATGAGAGAGGAGAAGAAAGAGAAAGCGAAGTGAGAGTGTGTGTGAGAAAGAGAGAGAGAGAGAATCTAATGGCTATTGAGAGGAAAGCGTGTGGCCGAGAGACCGAGCAAAAGAAAGAGGAGAGATCGAAGGAAAGGAGAACCGAAGGGACCGAAAGGTGGTCACGAGGGGGTGGTTAAACCAGACTAGTGGAGGGAAGACCACCCCAAGAATTATCGCTTTCCCCGGTCCTCGTAAAGAGGACCGAGTGATTTACAACGACACCCCCGCCTCGTCTAACGGCGGCGATCGGCGTTATGTACGTCGGAATACGTTTTAATGGTATTCGCTCAGCGTCAATCGCGCCGGCGCGATTTATAATGCGGTGGCACCGTAACAAACGCCGCTGAATTTTCGACGAAAGCCCGCTCTGAGAATAGCCCCTTTGCCAATTCGCCCGCCGTCCGTCGTTCCGCGAGTGAATAATGAATGGCGCTTAAGCAGTCGTTTAACGTCTGCCCCGTTTTGCACAATAGAACGGCAATGTTCGATTTTCTTGCAGGCTGAACGTCTTGATAATTACAGAAGCTATTAACACAGAACTATTTAAGTGAGCATTTTAAATGCCAGATATTTGAATAATACGCGTAATTGTAAGCTAAATCAGTCTCCGTTCTGCAGTATTTTCAGCTCCAGACTTTTTTTTTTTTCGACGTTGAAATGCCTTCGCGTTAGGCCTGTCACATTTTATCGCAAATAAAATAAATTTCCTAATGCGCCAACGTTAAAATTGCGCCGTAGGGTAGGAGTGCGCTTTACCCTTGACACCACCGTCTCTCGGGGGCATTATCCACCAAAAACCATATACATGTTCCGTTCCCGTCTCGACGACGTTGTAATGTTAGACGTATGACCGACACGCGGGCGGACGACCGAAGGGGAGAACATTACGCCATGTCATCCATATTCATATTGCCGAAGAGCGGGAAGCTCTATCCCTCTTCCTTTGCTTGACAGCAAGCACATCGCGCCGAACCTCCAACGTATTCAACGGAAGAGGATATCGTTAATACGTAGGATCGCGGCATTCCCTCCCCAGCCGCAAGGAAGGTTTAGGGGGTGCGCCGGGGGCACGTGGCGAGGTGAGTCAGGGTGGAGGCCGCCTTCAGCCTGCGGTATTCACGTGTCCGTTGGCCGTACACGTAAATACACCGGGAAAGATACATGGAGCCCGGTGAACCGCGCTCAGCGCGGATATCCCCCTCGGGAAACCGCTAGGTTTACCGCTCGCCTCCGATTCAACGTTCTTCTTCTCTCTCACGAAGATCGTTTCTTCCTTTTACAGCCTGGGTCGAGCGCGAGTCCCATCTCTTACTAACGCTCCAATTTCCCGTCGGGCGCGCGCCAGGATTTTCGCGAATCGAAGGATCCGATCTCGTCCGCCTTAAGCCGCTTGTCCGGCACGAAAGAGCCTGGACTCTCTTTTCTCTTTTCCGCCGTATCCGCCGTCCTTTTATCTATTCACTCGCGGCTCGGCTACAAACAAGAAGAGGGCTGTTTCCTCCACCGAGCTTTTAAAACTGGCGGCGCCCATTGCAGGCGTACGTATCGCCGTTCGTGTGATTGGTATCGGTGGGCTCGTATGTAGGCGACTTTCGAAATACACGAGAGAAATGATTTTTCGGTACACAAGTATATAAGTATTTATATTGTATATTTCTATTCAATTTTATTTTCTTTCACTGTCGTCTCGAAATCCTCTTGAAAATCGGTTTCATCCTTCCTGCCCTTCTTACGTCGGTTAACTATGCCTTTAACAGAAC
The DNA here is from genome assembly GCF_019399895.1 of Cardiocondyla obscurior. Classification (NCBI taxonomy): domain Eukaryota; kingdom Metazoa; phylum Arthropoda; class Insecta; order Hymenoptera; family Formicidae; genus Cardiocondyla; species Cardiocondyla obscurior. The sequence continues at coordinate 7,238,665 of NC_091869.1, forward strand.
CCTTGTTTTCTTGCCAAAAGTAGGATTAGAAAAAGACTAAAGAAAGTAAATTAAACTACGGTTCAAGTTAAGCTCGCGCAACAAGAACTTCCGAACTTTTTGCCAAGTTCCGCCACTCGATATCGAGGTTGCGGAAAAATGAGAAAAATGAGTTTAATTATTTATTGTAATTTTCCTCGCCGATAGAGAAACTCTCTTTGATCAAAGAGCCTCGCTTTATCGCACGTCGCATAAATAATTATCGCAAACACTAGAAATATTAATGAGCCGTGGATTATAAAAAGATATCGCAGCAATGGCATTCGTGATGTGAGGAGATAAACAATCAGCCGGTAAGATAAAATATTCACTCTGCTGGAATAAAATATTCCCTTGTACGTGTCACGAATTGCAAAAACAAATTATATTTTAATAGTTTGGAGCGAAGTTTTAGTGATTAGTTGCAATCGCCGAGCAGGTAACATCCAATATATCCGCGGCATCTATATTTTGTGTAACTTTGACGCGTCGTCGAGTGTCGAAACTAAAAGTTTTTTTTTTTTTTTTTCGCAGAATGCATCCTTTTGTATGCTGTGCATCATAAACAAAGAATTAATTGTATACAGAAACAGAAAAGGGGTTGATCGATATTCTGAAAAAAAGTGCCGCGGCACCGTTCACTCCCGTTATTAAAGGCTCGTGATAATTGAATCGGTACGCTCGTGAGAGATATTCAACCTTCCGATATATAACATAATATCGATGCATAATGCAAAGAAAAAAGTGGAAGACGAGAGAAGACTCTCCGCGGGAAAGTTTCTTTCGCAGAATTCAAAGAGTATACTTGAGATATGTTTCTCAAGTATCCTCGTGTATAAAAGAGAAGAGAGAGAGAGGAGGGACAAAAAGAAGAAGGAGAGGGCCTCCGTCTTTTCCAATATACTTTTAAATCTGTTATTGCCACTTTTAAAGAAATAGACTTAGGGAGTGCCGAGTGTTGCCACCAACGTATACATTTCTTCTCCGGTCTAGAGTCCGCGCCTTTACTACATCGCGCCTTTGATTCACTATTGATGGCGCGCACGCGAAGAAATTCCGATCCCCTTAATGTTTCACGATCCGCGTTACGCGCCGTGTTTTCATATCAGCGTGGCTTAAAACTATCTCAACTTTTGATGCTTCTATTACGAAAACTTTCGAATGCGGTGATTGATGTTTACATTCCACCGGTGGAATTTATTATTTTACGCGTCTTAAGTAGCCCTCGAACGACGTTAAGTCCTACACTTTTTCCGAAACTTTTAATCAAAATTAACGGCAAGTTCCGAGAAAATTCCCGTGTTTTCCGCGGCACGGGGGAGTGATTTTTATTTTCCCCTCGTTCCATCGGACGGGAAATGTATTCGTCGGCGTAGACGGCAACTTCTTGTCCTTTTCAGCGCTAAAGATAATTTGCAGTCTATACATATAGTCGAGGAAGAGAAGCCATTACCTTTCGGCTAGTAATTAAAGTAAAATCAGATCGAGAAGCCGCGCTTCTCGAGCGTTACGATATGAGAGGGTATCGATGTGACCGTATCCCTTTACAATGAGACATAAAACTTTAATGACACGCCCGCGACAACTTTTATAACAAATTTTACGGCACGAGGCAACTCGCGATTTGATATTTTTCGCGATACGACGACGGTATGCCGCTCGGTCTCGGAGTAGTGCCATGGTTCGGCGCGAACGCGACGAGAGCTAGTCGAGCGTTTACGGTCGTGTCGATATTCATGACTCTGCCCGCGCCGTTTGGACGACGACGGGAAAGAGAAGAGAGAAAGAGAGAGAGAGACGGATTGGTGTTGGTGGCGGTTTGCGGAGGTGGCATCGCCACTCGGTATATCCGAGTTAATAATGCGCGGCCTCTCCGATCGTATCGGGATATATACAGCGCGCCGAACGAGCATATACACGTGTGTCACTCGAAATCATTACCTCGTGTACACCATCCGTACTTCGTGCAACCGCCGGCGCCGAATTCCGCTGGAATTCTGCTGCCGCATCTCGCCAATGACCGTTGCGGAACGAGAGCACGGCGAAAATCCGCGCGGCTCGTAATGGCTCGAAATGTGACGCACTTAATTGATAATCGAGTTAAAAGTGTCTCCTCGATTCAGACGATTACGTATATTTCGAAATTAAATTAATAAGCCACATTTACAAAATGGCATAAGCTGATTTGCTAATGAAACGAGAGGTGTTAAAAAAATAAGGATGTATCTGTAAAATATATCTCTTTTCATTTTTTTTTCCCCATATTTATACGCGAACAGATAGATTCTATATTCAGCGTTTAAATGTGTTTCCGCAATGTTCAGATAGCAGGATGCACGAGATTTTGGTTGATGATAAAGATGTTAAGTCACCTCTGTTTTTAAAAATATAATTTTTGCAGCCTTTATTAAATCACCGTACAATTAGAAGGCGTATGGAACTACCAGGATAGATCGCTGCCGAATCGCGATCGCCGCGTATACAGAGGCCGGAATTGATAAATTAAGTTTCACCTACTAACGAAATTATTTCCCTCGTTTAATTATACTTTATACAAACAGTGTAAAAGCGTTTCCTATCGATAAGAATTCTACAACTCCGCTCATGCAGATTCGTAAGCCGCATGGTTTTTTCTAGTATAATTAAAAAAACGTTTCCGAGTATTTCTTATTTTATAAGTGCAAGTACGTAACTCGGCAGCAAGTTCTTCTTCATTTTTTTTTCCTTTTCTTTTTTTTTTTTACACAAGTTAATATACTTAAAATACGAAATGTTAGTTTAAATGTACGTGTACATTTGCGTCTGCACGCCTCTTAAGTCAACGCGCTTTAAGTGCACGTCTGACCATAAAATCAAGACTTAATGTAACCATCGTGAATGCTATCTTCGTAGTGGGATCGCAAGGATTTGGCTCACTTTGTAAGTCATGTCCCGGCAGCTAGAACTTGTATACCACGATTATCTTCCTGCTCGAGACAGTGTGATAGCTGTTTAAAGAACGAGCTCGTGCATTACACGTGTTCGCCAACAATTTGCACGTACAAAACAATTTTCGCACGATCTTTATACGACTAGAATGAAATATTTCAGATAAAGACTTATTGCGATCAGAATACCATAAATGTGAATTTGCGTAAAAGATACTAAAAAGTAAGATTGTCATTAAAAAGAAAAAAAAAATGTTTAATATCTATCAAGTCACTGTTCAGCGCGGAGGTAGGGAGACAATTATTTCGGGCTAATAACGTGCCAGAGAAGCTAGATACCTAAACGTTTTTCTCCGCGTGCTAGATTATTGCGCGTACTGATCAACGTAACGCGCGCTCGCCTGCCGCGGCCGCTGACCTTCGGGCCCGCGCGTCCACTTCCGCGCGGACCGTGCGGCATGATAGCCGCCGACGAAAACAGATTCACGTGATCACGGTGCGCGAGGTAGTCGGCGGGTCCGGCGGTTGGCAGGTCTGGCGCCCAGCTGTCTAGCACGTCGGCCGCCGGACCCGCCGACTGCCTCGCACGTCATGATGACGTGCGTCGGCGGCCATCATGCCGCACGGTCCGCGTAGTAGTGAACGCGCGCGTGGGCCCAGAGGTCAACGACCGCGGCCTTCGAGCGCGCGTAGAGATAGATTAGTACGTGTAATATACAGCTTTATTTTTTTGGATACGTGTATCCGGGTTGCGAGATAAGTTTTAAATAAAGTTTATTTCGCAATTTTAGACAATCAGATGACAGAAATTACATGTACGAATATTAGCACAACGAATAAAATCGGATAAAAGAGTAAAAGAGAGAAAATGAAAAGTATTTCTATATTACAAATTGGTATAACTACGTAAGTTATGTGATAGATTTTTAATCTTGCGCTTTATTATTAAACGTGCTAAGAGAAAATTTTCCGAATAACGAAAATTAGATCGCGTCGCGGTTTTGTAACAGCTCTCGTGAGCGGAAGTTTAACGTCCGCTCGGCCCCGCCGATCTGCGACGTTCGGTGTGAATGCGAAAAGGCCGCACGACTCGACTTATTCAAAATGGCCCTTTAAACGCGCTTATTTCCGCACTATATCCTCGACATTCGAGAGGAGGCGAAAGCCATCGCGGCTGCGTGGCACGTGCGAGACGTAATATCCCGTCCCGCGCCGAGCATACGAATCGTCTTTGCTATTACGGAAGGAAGCGAGGAGTCCTGATCCTCGCGAGGCCCTTTGGCACGTGCGTAACCGAAGGTGCGGAGTCTCGTGACGTACGATGAGAGGAAGAAAGGTGTCGCTCGCACCTTTGGAATTCAAGCCGCGCCGCCTCGTTTATGAAATATTCGATGTATTCCGAAAGCCGAGTGAAATTTCTGACGGCGCGCGATACCTTCTTGAAGAATCCGCCGGCGAGCTTATCAAACTCGGTGTCGGGAAACGCGTCCGTCGCGAGAGGATGTAACGTCCGAGGTTTAAAGCGTGACCTTAGATAGAGAGTTCTCGTTAGACAGTGGGTGTATCTCGCAAACGCAGATTTGCATCATAATCGATCCTTAACCTGGCGTAAAACGGTGCAGCATCCCCGTAATAATGGATTTATCTAGCTATTTTCTTGGCCGCGTGGAGTGCGCTATGAATTATTCAGATTGCTATAGACTATCGCGGAATTCCTGTAAGTATGCTCCCGAAGAAATAGAAGGCGAGATAAAAGGGGAAGGACGGTGATCGCGCGGCAAAAGGAGACTAAGAAAATCGCGTTGCCGAGGATCTGAAGAAGACTCCGCTTGTTCCGCGGGGTAGATTAAATCGTCGCGCAAAACTTCTGAAAGTGACGCTGTACCGCCGCGCTCTTTCCCCCATCGGCTTTAATGGTAAAGACACCTCTCTTGCGGCACGGCTATATGCACTAAGGTGGTAAATATTTATCAAGATTAGTCTCGGGGAATGGGTGCTGCGGCTTTTTGTATTCGTCTGCGAGTCCGCCTTCCTCGCTTTGGCGCCTTTCAGGCTCTAACAAACACAAACTGCTTCATCCTCGACTTCGACCTCACGACTCACCATTCACTTTTCCTCCCCCTTTCCTCCCCCCGTTCCCTATATCGTGCTTCACCATTTTGCCCCTCTATTTTTACTTCCCTCCTGCGGGTAGATCATTTACAACGCTGGTTGCGAGAAGTTGAAGCAGAAGGCGAAAACTTTAACTTCAGACAGGCTCCCATCCGCCTGCTTTTCATCCGGCGCGGAGAGACTACAAACGTAGATGTCGTAAAAATCTCCGCACAGAGAGAAAGAGAAACGACGGCGATCTACGGGCTACATTGAGAAGGAGTTTCGCCGCGACGAACGAGAATAGCGTGTTGCGAGAGACGCGACAAGGGATTTATTCCGGATAAATAAACAGTGGCGAACACAAAGATTTCAAAGTGGGTGAAGTAAGATTTAACTTCGCTCCTTCTCCAATTTTCTTTTTTTTTTTTCTTTTTTTTCACGCTCAAATAAAGCAACGGAGATAACCAGCTTGGCGCGATTCGCCGCAAGGCTGAGAAATCAAACATTATTTTTCAATTACGGCCCCGGAACTAAATTGCCGCTGCTGTCTCAGACTCGGTTGTTTGCGCTGCGTGTTCCGCGAACGTCACGTCGGTTTGTTCGCGCAGTTTGTTGTAACAGCCGCGATACGTTTCGCGGGAAACGCCAAGATTCAACGGTCGAATACGCGACTTCGCCGACGGCCGGCGAGACTTGACGAATAGCCTGGCTCGACCACGCGGGTAATCCACTCGCCGGAAGATCCGAGATCTCATCCATTTTAAGCAACTTCGTCCTACTTCCACCTAGACCGGTGTACGACCTTTCCAACCGGTTCGAGTCCTTCGTCTACGTATAGATATCTCGTGGAATATATCCGCCGGCCCTCGCTCGTTCACCTCCACCCACGAGCTCCCGCATAGCTAGCTCATCCCTCATCCCTTCGTGGCCGTTAGGTCCCGGCAATCCTGCGAGATCCCGACCGGCCTCTCGTGTATCAACCTTTGTCTCGTGGTTGGCGACCACACGGGCGACAGTCCGTACATAGAATTCGGGGCAAACCATGTGACACGAAGGGAATCACTAAGGACATGTTCAATCTGAAGGGATAAGATTAACAGTGATTACCGACTTTGGTCAAAAATCGTATATTATCTCTTTTATTTTATCTCGTTATTTGGGTTATAACATCATTCTTTTTTTCTTTTTTTCTTAATATAAATCATTTATATATTATTTAATCATTTAATGCACGTATAATAATATATATATATATATATAACGATGTGTTACAATTATTAGTAATTATAGAAATGTATATTGAATATTTTATTTGCGGAACAAATACAGATGAATCGAGATCTTCATATTTAAAGAATATTCAATTAAATAATTTATAAATGCGGAATATCGCCAAGTTATATAGATAGCAGTTAATAATAAAGTAGATATATGTATAATGGACTAGACTTGATCGATGAATGAAAGGGTATAATTTTATCATTTGAGAGATGAAGGCAATTTATCGTTCCATCATCGAAGGCAGAGTGTGATCGCGCCTGACATCGTGCCCGGATGTCCATCTCGTACTCCACTATTTTATAAATATCTCTTTAATGTCAAATGTGGAATTGTCACGACGCAAACGCAGCGTCATCGTACAATCTTAATGGAAACGCGAAGGCTAACGTATGAAGGCCGAAATATTTGAACGATAAGAGAAGGTTTAACGTTAAGTGGACTCTTCGTCAACCCCTCCTACCGCTAATATTCAATTTAAATTCTGCCCACGATACACGTAAAACCGGCGAGTCTGCGTTTTGCGTTGTACTCTCGCAGGTAGGTCTCGACCCAAATTATATCAGAGGACCTTACGTTTAATTTAGAAAAAAAAAGAAAAAAAAAAGAGAAAAGAGAAAGACTAATAGGAATCTTAATTTTCTTCGCTGTCTAAGCAAAATATTTCAAAACCGGATAATCAGAAATAATGAAAGAGAGAAAGGAAAAATATCATATATATAAGCGATCACGGGCAGGTCCTTCCGATTACAGCCTAAATAATTTTTAACGAGTCTCCGGGAAAAAAAAAAAGAAAAAATTACAGAACTTGACGGTGCTTACGGTCGATTGTTCTCGAGCGGGAACATATTCCCTCGAAAGTATATTATAAATGTACGTGCAGCAATGTAATAAGGTAAATCGAATATCTGCCAGAGAATCGACACCGAGACATGCAAGATGCATTTCGCTTATACGAGGAATATTGCATTATGCGGAACGTACCGCGTTACAGCATTTTTCGGTCGAGTGGAATTCAGGAAGGGAGGAAGATGAATTTATGCGATCGATAGAAGTATCTCGACCGCGCTCTACTTCGGATTCAGGCTGTGCTTCTCAGCCGCCTTATGATTTTATTGAATCGGATAATACGTCATATCTCTCACGCTCGGGGCGATATGTCAATGAATATTTTCTGCGTGAATACAATCGGCGGGGGATTAATAAAATTATATAGATACGATCGCGTGGTAATAGGTACAGATGGGAAAATCGGACAACGAAATTGAGCGTGGTTGGTACATGAACAGCGCGTGTTCGGTTCGTGAAAACAAAAAAAAAAAAGGAAAAAAAGAAACCCCTTAATTGCAACGCCATAACAATACTCGTTGAAAAAGAATCACGTTTATGTATATAAATAATTTCTAGTGCACGTTATACATGTTGGCAAAGAAGCATGTTACGTTTTATGGTATAATGTTGCTTTCGCGTGCGAAACCCCGCAAGGTATAGATATCGAGTGCGAGCTCGCGTGGTGTGAAACGAGAGATAAATCGCCTGAAGCGGCAAAAATGGTCAAAAATGGAAAAAGAGCGGTAGGTAGCCGTGCGAATAGAATATCTCCAAGAAAGTCCATAAAATTTTGAGGTTTATAATTCGGACTGTGATGAGAACGATTTATCCTGCGCGCATCTAAACTCGTTTACTTTGGAAGCGACACCGTTTTACATCTGTTTTAACGCGCATTCGATATTAATACATCTACGAGCTGTCTTGGGCCGTTAAATTGGCATTAAATATTACCAACAGCATCCGAGTTAAATTTACGAAAATACGTACATACCGGCGAGAGGGGAAGCCGGCGAAGGGGGAGGAGGAAGGGGGGGAGGGATTGGTAGCTGTAGCGAATAATAATTGGTTACGGTAATGCCGGCGTAAATTGATAAATTGAAGTAATTCCGATGGCAGCGAGAGCCACGTTGCTGCGCCACAGCCGCACCAGCCAACGGTACGAAATGCATCTAATTGGTGATCCCGAAGGCGCGAGCAAGCTCGTAAAGTTAGAACAGGAGCAGGACGTTATTCGCAAAGTCGTGCTCGCTGTTCTTGGCAGATAGCCTAATTTATCATTGTTACTGTCTCGTCTTGTTCCTACAATGAGTCGCGTGTGAGAACGCGCTCGAGCATTTTCTTTCCCACCCCTGCTCTCTCGATCCATTACCTCCACTCGGCGGTTTCGTATCAATCAAAAAGATATCATGAGAACTTGTGATTATTAACACACTTTATGTGGCATATTAATATAAATTTCATAAAATTACCAATTGTCATAAATAAGCATGTCTTTTACTTTTTAATTTATTTGTGCACTCACGAAACGTGTAATTTAAATTGTCTGCGCTAAAGTTAGTATGTTGCTTCGTATAATTTTCGATAATTATACCTCGGAGTGCGATAATAGTTCTCCCTTACCCGTGTATCTTCTTCCCTCTTGCCGGCCCTCATTTTCTGTCAATACTTTCTGTAGTCCTTGCGCTTGTTCATGATCTAATTTTCCCACATTTACATGCCCGATCGTGCATTTCTCGTCTCTAGCTGTTGATCCGTATTAGTTACACGAAGGATTTGTTAAAACGAACGCAATCCTCTGCGTACATTCGTGCAACAGACATACCAAAGCTTACAAACGTCCGGAATGTTCAACGAGTCGGTCGGTTCTAATTCACGTCTCTAATTTAGTTTTTTCTATCTAAACTTGGAAAATTGGTTAAGCGGAATATTTGTAGGTATCTATTGGTTGATGCAGTCTGCATTCTATAGATGCGGACTGCAATCTGCAAATTCGGCTAGTCATAAGAAAAAAGAAAAAAAAACCCATGGAAAAAAAAGCAATGGCGTGCTATTAATACAAATAGCACATTGCGAACTTCTTTTGACAATGACATTTACGTTTTAATGCGGAACATAAGAACGCCCCGCTATTGTTACTGTCGTCGTCGGAGCCGAAAAGAATTGCGCGAGTCTGCGATTCTGGCGTTAAACGCCCGGAAGGAATCGACCGTCCTTCTCCGTCCGCCCCCGGTCTCTTTTCACCGCAGAGTTGAATAAAAGAGAAGAGACGGCTGGCGCGGAGGGGTGAGGCGGGCTGCGCGAAGAATGCAGAAGCGGGACGGCTCTTATCGAGCTTCCTTCTGTTTTTACCTCTCGCGGATTTTTGTATCTTTATTTTAGATTGCTGCCAGGGCACCGCCGGCGAAGCTGGTGCAGCCCAGGCTCCGTGTAACTCTCATCTCTCTCTTTCTCTTGCGCGGGGGGATAAGCGGCGAGGAAAACCCGGGGGGATGGGTCGAGGGGAAGGTCGACGAGAGAAAAGCGTCCGGCTGTGTTGCCCCAGAACGGACCGGGCGGCGCGCCGGTGGACGTGAGAAAGGGGAAACGGCAAGAAAACGAGAAAGAACAAGTACCCGCCGGGCGGGAAGGAGAAAGCGGAGTGCTACGTAGAACAGCTCTCTCTCAGAAAGAATGAAGTTTTTAGTTCGTCCCGAGGGAATCACGAGGTAATAACCTTCTTCCGCGAGACGGTTATGTTCCATAAAAAAAGAGGAAAAAAAAAAATAATAAAATAAATAAATATATATATATATGTTTATCGAAAGGGAAACTTGCACCCTAGTGTTTCCACTCCTCGCGAAATAAATACGTGCGATTAGCGAGCATCTCGATATTCGCTCGAGGATATTCTTCTTGTTCCGGTTCACATATTTATTTCGGAGTCTCCACGCTCTCCACTTGCATCTTCTTTATCTCAAATGTCATTCTCGCGCACGGAGTTTAGCGTACGTATTCGCCTGGCGATCGAACGCGCTCTGTCACGCGATCTTTCCTCTTCTGTCTCGCGGTTCTCGCCAATAACAGAAAGCCCAATGGCCTTTTCTCCGCGAGCGGCAAAGCGATATGCCGCATTGTTCGAGGGAACGTACCTATTGTGCGGAAGTCTTTTCGTGGCACGAACTATAAATCGTGAGAAAAACGCTGCCGCTTGTTTGATCGCGGGTGAAAGATAAATGGCACGTGTACGTCTTCATTCATTAATCGACAGTTTAAAGGCGCAATAATAAATGCGGCGCAATTTAGCGCGCAATCTCTCCGCGCGTCGTTGGTTCGGGAGGAAACACCCATTGCCGTGAAAAAGAACGAGGGGGCATCAAACGCCACTAATACCGAGTGGAACGAGCAATGCCTCTCGATACCTTGTTTCGATGCCGATAATACCCGGCGCGGGGTATTACTGGCGGCGGGGCACGACAAAGAGGCCATCACGGCTCGTACAATGGACGCGCTAAGTGACGATGACGGGTAGGCGCATCCCGTCGGGATGGCATGGAAGCGAGCAACGGAACGCCGGTATTGATACCGGTATTTCTCGCGTAGCTCAAGCTCGACCGACAGAATTCAGAGATTCCATTTGGCATTCTCTAGAGACAACGGCCCGGTTGCCGGTGTATGTACGCGAACGTTGGAGCCATTTCTCTCTCTGTCTATCTCTCCTCTCCTCTTCTTCCCTCGTACTCTTCTTCTCTGTCCCTCTAATAGTTGTGCGCACATCCGCGCAACATCCACACATTACATATCTATTCGTCCCGTCGGAGACGCGCACTTACATACGCGTGTCCGAGCGCATGTTCCGCGAGCGTTCCCGTCTCTCTAATGGCAGTTCTGGTTCGTCGTCGCGCGGCCTAGTGCATAGATATACGAGGCGACCACACGTTATAGCCGCGTAGGCAACAATAGCCGGCAGATCCCTGCATATCGGATGATCCAACGGCGACGATTCGCCGCTTGACCGATGCCGTTTAACAGTCGGAAACGGCTTTCTTAGTGTTAGTCGCGGAACCGTCTGCTGACCTCCGTTTCATGTCTTCCGCTCGTCGGTTCGCAAAACGACGTCTAAATGTTCTCCAATACGCGACCTGAGCTTCTGTGTATGACTCCTTGTATCTCCAGCGTCTCCGGAGGCCAGAACTCGCGCGCGTTCTCCATATGCCCTCCAGTCAGAAACAACGGTCCGGGCATATTACTACCATTAATCATACCTCTGTATTGAGTGGGAACACTGGTGTGAGTCTGAGAGAGAAAGAAAAAGAGAGAGAGAGAGAGAGAGAGAGAGAGAGAGAGAGAGAAAGAGCTTGCAATACTCGAGAGGGAAGAAGAGAGATGAGAGAGTGGACAAGTAAGTACCAATCTACTCGCGCTCTCTCGACAAGCGCCCGGGTCAGGTTATCTCATTAATTATTCCAACGCTTCTTTTCCCCTTTCCTTCATTACCGGATATTACAGAATGTCATCGTGTTTTTACACGAGAGCAGAAAACGACGGACCCTATTGCAACGGTGGTGCGACGATGTCGACGCAATATTACGATTGCACTACGTGCTCATCGGCATTGACGGTGAATCCTCCGCCTTCCGTTCAGCTCCGGTAAAATAAAAACAGCGAATTCAGCGCGACATGTGTGTACGTTTGAATTTCACCCGAAAAAATATTGACAGGCCTGCATCGTATCGATATATGTGCACGCGCGTATGATAGCGAATCAATAAATAAGATAACTTTTGGTGCAGCAATCTGGCAGGATTGTTGATTTTACAATTTACTCTCGGTGAATGATCTATCGTCGATTTTATATGGAAAATTCAGGCACCGCACGCGTTAATGGATAGGCGAGTGTGTTATTTTAAAAACTAAAGATAATCGAACGCTGAGTCGCATGCTTTTTTCACAAAGCGTTTTGGAATATAAAATATATTACACGGGTAAAAATATTAATTATTAAAATCTATAAAATAATAAAAATTAACGGAATAATTCCAACGTTAAGCTGATATTTAATGAATTAAACTAGAGAACAAATTAACATCGCGGTAAAGCGGTGACAATTAAATCTCTGCATCTCTTTATTTTAAAATAGAATATACTTAGGTGTAAAAATTTTTAACATATTAAATGCTTTAAATTTTTTAACGTTTCTAAGGAATTTTCGAATGACGTTCTAGGTATTCGGAAAATGTTCAAGTGCTTCAAGCATTCACATAGCTTTCAAAATTGTTTGAAACTTCTAAAAACCACCAATTTAAAATCCACATTTCAACCAATTCGAACCTTTATATGTTATCAGATTGTAGGAAAAAAAAAGAAAAAAAATTAAAATACTCGTTAAAAAACAAGTTCAATTTAATTAATATCCGTTATTACATACTCGTGTAAAATTAATATTCCGCGATCATTTGTCCTTCTTTATGACGATGTTCGTCAACGATATATTCGGGTCGACCTACGATTCTTTGGACACGAGAACCGGTCACGTACGGCACGACCTGGCAAGATGCCGAAATTATGAAATCAGCAGTACGTGCAGGGGATTTCCGGATATGGCGGAGATGAGGATAGCGAGCTGGATGAGGAACGAGCGCGAGAAAGAGGCGTGCGCGCAAAGGGGTTGAAGGCTGGCAGCGCGGACCGAGAGAGGTAAAGCAGTGACAGAGAGGTAGACCCGGGATACCGGGGAAAGACGTATTAACCGAGCTCCCGAGAGTGCCGTAACCCCTTCTACAACGTCACCGCGTTGCGAAGCGCGTATGTACACAGAGCGAGCGTTATGGTGTCTCCGGGGCAGACCGCGTCTTATCAAGAAATATGGAACAACCGCGCGGAAATTGGAACGACCGCAGTCGAGCCGCCGTGCCGCTCGAGAGCTGCGTAATTATTTCTATTCAATTACGACATTGACTCCGGAGCGTCGTTGGTGCAAATTGAATGAGACGCGGCTTCCGTTGCGAGTCGATAATTATTTAGCGCTTCATTTTTTATTTCCGCCTCGCTTCAAAATAAAATAATCGAAAAATTATCCCGCTTAATCCTTCCGGTCTTGTTTTAAATTTCAGTATCGAAAGAAATTGTAGAATAGGCAATTCTATTATTTTTTTTTTCTTTCTTTTTACGAGAGAGAAAGGTATGTTGATAGAACAAATCGTCGATTCGCCGTAATCGAATGCGCAGATACCTTCGAAGCCACGTCGCGAATGTAAATAAAGAAATTGGATGAATGCAGAGAATGCGAGAATAATTAAGGAAAACCGCGTCCAAGTATTTTGCGGGCAAGTGTTATTCGCGGTGGAATATCAACTTCTCTCTGACTCTCTTCCCTCCTTCGTCTTCTCCCGCAGATAATTAACGGTCTTGCAGCGCGGCGTTTCTTCGCGGTAATTTTGTCGCGGCTGAAACTTGGTCTTTGATCGACCCAATACCTGCGACGCCGCGGTAAGAACACCGCCGTTTTTCGGCAGATCGATCTCTTTGTTTCGATAACGGGGGAACGGGAATGGAAAGGATTGCGTCTCGAACCCCTGCGTTCCTATCTCGTCCTGTTCTACATTTAGAGCGAACAAGTTTCGTTGGTAGCCTCTTCAGAAAATGAAATCGAGCGCTCTCCTCGCACTCCAGGATTGTTCCGTCCGGATTGGACGGACGCGAACGTCCCGAAATGTTTGTCGCAATCATCATTTGTCTTCGTGGCCACCGATACAAGCGTGTCTCTGCCCGTATATTCTCCTCCTTGTCTTTTTTTTTTTTTCTTTCTTCCTCCTCCTCCTCACACAAGGATCGTGTTCTTCCTCCCCTGATCCCACTGTTTTGTCTCTTGGTTTTTCTACCTTGATTTCCTACTTGCCTGGCACGAGCCTCGTTCTGTTCCTTCTGCCTTTCGGCGAACGTGCGCTGAATTGTCCGGTTGCGCGCTCGACGGGAAAGACGGAGGAAATCTTGGAGCAGATCGGAGTCCGCGCGAGGACAAACGGGGAAGGGCGCGAGGGCTCTGGAACGTACGTGCCCCGAAGCGCACGTTCCGGAAGCAGGAGACAAACAAGAGCGAGATAAGGAACTAGTTTTAAGGATTGGCTCGGTCACGTAAGATGTTTGCATCGATCTTCTTTACCTGTTCTCTCCTCGGAATAGACGCGCTTTCTCGTGTACCTTTCGCGAAAGTAAGAAACACGTCAGGATGTAAATTGTCACGTTTCGTAAGATCCTAACTTTATTTAAGTTCTAATAAAAAGAATACAAAGTTATTTTTTTTTTCAGCGACACATAGATTTTTCGTCCGTGATTTGTTAAAAAATAAAACATACAAGCATGTTATATATACTTATACTTTGTTAGGATTAAAATTTTTTCAATTTTTCGACATTTTTTACTCGGCCGTTACTCGTCTGCTCGCATTTGTATATATTTTAGTGTTTCGATGAATTAAGATAGTATACGACCGAATTAAACCGTCAATCTTGAAACGTATAACGGAAGCAACTCGAAAAACAAAAGCTAACGATCACCGCGAAATAGGCAGCAATTTTCCACGTCCGACGTGGAAATGGAAAGGAAAGGAGGGGAAGAACCGGACGCAGATTCAACAGATAGACGAGAAACGAATCGTGAATAGCGGGCAATAGAAACCACTCTGGGGAAAAATAGTTGGACTGTAAAAGAAAAAGACGAGAAAGACCGAGGTAGGAAGAAAAAGAGACACCCTGGCTTCTCTCAGGGGAGATAACGTATTTATGCATGCACTGCCAATGACGCGGCGGTGGTACTCTCGTGATTATCGCAAGCTCACGGAGAGGAGAATATATTACTCTTCCTCCCAACCATAATTTTATGACATTTCCAACAATAAATACAATGGAGTCAATTATACACGTAATTGAGTTTATGTCCAAAGGTAACTGTATTTTTCTCTCGGTGCAGTCTCGCTGTTCCGACAAAATTCGAGACCCCGAACGAATTATCGCACTTATTTACACGCTGGGTACTTACATAATTAAGCGCGTAATGCTGAAAAATTGCTTATTCGTTACGTTATAATTTGCGATCCTCGTGTTTATCTCTCTCGAATAATCTCGATTAATAATCCTAATAGTCCGCGCAGTCCGACGCGGGGCGGAAGGCGGAAGGCGGAGAAACGAATTATGTGTACATTATACATGTCGCTATCATATAAATTGCACCGCGCGTGCTTATTACTTCGTAACTGGCGAAATGACGTTATAACAGTGAATGATATACTCGTAAAGAGTATAGCGCGAGGTAGGAAAGTGGAGCCCATTAGATTATATCTTCTCCGGGATCAATACGCCGGCTTATAAGCCGGCTTTCGACAAAGAATAATACCCCGCGATTCCTCAGTTTTATCGTACCTCACCGTTACGTCGTGCTTACACGCGCATAGTACACGCACACGGGCGCATTATTTACGTCGTCAAGTTGCGCTTGTGTCGTTGCAGCCTCTCACGCGCGACAACTTTGTCTCGCGGAGAAACTTATCGATCTTAAGGCCTCTTAGCGCCGCATTAAGACTGCATAATATCTCGCCGCGAATTAATTATATACGTAATTATGCGATATAATAATTATTCTATAATTTAAGGTAATAAAGTGATCGCTAATCACGTTGGGAGCGGCTAATAAATGATTATCTCTGTTTGCGATACGCAAAACGTCATCGATGTATGGCGCGGAAGAGCTCAAGTGATTTCTGGCTCGGATGACGTTCGCGAGAGCTTCACAATGTCGATTCACGCGGCCGGATATAGAACGCGCTGTCGTAAACCGCAAAATCGTCACAAAAGAGAAGCGGCGTGACATTTCGGGGTGACGTTCATTGGGGGTGTTTCAGCGTAGTGCCAAATCGTGCACGCGAGTCAACTTATCACTTATCTCGACAATTGTGCAAGACTGAATCGACAAGTGCATTTTATCCTTTATCAGTAGTCCGAAAAAAATAGCGCCCGTCATATTCGTAATAGTTCGATTGTAAACTTTTTTTCGCGACCATTCGCCTAGGCTACTTCGGATCCATTAAGCATCGGTGACTATCGATTCCGCGGTGTTTCGGTATCGCGTTATCTTTCCAATAACAATCTCCACGCTGGGCTCTTTCCGCAAACGCGCTAAGTTTGATTGCAAGCGCCGGTATAGTTGCGGCATTAAAGCGGCAGGAGATATGCGAGATCTAAAAGCTTTAGATGCGACGATATACACGACCGGTAATAGATGCTTATCCTGTCCCGCGTTCAACGCGAGACCACCGTTTGTCCGGTCTCACGGTTAGTAATCGATTGATTCCTTTGTCGCTTCGCGAGGCAACCGACCGAGCAGGAGAACGTACGTTGGAATGATAAATAAGCAGCGTCTTCCCCTCGCAAACGTCGACACGAGCTGGCATTATACCCGTGATGACTTTCGCGCCGGTAATTTTCGAGAGAGAGAGAGAGGAAATCGAACGCGTAGGAAAAAGATCGTTTGAACGTGGGATTAATTGACTTAATTAAAATCATTTTGCGACACTAGACCCAATGACTTTATCGGGCGGATATACACATAGTGCAACGCGTATCGATTAACGTTTGCGTGTTTAAAAGCGGAAGTATATTCAATGTTCAATGCGATGTTTATAAGCGAACAAGGCGCGTTTTATCTAATGAATCGTTCACCGCTATTCCGAGAGGGCTTTATGCGACACGGTATATTTTCGCGCTCGAAGTACAATGGTAGAAAATAAACGCGCGAGCATAATTAGCCGTGCGAGTTCGCTGAATAGCTTTCATATAATAATTTCATAAATACAGGTTTATTAACTTAATAATATTTTTTGCGGGCTATTCAGCGCGATGTCACCGAATAAACTATCCGTCTGATGAACACGTCGTAAAATCGTGGTAGGTATAAGCACACGAGTAAAGGGGGGATTCTCTTCTTTTTTTATTTCTTTTTTTTTACACGACACAAATCGAATGAGAAAAGAAAACGAGAAATGTGAGGCGGGAAGAAAAAAAAAGAAAGAATTTAGAATGAAAAGGCTCACGCGCCGTTAGGAAACTGATCGTCCCTTCTCTTCTTCTTCCCTGGGGACCAGTTTTCTACCTCCGCTAAAATCGACGGGATCTCCACAGGCAGCTGGACGCCTGTAAGAACGACGTCAACCGATACAGCTCAAGATTGGATGGACGGGAGATGATATTGTACGGCGCCGCTCTCTTCATCGTCATCTCGGATCCTTGGACAAATAAGATCTCCGGGAGGGAAGAAAAAAAAGGAATGTGATATTGGATAGCCAAGCTACGGATACCTGAGCGACGCGAAAACGCGCCTTGTCCGCGTCCACCGTAATATACCTGCCTACGGACGAGTGACTCCGTATTACGCGACGAACGTAGGAACGCCGCCGGGGTTCGTCGACATCTCCGTCATCGGCACGTAACGCGTCGCGGTGCGATAAAGCGGGACCCTGCTGTATGAATCTCGTCGGGACTTAGTTGCCTCCGCGTGGCCAAGAAATTCAAACGTAATATAGTTTCGAAGCCCCGAGTCATTTTGAGGACGATCTCGGCTGGCTGTCGCGTTACGAGGAGATGAGCTCGACCAGCGCGAAGAGGAAATCGAGGCAATCACGAGACTCCGGCGAAGAAAGATCCACTTCGTTTAAAGTATAAACGCGCGCACACATACGCGCGCGAGGGATGCACACTCTTGTATCGTTGGCCCGTCCATTAGGTACGGTTTACCGAAAAATATACGGAATAGTAAAGTATGTATGTCGAGGGTTATCATAGTTTCGCGACGACGATAAATGCGCGAAGGAAGGATGTGAGAAAGAGGAAGGAAGGAAGGAAGGAAGGAAGGAAGGAAGGAAGATAGGAAGGAAGGAAGGAAGGAAGGAAGGAAGGAAGTTAGGAGGAGAAGATGTAACATAACTAGACCATTGCTTTAGATTTCGAAATACTGTTCGTAGCGGCAACGAGTGGCTGGCTCGTTGTTTTCTTCTCCGCCATCTCTCATGTCCTACTCCTGCAAGTTGCAAGCCGACTCCGGCTACCTTCACGAACTTTCACCTCTTTCTCCGTAGCTCTCCGTCTACCATTTCCTTGTCACTCTTTCTTTGCTTTTTCTCTTTCCCATTCCCTCTCTCTTCCTTTTCAGCACTTTCTTCTTTTTACTGTTCAGCCATGTTTCTGCCGTGCGGAAAATTTAAGACCCTGTGCATTATCGTGTAATTTAGGATACGCGAAGGGGCTAAAGCAAGGCAGACGAGGACGGATAAATTATTTTATTTGTCGAGTACGGTGTCTTTGTTATATACCTGGAGGGCATATAAATCGCGAAGACTTATTACGATACGGTGACCCGTCTGAAAGGGCAAAAGCGTTTCTCAAGGCGCCACGTCGTAGATTACTTGCTCGAGATGGATAAAGGCAGGATCTAAAAAGGGGGTGTCGGCGGAATGACTAGTATCGAGGGTATCGAGAGGCATTATGGATATTATCGAGCCCGTGCCCGTAATCCTCGTACCGAAAGCTATAGGGCTCAATATGCGAAAGCTACAAAGTGCGCTCACGCAACCTTCATATTACAATCTATTGTTGAACGCCGCGCTAAAGGTTACGCACGTCCCGATTAAAAATCGTAGAAGGTTAATACATGCAGCGCTATTCGCAGAATGACGTCGAGCGTTTAATTAAACGCGCAAAATGAAATAAAATTTGAAATAGATCCGTTCTCGATTTACGGACTTTTGGTAGACTTTTACTCGACGGTATAGAGAGCACCGCGCGAATGGAAATTTCTGTCGAGGGCGAATCAATGTCGAGCGATATAAAGAATTCGTCATCGGGATACTGTGTCCATCGATTTTGAAATAACCGCGGTACAGAAAGAATTTCGATTGCGCGTTACTTCGTTCGCGGCAACGTAGCGCTTTGTGACGTGCCCAACGGCAAATAATTTCGCAACATCTCGAAGCGAGCCAACGAGCTGGCGAGTGACCGCAACGCGAAACGCTAAACTGTAAACCAAAGCGTTTTATTCCAACTCGTACCGATAACTGTAACGTACGCATCCTCTTACTTCTCGTTTACGCACAAATGCAAGTGCAGAAACGCGTTTACCTCTCTCTTTTTTTTTTCTTTATTAAATATAACTGCTATTGATACTAAAACTTGGAGATTATCTTTAATCAATATTGCCGCTGATAATCTGATATTAGATGTAACATAGCAGGCCCGGTACGAGCTTCCTGCATCGGCGGAGCAACTTTTAGGTAAGCATGAATAAATAAAACCTATATTTAAAAAAACTTTTACCTTTTTTTTTAATTAATTTTATAAATTAATATATTGGCATGTCTGCATTAATATTTTTCATTTTATGTTACAGTCACCGGCAGAATTTACAACTCCGCTGAAGTTCATGCAGATTGGTAAGTAGCTTAATTTTATTTCCACTTGAGCAATATGTCCGAAAAAACACATCCCCTAAAATCTATCTGCCTTTACTGTAAGCACGAACCAGAGAGCGAAATTAGGACAGTCCACTTTAGAATTGCCTAATGTCCCAATAGTTCCGTCGTGTCTCTTTTTATCACGAGCGAACCGGAATCGTCTTATCGTCGGGTGCAACGATAGCCCTGTCATCGTGTTACTTGTGGTCCCAGAATACGATCGCGTGTCTCGTGCGATAAATGAGGTCCATGGCGACGCGTCCTTGAGCTTAATCGTCACGACCCTCGTGTCGTTGGAGCATACTAATTTTCCAGCGACGATACCGATTCCGCTATGCGAAAGCACGGAGGCGGCACGCTCGTGTCCGAGGGAATTTATTTGATGGATGAAGAATATAATATACCTTCTCCCAGCCCTCAAAGATTATAATAAGACGGCCAACAGGCGGTGAACGCCGTCTTCGCTGTCGCCTGACTGCGAGTGCAACAATTTCCCCGAGTTACGACACGCCACAAAAATAACACGATAATGTCTGGAAGGGAAGGAATTTGTTTGCTGGGTAAACATCCACGCGAAGCGTATAAAAACCTAACACCGTAAACGGGCAGATCGCAGAGGAGAGAAAATAATTATTTCGAGTTTATTAAAATGCTACACGAGATTGTTATATCGTCGGCAATTACGACGCGAAAGGAAAGTGTCACGCTCGCATTTAACAAAAGAAGGATCCATCAAACGGGCGTTCAAGGAAACTTACATTAGTCACGCGAGCGTCGTACTTTTACGCGAAAATTTCGGTTAGAATTCTCGTAGCTATCGCTCCGCGGCAATATAGTAATTCTCCGTGAGCAGGTCGCAAAATAGTAAATAAGACGGGTTTGGTAAAACAAGAAATGCAGTTTATACAACCTACAGTAAAATTACAGTTCCATAAAAGTATCGCGACGTAAACGTTCCGGGCAGGCTGACGTTCACGGTGCGCGACGCACACGGCGGAATCGCATCACGTAGACAGATTAACGCCGAATTGGCTAAACGAGCTTCGAAGCGACTCGGCACTACCGGCAATAAAGTCTCGCCGCGTCGACATTTTTATTTGCCTACGTTGTTACACGGCCGGCTATTTCATGCGCGTTTGCATTTTAACTTTCGCCCGTGCCTTCGCGGACACTACGTGCCGGCTAAAACACGATATTGTGGTGATCATGCCCGCTTTGCGAGAAGAATGGTCATTATTCTTTGAAAGCACCGCAAATTTGCGTGCACGCAAGAGAAAGAGAGAGAGAGAGAAAGAGAGACACCGCTTATCCTGTGCAAATCGCACATTGCGCGCATTACTTCTAAATTAAATTATAATTCAGTATATTTTACGTATTTCGCATTCGCGAGACAAGTCCGCCAAATAAAATAATTTAACGCAAAATTTTAAATTGCGGAATACATCAATATATTTGCGAGTAAATCATCAGTTTCAGTTTTCAACGTAAATAAATACTTCGATACGAAACGAAATAATCACGACGATTTCGCTAAATATATAAAATAATGTAAAAAGAAAATATAATATTGAAATGTGCAGCACATTTTGGTATAAAAATTATAAGCGATATAACGATATTTAACATACTTAATTTTTATTTAGATATTAACGATATTGTTCGTAAATCAATTAGGAATCTCTTCCGGTCGATTTCTTATCACGGCTTATTAATGTAAGCCTAACGATAAAGCTAATGCGCTCGCGAGGCAAGTATCCGAAAAATAGATATACGAGAGAAAATTCGATGAGCTAATTCAGCTGGACTCTTAGAGAACGTTTAAAACGAGGAACGAATGTCAACGACAGTGTGTTTTGTGACAGCTCCGAACGAAATATCTCCTGTAGCTACCGCCCGCGCTGGCGCGGCGCGGCGCGGTGGTTTAATGGATAAAACGATTCGTCCAAAACGGTCGGGCGAATCGCGTGAAATCCCGTCACAGATCAATCCGGGTAAAATCTGATTGTAATTAAGAGACGGGCAACACGGGCCGGTGATGGGTGCACGTGCCTTTTGATTAAACGCACGCGGCGGGTGTGCGAATTGAAACGGGCGCGAGGCACGATTTTCTGTTTCTATCAATTCGGGAATCGTGAAAGTTACCTCATCTCTCCACCGGCGGTATTGCGGCAGTTTGATAGAACGCAGCTCAATCCGCTCGATTGAATCTTCCTCCGCTCGATGTAGATAGACAGAGACATCGTTATTAATTCTTCGCAAATCCTGGACGGAATTGGTACCGTGTTAAGAAAGTAGAAAAGACTCGGGACTTGAAGAACTCAAAAAGTTTTCTTATCTGCGAAGTTCGTTTCTTGAGAGACAATACTCGCAATTAAAATTTCATTCTCATCCCGCGACCGATTTTCCCGTCGTTTATTTATCTCACTGCGGGCAAACATATTGTTAATTACAAAATTTCTTCCCAGCCTTCCGCGGCAAGTCGATCGAAATGTAAACGTCGGTTTTAATTTCTTGTTTCTGATCAAGAAGCAGAAGCGTACGGAGGTAAATAGCGCCGCGCGTTGCGTCAGCCGCATGCCTGTTCCACTTACAAACGAGATGAACGCGTCGCTCTTGGGCCCAGGTATTATTAATATCGTATCGTATTGCCGTCCAGTCAACGGTCGGACGGGCGTGTGACGGCAAAAGCGATTGCCGCGGCTATTATAAACAAGGCTCGTAGTAACGAAAGCGCGACACTTAGTCAGTCCCGCAGAAATGCGATTAAATGAACGTCGCGAGCACCGGCTCTGCCACGCCGCCGTTCGCGGGTTTGTCCTACGGGTTGGGTACAACATTGATGCGGTTTCTTTCGCGTAATCCACTTTAGCGCGTACACGCGAGACAGAAAACAGCCGACGCGATGTATGCGCAAAGTGCACTGGCGGTCATCTGCATATCTGCCTGGCCGACAGCGGAAGTATATTTTGTAAAAAAGTGCGACGCGCGCGGTCATTTGGGATCGATTTGTACAAACGAATGGCGTCGGGCTGGCAGGTTTTACGTTGCACTATTATCGGACGCGGCGGAAAGAAGAACAGATAAACGCTTAATTGGTCACCGCGGCGTTATACCAGTATATCACGATTAATGATAGCGGGTATTTTTCTGCGCGATACAGAAATACAATACGGACCGCTTCTGATCGGATATCGCGCGTTTCACTTAATTCGTTCGATAATATTTTTGACGTTGAATTTAACACGCCGCGCAAATTTGTTTTATTTATTATAAATAGTTTTCAAATTGCTCCCCGCGCGCGCATAAAAGTTATTTCATAAAGAAAAATGGAATCGTATTGGTAGAGCGATTAACTGGTTTCCTATCATCCATCTCGAGTACCAGATTATAGCAACGTC
The DNA here is from genome assembly GCF_019399895.1 of Cardiocondyla obscurior. Classification (NCBI taxonomy): domain Eukaryota; kingdom Metazoa; phylum Arthropoda; class Insecta; order Hymenoptera; family Formicidae; genus Cardiocondyla; species Cardiocondyla obscurior. Next base: position 7,261,683 of record NC_091869.1, read on the forward strand.
GGCTCGATAAAGCCGGAAGATGAATCGGATTAGAGTTAAAACTTGACGCCCCCGCAGAAAGTACAGCGCGCCTGGTCATAAGAGTAACTGCTTCCTGGCGACCAGGTGGATTAGTGAAGTAAGCCCAAGCGAGTGGAAGTGAATCAATAAGAAAGTTTTTAATTTAAAGTCCAATTTCTTCCGCAATTCCGTTTCCACCGTGTACGAAAAAAAGGGACTGATTAACTTATGCTCCCTGGCAAAAAGAAGCCTTAAATTCCCATCGGCAATTCCTTTTCGCAATCTCACACTTGCCCCTCATTATTTGCTTGTAAAATCGGATAATACGAAAGTTTGCCGGAATGAGAATCGCGGAAGGCAGTTCGCGCGCGGCTGGCTTTACATTTTCCGTTACTATCTCATTTCGCGATTGTCTCTCCCTTTGCTCTTTCTTCGCTCTTGATTTCTCTTTTCTTTTTTTTCTCTCTTCTCCCCGTCCCTTGGTCTCTTTTCCTCCCCGTTTCTATCGCGCCGACCTTTAGTCCCAGTTATTGTCTTCCCTGCATTTTTAACGTCTCTTCTTCCTTTTCCGGTGACCGCGGAAATGCGCCGGCAGATTATTACCACCGCAGAACGCCGCGCAAAGCGCCGCGCTTCATTCCATTATTCCAAGTGTTATTCCGGTATAATTTATCGATAAAAACACCGCTAATCGAGCAGTAACTGCGATTTGAAATTCCAAACAGTACATTGCAAAAGCGAGATAATTGCTGTTCTTATTGGCGTACTTTTCTATTAGCTCAAGTTTCATCGAAATAACTTTTTATTTTGCTCGCAATATTTATTCGCTCATTTCGCAGCTTCACCGGCCCACTCGCTGTGTCGCTAGACCTTAGGGAAACTTTAATCGACGCTTCGTAAAACGTTAAATTGGTTAGAAATATATTGCGCAAAATTTGCTGATGTGCGCAAAGAAGCGCCGTTAGACATTCCGATCGTTACGTGCCCCGCAAGAAATTCATGCTACGGCAAATATGCGAGCCGGCTCTCCGATTCTTCGGCGGTTTCGATTTTGCGAAATCTTCCTCTTTGCTCTTGCAGCGCGTTCGAAGCCGCGAGCCGAGTTCTTTTCGGTGCGAGATTAAAGATTCCTGACCCCAATCCCTCGGCAAAGGATTATCCTAGAGATATTACCGTCATCGTCGACTTTTTCTCCTTCACTAGCTTTCATACCGCCTTTCCCGCGGATGGAAGGCGCCCTATTCCCTTTACGTTTAACTCATATTTTCGATATTCTTAGTTCTTTCTCACACTATCCGACTGTCATATGTGATACGGCATCACGTGTGCAATCATTGACCAGTGGCATTATAAAAATTGGAAGAATTTAGCATGAAAATCGTATGCTGTAACGGTAGCAAAATATTTTCTCACGTGGCACAAAAAAAAAGGGCAAACGAGAAAGAGAGACGGTGAGCAAGATATAAAATTATTTTGCAGTGATATATGTATGCGTCGGTTACCTCGCTCGTGATGACGATGAGTCTTTGGCAAGCAAGTCCGTGATTTGCATAATCTTTGTCTTTATGTTGCCTGTCTACATTTACATTCGCCTTTTTATTCCCGTGTATAAATTCTATCTCAATTTAACGTATAATACACATATATATATATATATATATATATATATATATATATATATATGTATAAAAGCATGAAAACAACGTGATACTTTTAAATAGCAAAAGGAGTAAAAGAAAGGACTCTCAATAAACAGCATTTCCCGTCGCGTTTAATGACGCCGGAGTAACGAGATTATCGACAGACGTATCAAAAATAACGGGCATCGCGCACATTGATACGCCGCAGAATAAGCAATTTTTTTTTTATAGAGACGCCTCGATAATAGCGTTAAATCCTATTTTTACGGCGATCAATTTCGGCTGAAGAGAAGCGCACTACCGCGAGGGAGAAAATTCCTTTTGCGGCGAGCGTGGCGTTTAACTTTATCATTTAAATTTCTAAATAATATCAGCCAGCCCTCCAGCCACTCGGTTATACTCGCGGCTTTATCGTGACACTGCGCCTCGGGCTCATACCGTAAACGTAATTGTAAAGACGCCTGGCAAGTCACGCGAATTGCCAATCCCGCTTCTTTTTGATCTATGATCCCGAGTTTGATACGGGAAACTCGCGAGAGGTGAAAAATGAACGTCAATTCATCGATGGCACTAAGTCACCCTCGTTGGAATTCATTAACATTAATCAGCATTATTCTTGATGTTTTTAACTGTGAATAGAGTCCCCATACTGAATTTGATGAAACTGTCATTGCGAGTAAAAAAAAGGCGACGAATAAAATAATTACAATTAAGTAAGCTCGACTTAGTAATTTCGCACAACGAGCGGCTGGATGATAAGATTAAGTGCACGATGACCGGCGGTAAATAACGTGCGGGCTTAATTGGCATTAATTAATGTTTTGTCGCGTGTGCGACGGAATGCAACATCCATTAACCAATGTCAAAAGTAAATTCAGGCTGAGGCTGACGGGCTATCGATTAAGAGCCGATAAGACAGTTTCATATTACGTAAGTTCATGTAATGGATGATTAATGAAACGGAGTGCACGGCCGCCTCCATGGGAGTGGCATTAGCGAATCTTTCCAAAAATCAGGCTCGCGTGCCGGTTGGCCATTCCGATATTAATAACCCGGTAATCCACGGCGATTATTCCTCGTTGTTGCTGCACACGTGTGCGCGATATCTGACAAAGTTTTCATCTCCTTAGTCAACGAAACAACTAATTACCCCGTAGATAAGGATTGCGATCGCCGCTTGCGAGCTCTAATTGTAAGAAAAACAAATGCCCCCGGAGCTCCTGGCAATTACGCGCGGCGCCCCCGTTCCGATGTAACAATGGGCTTATTGCAGCGTAATGTTGACGAATGCTTGAACGTCATTTTCTTTGACGTGTCCGCGTGAGATATTTCCTGGCGGTGGCGCGCGTTGCTCGTCGGCAGCGACGCTGGTATAATTGGCGACTTGTATTACGGTGACGTAACAGCGCACGTATCCGCCCTTCCTGGCCGGGTAGACACGGTATGTCGGCAATTTTGACGTCTGCGCAGGAACGCCGAAATGGCCCATTCGCAGCTTCGCGAATTTAGGTCACGTTGACACAAGATTCTCAGATATTACGATCGTTGGTACCCGCAACTAGGTGCGACCCGAACGAAGCGAGGAACTTCTTGCTTACGCTACGACGAAGAAACGACGATGATTTCTGACGATTCTCTCGCGTAACTCGCGAGAATCGTAAAAGTAAAAGTTTCAAGACGCAACTTCCGCTCTTGCGAGGTCAGACGCTCGTTAACGCTAACGCCATTAATCTTTCAATTAATCTTACACTTCCGCGTCGAAGACTCGTCCGCTTATTTCTAGCCATCAACGACCCCGTGCCGTTCAATTATTCTCACGGGACGTCTAACGGGATAACCGTATCTTCGGCCGAGCGTTCGATCTCGCATCGCCTGATTAAAAGGTCCGCGATGAAAAATAGATTAGAACGCGAATGGGGAACAGATTGCCCGCGGGCACGATTGTGATTGCTTTCCGCGGAACGGACGACAGACGTTATCTATATCTATTCGCACACGTAACGGGATCGCGCGCGAGCTGTCCTCGAAACCGAGTTGCAGAAACTCTCTCACGTAGCCGCGGCGGTTTAGAACGGCAGTTGGTTTTAGCGATCAACCCGCGATGCGGTCTAAAACGTAGGGTAACGGGCTCGTCCGTACGCGAGCTTTCGCTTCCGGTAAGTTTGACCAATCGCCGCGGCTGGCCTTCGGCCGCGCCACAATTTCCGACCGCGAGCAAGGCGAGGAAAACGCCTTTCCTGAAGTTTCCTTCCTCTCCCTTGCGGGTACGCTGGTTAATGCAGGTGCATCGTCGAGATAGGGCGACGGCGCGGAGCACAGGTAGGTGTATTTCGTGGAAGAAGTACGTGCGCCGCCAGAAAGGTAGCTAGCTCCGGGGCACAGCTGCGAGCGGCTACGACCACCATCCCCTTGATCTCCCGATCCTCCGCCGCCGCACTCGTAGTCTAAATTACGGGACTGGGTGGTAAGTGGCGGAAAGTGTAACGCCGACTCAAAGCTTAAAGTAAACTTTGGTTTTCATGGCCGCGCATTTGTCCGGCGCATAATTTGGAGTTCATTCCGCGCGAAATCCCGTCGTATTTCCGTGCGAGATCCGCCTGTCTCCCGAGCTTTCCGTCGATTACTTTCTTTACCTGCTAATCCAGCGCAGCTCGGCCCCCGGTATTTGCGTGGCGGTTGCTCGCTCGAGCGTGTACCCGCTTGGCTTATCATTCGCCCGGCTTAGCGTCGTCGGTCAACTGTGCGAGGACGCGATTAATGCCTCAATTCCCAATGCGATATGCAGATAATCGAAACTTACGTAAGCGCGTTTGGGTCTCTGGACGTTACGGTCGATAGCGCACGTAGACCTTATCACGCACAATAGAACAATGCGTTCAAATGGCCCACGCGCATTGAACGGATCCCTCTGCAAGAAGATAATAAGACAGCGGCTGGGTCGCATTTCGAGCACGTGCTAGCGGATCGCCGTAAACCATTTATTGTTTTATCGTTATGACGAGTGTTCGAAAGTGTGTCGCGCGATTGTGTATCCCGCGGATGTTTCACGCCCGTCCCATGCTTATCCCTCTCACGGTTTGGCTCGGACATACGTCGCGATACATTTCGCATTCCCGGCCGGAGGAGTCGAAATGAGAAAAGTTTTTGCAGCGTAATAAGCGACGGCCAGATCTAAAGCTTCCTTTTTCTTGCGCCCCACCAGTCTTCTTGATCCAGAAGCTGCCATCGGGATTAACGCTCCGAAATGACGATACAGCGCGAGAAATAATAAAAGGTATAAAAAGAGCTGGACGCCGGGGGAAAACGCGGCTCAAAGGAGAATGAAACTCTTTAACGACGCTTCGTAACATCCGGCTAGATACATGACGAAATACTCGCGTTTCATATCGACGCCTTCATTTCGTATCGCAATCTCCTATCGAGAGACGTGCGACTAGTTGTAGAATCGTATGAATTTCAGAAGCCGCAAATCGCAGGTTTTAAAATTAGGTCTTCGAAAAATTTTCTCGCAGGGAATATGAATCACTGTTAGGATTTCACTTTAAAAAAAAATGCAATTAAGAACAGTACTTATTAAAGAATCGCTTGATCAAATACTCTTTACAAAATTAAAATTTTTTTCAAGCATTATAAATATGCGTAATAATTGTAAGAATAAAAAAATTAACGAACGTCTAATGCTTTGCGCTACCGAGAAATCAGACTTTGCTTGAGAACGGAATCCGCTCCGAACAGAACTGAGCGATTTTGCTAATTAATTCGTCCGCGGTGTCCCATCCTAACGTGACTCGCGCGCAGAATGGACGTCTCGTCCGCTTACATTGATCCCGTCTGTAGAAATAAAGAGTCGCGAGAGCAGGGAGAGAGGCAAGATAAGGTAGGTCGCGAGGTAACTACCCGTATACTATATATTCTCGGAACATTTACCATCAGGATTTCCCCAGGTGGCTGCTGTCACGTGCCACTAGGACACGTGCCAGGCGTACGTCCGAAGGGGCTAAGAGCCTCCTCGCGCCTCCCGTTTCCCTCATCCGCTCCAATCTCTCGCTTTTTTTTTTTTTTTCTTTCTCCACCTCCCTATTCGCGTTGTTCTCTTCCTTTTCTCGCGCCGGGCGCTTTCCGCGGCACAGTATCCCGCAGGAGAAAAATGGCGGAGACGGAAGGATGTGCGAGCCGGTAGAGCCGTTCGCGGGTTAAAGGGGGAGAAAGGGTTCAAGTCACCTCGCGCGCTTCACACCCCCGTGAATCCACGTTCATCTCGCGTCCAGCCTTCGCGATTCCACGTTCCTCCGTTCTCTGACTTGGAGCCTCGGACGCTCGTAACGTTGGATTAACGAGTAAACCGAGATTAACAACCGAATCCCCTGGAAATTTATGCGCCACTCGAGTCGTCGGCGTTTTCTTTAACTCGTAAATCAACCGCGCCTTGCCGTAATCTCGTGCAAAATGTCGCGCGTCGATACTCTCGATTGTCGTTCCGATTAAATGACGCGATACAGGAAACGCGTTAAAAAGACCGCGAGTAGCGGCGACGCCGGAGAATACAGATCCCGCGGAAGAAAGAACGTCAACGTTAAGTGACGCATAAAGATAACATTGATATGCGAATATGTATTTGAGCCGCGAGTCCGAAATTCATAAACTTCACGCATGATGGAAACCCGATAATTCTATTCGCGCTTATTCGTATCGACAATCAACGTAAATTTAGATGCGCGCACGATTAAATGAATGCAAGGAAAAGCAGGAAAGGAAAAAAAAGAAGTCGCGGAATCGACTATCGGACACGAACCAGATGTGAAATTTCTACAATATCCCACAGCGCTACGCTTCACCCATATCTCCCCCATGCGGAGAGATTTTAATTAATTCTATCTTTGCTTTTGCCCGGCCAATATTTAGTCAGTAAAATCAAAAGGAACAAATATATCCAAATATTCCGGTTCCGTCGGAATAAAAGAGGCTGCCAATAAAATGACGGGGCTCGTTCATAGTGTCCGACGTTCGCCTCGTGGCGCAGATCTTTTTATCTAATCCGTTTAGGAATTAAAAAACTTCCGCATTTCTCTCCCTTTCCCTCCCCCTCTCACTTTCTCTATCTTTTTCTTCCTCTTGGCGGTGGACCCGTCGATGTGTCGGGCGGCGGCGGTTGCACGATGCACGCGTCAAGAAGAATCGCGAAAGGGTGGAATCTGCGAAACGCCAGGCGGCCGTCCGTCTGGTAAATTTACGGGCGGCGTCGAGCTGAGAGCGCGCGCTCGAGGCGAGGTCCGCCAGAAAAATGGCAGGTAAATGGAACGAGGGGAGGTGGGCGAAAGATTGTTCACGACGGATAGAAAAAGTGACCCGTCTCCAGGGCGCCGACAACCACCTACGTCTCCCTTTCGCGTACGCGCGAGCAACTCTTTTCTACAACCTCTCTTTTGTCACACTCGGCGAGTATTCATATCCCCCTTTCCCCTTTCCGTCGTTGTCGCGATACCGGATTGAGGAATCGGGACATTTTTCACTGCTGCTGTACGAGTAAAGTAATTCTTTTCGCCTACTAATGCACACGCAACGATCAAACGCTCGTGTCTCTGTTACGCCTGACGGAATATTGCCGACGATACGTGCAGCGGGCAGTAAAACGTATGTCTAGAAATTATATCTCTCGAAATATAATCATTCGATGGGATGAGATTTCCACGATATTTACGTATGACAAATTGCACAAATAAAAAACATGCAGAAGTCGTGCTTACGAGAGAAAACGGAAACGAGTTATATATAGAGGAGAAGCGTATCGTTCGAAATGCATACGCGTTTCTCTCGATGCGTATCTTTCAATTTCGCGCGCTTTCTCGCCCCATCTGTTTTCTTGCGCGTTCGTTTCGCGTATCTGTATTGCCCTCACGCTGAGAGTACTTCGTTTCATGCTTCTCAAACTCACGGAACCCCAAGCGAAAGCTGTCAGATTAAAAGTGGGTGCGCGAGTGCACCCTCGTCGACGGGAACTACATCTGCATGGCTGACCCTTTCCCTTCACGATTCTTTCGAAGCCCTCATTCCTTCCATCTCGAGAGATTCAAATAAGCATATCGTTGGGTATAACTGTTACGGCGAATGTTATGACAAACGCTGTAAGTATTATCATTCCTGTCAAGATGTATTCGCTGAATCGGAGAACTTTTGCGCATTTCTCCCGCGCGCTCTCGAGAGATTTCTGCAGAATTACTTAAAAAGAGTAAAGAAAGATATAACTTAGAGGATAACTCTCGCTCGAGAGCAAACTTGTTGGAATTCTCGCTAATTTTATGCGATAAACGAACATTGTTTTCGAGAAATGATGGTTTCAAGACGGATAATGGTAATGGATAAGTTCTCTCTCCCTCTACGTAGTGGCCTATTAGATATTTTATATCAACTCGTTCCGATAGTTCCCATAGTTCTCTTAAACTATGTACCGTTGCGCGCCAGCTTCACCCGTTCTCGTGATCTACCGCGCACAAATTGGAGTCGGGAACTACTTTCCCGAGACCGCTTCCCTTATTGTGCGCGAAGCGAAACTCTTAAAAATGCTTTGAAAATTTGCGAAGCGCGCGCGCGAGAGAGAGAGAGAGACGCCGGCGATGAGATTAATTCGGAGTACGTCGTTTGGCGAGTCTTGCCGCGCGGGACTTTCTTCAGAATAGTTTACGAGCGTGTGTTCAGCCTTTTGCAAGCCTTTAAACGGATTTCACGGTGCGCCCGCATAATCAGATTATTTGCCGCGGTTGACCGTACTGTTTCGCGAAGATCTTTTCCACGGAATTGTGCCGCGAAGACAAACTCGGCGTACGACCCGACCGAGAGCTTTTAACGATTATTAAGGGCTAACGTTCTCCTTGTTTTCTCGCCTCTCATCGACGCGTTTGTCCCACTTGGCGACGAGCATAAAAGAGAAAAGCGAGGAAAAGGGGACTCTCGAACGGATCACGTATTTACTGGATAGCTATCAGCTATCATCACAATTTAGAAAGCATCGTTGTTTAAAACGCAGCTTCGAAAAGATTAATATGTAAATAATTTAGTATTATCGAATATCGTATCACAACTTTGATAAGCAAAAAAAAAAAAAAAAAAAGAAAAATGTAGACGGTGTGATTTTCAGCCCGTTGCGTGTTACATTATTTCATGAATATTTCATCGAGCTGCACCTGTAATGTTGCATCATCAATTATTTCCCTTTCGCACGAGGTAGCGCGCACGTAAAAATAACTGATCAACGACATCAATTAGACGCGATCATCAAGCAATTAAAATTATACGTCGATCGCTGAAATTTCGTCGCGATGTTGAAATACGTTTTAATTCGAGCGCTGCGATTCGCATGTCGCGAGAAACGTTGAATCACCGCCTCAGACAAGCTCCTTCCAATTCCGTTTCGAAAGGAGCTCGCTGAAAAGAGTCAATAATAGGTCATCAAGTACCGTGGAGTGTAAGTAATCGCGTCGTCCCGCCTTTTATTCGAAATTGCGACATCTTCCCGGGAAATGTGAAATTTGATTCCCCCGAGGGCGAGAAAAAGTCTGCCGAGCGCCGTCTTGCGAATCACGACGCGGCGCGAGAAAGGAGAGCCGATGACGCAAACTTTTAAACTGCCAACGTGTCCCGTTTGCGCCCGTCCGTTGACAAGTCGCGGAAAGTCCACGGGGCTTCTCTTCTCCCGCGGGATGAAGTTGCCGGCGGACTGGCGACGAGGGCCGGAAGCGGCCACCGCGATGAAAGGCGATAAATAAGGCTCGATTGGATTCCTGCTGGCGGTCGTGAAACTTTCGCCGCGACTAGGTAGCCCTTTAACTTGCCCCGTGGTACCCGCGCGCTCACCGCTGACTCTCTCTCTAACTATCCATGACTCTCCCCTTCTGTCCATTCGGCCGCTAACTACCGGACTAACTGGATTAACTGACCTCTCTTCAGGCGGAAACGAGACCGCACTTCGCCGTCGCGGTACGACTCGACGCTTATCCGTATTACTAGGCCGCTTGCCATAACGATCATTTCTCGATGCGCGAACGTCGACTTTACGTCTTAATTCCATCACTTTGAGCTCTTCTAAATGCTCCCAGGTTACAAGGAATATGCAATTGCGCTCAGAATTTTTATCTTACGGTATCTCTTATTTCACGTGTTTATTATAGATCAGACTTTTATTTACTATAAATAACATTCTATATCTTTTTAGTATTTCAACAAAAATTTTATTTTTGTGGCAGAGAATTACATATATTTTTTCAAAAATTCCAGTTTTCGTAAATAAAAATAAATTGTTGTATCTCCGTCAGGATTGATTTGCGACCTATATCGATTGGACATTTTTGTTCCGTTCTATTTTTAGCACTACGTGCTTTCTAAATTTTTAAACTATTTTTTAATTATTTTATATAAAAAATAACATATAAAGGTAAGAAATAAATCGTATAATATAAAATAATAAGAATTAATTTTACAATAACTTGTATAAAATTATGTATGTATTTTGAAAAATTGATTTTCTTCTTCTTCATTAACAAAAGTAACAAAACCAAATAAAATTATACCCGACGTTCTATAGAAGCAATTTAATTAATTTTTATTCGCACAAAGATATTTAAAAATTGATCAGCATTATTTTGCATTACATCAAGAATACAGCGTAGGTAACAACAAGAACAAAATTATTCCTCATAAGATTCTTACTCTTTGAAGTTTAATACGGCGGGTTATTTAGAATTACGGAACACGACAGTTGAGTGCCCTGATGCGAAAGTGATGGCTAAGTATGCACTCATTATTTCGCAAAGAAAGTCTATAATTTTGTCATTATGAGAAAGAACAGAAGCGTTCAAGTTTATAAAAATGCAAGCGCTACGACATCCTTATTTCCATAATATACTACCGCATCAGCAATAAAGATAATCGTACAGTTAAAAACAAAAGAGAAAAGACATTGAAAATTCGAATAATTGATTTCTCCGATCTTACGAATAAAAATATGCATTGCATTAAAAATTTCATTACCATATTCTCTTTCAGATTTATTGCAGAACATATTTATTTGAGACATTATTGTATTACGAATTTAATAAAAAAAATTAAATAAAACGATTTTAATGAGCTCTTGATCCCCTGAAAAGTGATTTTAAAGAAGATATTCAGACGTCTGAATATACTTTTCAAGCGAAAGCGTAAGAAATATAGTCAGATCGTTTCGTCCTGCGGTGGGCAGACTCTCTTTAGCGGAGGATTATGACTTTTTATGCGTCGCGAATCTCCCTTTATCGACATGCTCTCGTAAACCCCGGAGCCGACGCGACGTATGAATAGCTCTATTTGAGAACGCGCGAATGCAACCGCCAACGACCTTGAGCCCTTGGAAACGAGCGTAAGGGACGTCGGGGTACGGCGCGGCGGTCCGAGTTTCCATTTATCTCGAGCATCCATTCCCGAAGGGGCCGTCAACGTCGTCAGGAGGATCTCCCTCGAATTACAGCCGCGGGCCCACCCCCGTATAAAGGCGGAGGGCCTCCTAAGGATTGACCGCAGCCAGGATCCCCCGGCATAGAACTCGATCAAATATAAAACGCGAATCCTGGCTTACCGCTCGTCCCATTCTTCGATATCGGAGTCAATCCTAGTTTACAGCCGCCGTATATGTCGCGATAGATCGGGAAAGTCTCGAATCCGCAATGCGATACATACATATTTCAGGAGGAACCCCGGCTCAGGATAAAAGAGTGGGAAAGGGGAGGTGGGATAGAGGTGACACGGAGCCATGATACACCCGCGGCGAGCAACGGCGGACGACGTCGTTTCTTCTTTATCGAAACTTCACGAACGACGGCGGGTTATATGCGCCCATTTCAGTCTCAGCGGGGAATATTAAGCTCGATCGACAATAATATTTCGTAGCGTAAACAAGTTTCCGAGCAATCCGTATCTCGGCCGAGGCGGGATCCCTGGGTTATTGCATTTATAGCCGATGCATTACACGCGAACTCACGAGCCGTTGTCTGGCCGGAATTGCCACTGGCTCGGATGATAAACGTCTATTGAAACACCATCGGATTCACGAGGGATTACTATTAGAAGAGCTACAAGCGCCGGTTTGCACGACTTGCGGAGAATTTGTCTCATAAAATGTCTCTCTCGTAAAGAAGCGACTACATTTCCCACTGATGTATCGCAAAAATAATCCACCCGTGATCCTAAAAACGAAAAAGTCGTACGTGACGTTCGAGATAAACGTATCTTGCGAGATGCCGCTTATCAGAACATTCTTTCGTTCTCTTTTTCCGGCCTCGCCGCGGAAACAAGCCACGTCGAAGCGTTTCGGAAATCCAATTTCATAGTTGAAGGTCCCGGCGACGCGGCCGATCTACGTTCCGCACATGAAGACGAGAGAAAATACAATGTGCCCGCGGACGAGCTGGATTTCCTAAGTGTATTTGGAATACACCCGTGACCCACTGCCGACAGAGATTCCACGTACGAGGGGTACTTTCGCGGCGACACATGCGAGAAAAATTCCGTCAATACCGGATTCTTACGTTGTATTATACATATATTAAATTCCTCGCAGCCACGGGCGGAATAATTGTAAAATTACAATTCCCGATGCCTAGAGTCGAGATTGCAACGCAAAAATTGAAAAATTGAAAAACAAAAAACGATTTATAACCTGTAAAGGGCTTTTTGATAAGTATTAATATCCCCGATGATAACGGTAATAGAATAAAAGATCTCTATCTCTGCGTTTCAAGATAAATCCGTTATACATATAGCTACCATAGAGCTATTATTGTTCTTAAAACTTTAATTTGCTCCGTAATAGCCCCGGGTATTTTTCATCATACATACATTGATGAACGAGGTAATAACGCTCGTTTGATGTTTTGCATCTGGCGCTTTTAAAACGAGACAGGTTTCGGGGAAAAACACTCGCACGCACGCATATACACACCTACCGACAAACTATATAACGCGAGAAATATGACATGTGTTTTTCGTTCGCATAATCCATGTAAATACGAGTTTTTTTTTTTTTTTTGCAATACTATTTCTATTAGTCGGTCAAACGTGGCAAACGCATATAAAAATTTATCTCCGACAGTCTTTCCTAATTGTTTAAATAATGACAAATATTGGGAAATTGATTATTTTACACGGCACGCTACGATCCGTACACAGCGGCGCTTGGCAGTCATTAAAAGTACGCGGTATTTGAATGAGAGCAAATATAAATAGCGGATATGAGCGAGCGGAAAGAAAAAACCGCGTTACTCGGCCGTTTTTGCCGCGAGTACTTTGCGCTCGCAACGGCGCGTTATCGTCTCACTTTTCAACCCTCCCGCCTTACTCCACTTTCTGCGCAACGTAGGCTCGCGTGCGGGGACCAAGCTGACGTTTTAACGCCGACGCTGGAACGGCAATGCATTATTACGCAATTACGCTTCGATAGCGGAATAATCGAGTCGGTTGTCTGAATTACACGACGCTACTTATAACGAGCGTCACAAAGGATAACGTTATCCGCTCGCCGAAAAAAAAAGAGAGAGAGAAAAAAAAAAAGACAGCGTTCCGTCTACGTCGGGAAGAGAACATTCCTCGTGTCGCTCTCTTTTTCCGCCTTGCCGTTCATGCATTCATCGTCCCCATTCATCACGATGAAACATCATCAGCGGAGTAAAGGTAAACTATCCGCCGACGCAAAACCGAGCAGCGCGCGGCGGCGATGCTACGTTGCGGTAATAATTGAACGGTCGTCCGTCATCGTCGGAGCACACCTGTTTTTGTGCCGGTCAGGATATGTCAGCGCGGAAAGGACAACGCGTACTTGCGACGATTACGAGCAGGGCTGTCGGCGAAGGCCCGCCTAATGAGACATATCCGCGCTGTAGCGCGCTTGTATTCCGCGCCGTTGAAATCACCTTCTCCCCCGTTCTCCCCCGCGGACAGATTCGCGCCTCCTGGTTTGCGATTCAAATGCGGTCTCCAACTCCAAAGTGCACCGTCTCCTGCATTACGCCGGCTGTGTGTAACTCGAAACTCGCAGTAAAATCTCACGCAAGAATTACTCGTGTTCTCGGGATCCCGGCGCAAAGGGATACAATCGCGCTCGAACCCACCTCTGTCGGGAAGTGGGATAAGGTATCCCGTTTGTAGTCGGAGCTGAAGAAACTGCAGCCGCGCCTCAGGTCGTATGCCGTCCTTCATCATTCTCGCTCGCGCCCCCAAGTTTGTGCTGACGCCTTAATATTGCGCCGACTCGCCCGATGCTTTATTACACGATTACGTAGCGATGACGGAATAATCAAATGGGCTCGCTGGGAAACGGCTTGACGTAGGAGGGAAAAAGAGAGAAGAAGGGAAATGGAGGAAATGGAAAAGCGAAGCGACACAGAAAGGGGAAAAAAGTGGCGGAGGAAGCGGGACCAGAGAATAGTAAGGAGGTAAAAAGGGACAGTTGTGCGGAGAGAAAGAATAGCCGCAGGGAGAAAGAGGAAGGACAGAGAGGAACGTAGACGACTAGCGGGGTTTATCCAGCGAAATGGAGGGATAGAACTCGTAGCCTGGGATAATGCTACCTGAGAAATAATTGCGGGGCACCCCGACGAATCGGCGATGAGATTCCTCGCCGTCGGTAATTTGAATATATTCTAATGAAACGATTCCTCGGCGCGACTCCTCTTACCCTGCGCTTTTCGAAAGAAAAAAAGAAAGCGCGTCATCGAAGGGAGAGAAATGATAATTGCGAAATCGTCGACGAGGGCGGTGACACGCGAGAAGAGACCGGGTAAAATCTCTTTGTAAAAACGACGTGTGCATCGTTGATTCTCTCTCTCTCTCTCTGTCTCTCTCGTCTCGCTCGTAGACCGGTCGATTCAACCGATCGTTTGGCGAACAATAAATTCGCTAACACGGAATTATTGTCGGCGATAAAGCTCCATCGGTGCCACAAAAAAATGGTGACAAGCGAGAGAAATTATTTTCGGTTGACGGCTCGTTGGCGCCGATGAGACTTTAACGTGAACGCGGAACTTGAAACTACCTGCCGCCGATGTCCCAGTAAACGATTTAATGTCCAACGTAAACGAACGTTAACGTTGAATATTTCAGAAAGGTGCAATGCAGATGCCCTTATATAAATTCGAAATTGTAGAAAAAAGTTATTTAGAGAGCTAAAATATAAGCGCGGTTATTTTGCAAAAGCAACTGTTAATGTTCGAATATAATGGATTTTTAATTAAATTGAATGTCCCTTTTTTTTTTTTTTTTTTAAATTCTACTGAATTGTTGGAGCGCATTATTGTATCGCTTTTATGTATTTGAATAATCAAAAAATTATTTAGAGAGCTAAAGTATAAGCGATATCCATATCACCCCCTATAAACAATTTTACAATTGCACGCCGGTCCGAGTGAATATATGTTAAATTATTACGCACCGTTCAATTGTAATAACGCATTATTGGCGCAATAATAATTTAACATCTATTTGCCTCTCGTGGGAAGGTCGGCGATGGGTATACAATGCAATATTTACAAATCTTCGAAAAGCTGCTAATCGAAATGGTAGACCAGTTTTGTTTGCTTTCACGTTAAAAGCAATTTATCCACGGCAAACAATGAAATTGATATAAATTTTCACGTATCTTCACCTTAACGTCCGGAGCACGGATAAATGTTTAAACGCCACGGACGGCAACGGTTTATTATTTAATATTTTTCACGCCGTCGCAAGTAATAAAACATTGGCAAGAATAAAACGTTGAAAGTCGACGTCCCCCAATGTTATTTCAAGACAAAATAAATGTTCTGTTATACAATTTCGCCAAAATTCAATGGACAGAAAATACAGAGGAGCATAAAATAAACAGCGAGACGCGTTTCCCACAGTGCCTATTACAACGTCAAACAATTCTTGTCACTAAGTTAACAGTAAACGCGCCGGCTGCACGCGAGCCCGCGCCGATTATCCCTCTCACAATGCTCTATTAACTCTCTATATGATTTTCCACCCGAATATGTACTCGAGCGAATTAAGTTAATTTCACGTCGGTTCTTTCGAATAACATTTGATCTCACGGCGGCTCGCACGCGCTTGCACGCCCAAACGCAGGCTTCGCCCCCCGTCTCCACTTATACAGAGTATTAATTTTTTCGCTTTTGGCCTGGAGATCGGTAACGCGCGGCGCATTAAAAACCCCACGAAATACGCCCCGATTATTCGCAGATTCATTAAAACGTATGAACTGGATAATAACAATATTCGGTCCACTTTGCCATTTTTGGCTTGTTCTTGCGACCGCTCGACCGCAACGCAGTCGTTATTTATTAGCATTATTTGCTTTGGCCCGCGCTGCGAGGCCCGCGTCCGTCATTTTCGCCGACGTGCGACGTCGGGACGGGGGAGGGAAAATCAACACTATATCGCGGCACGACGTGCTGACCGTCAAAGTTGCCGATTATTGCGCTAGTTTCGCGGTGGAGCGCAAAAGCGGCGCGGTGAAACGCACGATCCCCGGCAAATCCGCCGTCAATTATCGATAGCGCTGCCACGTTGAAAGTGACACAACCGCCCAGCGTATACCTACCTCGGCGATTGTTTGCCGTTTTCAATACAATCCCGATCTAATTTACAGGCGGACGAGTGAACTTGGCCAAATAGCAAATACACCGCGCGACAAAGAAAACGGCGGAATGCCCGCGGAAAGCGAGGCCACGAGAATCAAGGGTTAAAAGGGTTGTCGAGACCGCGACAAAGGCCGGCCACCGATTAGTTCTATACACAGCGGTCCAGATGTGTTTGACCAACGACCGACGTTGATAACTCTTTTAGCGTTTAGTTAAAAGCGTTATTATTTCAGCGACAACGGCGGCACGTATTACCCCTCGCAATAAAAATTTATAGCGGATATTTACGATCGTAATGAGGTAATTGAATCAGTCGAAATAACATTCCATATCTGCAGTTGCGACACTTCCCGGGAAAAATCGATTAATCAAATTTTTAACCGGATGCATTTAAATTTCTCACGTGAGAAACGGCATTAATAGAAATCGCGGAGACGATTGACAATTTCCTCAGACACTATCAAGCAATTCGATTTAGGAAATCACATTTCTGCCTTAATTATTCAAGCTATTCGGTGTAAAACAAGGACAAGAGACGCGAGACAAACGGTGAGAGGAATGCAGGGAAAATAAAAGAAAACGCGATTAAGGCACGGCTTATATCCGCGAGAAAAATCGCGAGAGAATGCTAATCGAAATAACGCGCTGAAAGCACGTTCGCGAGGTCGCATATCGATTTCACCGTCGTCGGCGCTCTTCGAGACGCGCGATCGCGCGAGAGCAGACCTGAGAAGCCGGTGGAAGCACGACAGAGCCAATTAATTAAAAGCCAATCGACGACGTAGGTGCCACTCGACTCCAATGCGAATAATCTGGGTGAAGTTAGTAGTTAGCCGCGCGTATATACGTACGTACATACGAATTCGCGTACGTATACGCCCGCGCTCCGTGTATTGCACATACATATAAGTGTACCTAACGTAGGTACTTTTCGGACGCGGACAAGTCGATTAGCATAGAGATTGAGTCGCGGCTGTTTATGCAAATGTACGACGATAATGGTGGTAGTAGCAGTAGTTGACGTCGGTGACGACGACGGAGTCGCCGTCGGTCGTCTTTGTCTCGTCTTTGAGCCGCCTTATGCGCGCGACCCTACGGATCATTTTTTTCTCCACCCCTGTTTTAAACACGCCACGTTCTAAGACGCGCTTCCGCCCCGAGCCGTTATTATTATACGAGCTCTACGCCCGTGGTAATGAAAATAGCAGACTATCGCGAAATTACATCGACCAAATTTAATAAACGCTGACCACGGCTAATGTGTTATCATTGATTCGCAATGACGGCAAATTATTATGCCACGTAAATCTCGTTGTTACGTACTGCTCGTTCGCATACTGGCACGCCGTGCTATTTGCATTGTGTTTCGAAAGGAGTAAATTTCGCAATCCCACTTCGAACGTGTTCGCGTTGGGGCGTTCACGACCAATGTTTCGATTTAAATGACGCGAGATTATTCCACACTTATTTCATTTTCTACTGAAAGAATGATGCGAGTGAAATTTTATTTATGATTTAGCTCTGCTCTATATAAAAGAAGTGGTAATATCAATAAATTTTTTTTTAATACATTAGCATATATCTTATCGTCTTATTTAAAATTTTTTTCAACTTAATTAGCTTTTTTTTTTCTTTTTTTTTTTCGCTTACGTTGCGGGCAAACTAACGACAGATTTCTTTCGTTTGGTAACGCGGCAACAAGACAAGCAGCTTCGACTGAGACTCGCTTATCGGGATAGTATTAAATCGCTGATAATCAATTACGAACGAGAACGCGGTACGCGCGCCTGTCGGCCAGTCCATTCGCGAACGTGGATCGCGGCTTGTGCCGAACGACATCGGCGCCATTAGCATTGACATTAGCATTAGCATTAGCATTAGCATTAACGCCGACACCGGCAGTAATGTTACCCACCCTGTCGTTCCCGTCCTCGCGGGCCGTTCTCTATGAACGCCTACATACAGGTCCGCAATATCACTGTCTGTCCTTCAGTCTGTACGCCGATCGTTCCTGTGTACACTGAAATTCCTCTACGTGTTAAATCAGAATTGAGATATCACCCGCGCGTGAAAACGTTAACATTAATTTAAAATAAAATAATCACGGTGAGTGCTCGACGAGATCACCCTTGACTTTTTCAGCCAGCTCGGTAATCTGGTTGTTAAATTTTCACCTGAAATATGCGTAAAAAAAAAAAAGTGCAGAAACACCTCGCTTTCTAGATGATAATTCGTACGGTCGTCGATATCACATGTTCGAATTTCAACATTATTATATATATATGTATAATAATATCGATCGCCACCTCCAATTCCGATGCTCGCGAAACTTATCGCTCCTCTAGCCGGCAGCAACTGCCTCGACCGCACGCGATATTAGTCCGATCGGTCATTTCGCGGTATACTTCGCTTTCTTGTCGGGAAGAGAGATTTTCCGTGGCGTCGAACATCAATATACAAGCGCGCAGAAATAATGCACACACTGCACGCACGTAAAAATTGGCCGACGAGGGAATTATCCGGCTAACAGTACGGCGCATTGTTCAGCCTGGATGTGATCGGAAGCTGATGCTTTGCGACAATGAACGATCCCGGAGAGGCAGGGCGGCGGAGAAACGTGCGTTTGAAAGTGACTTTCGAGCGAGGCTCTATTGTCATGCTGATTGGAAAGCCCCTCGTTAACGAATCGACCGACCGCGTGTGTGGCAACTCCCGATTGGAACTCCTGATTTTTCAAAGAGAGTCGCGTGCGCACCTTGCCGTGAGCCAAAGGAAAAGAGAAAAACGATCGGGCGTAATCCGAGCCGAAACCGCGAGCGCATAAATTAGTCTGTCGTTAACGTAGGTGTTTGGTGTACGTAATCACAAGGGTGTCCCTCGCGCGTTATCGGCGCAATGTGCACGGTACGATCCCGACGTGTGCACGCGCGGTGGCGGCGGAAATAATTAAAATCGCGTATAAATAAATAATAACGTAATACTATAAATCAACCCGGGGACGACACGCTGGCGGGCTCGATTATATTTATCGTCATTATGCGGTATTTGGCACGCGTCCGTGCCGCGAACGGTGCGGCGTATCTTTGATAATCGCGCGGCGCGATTACGATATCCGAGCCGCGA
This sequence comes from Cardiocondyla obscurior, assembly GCF_019399895.1. Taxonomy (NCBI): domain Eukaryota; kingdom Metazoa; phylum Arthropoda; class Insecta; order Hymenoptera; family Formicidae; genus Cardiocondyla; species Cardiocondyla obscurior. The sequence goes on from NC_091869.1 coordinate 7,281,082, forward strand.
CGAAGCGCGGCCGGCGAGCAGTTTGCAGATTATACAAAAGTGGAGCGCGCCTGTTAGCGATGTAACGATTTAAATTATCGTGACGTTTGAGAACGGACGGGGCAAAACGGAGATTCGCGGGCTCCGATAGAGAGACGAGCGTAAAATTCCAGACTGTTCGTTTCCGAGTCAGATGTCATGCTAAATAGCGCGGGACACGCGGGAAAGCACAGTCGCGCCCGTAGGATCTCGCAGGGTAGGTAACTAACTTCGTCGAGCCGCGTTTCGACCGAATCGGAGTTGCCATGCGACAAGCCCGGCAGCGAACGTGGATGCAGCGTGCGCGCGTAAGGTGAGGAGGGTCGTTGCCATTGTGTGGCAAGGCTGGCGGAGCGTCGCGACCATATTGTACGCGCGTCAAGCTCGCCCGTATTGTTTTGCAATATTTCGCGCACTAATTGGCCTGGAAATTGCTATTTCCTGAAATTACAACCAAGCCCCGAGGTCGCCTTCATTCAGAAGACGTAATAGCACCTAGTTTCTCTCTCTCTCTCTTTCTCTCTCTCATCCCTATCTCTTTCTCTATATTTCTCCTTGTAATCGTGGACCAGTCAACCGGCTAACTCATCCTACGGCGACTACTCGTCGTTCCGATGCCAACTTTTTCCTTGTCTCGTTGATCTCGAAAGGGGTTTACGCGGACAAGTGTCACGTTCGTCGGAAAGCGGAGAATAACGGGGCTAATATGTACCTCTAGTGACGAGTCTGATGAAAGACGATTAACTTACGGCCGTGACACGAGCGAGAACGCTAAGGAACAACGGACAGTTTGGTAATATCACTCGGCTCTCGAGCGAAGATTTGCAAAATTCCTTTATGACTCAACGGGAAAAGTTTATGTCGATTCAGCTTGCGCAAGCTGTCACAGATCACGCTTCGCGAATCACCGTTTATTACTTTACAAAAGATTACAAGATTAAACACGTTTAAAAAATCTCATTTCTTACTAATTAAGCATCGAACGCTAGTAGATCGGATTTAATAATAACCACGCTTTATCGAATACAACGGTGACATCAATAAGGTGCGCTGAATTTTTTCAATAGTCTTAATATTCCAGCGGAATTTTTCATATCGAGAATATTCGCTTTTCTCCTGACTCTCGCTATTAAAATAGGCGAACGAAAGTGGAAGGTATCGCCGCGCGCCGGCCAGCCGACGTCAATAAAGGAACACTCGCTCGACGCGACGACGGTGTTGCCCCGAAATCAGAGCGAAACGAACGAAAATGGACGATAAATTTCATACGAATGTCGTTCGGCGCGGCGCGGCGGAGTTGTAAAACGGTGATTTATTTACAATGCAAGCTAATTGATTTACAATCACGGCTACACACCGGCAGAACCGTTTCGCAGCCGCGGTTTGTCCAATCCCTGCTGCAACTGAACGCTGCGCGCGTATGTGCGCTTGTTCCATTTTTTTTCCTTTTTTTTTCTTTTTTTTTTTTTACCTCCCCCTTTCCCTCATCATTTCACTATAATTACAACTAAGCGCGATATCTGTGAAAAAAAGCAATATCGACATATAACAGATGGAAAGAGCATAATTTTTTATATTGGCTTTTGTTTAAAAAATCTTCGTCTAAAACAACGCTCGCAAGTGACGTTCACGAAGTTTACTGAGAGACACAATAACGATTAAATACACCGGCTCGATATTTCCAGATTTCCGTTATTTTAACCTACTTTCTTTCACCTCCTTTGCGATCCTCCCTTTTCTCTCGTCCGCCCGCTCTTATTCTCTTTCTCTTTCTCTTGCAAGATTTCGTGCGCAATCATAAAACTGATATAAGTATATCTCGCGGATCTGACTCGCGTGTCCATCATCATCGTTTGTAAAAACCAGGTTTTTATCTCACACGCGAAATTATAAAAACGTAAGGTAATCGCAACGACCGCATTGTGCACCATTGATGTATAATCACGTTTAAAAACGTTAATAATGTTTTTACTGACAATTTTACCGATAATGAGTTCTCCGTTTATAATGCTGTAAACAGAATTTGCATCAAAATTGTAAAAAAATTCAAAGATATTGATAGCATGAACTAAAGTTCAGAAATAAATTGAAGAAATAGATCGCGAATTGTGTTAAATAAAAATAGGAGGAACATAGAAAAAAACAAATATATTAGTACCGGAAATTAAATATTTTATCGTAATTGATACTAGAATGAGGTCTCCCGATAATAACAAGAATTACATCTACCCATTACCCTTTCTGTTCAACACATATTACTAGCTCCCTTATCAAATATTAGTTTAATCAAATAGCATTTCTTGCGACTGACGCTAAAATTAATCTTATTATTTTATGAGAGAATCGGAGTAACTCGATGCTATCGCCAAATGGAAATATCAAGCTTCGATGTCAATCCCCTGTCGGCAAATGCAAAAAAATTTCATTGTATTTTAACTTGTTCAATCTTTAAAACGGGGTCTCACCCAAACAAGCCTCGGATTATATACATACAACGCAGTCACGCGATCAATATAACCCCGTTCCCCCGATCTTGTAATTAGCGACATACTATGTCGCCGCTGTGCTCTTTGACTCTGACGACGTATAATCTCTTTATGTCCAGGCACGCGAATACGAATATCAACGCGCAGCTCTCTGTGCATTCGAAAAAAAAAATTGCATTACTAAAGTATGCACAACGAATTATGACAATATGATCTTCTGAGAAAATAAATAAAGGGAGTAGATAAATTCAAAATGTACATATTCCAGACTGCAAATGCAGTTTGCGTGAAGTACGGGAAGCTCTTTTTGTCACGCAACCAGACTTACTAATCGCGACTCCGTCAGCTCTCAGGATTAAGCACATTTAAATTACAGTGAGTTCTTGATGACGCGTTCTCGACACGTTTTCAGAAAGCCCGCGACTCGGATTCTTCCCGCGGGACTCGCGCGGTTACGTGACAATGAAACGTCGCCCTACGTCCAACGCCTTAGTTCTGGTTAACGTGTACACGAATTCTGTCGCGGGCTTGTGGCAATTTACAGCCAGGATCAGTGTCCTTTAACAGACAATCGTACTACTGTCGTCCCCTAATCCTCATATATCTCGGCAACTTCGCACGCTCATCCCGCCGTCGCTGGTGAATGTAAGACGACGCAGGTTCGATCTAATCAATTAACCAAACAGGGTAGGTCATTTAAAAGCTCCTAGTCTTTATTAAATTTCTAAATTTCTGTTTCTGGAAAAAATCACGCGAGCATACACAATATGTCTCATTACGAAATGTATATTTTTTTATTTTTGCAAAAATTATTCGATAAAATAAATCACGTAAATTATAAGTTGTTTAGCTTTTATTATTATTATTTTATTTTATATATTTTTTTTTAGTTAGAGGAAAACATTAAAATGTACCTGCGTACACTTTTCAAATGCCTCAACTTTAAATTTATGTCTTTTAAATGACCTGAAACGTAGCTCTCACATATGTATAAGCCGCTGTGCACAATATATGCTTAATCGTAAAGCTTTCCGCCATGATTTTCGCTTACGAAAAGTAATGCAGTTGAAGGATTTTCCACGAGATGAAAGATTATATGATGCACCATCGCACAAAAGAAAAAAAAATATAATAAAATAAAATAAAATAAAATAAAATGATTAATACTATAATTTGCACAATACACGTATAAAACTAATTATAAAAAAAATTAAACGAATACATTTTTTTTTTACAAATTACAACCTTTATATTAGCTTTATATTGCTTGAATTTCTACCAAATTGATTCATATTAATTTTTACAGATTTAATTCATATTAATCAATACTGAAGCCATTAATATTTGTAACATTTTCATCTTCTAAATGAAAAATACATATTTAAAAACCTATACCTTTTTTTAAAATAAAATATAAAAATATATATATATATATAACAAAAACGTGTAATATAATTCTATCGGTGTCAGAAGTTCAGGTTTAATGCGATATTCGATCAAAGTATGTTTGAACGATGTACGTTCGAACGATCACACGAAAGAGGTAATTAACGGAATCAGCACGCTACTAGGGCTAGTGATTGACAAGGCCATTGAATAGCCCGGTCAAAAGTGCATCGGAAGAGCTCATAATGAACCACGCGGCGATCTGAGGGACAGCACGGTTATTAATATCGATTTTAAAAGGACGCAGCCCACTATCTCCGTGCTAGACAAAAGCAGTAACTGGATCACTCCAGAGTGCAAGGGTACATAATTTTTCGATCGGAACTTCCGCTCTTGCGGTTAAATATGTAATGATGAATCGCGGGAAAGTGTATCGGTATATTGCATTATAATAATATAATCGCTGTAGTTTCATCGCGCGCGTTATAATTATCTTCCCCGTTACAACGAAAACTTTGAATTATTTTACCGTAACACCGGTCGAGCTTTCAATACTTGGCGACATTTTTTTAATATATCGCGACCGTTCCGACGTTCGATATTTTAACCGCTGGTATAATTATAACAAACCCGGCGGCGTGCAGTCGTTCAAATGTTCCGGGGAACTTCAACGGTAACGAAGAAAAGACTTGAATTCACCAAGACTAAAATATCTCGCTGTCGGTGGGATAATGGAAACGCGCTTCGTAAAAGTTATTAGTTACGTAAGGCTTCCACGTCTACGAAACGTCGAGATGAAGAGAGAACGTACGAGGAATACTGCATAATCTTAAGCTCCACGGTTAACAGCTTATTCGGACTCGTATCCCCCGTCTGTTGATACTTGAATCAGATGTACGTGAAACTTCCTTTAACTAATCTTTGGTTCACCGCGTAATCCCGCGGAAACTTATCGCGAAGTTTCTTCCTCGCTCATTTAATACTAATTAACGCACAGCCGTCTAAAACGTCGGCGAACATTAAACGTAAAAGTACAATGCCGATCGAACGTCAGTAAACAGCAATCAGAGCTGCAAGGATTTCTACAGTATCCGGGCTCGATCGTAAACCGGAAGAGCTTATTGCGTATTCTCTGAGCAAACTAGATTCGCCGTGTACAGCTAGACCGTCGTCGTAAATAAAAAAAAAAAAGTCGGAAGGGGATATAACAAGTTTCAAAACTTCGATAATACCGGTATTACGAGCGTTGTTTATTACTACTTGAGAAGAATATGGCCTGATATATTAATTTTGCCTTGATATAATATATTCTGACAGACTAAATAAATGCAGAAATAGAAGAAGTAGAGATGCAAGTTTCTTTAAATAATTATTATTTAATGAACAATAACTTTTAAATAAACGTGACAAGCTGCTGGAAATATATTATATTATTTGTTCAATGGTAAATTATATGGTAAGAGAATTAAATTTACTTTAATATTTTACGGATATTCGCTAAATAAAAAGTAGATTTTTAATTTTTCAATGTCTGCGTGTAAGGAAAAATAAAATCAGTAATACGAATTCTGTAATAATAAAGAAAATACAATGAGAATATTGAAGTAAATGGTTTTTATGTCCATTATAGGAACATTAATTTTCTCGTTGTACATTCTATTTCTATCAGTGACATCGAACATTTTGGTGATTGGAATAGCTGACAAAGTAGAAACTGGGTTACCGGATGCATCCAGTCGGCTAAATCGTTCTACGAGAAGACAAACGTATTCCGTTACCTGATATCTAGAATTCTACATAGGTAAGCGTCATAAAATCGTAATAGCAGTTTGCTAAACGTTGCACGAGATCGATCGTTGACGCGAATCGTAATAGCAAAGCAACCAGGGTTATCAATGCTCCAAATCGCGTGACAGATTTATCAAATTATGAATATCGCGTCATTCAACTGGAAATCGCGATCAGGCAGAAAAATTTATCAGCGTGTTGCATATAGACTCTCCTACTCCCCCCCAATATAGTTTTTCATTAAATTGAATCATACATTTTAATCTTATATTTTAATTTCAAAATTATTAAAGGAAAAAAAAAAAGTAATAAGACCAAACAGAACAATATCAGAAATATAGAAAACATTTTGTTAAATAAGAAAATTATTTATAAAAGTATTCTCACAAATGCTATTTAAATTGCAATTCCACGTCAAGTTTTAATTCACTTCCCCTTTAAAGAAAAAAAAATCGGGCCTCAAATTCGATTTTTTCATTACAAAGTTTCATACTCACATAAAAATTTCTATTTAAGCGAGTTTCACAGATATAATTTAAAAGTAACGCTTTTACAAGAAATTTAAGAACTTCTTGTGTATTCAATTTTTATTACCGTAATACCTCAAATGTACGTAAAGTGAAAACTTTGGAAATCAATTTATGCCAATCTCTACGGAGGAAGGAAGAAGCGGGGATCTAAAATAGAACCACATAGTCTGATACACGACGAGATTCGACGGGTTGAAAATCAAAGGTTGACCACGAGATGCCGTGTCTCGGACCAGAGGAAATTCGAGCTCGAGATTGAGGGTGTTCGCGTCTGTCGGTCCGTCGCTCGGATAGTTGGCCAGTCGGCCCTTTAGCCCTTTAGTGAGGCACAATAGCCGGTCATTGAGGGTTCTTAGACGAAACCGAGAACCGGCGCGGCCTCGTCACCGTCTGATTCACCCTCGCAGATAGGTAGAAGCCATCGCTGTCCGCCACTGAGAGCATCTCCGACACTTAGAAAGGGGTGAGAACGCGTTAGCACTCGAGCTCTCGAGCACAACCATCGAGAATCCAGCAGTCCCTCTCTCTTTGTGCCCTCCGGCATCGTACTTGGTCTGGCCGGGTAGATACCTTTACTCGTAGGGCGCCCTCTTATTTTGCACACCCCTTCGGGCGGGTGTGTATCTTGAGCGGTATTGTGATGGAAATTCTCGCCGCGCACGGCATTCACCCGCCAATCATTCGCCACGAAGAAAACACTTATCAGGGGAGGGTACCCGCCACGTCGACCGTGAGGCGCTGAGAATGGAAGAAATCGCGTCGGGCGCGCAGTCCGACGGCAATAAACGGCGCGGTTCAACGATAAAGCTCGCGTTCATTGTCCGCGCTATCGATACCGCGCGAATTCAGTATGGTAAGTTCGCCCGTTTGAAAGAACTTGAGACGGTAACGAGATGCAAATTGACCCTCTTCGAAGACCAGCCTATTAAGCGATCCGGTTCGAGTCTCAGTCGATTCTCGCCATCGTCGCCGGGACGCTCACGTTCGAGCAATAAAACTCAGCCCTGTCGAAGTAACGGTCGAACAACGCGATGGAAATGTTGTTCCGTCAAGTATTGCAGCGGGCAAACTGTATTCAGCCGGCTATTCAGAGTGGAACGCAAAATTAAAAGTTAACTGTATAAAGCTTCAATAAAACGTTCCGCGACCGTGCTGACAGAAGTAAATTGCGCCCAACGAAATCTGCTCGCGACCGAGCCGAGTATTAATTTATTCGCTTTGAATACGCTTCTCAGATCGCGATGAAATAAATTTGCCGCTGCGTTTGCAGCCGGACAAACGTGGAAATACGCTATCCCCACATCCCGGGAACGATATTTAAGCAATAAAAGCTATTTACGAGATGTCGTTGCGCGAACGACCATTTCGTGGACGTGTTCGACATTTGTACAAATAATAACGTGTGATTAAAACATCAATGGAGGGGGGTTTCAGTTACCGAGACTGGCGAGATTGACGACGTCCGGCGGGGCTCGTTCGATTTTACGTAAAATGTAAAAACTCGCCGAGGAGACGCGTATGAATTCGGGTTGCGATCAAACGGAACGGAGTCATATGAATGTCCGCCAATTACCTTTTAACGACGGGCATCGGCGCGGGATTGTAAACATGCCGTCTCCCGCGGAAATTATGTCGTTCAATAAGAACGATCGGGTCGAGTGCCTACTTTCGATGCTGAGCGTGACTCTCGAAGGTACCGCATAAATCCAGGAAGCGTCCTTTACGCGCCGATTCCTCCGTGCTAAACGCCCGGCGGTCCAGATCGGCCGTGCTTTATGGAGCGCAGAAGCGCACTCCGCCGGACGGCGGCAACGGGCGAACGTGAGGCCCCATATTTCCAGCGGATGTAGAACGATCGTGAGTTGGTATCGCAAATGAAATCACGTACCCGACCGTTGAGCACGGTAGGCGTCCTCCCGTATGTTTGCGAGCGTGGATACGCACGTATACACGCCCGTATGGCACGATACGCGAAAGCGAATACGAATACGAAAACGAAGAGAGATGTAGATTGTGACGACTTCGAGAACGTCCGGCGCGGCGCGCGACCCCGGCTAGCACGCCTATCTAAGTGTTTTTATAAGGATTCGCATGACAATACGATTTTTCTTTAATAGCACAGACATTCTATTATTTCCAACCAATTTTTCTTTCTCCCGTTTAATTGTAAAGATAGCTAGATTGCGAGGATAATGCGCGCGAAAGTGCAGTGACAATCGGGAAACCCTGAATAAATATGCGACGTTTATAGCACCGGAACTACAAATATCCCCATATCTGGGCTAATCATTAATGACCGACAATAACGTTAATAAAGGAGGATCGAGATTACCGCGAACTGTCGTACAGGGTCGACCCAGTTTATCTCTTTTTTTTTTTTTCTTTTTTTATTACGGTAAAATTTTCACGAAAAAACGTATATGTGCTACAACTGGGAAATTAAGCGCGCTGACGTTTCGATATTCAAGAAATGATTTATGAACTTCTCGGACGCCTGTCGCCGATACTCCAAAAATCACCGGCACGTCGGCGCTTGTCCGTGCATGTGTGCAGAAGCGACTCGTATGCGCGAATACAGCGGAAAGAGCGGGACGACAATGAAGCAACGTCCGCTCGCCGGTGCAGCGGCCGGGTTTCACCTGCGCTCGGACTAAAATCAATTGTAATCAACACCGATGTATAAATCAAATCGTCCGTAGGGCAGGCAGCTAACGGAGAATAGGTACAGTAGGAACCGGGCAGAGCAGCGCGTTTCCCTTCGAATGATTTGTCGATGGCACGCTTTACGCGAGCCGCATCGCCGGAGGAATGCTCTCATACCGGGAGTCCCTCCGTAACCCTTTCGCGGCCGATGTGAGAGAAGGAGAGAGAACGTACCGTCGGGAAAAGTTTTACCATATCGACGAAAGTTTTACCCCGCTTATAAGGAAATAATACCTATAACAGACAACGCGCGTATCCCATCGGAAATTTTTCTTTTTTTTCTTTCTTCTTCGATAAAAGTATTACTGCACAATGTTATCGGCTTTCTTGGTGGCTCGAGAATTTTTGCAGTTTTTTTTTTTTTTTTTTTCTGCAAGTATAAATATGTGTTGAATAGAGATTAGACTTGAAAGCAGTGGCGTTCGTTGGAATAAGCACGGACATAAACTCGTCGATTAGGACTTAACAGTCACAAATTTATCGCGACATTTTAACGCAACTGTTCAAAATTTTATGTAAAAGAAAAATGAAATAAGAAATTCTCGTTAAGAGTAACGTTATTCCCGAGAGTAATGAGATTCTCTCTACTTTTTTTCATAAAAGAAAGGAAAAAAAATTATTTTTTAAATTGAACACATGACGATACAATAAAACTAACGCGTTTCAGCTGTAGTTTTACACTTAAAAATTAGCTTAATACAATAGAACGTCGGTCCATTAACTAACCACGTACGCCCGCGGTCGAAATTCTGCGCAAATGCAACTTGAAAATTTCGGCGCAACACCGTATTATGAATATTTATTGCGACTCGTTACACGACAATGTGCATTTTACAACATTTGCCACACTAGAAGAAATACATATTCCCGGAGGCATTGTTGTTAAAGTCAGTGGAAAGCAGCGCGCCATACAGTCCAGTCCAATTTAATATCTTCGTGGCCGGTTATTCGTCCGTAAATTAAACCCGCTTATCGCGATGGACTCCGCATTGTACATGAGGTAACGCACAGCCGAGAGATTATTCAAACTCGGCACGACGATGATCGGAGTTGACAGAGTCTCCGGGAGTGAATTTCGCCCGGCGGAACAATGCGGCCGTGTTGTCTGCCGATGCGCCGCCCGCCTCGCCCTTAACGTCGCAGCAGCCCGCTCCCGTCGGGCGCACACGTGTCGCAGTCGCGTGTGTGCGCGATGCGTACCGCTGCACCTGTCCGAGGCTGAGTGCCGTCGCCACGTAACTCGGTAATGCAGTTTTCATCGAGGAAGTTACGGGCGCGACGTACACGAGAACCCGTACTCGAGAGTCGGAGAGTTTCGGTGGAAGATGTCAGGTCCGGGCGACGAACCTGTAGCTTCTCAAATCTCGACGCGGCCCCGACATCCCGACTGCGAAGCGGAAAGCTTTACTCGGACGCAGGTGTCTCCGGCTTCGACGTCTCCCTTCGCCCCGAGAATAAATCTATACCCTTTTCTTCGTTTCTTTCCTCTTCCCGTCTGTCTTTATCCCGACGGCCTGCCTTACGTCCCACGACGAGAGAGAGACGTTCGTCTTATCAATAAATCGTCGAGAAATTACTTCACCGCCATTTCGTTTACTGCGCTCTTCGGAGAGCTACGTTTCCTTCTCCCCCGGATGAAGAGGGTCCAATTATCCTCACGTCTAAACTACCGATAGCGTCCACGTTCTCTGTTTAATAAATTATCGTTTGCCGGAGGGAGACGCCAAGTTCTCACGGAGTTTCTTATGTCAGTAATAATGATCCAAGAAAAATGGTAATGTTGCGTTCGGATAAATTGTATGAAACGCTTCAACGATGTAATAACGTATACGGCATTTGTAAAGTTATTTATTTTATATATAATTATTAGCAAATTTGAATTAATCTTTTCTTAATGCGAATTCATCGTAAAAATAACAAAAATCATATACTTTAATAATGTTAACAAAATAATAGATAACCGCTTAATAATCTATTATTATAAAGGAGACTAATTATAATTTGCACTTCGATTAGGTCACACGTGCAATTTAATTAATGAATAAATTAATAGAAAAGCGAATGTATGTAATTTGCCAAAATTAACCGAAAAGTATGAACACACAGTTGAATGAATCATAACGTGATTACATCGCGTAGTACAATAAAATATAATTATCCACGGGCTATTTCTAATTTCACGTATGATCGTAATATTCCGCATTAATTACTGCCAATTTCCCGCCTAATACTGAAGCGTACCTATTCGCCGGGGCCCTGACAATTAAACGTATTCATTGTGGGTAATTATAGAAGAACCGCTGTCACTGCGGCACGATGAAAAGTTGCGGCATTACAGTTATTTCGCGGGAACCTAATCCAGAAATTCATATCTGTCTCGTTGTTGTATCGTCAGGATTTCGCGGAGCGTATTTTAAATATCAGAATAATCCGCCCGCTCGATGTCTGCCATCCTTCCTCTCAACCTTTATCTTTGCCCTGCCATCTTTGCGGTCGTACGTCTTACCTCGTAAAACCGAGGCGGCTTATAAGCGTAAGCGGGAGAGTAATCCAAAGCAGCCACCCATAATTTAATGACGTTTAATATGCAGCCGCCACGCGACGAACTATTATTCTGATCTTTCCGGCCCGGTGCAGTTATTCCAGAACCCCCCGAAATCAGGTCGCGGCATTATTATGGGTCCATCCGCCGTTCGCCGTTATTACCCCGAAATTTTAAATCGCCGCGAAAGTTTCGGCGACGATGAAACATTCGTTCGGATAACGCCGGCTAATGAAATACCCCGACGAATTACAAAAATTCCATCACAATTTTTATTGCGTTACATTTTACTCAATATGCAATGGGAAATAAAATTTATCGCGCAAATTAGCAGACTCCAAATTCGAATCAAAATTCATGCGGAACTAGACTCAATTATTTAACGTGCCGCATGTTATATCTTCTCGCATAACGAATTCCAATATTTTGTTAACTAGAATAACAATTCGACGTTAACGAGTAACGTATCTGTGGATTGATGCAGTAAAAACCTGTCAGAAACTGTGAAAATTGTATATTCAGTCAATCTCTCGCCTTCCCTTCTCGCAGCGGAGAGATCGCAACGCCAATTTGAATCTTTTCCAAACAAATAAAGCATTTCACGCCTTTCACGGGCGATAAAATTCTGTATTCGAGGTTGCATCATGGAAACGCTTCGTAGGGGATGTAGAGTGCACGTCGGCGAACATCTTCGCCACCGACAGCACCATCGACGGATGTCGTAGATTCCACTCTCAACTTTCGAGACGACATGAGACGAGATTCGATACTCGAGACGTCAATCCGGCAAAAAACCACGTCGTTGTCGAGATCCGCTTCGCGGCGTAAGTTTTTACCGGTCGCCTCGGAGGCGACTTTAAGATTGCGGTATTAACTCGATAACTCTGGACCGCTAATCTATTTGGCCGCCATAAGTAGAGAGATATTAATTCGACTTGTTCCGTTAAAGTGATTGTCATTAGACATTGCGAATTGATATGAAAAAGTGAAACTTGCGTCTAGCATCGCAGATATAAATTAGCAGCTCGATAACAATTTACGGTGCGCCGCTGTTGAAACAATTAATAATTTGTAAAATGTTGGCTGAAAAATATTTTAGCGCGTATCATTTTCTACAGCCATTTAGACAGCTCGATGACAGCGGGAGTGTCATTCTGTCGACGCATACAATTGTCGCGAACATCGTAAAGGTAACGTTTCGCAAAGAAAGGTAAATTACGTAGATCGAACGCAAGTCGTCGCGCTTTGTTATTCGTTAACGAAGCGCAACGTACCTACATTGAAATGAAACTCGTCTACTTGGTTTCTTATTGCGATCGCGTATCTTACCACAAATATACAGCATGAAGGCGGTCGTCCCTGCCTCTTCACCGAGCTTCACCTTAGTTCAATCGACACCTGATGAATAAAATATTAGTTCTCATGCATTATGATAAAAATGTTTAGGCGGCGAGCTCGTTAGTCGCGTTCCTCGAGTATCTCAGTCCAAACATCGGTGTAATAGTAATGGTTTCGATCAATGGAACGGTCTCAAAGCAGCATACGGACAGGTGTATTCGTCTCTCTGGTATTGTGCAGTCGTTCTTGAGAAAACATTAAGACTAAATATTCAATCGGCTATCTAATGGTCATCATTACAGCTAAATATTGAGTATCAATAAACCAGAACGATCAAACATGACGGGATTGCGGGTCATCCCTACGCAACGACACGAACACGTACATACACAAAAGGGTGGAGACGCGCGCATTGACAAGGCACGCACAGATAAGGATCATATCTTAATCATCACATATCTAAACATCGATCAACTAAAGCTAGAGATACGGACCTTCGACAAAAAACGTAAAAAAGAAAACAAAAAAAAAAGAAAAAAAAAAGTAACAAAGAGAGAGAGAAAGAGAGAACAAGTCAATCGGTGTCAATCGAGTCGGAGTGGTGGTAAAGTCACACACTGCTTGATACGAAAATCAATCGGTATATAATCGAATATACACATATCCATATATATGCGTATACATACATCTTGATACGTGTGAGTCTAAGTACACATATGCAAGGATCGAGTCTGCATGTACGTATGTATAGATATATATGCTACGGTTAGTAACGTTCAAAGGTGGTGATTGGTGTTAGCATGGTCGAGCGACGATCGAGGCATCAAGAGAATAAAGGGAGAGGTAAATAGTGAAAGACAGAGATATAGATAGAATATATATAATATATATAAAGAGATAGTAGTAAGAATACAGGGGAAAGACAGACGAGTATTATGTATGTAAAAGCGAAGTCTATACGCGTGAAGAAGAAAGAAAAAGGAGAGGACTAGGGCTTTTAGAGAAAAAAATCTACTGACTAATCCTAATTGCAAACCAAACAAACGAACCAACCTCCTCGGTAAGGCCTAGCCGAAAATGTTCGCGGGGCCCCTGTAACAAAAACATATATAAATCATAAGAAATCATAGAAGAACAAAAAGAAACAACTACTTGACTGTAATGAGTGGCAGACGTTATGTTACAGTATCACATGAGATCGAAAGATGAGGAGAGATCGGCGATCAGGGTGTCAAACGCCGCGCCGATGCTTCACCGACCGAATCGCATTAACTCGCGATCCGTCTCCTTCCGTCACGTCGAGCATCAAGTATATCCGTTACGACAATCGACGTCGCACTTTTCCTCGCTCTCTGTCATTTTTATTTTACAATGACCTTCGTCCAGAAAAAAAAAAAAAAAAAATTATTGCAATGAAAAAGTAATAAAAATCTCTAACGTTCACGCGCTTCCAAACGTTTCCTGCGGAACAATATTAGGCGGGCAATGGCGTAACGTATTTGCCTGTAATTGCGAACGTTTGTGCGGAGAGTTCACGCCGGGCACGAATACGAAAACAAAACTGCTCCCGTTTGACACCCCTGCAGATGCACAGTCAGCTATATACATTTTTTTTATTCTTCTTTTTTTTTTTTTTTTTTTTACGGCCATTGTCGGCGGCGAAGGGTGCGATCGGAGGAAGGGTGGTGCATTGTGGTGGCTGTTGAGCGCGAAATAAAGTTTGCACCGCAAACCCGCTTTTCGCCCGCGATTAGCTGCTATCGAAAGCACGGTCGGTTGACGAATAGCCGGCTACGCTTTCACACAACCGCTCGGTTTAAACCAGCTCAAATCGAACGCGCGATCGTGCAATCTTATTCAGCACGGCGAAATTGGCACGAAATGAATGCGAATTGTTGCGCATCCCGAAGGGGACGGGAGGCGGGAAGGGGAGGAGGAAGGGGGACAACGTGTCATTACACAGGGTGCGTGTGTACACGCCGTCCACCGCGACAATAAACATTGCGCAATGCATAAGTATTTCAATCCCGTAAATGCAGTTTCGACGTGGATGCATAAATAAATTTTCCGGCAAATTGATACGAAAATGCGAATAACGCATCGTATTTAACTTCTCGTGCCGAGATGAAAACGAAATGAGTGGAGGTATAATTATTTTAGCGTTAAAATCCGGCGGTCCGGGGTGAAAGGGAGGGATGGCCGGCCGGCGTGTAAAGCGCGGATGCATTGAGAATGCGACGAGAAATACGGACGTGTTTGTTTCCATCTACATATTTTCGCGAATGCTGAACCGATGATCCCTCTGTTTCGCGTCGAACGATGCTGCGCGCGGATACGCTTGTCGTTCCAATTACTCTCCGATGCGTTAAAAAACTGGAGTAAACACGTGATATACTAGTCTCTATACCGGCGTTACAGTTTTACATACGGTTTGCGGAGCCGGGACGGCGCGCGCGCGCGCACGCAAACGCGAAATATTGCATAATAAATCCTGTCCTTTATTTCCGAACGTACGTACGTCCGGGGGTTTTATTTTCCCTACCGGCGCGCGTAAAGCGATCATCACCCGTTCTCTATCAAAGATGTATGCGCCGAACGGTTACGTCGCGTGTGAAAATGGCGGAAGCGATAGAGATGTACGGTATCGCGCGCGCAATATCTCTCTCGCATCATCGTCGCTACGCACACGGAAATAAGTGTCGTTACGATTTTTTCCTCTCTACGACGTAATCGTACCGGTAATACAGCGAGTTTCTAATTTACAGGCGGCCGCGATAAGAGACCTGATAACGGTGAGGGGAAAAGAGAAAAGGGAGGAGAGAGAGAGAGAGAGAGTGCCTTTTACCCTTTCTGTATTATTCGCATTCATTACATTGCAGAACGCGTTCGCCGGAAGATTAAGTTTCTCCATCCGTTCGCTGCTGCTACGCTTTGTTCCACTCGGCATTACGGTAGTTCATACAGAGAAGCGTATTACTATCGCCACGATGGCGCTACGTAGTAAGTTATACGTAGGAGAAAGTCGATGGATAATGGCCCCATTGTAAGTGGTACACCGAGATAACGGCAAAGCGGATGTGAACCTTTTTGTCGAAAAATTGTACCTCCCGCGAACGTTACGGGGATCAGCGATTCTCGATAAGCTCGCGATTATTCGGAAATTGTTTCTTAATAGCGGCATGAAAGATTCACGAAATAAAAGCAAAATGCCGAACGAAAGTCGGCGGAGCGCTCACGGGGGGTCGGCTTTATCGGGAAGCGCGGCGCCTCCGCGGCCGATTTCCGCTCGTGCCTTTAACGTGAGGCAACAAAAATGTCGATCTGTTGTTTAAACTAACGTAACGCTGTCGAAATGGCTAGGCCGCGCGACGTGATAAACGAGAAAATATTGCTAAGTGCGATCTCACACGGGAATACGGTATATCTCGCGGGGAATAAATCAGACTCGAGATTTCAGACGCCGGCGATAAATACGTGCGCACAGCTGGTTAGAACCCTGCACGACGATCGATACTTATTACGCTCCCGGAGCAGTGCGACTTCACTGAATGTTATGAGAACAGCTGTGCGTGGGCAACATTTTAAAACTCGAGGTCTTACCTGTTGTTTAAAGACGCGGCATACGAGCCGCCCCCAACGTTCTCGTTAGACGCCGAGTCTCTAACGGACGTGTATCTCTTGAGACGAAATTAAAATCGGACATTGGCAGTAGTATCGGAGGGACAGAGGGAGTCAGTCCGGCGGACGTCAGTCTCGTTTCTTAATCGACGCGACAAAACTGCGCCGAGCCGAGCGTTAATTGAGAATCTTGCCGGGACAGTCGGCAGTAACCTCGTGGTGTCCCGAATGGAAAGATCCAGCTAAAGGACGTCCTCGCTGTGGCAACATAATCTCGGAAATCCAACGGGGGTAAAGTGTGGCGACGATGGGGTAGATTGGCGGAAGTTGGTGTTAACGGAGGTGTGTGCGGCGAAGACTGCAGAGGGTCCCAAATGTGCTGGCTTTCTCGTGTCCGCGCTGTGTGTTATACATATGCAGCATACGAAGTATACGTGGAGGAGACACAGGCGTGACCGGCCCGAAAGTCTCATAACACTTGGAAACAGGTGGCGTACTCTCGTCTTATTGCCTCGACTAGTTTGCGCCGAAGACAGACAGAGAAAGAGCGAACGAGAGAAAGGAAAACAGGAGTGGAGAGAAATGAGAAAAAATAAACCAAATAAG
The DNA here is from genome assembly GCF_019399895.1 of Cardiocondyla obscurior. Lineage (NCBI taxonomy): Eukaryota > Metazoa > Arthropoda > Insecta > Hymenoptera > Formicidae > Cardiocondyla > Cardiocondyla obscurior. The sequence goes on from NC_091869.1 coordinate 7,298,097, forward strand.
AAAGAGAAAGATTAAAGGAGCCAGGGACAGCAGTCGATATTCGCGAATGTAGGGAAAAGGGCGAGAATGCGAGGGACGAAAAAGACGCGCGACGAGCTGCCGGTCAATGGGCAACCGAGGAAAATTACCGATCCAATGTCAATTGAGAGCAAAGGAAAGATGAGATGCACACGAGAGACGTTTGACTGACCGCTCCGGACGTCTCCTTCTCTTTCTCTGGCCGTTTCTTAAGCTGCAAGCTCGAATGTAAATCCCGCTGTAGGAAAAGATGTTACTACTGGAAGTTTAATTAGTAAGACATACCTAACAATCGAGATGTGATTACCTGTGTGACTTTGTAAGTGATACAGGGCTACAATTTCAGGAAGGTGAGGTAATTTGAAATTTCAACACGTTCACATTAATACGTTCCACGCATGCCAAAAACTGTGTTTGCACCAAACGTAACGTTGTGTCGCGTTTCATCACGAGAGTTTTCATGTTTTCGTGTTAATTACGTAAAAGAATGTCAGGCAAGTATTTGTAAAACAAGTATTCGTTCGCATCGCTGGTATGTAAAAAAAAAAAAAAAAAAAAAAATTTTAATAGAAAAATATGCATGGAGCTTCGTTCATCTATTATCGTCGTTGGCTACTTGGCGGCCTTTTGATAAGGTTTTTTCTTGCCAAGAAATCGGAGGACAACGAAATCAAATCAATAAACCGAGATACATAACGTAAAATGTCATCGCATTGTTATGACGAACACATGCCGGCACTAATACGTTTCTGATCACTCGTTTCAGTAGAACAACACCGATGATACGATCAGCCGTCGAATGGCGGCGTCTAGTAAAGCGCCTTTTTCACACGAATCAGTTTCAACCGCGACACTGTGCGCCTGTGACGCTTCGCTATCTGAAAGCTCTCATTCGTACCCGTGTACTTTCAAACGAGAATTTTTTCACAGACACACGAAACAGTGACGCTGTTAAAACTGGTTCGCGCGCGAAAAGTATGTCTACTGCGCATAACTATTCGACAAAGCGACTCCGCAATTTGCCACTCCACGCGTCACATTTTGCCTTCATTTTCGCATTTTGTTTACAACAAAATGGAATCGCAAAGGCTAAATGTGAAACGTAACGCGGCAGACTGTAAAATCGCTCGTGAAATGTCACGTCAATCTAGATACAAAAAAATATATATTAAAAAAAAAAGAGAACAGAGTGATAACAATAATTATTGTCAATTACTGCGAAAAACTGTACCAAAGAAATGTGATAACGATGTGACAGGATGCAAAAGAATAAATATATCGATCCCGTATTTCTACGCGTAATACGCGTCGTTAAATAAAATTGACGATACCAAATATATATAGATAGATATATATATATATTGTATATCTCTCGTGGTCCGCAAACACAAGTACATTCAAGGGAAACATGCTACGGTCAAACAAAACAAGGAGGCAGGCGGTAATCATGCCGAAATATCGGACGGGAGCCGAAATAAAAACAACGGGGTGCAACGACACAGCGACATGCGAAATTATAGCGAGGCACGACGAACGGGGACGACACGGTAATGCGTCAAAAGTGAAGCGTCTCTTGCGCGAGCCTTTGTGCGAGCTACCGTTACACATACAAGCATGCAAGTTGCACCATCTGGCACTGCATGCAAACGCATTTATGAAAGTACGTATGCTCTACCGGTCGGAAGAAAGCGTCGCGCAGCGAGTGCTATGAGACGCCGGACGTTGGCTGTCCCGCCAGCTCTCGAGTGTGTCACACCTGCTCTACTTGAACGCCGCCGGGGGTATTCTTTCACCGAGTACGAGATTTTTTTTTCCCCGCGCCTTGCCCATTCCGCCGACACGCTCGTCATCCAGTCGTCGTTCGCAAACGCCCTGCGTGACTCGATTAATAAACGGCAACGGTAATAATTCCATCGGCGTTCATTCACCAAAATATTTCTCGCTCCCGCGAAGAGGCGGAGAAGGTGCGGGATCGATCGACGTGTCGATACCGCAACAACGATCCCGTCGGCTCTCGCCCGACAAGTTCGATAATTTCCAACCTTTTGCCCCGGCTCGCACTTGGGTGCAACTTTGATTAATGATACTGCCGCGGCAAACTCACTTCGCGTCACTTTTCTCGTTGCGTTACTTCCCAGCCGCCATGTACTGCACGTCGTTATTAGGAAGCCGCATTATCGAGGCGCGAACAAGCCTGTGCATCGAACAATGGCGCAAAGACGCGTTTAGTAAAAATACCGGGATTTTTATTATTGATTGTTTAATTCTGATAAGCGTACAATATAATATACACCCGTTTCATTCGATCAACATTCCCCGGTACATCGCGTATATTCGATTTACGCGAGAAAGGAGATCAGATTTATCAAGGAGGGAATGCAGCGAACGAGGCAAAACGTTGCGAACGAACACCGACCGCGCATTAAATTTCTTTCCGCGAAATAATTGTGCAAACCAATTTTACGCAAGACCACGCAATCAATCAGCGGACGGTTCCGCAAACACAACTTAATTAATTACCTTTCACTTTGCCGTTGTATCAATAGCCCCCACAGATTTGTTCCGCAACAGAAATCAATGATTATGCGCGATATATTAAGAGAAATTTCATTAGTACGCTCGCCAAATTACGGCCGCCGATAAAGGCAAAACTTTCATTACAGGCACGTAGTAATTATTCTATTAATTAGTTAACCTTGACTCGCGTGTGCGCGCCTACGCGCCTGTGTGCGAGCGTTATAAAATTCGCCGGTCATTAACGGTATGCAAGTTTTGCATGCCGCCTCTATGAAAACGCACGTTTTCCTCGTACATTTTTTTTCACACAAGATGCTCCGATAAGTTACGTGAAAAATGGCAATTCGCCTCGCCAAAAAAAAAAAAAAAAAAAAAAAACCCTTTCGAAGTAAGAATCTGCTGCATCGCGCCGGACGCGCCCTTGACGATCGTCACGCGATGTCTTCGGCCATGCGAGGGCGTCGACCGCGACGCGTAATTCCCATATCATCCTCCCACAGCCATCAAACGTTTTCGCGATCGTTACCGACGGCGACGATTCGCACTCGCGATCCCGGATCCTGGCGGGTCGCCAGCTACAACGATAATCGACGGAAGAAGGAAGCGTAGAGTAATTTCACGATTGGCTAAATACTTTGCTCAATTCTTTCTCAAACACTCGCGCTCCGCGTCAGCCCGTAAGAGCGCGTACGTACCTACGTACGTACGAGGCACGTCGAATGTAATCCTGCAGACGAGTGAACTTGGCGGCCGCCACGATGAGCCGCCCTTGTTTTCAGGAAGGTTAAACCGCCAAGAGGTTTGCGTCTCGCTTTTATCCCTCTCGCCCCGCGGCGCCGTGCTACTTGAACTCGACGTTTCTAATCCCGACTCGCACCCACGGCTATCATTTTATCTCGATTCAGTTTATTCCGCTCGCGCGCCGCCAAATGGTAAAGTTTTTCGATTTAAGTAGAGTACATCGATATATGCCGCGGAAGGTGGCTAGGGCGCGGCGCGAGACGCGCGGAAGAGGAGACAGGAAATAGAGAACGACACCAAACGCCCTGTCACAGGACATTTTTGTCCCGCGGAGTCGTCCCAAGTGTCTCTTCACGTTTAACGCGAAGAGGGAAAATGACAAAGTGCTCTGTAATGACGGGACAATAATTATTTTACGCGTCTACAATAAGGCACGAAATGTTTGTTCCGTTAATTATTAATTCGTCATGTTACGCCAATTCGGCGTGCATTTCATCGTGTACGCCGCGAGTTTATTTTGTACGTGTTTTGTGCGTTATACGCGCCACGGTGCGTACGTAAAACGCGCACAACGACCAGCGCGCACAGTAATCCGAAATTCGTCAACCGTATCCGCGTAAATACATCTGCAATTGAAACTCTTTATTCAACGGACTCGAATGACTTCGAATATCATTTAACGTTTATAACGAGCCTCGTTTCATTTGTAATGCGATCTCGCGAGCTAAAAACGAACGTTTCACTCTCACGTCACGGCTGCCTGGCATCGCCGGTTCTCCCATAACGAGCACGTTAGCGCTGGAATTACCATCGCTGAAATGATTGCGCTGATTGTAAATGGACAAATTTCATAAATATCGATCGACGTAACGTACAATGCGCCGCTGTCTCGACGTCTAATCGATCAACCTGCCCGCAGACGAGAGACGACCGAATCTTTCCTCGAGACTTCACTTCAAAGGCGGCACTTGAGGAACTTTTGAAAGAGAACTTTAAGAACAATTTATTTTTATACTTTCTAACAAACTGACAAAGACCATTGCGGTGTGTCGATCGGATTTAACGCTAAATGTATCACGAGACTGTCTTACGAGTGGTAGATGAGTTGAAAAAAAAATTGAACAGTCGTATTAACACAAATCATGTGATACAAACGCGAGTGAAATAATATTTCAACCGCATGGACTGCATTGTTTCGAGTTTTCTTTTTTATTTTTATTTTTTTTTTTTTTTTTCTATCATCACCCGTACGGATAAATGATTAATTAGGATTTTCACAAAAGCTTGTTTGCCTCGTGCATGGTTATTGTTTCGGTTTTCGTTCGATCGTGGAGGCGCGTAGTTTTCTTCTTAAATTGATAAACGCATACGTTTTATTCGTCGAGATAACGCACGCGTTCGCAATCGCGGCTCAATTGAAGCGACAGGCTTTCTCTCGCGATGGACTTGAACCAACCGGCTGGCGTGGAACATAAATCCGGGGGGCTAATGGTAACTTATCGCAAATCCTTCACGGTTTGATTTACGCGGCTTTTACGACTATCTAAACTCCCGCGTCGAGTCATTTTCTTACGTCACCGTTGCGTGTCGCGTTTTATCGCCGCGGTCGCCGAAATATCCGGGCATAGTAGATCCCGCCGCGTATCCGTGGATACGTGATATCAAACTCGCGCGATGTCTTCGCGACGCAAAGGCCTTACACGTCGCGTAAAAATAATCTCCGCGGCAGAGCTTTAGGGGCGCGATAAACGTGACAAGTGTCTACCCCGCGCGACTATTCTAATGGCGCGCCTAACAAATACAGGGACAATGAAAAACAATATTGACTATGAAAGCAGCGTGTTATTCTTGTTCCGAAAAGTTTGTCCGCCCGCGCGCTGCCCTCCGAAAACAAAACTGAGAATCGTATGCGAAATCCACCGTGCAGCCGTCGTGGAGCGGAGGGCGTGTGTGTGCAAATGTCGCGCTGTTGGCTGAGCAAATGTCATTAGACACGGCGATTGTCGGTTACCCCTTAATCGCGGCAAGTACGATTTTCCACAGGAAATCAGTTGCTCGTCGCTTCGGGCGACGGGCCCGGCGGGAGATAAAAGCAGATCCATATGAGAGATCCGGAAAAGACCTTCCCTTGTTTCCCCCCGTTCCCCCTCTTGCCAGCCGCGATGTTGTAAAGAACGATCGAACGCGCGAACTCGCAACTGAAATAAGCTGTCGTAAAGTTTACGATCGTTTTGCGCCATCGTGCACGAACGCTTTGTTCCCTCGCTTTACTGTCAATGATTTAACGATAATTTTATCCCGGAAAATCGCACGTTCCGCTCATTCTTATCTCGCGAAGGCGGACTGTTCGTTAAATTGACTTTTTATTGGCTTTTTCATCTGAATCAATAACGATCGGCGTGAGCTTCTTAAGCGACGGAGTTCCATCCAACACCGATTGTTCGACGGCGATTATTCCATTTCATTAGCCTGCCGTTTCAATGCGACATGACAATCCCGTCATTGCGAACCGTTTAAACAGACACGAGTTTCGAGTAATTAGCCGAGATTACGTCGAACGTCAATAATTATATTTTTTAAAGCAATTTAACGTTTTAAGATTATTCGGAAATATCGCTCTTGTACTAATTTTCGAAACGGCTGTTCAAAACGGGCATTTTCAATGCCGATTATTAAACGTTTCTGAAACGATATTAATATTTGTAATAAACGTGGAATAAATATTTCGGGAGTGCTATCTGTATCTTTTGTGCAAACAGGGCTACCCAACTAATGACCAAATATCCAGAATTAGTGTGACACAAATTTTACAAACGTCCATCGATTTTATATGCCGGCGCTATCGAAATCCAGTTATCCGTGAACAGCCAATTAATTACGTGGAATATTGTATAATACATTTGGCCCATTTTATCACCGGCTTAATAACGCGGTATAATACGCCAAGTGAACAAAGTTGTTGGGAAGAACCGAAGATTGAAAGGTCGGTTAAACCAGAGAAACATAAATTCATTTTTCATGCTCTCCAGCGGCACCGCGGGGTCGCGCCGTGCCCAAAAAAACATTTCAGAGATATTACGGAATTTAATACTGTTTGCCTTTCGTTCGCACCGCCGTCACCGAAACTCATTGTCAGTGACAAAATAAACTCGCGCGAGCGATTACCTGCGCTGAATATTCGATTACCCGCGGTTACCTCGATCGTTATCTCGGCGGTAGCTGTTTTTGATACTTTCCGGGCGGCGTTTTCGCTCGTTTTTACAACGCCGCGAGTTACGCTCAAGCGGCGGAGCAAAAATACGCGCTCTTGTCCTCGTTCTCGTTACGCCTCCGACGCGGTGGGCCTCGACGACGAGCAACATCGAGCTGCCGGTCCTCCGTCGCTCTCTTCGTATAATTAAGGCCGTTGGCCGCGAGGTCGTCGAGCGAAACGCCCTGTTCGCTTCTCCCCCGCGCGCCCCTCACGACCCCTTTCTGTCCGTAGATGGGGCACGATTAATCTTAATTTTCGTCGAGTTATAATCTTTAATTAAATCACCATTGATCCGCGAGCGCCAGGACTTGCCAATCAGAAACTTGGTCGGTGACGAGGAGCGGCGGGGCGCAGAACAAGAGATTAAAAAAAAAAAAAGACCGTGTACAATCCGGAGAATCAATTTTCTGGGCAATAGGGACGACGCGGACGGGACCTGATTATCAATTTACGGATATAAATAACGGGCGGCGCGGTGTCGAAAGGCCACTTTACGAGCGAGACTCTCTCGCCGGAGAGAACGTTAGGGGTTTTCGACGCCTGCAAATTATTTCCACTTTAATCGTTCGGGAGGTGATCGATTCACGGGCCGGGTGTATACGCGCGATTTCTTAGCGATTGTCTAGATTGGGGGAGCCTTCTAATCGGCCCGTCCAGGCACGGGCAGCGCTTCCACCTCGCCGATAAATAATTACTCGTGCTAGCAGCGCGCCCATTATTGGATGAAAATTGAAATTAAGCGCGAGAGGAACCGGGTATTAGTCGTATCTCAACGCAACACCAAACACCGCTTGGATTACGGTCAGATCGGTTCTCTCGTCCGCAACGGCCGCGAAATGAGGGCATGATTTAAGGGAATTTGAGTAATCAGCGCGCGCCCATGAACGTTCGCGGAAACACGAGCGTCGGAGAATCATTATGACGTATAATTTCTCTCAAGCGCGGTCTAATCGCGGTAGACCGAGCGAAGGGGTTGGATGCGAGGTTGACGGAGACGAGTGAGGACAAAAAGAGTAAAATGGAAGGAAAACTGTAGGAGAGAAGGCTCACCGGGGTGTAAGACGAGTAGAGAGCATACCTTCGAGCGAGTAACGGTGCAGGAAGTGGCGAAGCGGCCGTGAAATCTAGAGGGACGCCTTTTCGATCGGTCGCTGAGTGGTCCTTGAAAGGAAGTGTATCCGAGGGCGTGCTCATGGCTTTCTTCACCATTCTCTCTCTCTCTCCCTTTTTTTTTATCTTTTTTTTTTACGAAAAACAACGAAAGCGCCGGTGATTCGATTCTCGACGATCCACTCGTGTTGTATTAAAGAAAAAATTAATTCTCACCATTTCAAGTTAAAGCTCCCATTTCAACTTTTTCGCGAAAATTGCATTACGAAATCATTCGGCTTCGATTGCGGTCGCGTATGAAACGATCAATTGAATGTCGCAGTGCTAATTCTTATATTCACGGGTGTTTGAAAATATCCACGGCATCGTGATGGAAAATGTTATATTTGCCCTGTAATCGCATTTTTGTACGTTTTCAAATACGCGACCGTTTTCCAATGCTGTTACATCAGTACAACGACCCCGAAAAATATTGCAACTTTAATCCTCATAGTTTTATATTTATTTAATATTTCGTTTTTATTGTAATGTACAAACAAACAAATATTCGGGGAAAAGAACTACTGGACAAATACTTTTTACGTATTGTCGCCGACGCAATGTACAAAATATTAAAATAAAATAACATTACCGGGCACAGACTAAACCTTTTATCAATATAATCGGATGATGGTCGGTGTAAATGTCACGTTCTTAACGTGGTAAAGTAACGTGCGAGATCGGGAGACCCGCTCTGTCGTCAAAGGTAAGAAGAGTTCCAGGTTCGGCGCGAAGGGTGCACCGACTCCTACCACTTCGCTCCTAAAAGCGTACAAACGCGAACGCGATATCCTTGCGGTGGAACGATTCAAAGGCCGGATCTCGTTGCCGAGGCCGACGTTGCACTCCAACGCAAGAAACGGAAGCGCAGGTGGAATGTAAGCGCGTGCAAGCGGCACGAAGCTAACACCTAATCCAACATTCCCCGTCTGAAAGCGTCCGCGGCCGTCTTTACCACCGGATACCGCGTCGAGAAGGGATCGTAATTAAGGCCGGCTCGAACGTGCCGCGCTCGCGGCACGATGAAAATCTCATTCCCCCTCCCCTCCCCCCCCTCCGTCGCCACCGTCGGGCCTGCCTAACTCGATTAAGCGGTTACCTCCGCGATGAGAAGGATAAATCTTGAAAATTCATCGCGCGCCCGAGTCCAGTCACGTCGCCGCTCTGTATCGTCGATCTATGCGTTCTCGCGGAGAGTTACGTCTAACTTAGCCGCGCCGAGCCTTCGTGCCTTTCTTCGGAAAACCCAAAGCAAGCAAGCTAAGATTATATTTCGTATTTAGAGACATGCTCGGTGTATTTTTTCACCACGCGCCCATTTCGCATTAAAAACCGTAAGTATCGGCAATCTTTCCGTACGTCTTCATCCGCGGTGTCAAGAGGTGCATCAATTCCGCGATACGTCGATCTAAATTAATCCGACTTATACGACGTGATTTATCGCAAAATAATCTCGCTCACCCTGTCACTATTATTCCGCCTGTCCGAATAAGATTTATAAAAGAAGCCCTCGCGCCGGTAATCACATTCGGAGCGATGAACGTGCACAGTTGATTCGATTTTATCCCAAGTCAGCGGCGACATTGTATAAAAGCTGATTGGACTCGCTATTGTTTTTCCTCCACGCGATACGATATTAACACTCCCCTGTGCGCAATTCGAGTGCCAATTTAAATAAAGGCCGGGAACACAGCAGGTATGTAAATTTAATAAAAGTTCCCTCCGCAGGTGGCAGAAGTTAGAGGTGCGATATTATCGACAAATCCGAGTCCCTGAAGCGACTGCATAATGGATATTTGTCCCGAAAGCTTTATCGTTTCAAAAAGCTCTCCGCTTTCGCCCCGGCGTTCATCGCGACGGTGCATTCGCGCGACTTGCGACAGAAAAAAGAAATTAAGTGCTAAACGTCGTTGCAAAAAAAAAAAAAAAAACAGGATATACGCGATACAAAAATACTTAAAAACGCATTAAGGCCGCGCAAAAATAACGTCGCGACGTGGCAGTTTTATCCTTGTATAAGTATCGCACCCAAACTAATCGCATCATCAGCCATATTATAGGATTAATGAGTCTCCACGAGAAAAGCATAAATGGCATTTAATAAAGAAAAGATAGGGCAGCAAAGCAGGAACACTATTATAGAGGTCATTTCGTCCTTAATGCGAAAAGTTTCGGACTCGTAACAGCAAAATGGAAACGGGTGGCAAAATGTATTTCAAATAGAAAACAATTTCGTTAAAAACAAAAGCAGAACAGCGACATGTGCATATTTTTTTTTTTTTTTATCAACGACGTACCGTGACCATTTCGTACGACAGGGAGAGCTTTGAATTATTACATCTCCCTCGTAAAATTATTATTTGGTGACCACATCTATATTTCATCCGATTAACCGAGAGAGAGAAAAAAAAAAATCTATAATTATATAATAATTCTCGTATCGCCATAAATTTTCGACGAATTCGCGCTTACGTAAAACGCGATGGAGAATGTCGGTCGCGCGCGCCAGGCCGAGCTCCTCGTGGAAATATCGCTGGCGAAACGCGGCGATTACATCGAGGACCATTATTCCGGTTCGGCCGAATGAGCGCGCCTCGAAAAAGGGAGAAGCACCGATATAAGAGAGCGCCCGAACAATGGACGATTAAATATTGAGTAAACGGGGTGTTCGATGGCGTCCAGCGGCGGCCCTGTTATTTATTCAGGCGCCACGGCGTATAATTCGTATCGCGCTCGAACGGCAAGAGAGGAGGGCCGAGAGCGATCCACAGGCCGCTCTGTATAATATAGAAATGGCTTAATTATACGACCGTGCGAGAGAGAGAGTCCTGCGGGCATATCGGGAAACAGTTATAATTTGTCGATGGAACGTAGAAACCTCGGTCGCGCCACGAACCGACAGATCGCGGTGCGCCCGACGGACGAGCCCTCGGCTGTGAATTCGTATAAATAGGTTGCGGTGGTAAATAGGTTACTGCTAGCCCGGTGTATCCTTCACCCCCGGATATGTTTACCGGCGTCTGTCGATGTCTCCTCTCGCCCCCGCACTAGATACGTATCGCGGCCGCGCGCCAAGTCGCTGATGAGAAATTAATAAATCAAAACCGAGCCAGCCGAGAGCGCCGCGCGCCGCGGCGAAATTCCGAACGTAAAAGCACTATCCAATCACGGCCGGTTTAATAACCATGTGGCTTTAATATCGGCTCGCTCTTTCCCTCTGTCTCTGTCTCTCTCTTTCTCTTTCTCTTTCTCTTTGGTTATTGGGTGCTGTTATCACGATCTTCTTACAAACTTTTTTTTTTTCATCCCGTCGAGTCTTTGCCCGCGACGTTCGCGTCGTAGAAACGATTCTCTACGTTTCCGATTGACCGTACTCTCGGTATGTTTACGAGAAGATCGAAAAAGCCAGACGGGGAAAGGGGGGAATAGCGGGATAGCGGTGGTGTCGGTGGAGGCGGAAGGTGTCGGGGTACTTAGGGTGTACACGCCGAGAACTGGAACGAAAGAACCCTTCCTCTCCTTCGCCTTCCTGCCGAAGGCTCCAGTCCACCTGACCCGTGACACGCGAACCTCTCGAATCCTCATTCGATCGATATGCACTGCGCCAGGCCGGTTCTCCGAGAAGGAACTCGGTCGAACGACCCGTCGAATATCTCGTCACGAGCGCGGAAAAAAAATATCTAAACGCGAAGAGAATACACATTGGTTTTCCCCCAACGCTTGCGTGAGTAAAACGGAATTACGGCAACAAGTCCAGATCTATGGACTTAGCACGGCCAATTTCCGGAAATTTTTCCCCTCGATTTTTCTCCAACTAACTGGATGAGGCGGAAGGGCTTGCGTCCGATCACGCGCCGCGGTCGCGAGATTTTTGCGCCGGTCGATGAATCGCGGACCGTATTTTGTCCGGCGAATAATCACAGATTATATTCACGTTGACCCGCTTAAGCGCACGCGATGGAAAAGGGACATTCGATATCGCTTCTTTCGGCGTTTAACCCAGATTTTCATGCGCCCGCTCTGTTTGTCAAGTACTTTGAAGGGTCGCGTGGACGATTTTCGGTACCCTCGCAATAAACGGATTAAACGGATTAAAGGGGAATCGTCAGTAATGGTTGTTGATTTATTATCCACTTTGATATCCACTTAACAATTTCCGCGTGCTGATACATGCAGCAAAAAAAAAAAAAAAAAAAAAGACACATGATTAAAAATTCTAAATTAAGGTTATCGGCCCAAGATATTAAGTCGCTTCAAAATTCGATCGCAAAAATAAAAATTTATATCGCACGTATTTGCCCCTAAACGACAATAGATGCTAATAATATATTGATTTTCCAATCAAGAATTTGACGTGAAATAAGTAAAAAATATCTTTTGCCCGCTTTTCGAAAAAAAACTTGTTTAATATTTAACAGAAGTTATAAAGAATGAATTATCCATTTTAAAGTTATTCCATCGAAACCTCGATAATTATACGCGATGAATAAAACCGCGAAATTTTTTTTTTCGGCGGGTCTTATATCTAGCGGAACGGCAGAGCGTACGTAAGTGATTATGTAAATAGGAAATAAATTTAGTCTGACTCGAGAACAAACGATTCGAACGACAGTTAACAGACGTTGCGAATACACAGGGCTGGCCGAGGGGCATTCGAATTCGCATTCGCGGGATATTTACTCGGACTTCCGATCGTAATTAAACAGTCGCCATAGGGAGCGCATACTTGATGCGGTTCTCCGAAACGGTAATGCGATACAACCGGCAATATAAATGTCTAACGTTCGCTTTTTGACTGCGCTGGACTGCCGATCCTTTCGTTCGATCGTCTGAATAATGCACGCGCCTATTGACAAACGACCTGCGTCGGCTGGCGAAGGCACCAAACTCCACCGAAATGAATAAGAAATGCGGCGCAACGCGGGAGATGCGCGCCGGAACGATAGCGTCAATTACGTGACAGCCCGCTGGGACGATCAAAGGAAGAATCCATCGCGTGGCGTACGCACAATTTATTTTCGTCCCTTGCCGGCGAGTACTTGGCAAATATTTGCGCGAAATGCTAGGAGCCGTCATTTTGATACATAAATTTGTAAATCGTCGCTGCGCGTCAACATTGAAACTTGAACCGGAACTTGGTGAGAGGCTGCCGGCCCGGCGACGTAAAGCCGTGGTCATACTACGGGTTGTGGCATCTGTTGGCGGTTGGAGTTACGTTTGACTATTGTAAATCTTCGCCGAGGTTGTAACCTTTAATTTAAAGCTCGACGTATTACCCAATTTTAGAATTCCACCCGTAACCCCAATCGCAACAAACTCCTCACTCCGTAGTGTGATCACGGTTTGAGGCTAAATTCGTACGACGAGAGTACATCTTTTCCTACTCTTATTCGGAGGTAAACCGTTTATGCACTCGGTGTATGCATATCTCTCTCTCTCTTTCTTTCTCGTAATGTAAACGACATTTATGTATATTAAACGGATTGCATTCGCGAGCTCGCTAACGAAACGAAAAACTTGGCGATCGCGCTCGCTCGGAGTCATGACGAGTCGGGGGTGAATAACGTGGGTAACGTAGCGATACGCGGTCGGCGACGATCCGCGGATTTTCCCCGCTATATTTCCCAAACGCCACGGCGAAGAACGAAAAATCCAGGAGCTTTTGTCGCGTCACGTACACGCGGGTAGTCACCTTCACGTTGAAAAAAGCTCGTCTTTGACGACAAACATCGCATCGAAAGCTTTCACTCGCGGTCGATGTTTGCGCATCCGCGTGTGTACCACGTATGGGTATATAATACACCGAGTAAAATATGGTTTGTACATGTATCGGTGCACGCGCACGCATATCCGCGCGCTCGCTCGTTTATTTGCGCGCGTCCCCGCGTGTGACGCGGTATATCCGCGGTATCGGTCGTGTGACAGGACTATCACGCGAGAAATGGAAGAAATTTATCGTTTGCCCAAGAGCGAAAAGAAAATAACGGATCTTGTAAAAATAGAGGCAAAATAGAGAGCCTCCGTGTCGAAAACTAGAAAAGTAATAAACTTCTTTCACTTATTTGCGCATAGAACGACGCATCTTCCACGATACCCTGTGGACAGCGTCAGAATTAATCTTTTTTTCAAAATTATTTTAGCTTCCATAAAATAAAACTACGAAAAAGAAAAATATATTAAGCGATCTTTTCATTAAATAATTGAAATGTGCATAAATCTATGTTGCAAATGTAATTAAATTTAAAGGTGTAATTTAAGAAATTATGCTATCTATCCTCGTTCAATCAATCTACATAAAAAACCAGCTTATTGAAAGAATCTTATTAAAAGAAGTTTCAGCAGGAAAAGTTTATAACTTCTACGAAGATTGATTAATTCCCCGATAGCCTTTTTATCAATGACTCGAGATACATCGGGGCAATATTAATTTCTCGAAATAAAGTTTACCTATTAGATAAGACTATAATATCGTTAGTTAGATGATTAAGCGGATCCGCGCGCATCATTTATCGCGAAATAGATTCATCGGTTTCGGTGTGTCACGGGTAAAAGCAGGTACCTATCTAAGATGTGATGCAGATAAATATACAACGAGCAACAAAATTGAAAGATTAATCGAGATACCAAGGTGAGGAAAATGTAAATTCGCTACGCAGCAGTGGGAAAATGTAAAAGTCCGACTCGACTTGATATAGGTAACCGATAACTGTGCGGTTTATCCTGCGAATCCGATAGAACCGCCACCGGGAGAAGCTCGAGAGGCGTTGCCGCGGTACTTGGCCAAGTTCTCGCCACGGTCCGGTCGTCTAGAATTTACCGCTGACGCCGACGTCCGTGCCGTCCGCGAGAAATACCGTTTACGCCCTCTTTTTCGTTCGATCGTCCTCGACGAATGGCCGCACGTCCGCCGTAGGGACAAACGATTTCCACGGCGCGAAAAAGACCGGAACGAGAGACCGGCGGAGAGTCGGTTGCGGTATGACGCGCCGGTTGCGGGCCACCGGGAAGAGAAAAGGCGCTGCGAAAACGGGACAGCGGGTCAGAAAGGTCGAGAGAAAGAGAGAAAGAAAAGTGGGTCGCCTGATGTAAAGGAGAACAAGGGCGGCGGCGGCGGCGGATGGTGGCGGTAGCCACGGCACGGTAGAACAGGCGAATAAGGGTGAAAGGGGAGAAGAAGGATTTCCCTCTGCGGAAGGAGTGGCTGTTGTGGGAAGAGAAAAACGTATGACTCCTGCGTGTGACACACAGATTTCTGCGCGCCAATAACAATATTTATGAAACGCACCGATGTGCGCCGCGCGCCTCGGTACTTGTCATCTTGCTGATAAAGTATCTATTGGTCTTTCTCCCTTGCGGAATATATCACCCTCCACATACGATTCATTCGATTCGTTCCGGGCAAACAAACGGTAAAAAAAAAAACCAATTCCTCGGCTTCTGTAATTAACCTGACAGTGATAATGTGGAATTAAGCTCGTCTGATTAATATCCGATAAAAGAATCCGGAATAAAAACGATAACTTTGAAAAACAAAAGAATACAAAATTTTGTGCCCTTTTTTTCAGAATTTTATTTAAAATATACCTCCGCGTGAGCACGCGCACAACTTAAATAATATAATTTTACTAATAAAAAAATACTCTTTGTAAATAAAATAATATTTAATTACCATATTGTGTTGTCATAAAAAAATAATTAAATTTGAAATCAGTTGCTAAAAAATAAATTTTTATATTGATTTTATTATTAGATAAATCTTAACGTCACTCAAATCAAATATTTTAGAACTGTTTAATATATTAAGTGGATATTACTCATAAACAAGTTGGAAATCAAATTTAATTCAGATACATCAAAAATATCGCATATTAATTTTATTAACAAATAGTCTGCTCTGACAGCTTTTAAAATTAGGGATTTATTAAGAAACAAATAATTCATAAAATTTATTAATGTTTAGCGATTGAGCAAAATATTGAATAAAATATCTGTTTTTTAAAAGATTATTCGTTTTGCATTTCTAAAATAGAATATTGTTGCGTGTAGTTATTTGATTTATTTTCAACAAAAAAAAAAAAAAATCTTTATCGCTATTTGTTTTCCGCTGGAAAACACGCTGCCACTTTCAGCTGTAGAAAAAAAAAAAAGCGGTTATTGAACAATATTAATAAACATCATTTAAAGCGATGGGTGGCTTAAATGGCAAATAATGGAGCTTATACCATTCCATAGGTATCGTTTATGAAGCAAACACTGAGAGCCGCATTATCACAATCAAACGTTAATTAACGGATGTTGTTCAACGTAATACAAACTATTGTGTTCCGCCTGTAGACTAAAGTAGGGAGGTTTAATTGTATAATAGCTCGTACACACGTATACCGACTAAATCATTTAAGGGGTTTTAAGTTTTCAAACCCACGGGCAATGCAGAAAAGGAAGATATAGCAGTACATATTATAATAGAAGATATTTCACCGTTAAATTATCCCGTCGTGTACGCCAGATCGGAACCGGTCGTTAACAAGAACCGCGGTTTCTTCGCTTTTCAATCATTGACCATGCAGAAAATGCAATATTTCTATTGCAATAAACGCGGTATTTCTATCATAAGTCTTGGTTCGCTCGATCGATCGGTAGTAGTCAGTTCCAAGCGACGCGGCACGTTCCTTGTGTAAAAGACGATGTTCCAGCCGACCGTACTTATTTCCTACCATTAAAGGCGCGCAGGTTAGTCCTTAGTCGTGTCGTTCTCGCGGAGAGAAATGAATGAGAACAGGTTCGACTAGTTCGGCGTACTCGCGTATTAACTCTTCCCGCGCAATTACAATCACGCGCATTCTCGCAGTCGCAAATCGCCTTTCCACGAACGCGATACCTGTCCGGCCACGTTCCGCGTATCAAATGTCGCCGCTCGTTAACGCGAACGTAATGGGACGAGGGGATCTTTCGTCTTTAAAACTATGTGGGCAGTATCACGTTGCGTCGCGTCGTCTGCTTTAACTTACTAGAGGTGACAACAAAGTCGCGTCCCTGTTTCCATCTCTCTCCCATACTCTCTCTCTCTCTCTCTCTCTCTCTTACCATTCCTCTCGCTTGCGCTGCATATCGGATAATTATCACCTCGCTAGATCGTATGATTATCGATTGCATTATACTATACACCGCGCGAGAGAAGCTATCCACGACGCTTGCGGCATTTCAGGAGCAAACCGGTGATCGACTGATAGCAGCATTACTGAAGGTCGAAAACACTATCGATGAACGAGATTAAAGGGGAGGTCAGGTGCACAGAGCGCGCAAGGTATTAAAAAGGACACGGAGTATAAAAACTGCGGGTCTAAGGAAAAAAGTGCTCTTCTTCTCCCTTCTCTCTCTCTATCTCTTTCTTTCTCTTTCGAGCTAGTAATAAAGAGCAGGCCGACATTTAGAAACACATATCACTAATTGGCGGAAATTAATCAAACGTGCCGCTTCACTCATTAACGATAGAATAGAACGGAAGTCTTGATGTAAGAAAGGCCACGAGCGTTTAAAATAAAAGTTTCATAGAATTACGTGTGCTCGGTTTAACGATATTCCATTCGGTCGCGTCGCAACGCAATAATTAACAACGTAATAAATGTAACGTCATAAACTAAATAAACTTGTAATTTTCGAAAAAAAAAATAAAAAAACAAAAAAAGGTTTACAGCGCGAAATAAGCTATCAAAAAGGAAAAAGCACAAAAACGACGAATACATAAAAATTCGCCTGAACAATGTTCCTGCGAAACGGGTCGATGGGGAAAAATAGGAATGTCTCTATTTATACGTCGCAACATTCGAGTGAAAAAAAAAAAAATAAAACAATGCCGCGTATCAAAAAGTAAAAAAAAAAAAAATATTTCAAACGTGTTCTTAGAGCGGCGTACCCCAACGAGCGATTTTTAATCCGCGCAAATATATTGTGAATTTTTATTGTGGCGATCGGATGATCAAAGCGTACATATATGTATATATATACTATATAGTACATTATAGTATGTAGTATATATTTCATGTATATATATATATATGTATGTATATATGAAATGCACTTCGTTAAAATGAAACGTTAAAATAAAACTGCGCAATTGCTGCTGGGCTCTGCACAATTTCAGAATACGCTGGCACAAATGCGGTATACGTTTACCATCTGGCTTGCAAAAATTTGAATCGGTAGAAATTTGAGTTTCAAGTAAGCCAGTTATTTACCGATCACACATATCGCATTTACGCGATATATGCGAGTTAACAATTTCAATTGCACACCGTACGTACGGAAATTTCAAATGATAAAATGACACTCGATATTGAGGCGTATTTACGAAATTTATAAAAATTACATCGCTACATACCCAATCACCTTACAATTTAACTAAAACCTTTCGACTATTGAATTTATTTTCAATTTACACGCGAAAAATTTTGTCTTACTTTACGTGCAGCATTCACAAATAGAATGTAACTTACGGAAATAAATTTTTGTTCCACTTTGCTCATATTTCTTAGCTTATCGCGTCCCACTTACGAATTCGAACAACTGTGTCCTGGAATAATTATAAATCCGTAATTCCGAAATTACCACGTGTTTCCAAATGCAATACGTGATAATGCTTATCCGATACTCATTGTCTACGACGACGATGGTAATAGATACTACCGGAAACCGCAATACCCTTTTACGGTCCGTACTTGCCCCGGGGCAGTGCTGGATACGCCCCTTAAAGCCTCGGAATCTTCGGTTCCGGGTCAATGCGATCTGGTCGATCTGGCATCAAGGTGGATTTCTCAGCAGACTTTTATTGATGAAAGTAACGCATCAGGGAAGAGAACGAGGGCCGCAGATTGGATATATATATATATATATTTTTTTTTTGTACATATATGTACACAGGTATATACATATATCTCCAATCCGGATATATATATGTTTTCCGTACGTATCATTCATTTAAGATCCCAAAGCGTATCGCGGAACTAACGTACTTGACGTTCGTTAAGCCGGGAGCTGTCGATACGGCCGATTTCTTGGGTCTTCCAACATGCTCCGGCCTTGGGAATAACGACAACGACGAGAAACCAGGGAAGCCTCCATCGGATGTTGAATTTCCAGCTCGCTACGCGACAGCTCCTCGAGAAGGCGAGGATTCGATTTAGATCGTGGCGCGATGCCGATATACATCCGAACGAAACGTGTCCAAAATTCAGCTTCGCGGAACGCTCTCGCGAGCTGAACCGACACGGCGACACAAAAATCATTCCCCGCGAGCATCCAACCGTCGAACTTTGCGCTCCGACCTACTTCGCATTAGACACAAATCGGCAAAGTTTCGCAGGTAATTCACGGAAGATGCGCGAAATCCAACCCAATGCACCTGAAACGGTGGAAGAACCGACGGACGCGGATCGAGAATTAAATCTTGAACAACGGCGGAATAAACGAAACGTGACGGAGTGATATTCAATCGGTAAAATGAGTAAGCCGCGACGAGCCACTTCAACGTGTCATCGGCAATAAACTGACGTTGATCGCGCCATATACGATAGATTGATTTATTTCCGTTTGCTAGGACATTGTTTCAACAATATTCGCGATTCCAAAGGCAAATGGATGCGTCGGCTGGCCGCGCGCGTCAACCCGTTGTATAAAATGATTAATATAATTTATCATGGGAATTTCAACGGCCACGTCGCGATACTTTTCGCGGTTTGTCCTCGTTCGGGGCCGCGTACAATTCACTCGGCCGTCAGTTTGGCGAATTGTTGGATAAAATATTTATGAGCCGATATTTGAAATACCTTCTCGTCCCTTTTTTTTTTTTTTTTCTGTAGAAGACAGACAAGAAACGCGCAAGACGTGACAGTGAAAGACTGCCGAGAGACTCCGGGTTCGCGTCGTCTTCGCTCTTTAAAATTTATTCAGTCATATTTGTGCGCCTCGTGCAAACGCCTGCTCGCAACATTGTTGACGGTGACGAGAGCGATGAGCACGTCAACGGGGAACGACGATAGTCGGCGAAGGTTTCGTCGCGTGCACGTTACCGCGCTCGCTCGCGCGTGTACAGGTATACGTCTACGATATACGATATGATATACAGACACACATCGTACCCGTACACCTGCCAGAAATTTAATTAGACGTAGTATACTTGAAACTGGCGGCGGCGGCGGCGGCGCTGCCTGCCGCGCACGATAGATTTTACTCGGCGGCGCCGACTGTCGAAGAAACTTGGTACGCCCGCGGCATATCGCGCGCTTCGCTGCTTATAGCGTTCTTTAATTAGCGTGGGAGTACTTCGACTTTCGCCAGCTTCCCTCCGCTCTCGTGGAGCAAGGGCCACGGGCGAGAAGGACGCCCTGCGAACCGCCCGGCGTCGTTCCCGGCGATGTCGACGCGGCGCAACGCGATGCATAAGTAGATAGGAAAACGAAGAAGAAAAAAAAAAAAAAATATATATATATATGTAGTATATATATAAGAAAATATATAGATATATAAGAAAGCTCGCTACCTCAACGAGAAATTCAATGCGGTTTATTCCCCGAAACCTTTATAATGCGCCGAGTAGCGGAGTAACGGTAAAGAAGCCGAAACTTTACGGCGAGATTCGAAACGAAAGTTCGAGCGAATGTAAGGAGCCCTACGTGACTTGGGGTCAGAACCGAGTAAATAAATAAATACGCCGAGAATTATACGATGCGGTCTAAATCAATTTTTGTAAAATGGTGAGTATGTGTGGGCGCGGGTGCGTGCCGGAACCACCACATAAAACTAAATCCTCTTCTCGTAATACCACGTCATTGAAATCCATTCGCTGCGTTAATGTTTGAGGCATTAATCGCGTCATTAGTTGTTCAAAAGCGGAATATACACTCGATTGTCATTCGGTCAATTGCCATCTTTCGCGTCAAGCGAACGTGACGATTAAACAGCGCTGCCGATTGAAATCGACGTTACGACGAGCGGAATTTTTCAACGCACAGCGAGAAAAAGAAATTTATCCCACGTAAATAATTATCAAGTAAAAATTAATGTGTCGATTTGCCGGCGCGTTCTATCGCGGAAAAATACGTTTCTATCACTCATAACTACACGACTGCCTGCATCATTTATCGTAAATGCTCGCGCGGCTTGCATTTTCATGCAATTACTCCGCCCCGTCCGCTAAACGATACATCGGTTGGTTGTAATCGATGGATTAAAGGTCAGGTAACGGACGCTTCGTAAGGTACGTCGAAACGATCCCGGCTTCGTAGGTGGCATGTATGCCGATGCGGCACCAAATCGCCGGACACCTGTACCGCGAACGCAACAATACCTCGAAACCGAGTTATGGATCGTAATTCAAGCCGCCTCAAAGCCGGTGGTCCGCGATCGAATTTCTCAAGTGTCGGCGACCGGCCGGGAAAAAGACCGCGTGTTCTCGCGAACCGAGGTCCCCGAGGAGCAATCACTTCGACCCGACGGGGAGAAAATCTCGCGGAGCCGGCGCTCTATCCCTAATTGGACGCCCACCTCCCGCGCGCTTCCCACGATCGTAAATGATGCGCACTGAAATGCCGAACGATCGATTCGCTCCAAGTGGGCAGGTCGAGACACTCACGGTGCTCATTCGGCGTAATTGTGCCGCGCAAACGCACGCGTGGGCGACACAGCTGATAACTCTGAGCTAACAACGCTTGTTTACGTTAGTCTTGGCCCGCGGCAACTCAAAAGCATCCCTTATCGAATGTTTCGAGAGAGAAGTTCAAAACGATCTCTGATTTTTCCTTTCACGCGTAAAGTAAAAGTAGCTTTTGGAAGAGCAGGTTTTTTAGCCCGATTAAGCAATACGCGGCACAGTTGTAGAGTGAAATATCTTCAAGTTAGATTGAAAAAACCATTACGTAAATCCGGTAATTAGGTATCGACATTGAATCGTGTAATGCAACCATAACTCGAAGTCTTTTAAATATCACATGTACTTATCAGTTATGTACCACATGCGCGCGCACGCTCGCTGACTGATCGGTAATAATTCACGTTGATTAATTAATTAATCCGCGGTAATTCCTATTTTGCGCCGGAAAGCCTCGCGTCCTGCATACACGCGGTATTATAAATTCAAGAGGTGCCGCGTGCGAGAGGGAGAAATGAATTAATCTTTGCAAATCATATATCTCAGAGATACGCGTCTCTCACTTTAGAAAAGAGATTCCCCTTGTCAGTTTCTAATAATTCATTATCTGGCGCGCGTTTCAGTATTTCACGTGGAATCAGGCGTAACAAAAACCCGTTATCTTTCGAGGGGGAGGGTCCCCCTTTCCATTTCGACAGCGGGAATCGGCATGTCGGAGCGGACGTTGTCGCGTCGACGTCGGGAGCGAGGCAAACGGGGGATGACAGGGGGCGGTCATCGATCGATCGCGGGGGTGAGGTCCGCGCGATTTATCGTCATCTTCGTCCCGATAAAGCGACAGAGTTCGTTACGCCGCGAAATTTCATCCCCGCGGGAATAAATTTCAACCTTTCGTCGGCGAACGATCTTATCGGGACTCACAACCGGCCAATCGGCCCACCGCGCCGCGCCGCGGCGTTAAATTATGAACCGGCGCGCGAGACTACCGATATTCCGCCTTCGCCGAGGCCCGACAGCAGATAGAAAGCGAGACGGAAAAAAAAAAAAAAAAGGCAAACCCGTACGGTTAAGGATTCGCCGTTACTGTCCATAGTTAAATATGTATGACAGAGAACAATCGATGGGAATTTTCACTTCCATCGCCGAAAACGTTGGCGCGCCAAACGCGGCCGCGTAAAGGTAAAGCGCGTCCATCACAATTTGGCATGCGAAATGTCCGTTTTGTATTTTGAACAGGCGCCGTCATAACTAACTTAGTAATATTCGATCTAATCTACGTTATAACAGGGGGAAAACGCATGGAGCGGAGGAATCTGTCAATAATTTCATCATAATTCCGCACGTCATTCCCCCGAACAGCGTTCCCACCAACAACGTTATCTAATACGTTACGTTGAATTCACATAACGCGCGGCCCGTATCGTCATAATGTTTCGACGTGAAATTCCGCGGCGCCGAGAGTTACAATTATCGACGATTGTGTACTCGCTGACAAGTGTAATGCAGAAGTAATTAAGTCGGCCGTTGTGTTTTATTGGCGCCTCTGCCGTTGTTTCCCGACCGAGAAGATCGGTCACGCAGGCTAATTGGACTAAAAATTAAGCTCAACTCCATCGATTAAAATTGTTCCGTAACTCACGAAGAGGACCGTGTAAACGTCGGTCGAGGGTAGTTGGAAAGACGTCTGATTAATAGTGAAACCCGTCCCACGCACGCCCCGGGGCCGACCCCGGGTTTTTGCCGGCCACGTCCGTCCGTTTGTTCCCTCCCGGGAAGCTCTCGCAACTATTGGGTCTCGTTAATTAAAAGTTACCTAATAAACCGAGTCGCGATTTCGCCGCGAGACGTGCGCCGAACCTCCGTCGCGGAGATATTCCTCGCGCCGTAGGAAGAAAAAATTATCTGTTACACGAGTGACTTAAAAGTGACGTTTCGATTCCAAGTTCAAGCGTCGCGAAATACAAATTGATTGAACAATTAGAGAAGAATAATCTCCACAATTCTCAATTGTGAAATATGGTATTGAAATAAATCATAATCAATAGCGAGGCCTCGCCGATTGATAACGCCTTTCGGTACCGGTACACGAAATTCTAATGACGCTGGAGCAACCAAAGCAAAGCGCGCATGAAAAATACATGAAGAGCGCCGCGTAACAATTTGAATCGTGACAAGGGATAAAAGTACAGCGGCGCCGACCGTAAGATCTCCGTCGACTGCGGCGGTGGTTACAGAGAAAAGGGTAAATTGAAATGCGACGCCGCGCCGCGAATGTCGCTACACCCGGCTCCAACGTGTGGATGGTTCGAGCTATCTAAGTAGCTACCGTCGTCGTCGGCGGGCTCGTGCCAAACAATTTGCAATGCTGAAACGAAAAGTTGTCGGGCTTTAACGCAGGCGCTAGCTCTCTTCCCGCGACAAGTGAAAAAGAGAGAGAATGGAGACCGGGAGGAGATGGCCATGTAGACGGAAGTCGTCACCAACGAGCTCGGAGAATAGAAGGTGGAGGCGATCCCCGTTAAGTAGGCGAAAGGAAGCGGCACGACGAAAAGAACCGGAAGATAGAGAACGGGGCACTTCCAATACGACGATTCAAATTCGCTCTGATACGGCGGTTTGCTTTCCGCGTCGACGTAAGAAAAGTCAGACTTGACATTCTCTCTCGCGTATTCTATTATTCGTTTCCCTGGCCTCTTCGACTTCTCGCGTAGTCTCTATACGCGCGTCAATTTTACGTTTCTCGTATAAGTACGACGGTGCTTTCGATCGCACGGCACGAGAAGTTCTATTCAACCGTCAACAGCTTCGGCTGTTACATCAGAGACTGGATTAACATCATTTTGTCATTTTAATATAGATGACTGACCCGACGATAAAATAATCCCGAGTGATAGGCGCCGTGTATCGGCGCGCCGCATCCTACGCGCTAAAAATAATACACTGAAAGTCGCGTGACCTATCAATTTGTTTTCTTCTTTCTGTTCTCCATTCAGGTTAATGCCATAAGCGTAAGTCGCGGAAGCGTGATCGAGCGCCCCGTAACGCACGGTATATGGCTCGTAAAACGCGAGGAAACGCAACGGCGAACGTACATGGGAATATAGTGCAGCAACCGGGAGCTCGCGTAATAAAGCGGTCGGCATTTTCTCATTTAACATAATTTTTCCGGCTCCGCGCAGGGTGTGACAGAATGTCACGGTCGAGCTTCCGCGAGAGTATTTAATCAAACTCGCGATTAAATTGAAAAATTATGCATCCAAGAGCAAAAGCCAACGGGAAAGGTAGAAAGAAAGAGAGAATTTAATCGCAATAAAATACACATCCAGGGACTTAAACAAAATATAATACTTCTCGGCCGACTGAATATGTCGCCAAAAATACATCGCGCTCGCCCAAAATGTGGGAAACGACTTGAACGATACCTGCCCAGAATATACTTGTCATAATTACACGAAAATTATCCTCGTAATTGATCCAATGAGTCCGTTATAATGTTCCCGTTTACAATTCGCGTATGTAATACACGGTGATATTGAATACTTGATGCAAACAATAGGGAAAATTTAGCTACGCTCGCGCATTATGTTATGCAATACGATTACCTTGCTCACGGCGGATATTAAATTCTTACCGAATCAAATGTGAATTTCCAATTAAATATACGTTTACAAACGTACCTTGCATTTATTTAATCGCCGCGAATAATTTCAGGGGAAAAAAACGCGACTGCCGCTCGAAAGAAAGGTGCAGCCCTTAGTAAATCCGGCTTACGTTCTGTCCTGCAATTCTCAAATCACTCGCAACGTCTCTTTGACGCAAACTATCGATAGAGTAGGCTCCCGCCGCGATAATCGCGCACGTGTAATGGGTCGATTCTGTAGTTGGCGTGATATTTCCTATCGCAATTATAAAAAATGTCGAGGGCGCGCTATCCGTTGGCCTTTTCCTCCTTCGCGATGTCTTTCGGTCGCGGCAACGGCCGCTTTACTTTACCTGTATCGGACTCGTATAAAGTGCCGTACGCGATCGGTATCGGGGCGATTTTCTACGTATAACGATCGCGAGTGGAACGGCGTTAATACGTGTACTTTATCGGCACCGATCGGTGCCACGGAAGGGCTTTAAACTGCGGAAAACTGGAACGGCATACGGACGGAGGGTATACGTGACTGCCGGCGGTGCCAGTAACGCGCATACGTGTACAATTCTCTCCTCGATTAGTTTAGTCGCGGCGGGAACACGTTGGCCGCGCGCGGCGGCTCCTCGGTGCTATACCTTCGCCGAGGCCGAGGTTGGTTCGCGCCGCACGCGTATGCAAATTCGCTGTCGATCACAAATCATTACCGGTACCGATTCGAAAGTTATCCCGGTAATCGGCGATAACCTCCCCGAACCGGCCGTATGGGCGCGGAGGAAATTCACGATGCACGCGGAGCTGTATCGAATCGATACAATTAACCCCGCTAACCACAATGGGGTTGCGCGCCGTTGTGTCGGCCAACACGGCGTTATAATTGCCGGCGCCGTCGCCGTCGCCGTTGACGAAATAGTTTTATTCGCGCGAGATTTACGACGTCTAATTCCGTCATAAAACGCGCGCGTATTATTCCATTCGTCGCTGAAATTAACCGTTTCATTCCGCGAACGTGATGGACGTTTAACAGATTGGTTTTACGAGGATCGACGCGCTTATTCGCGACGTGCGTCGAGTAACGCACGTTATTTCCCCGCTGCACCGGAGCCCGAGCAATAAACGCATCCGGTGTGAAGGAAAAATCGAGCCGCCTCCGCGCAAAGTCCCAATATCGATACGACTTTCGCGAGGAGTTGTACATTAGTTATCAAGTTTCGCGATACGTTACGTACATCGCACTCGGCGGAGAAATTCACCGACTTTCTTCCAAGTAAGAGTAAAAAAACACGTTAATAAGGAAGCAAGATAAAAAGACGGATGCGAAAGAGGCGGGCGCGGATGATACACGTAAATTGGAACTCTGCGACGCGCGCAAACGGCGCTCTCTGCGGCTCGAATGTCGCGGAAGAGCCTGCCAAAGACCGGCGCGTGCATCCCGTGCCGAGCTCTTTGAACACGAAACTTACTCCAGGTATCCCGGAGCTTTAATAAGGCGGACCCGTGCAATGCGCGACGTGAGCGCAACGGGCAACGCCCATCTCGTCCCTATTTCCTCGCTATCATCCGGCGCGGGCCGGCGCAAGGGAAGAAGATCGGTCCACCCCTGCACCGCTTCTCGCCACCCCACGCGCGCGTCTCTCCTGGACTTAGGTACCTCGCACCTGGGCGCCGCGAATCTTGGCAAAATTTATCGAAAGCAATTTGCATCGCTCCGATCGCGCGAAGAGCATCGTCGCTTAATGCTATTTAAACGAAGACTTGTTGCGAATCCATCCTATTTTATTGTTCGATACTCGAGAAAATTTTGCCAGTTTTTTTTTTATGCTCTGCGGATGGCCGATCCAATTACTTCGAGGCGTTGCTCGCACAAGTCGGAACAAATTATGATTATCGTTACCATAGTCGGGTCTAATCTACGCGTAGCGTTGATCCAACAGCGGGATCATCCTCTCGCCACTTTCATCCCGTCGTAACTATTTATCTAATGTAAGACCCGCGCTTTTCTAGCTCGCGCCTCATTATCGCTCGTATAGGGTGAGGAAAAGTCGCGTAATCGCTTAATGGCCGCTCGTCTAAAACTCATTAGTTCCCCGCTTTCCGCAATATATTGGATACTTATGCGCAACGGAATTCAAATAATGATGCGAGAGATAACGATCGGCAAGATCCCTTTGCGAGAACCAGTCAAAAAGTGATGGGTTTATTCGCTTCAGTTTCATGAAATGACGGTGCTGTCGAGTTCGGCTAATTGCCGAGCGATTAAATAAACCAGACGAGAACGGCGCGGGCGTCTGTAAGACGTCACGGGTGCAGCAATTGTCTGGATTTTCGGTAGCTGCCACTATATCTGTATCCGGGACGGCATATCCGATACGTACTCGCGAATAATCCGAAGCGTGATATCTGAGACGGTTACTGGCGGTTATAAACGGCATCACAATTCGCGAAACGTAATAGCCGGCACGGCGTGACGGAGCGGCAAGGGGCGCGGGAGGCTTTAAAGATATATCGCGATTTTACACTGTCGTTGCGTCGCGAAACGCGATACCGGCTTTCGGAGTTTCTGTAAATAACGCGAGAGAAATCCCGTGCGCGCCATTTCACGCGCGCGAATCAAATCCGCGTCGCGACAGGCGTCCGTTATTTGACTTTTAACAAATTACCCATTTCGTCGGTCGGTGATCTTGACTATTCCTAAATCATACCCGCGATACAACGGATCGTATCTCGTTCCTCTCATTTCTCATTCCCACGTGGTTCACGCGCGTTAATTTCACGTAAAAAGGTGGTCCGATCTTCGAATTGTTTCAGGCAAATGTCAAAACACGCGTTCTTTGAAAGAGTCGACGATAAAACTGCATTTTTTTCAAAAAATTAATTTAAAAAAATGTTTACCACCGAGAACCATTTTTTTATAATGCTGGAAATAATTAAAGCTTAAATAATAAGACGACATCCTGCTTATTATATTAGTGTAACGCGTCTAATCGATCGTACTTCCGACGGGATCATCTCGCTGCGGCCCAAGCCAACGTTCGAACATCGAGAGAAAGTGAGAGAGAGAAAGAGAAAGGAAGAAAAAGAAGAAGCGTACAGCGGATGCGATACTTTACGCCATAAAACGTTGCGCTCGCGAAAGAAACGGGATGTCGCGTGTCTTTTGCGTAACAAAAAAAAAAAAAAAAAAAATTAGAGAATAGAAACCTGACTTTACCGGACACGCGTACACCGACAACCTGCCGAGAAACCCTGCATACGTGACCGTATGGTGGCCGGAAGATCCGCTGGGGGTGCGCAAGAAGAACAAACGGAGGGCTAGACGGGAGCTACCCAAGGGGACACATGTCGGCGACACGTAATTCACCAGCCACGCCTCGATGATCGTGCGGCACGCACGCGGGTGACACACGCACGCACCGCGCACGCACGTACGCTCGACTCGAATTCGATTACACAAAGGGGCCATGCGACTCCGAGCGGTGATCTCTCGCCGGCCTCGTCGAAAGAGGGAGAAGTGAAAAGAGAGCACGAGGGAAATCGCGAAGACAGACTCCCACGCGATTATGAGAATTAACTGGAATTAACCGTGGGGGTCGGCGAAATCGTGAATCTGTCCGATATTAAATTCTTCCTCGCCGCGAGATCGACTTTTGTAATCTTCTTAGCCTACTTTCGGCGATTTAAAAATCATTACCCAAAACGTACAAGCGCGAATTGTAAATACTCGCACCGCGGAGCGATTACGAAACTAGATAAACCGAAAAGCGGAAGGCCGCCGTGGAAATTACGAGTAATAATAAGCTGTTTCGCCCGGTATTATCCATTAAAAGCCGTAGATTCGGCCGTAAAAGGAAGCACAGCGGTGGTGCACCCGGCCAGGAATTGATGGGCATTACAGTAAAGTTATTTTCGACCAAAAATTGGTGTCGTAAAAAGTTAATGAGCGCCAGGCTGCATTATTTGCAGGGCAGGAATAATGCCGCGCATAATTAAACGTGCAAACAGCGAACGAAACCCCGGAAAATCAATTTGCTGAAAGCACCGACTTGTGAATGCCACCGATAATCTCTCCATGCGTTACGCTATATACGTATAACAAAGTGTACCAAAGCCACCGATATGTATAATAATTTTAATTATACGTAATATACATATTTAATTATTTATTTTTTTTTAATAACAGACACTCTAAAGGCAAAAACAAGAAAATAATTGATGTTGAGACAATCTGCAAATTATAAGCATTTACTGCCTCTTTAATTATTCGTTACAGAAATCTAATAGAAGACTCGTAAACTACTGTCTTAAATCTACATAAGAGTCAAAAATCGGGGGAGGCATAGGACTGGCAACTGACTGGTCGTTATTCCAGAAAATGCGGTCTACGAAAATTGAAAATAACGAGAAGGGAAAGAGAGACGGCACTCGGTGTTTATCATTTAGTGTATAATCTGTGAGAAGTGCAGCGGGAGATAATCGCTCGTGTAACTGCCGGACTCGGCCTCTACGAAAATATGCGGCTGTTATTTCTAGTCATCTAGCTCGCATGTATTATCGATGGCCGGCGATTAATTCGGCCCCCTTTTTATGGGAGGGATGTAATGATAATTGGCCGCGAACATACTCGTCGGCGTCATAAAATTTTCATCCGCGTGCTTGACACCGGAGAAAGTTTCGTCCGATTTGATAGGCATTCGGATAAAATACAACGCCGTAAAAAAAAAAAAAAAGAAATTTGTACTAAACAAACGACCGCAGGTTAAGTGCATCGTAAACCACGGCGCGTTCGCCTCCCTTATTTCCGTCACCGTTTCCGCGTCCTCTCGGCCTCAAAAGCGGGCAATTAAAGAGCGGAGCTGCGCGAAGGGAAAGGGAAAGAAACGACGAGAAATACTTTACTGCAATATTGCGCGTAACGCTTGTAACTGTAAAAAAAAAAAAAAAAAACTTGGTTCGGAAACGGAAAAAAAACCCGCCCGGGGAAAACCGCGCGACACTCCAGTAAAATAATATTGTTGTTGCTTTTAGGAAGCGTCCTCGCGCGTGCGACGATGATTAATGGCCACCCGCGACAATGGGTAGACGTCAGCAGATACGCGTGAAACCACGGCGTTACACGCGAAATGTCGGCACGTGCACCATTGTTAGGGAAATGGACTTGAATGGTGTGTTAAACAAATTTCACTCCGCGAACGAAATATCCGACAAGGATGAAAAGTTGCGCGCCGCGCAAGATTCTATACCGACGACAAATGTGATTTATCTCGCAGCGATAAGCCCGTACGTCGTAATACGGGAGGATCCCGGTACCATCGCACGCGGAAGATTTTTAATTTGCGCGGAGAAAATTTTCAAAAGAAATTGCCGCGAGTTCTAAGCGTTGGGCGCGCACACGTCGCGCCGCTGCGAGATACTTAATGACGAATTCGTAAGGAATTTCAGACTGCATTCAATTTAATGTGAAATTTTTTCCAGGTTAGCCATCGTGTGTTAGTTGCGACGTGAGTGTTTAAAAAACGTCGCAATTAATAGAAAAATTTTTTTTAAGATTTTTTTATCGCTTATTAGGAGGTTTGTAGCGGTATATATCGCGCGAAAAGAGCAACCGTTTGAAAACTTTCTACAGAGCACGGGGGCATTTATATAGCCGCTCGCATGACGGAAAACCGTGTAATTAAAATTCGCGTCATCCTGCGCGCCCGCGCGCAGATCCCGAATTCTACTTCGTGCCAGAAGACCCAGCATGTGTACGCAAAAAGTTTGACAAAAGCAAATAAGCGCCGCTTTTACGGCCACATTATGCCGTAATGCAATATTACTGGGGCTCAAACTTTGCAAAACGCTACGTACTGCACAGCTTACTCACAACATTTTTATACGTCAGGTAAGTGGCGCCAAATTATTAAACTAATTCCGCGGCCTTCACTTTCATCGCCGCGCGGCGGTAATTTCCCAGCTACTCTGACTGTCGCGTAAATTATCATTTCGATAGTTACTAAATTAGCAAAAAGTCTTTATCAGAAGAGTCAGAAGTTTAACATTTTACGCGACGAGAGACGTGAATCGCGAACGCGAGATCCTAGAAATATTTTGAAGAAAGTACCGCGATCTGCGAAGTCGGGAGATCCACACGTGATCTCTCTCGCCGTACAGAGATACCGGCGAAGTGAAGGAACGGGGCGGAGGTCGGGGAAAACGCAAAGTAAGACATAATTGCGCCATAATGGGAAACGAAGAGTAAGAATAAAAGAAGATGAAGGATGCCGGGCAACACACTGACCTTGAGCACGGACGACGGTGAGCAGGCCGGCGAGCAGAACGATCGGATGGCACCGCATCATCTTTTTTCACCTTCCTTCCCTCCTCGAGGCTACTACCCGGCCGTCCTCCAGCTCGTCTTCACTTTCCTCGTCTTCTGCCGCACGCGTAGGGCTCGCTTTCCTCACGCAACCAAAAAGAACACCCAGCTATTACCGCGCTCTCGTCCTTTTGCTTTATTCTCGCTATTCCTCGCGCGACGTCCGGTCTTCCTCGCGTGCCAATCACTCGATGGTATTTCCTGCGAATCGCTCGCCACTCAATCGCCGTTTAACGTCACGAAAGATCCTGCGTGCAACACTCATATCACTCCTTCCTCGTCTGATCTTTGCGAGATCTCTTTCCTTCTCCGCGCCAAGTCTCTTTACGTAATCCCTTTTTACGATAAAAGTATCTCGTATGAATCACGTCATCCGTTCACTGATGACCCGTTCGCAAATCGCTGCGATCGTCGGCGATCCGCTCCCCCGTTCTGCAAGTCAAAACGAGGGCCGTTCAAGTTTTCGCAAACCACTAGGTTTGCGAAAACTCACGCAGCAACGCGCTTTAACGCAAAGTGATCGTGCGTCTTTCTTTCTCTCTCTCCCCCTCTCATTGAATGTTGAATCAAATTCTATCTCCGACGAGGACCCGCGCTCCGGATTTAAACGGGATTTCTCAACGGGGCGCGGAATGTTAAAGCAGCGGAAATAGAGTCGCGACGAAGATATCACTTGGGATAAGGGGAGCAGTGGACCAGAGCACCGGGGCGAGCACGAATAAAACGAAGGGAAGAGAACTTGGGCGAGGGATAGGCCGCGCGACCAACTTCCGCGGGTGAAGGACTGATGGAAGAAATTAAGAGTCAACGCGGGAGACGAGGCCAAAGTTGTTCGCCGTGAGAAGTGGGATATACTGAATACGGTTCTAATGATGAGCTAATTCGTTCTGCTGCGCATCGCTGGTCTTTATCGCGCGTTACACGCAGATTGTTCCTCGCGGCGCGTTTTATCGCGGTCGACGATTGACGAGAACTCGAGGCTCTAAAGAATTGTTAGGTGGGGTATCTTCGGTTGAAAGCGCAATTCAGGCCGTTGCGGTGGACCGATGGCTTTCTCAAGAAGCTCAGCTCGAACACGATAATTCGCCGATCGACGCCATCCTCGAAGCAACCCAGCGCATTCCGCTGCCTTCAACGGCACTCCACGTTTTCGTTCCGTGGTGGAGAGACGTAATTGAATAAAACCGCTAAGTGATTAATTGCCGGAGCCGCCGCTGTGTTCCTCCATACCGCCGAGCTTAAACTTGGTGTTCGAGTTTAAAAGATCTCGAACCCGGCCAACTTTAAGGCATCCGCGAACGAAGCTGCCTTCACAATTAGCCGGATAATCTCGAATTTTCGCGCGACGATATTGCATCGAACACGTTCGCGGTCATACGTATCTCGACAGTAAAAAAAAACAAAAAAAAATTGAAAGAAAGAGAAATATAACCGGTTAGATATAAATTTTCCCAATGCATGAATGCATGAATCGAATAAACAAATTCTATTCTCGCCAAGTCCTCGAGAAAAACATTTTCAAAGGGCAAAATAGCGCCGTGGAAAAATATTCCGCGAAACTTATCCTCCCGATAAATTAGAGTTTTGTGGTCAAGGCGGATCGATCGATAAGAAATTGCGACGGCGAAACGTTTCCGCGAAGCTACGTCATTTTTGTACGAATTACCAAGGTCCGCTTCCTCGTAGAGACAGAATTCCGACGACGTTGTCATTGCTTCTACTGCATTTCGATTGTTTGTCGAACTATAAAAGTCGCGTCGGTGTAACGCGAAAACAGTCCCGATGCAGCCCCGTGGACGTTGTTTATCGAGCCGCGCGAGGACGCGTGCCGTAATTGCGGCAGAATCGACTGCGAGTGCTCTCATCTCTCGACTTTCTTCGCGACTTTAAACACGACCTCGCGACGGCGGTGGCACCAGAATTTTCACGATCCTTGGTCTTTTTTTTTTTTTTTTTTTTTTTTTTCCCATTGGAAATTTCGTCGGCAAACGGCACATCTGGCGGCACCCTGCACCTAGCGAGATCCCTCGCTCTGCGGATGTTATGGTTGCTCGTGTGTTCAAACATTCAATACATCACTCCGCGAGAGAATCGAACATTTCTCTCTGATATATATCTCTTGTAGCCGACTACAAGGAAGCGTGTTATCGCGAGTAACAAAAGTAAGATACTTGAAAAAATGGCTTGAAATGTAACAACAGCGAAAGAGATTTGTTTTACGAGAGATTTACGCTAATTCGCGAGAGACCAATTAAAGGAAGATGACACCGTTCACAACTTCCACCTCGTTCGCCTCGATACGTCGCACGAGCTGCTTTACTCGGAAAAGTGAGAGACCCGTCGGAAAATCGATTCCGCTTTAATCGTAACGTATGATCCAACTTACGCTATTAAATCGAATCTACGTATGCCTTTCTTTAGGCCCGGCGAATCTTCCCGGGGTTAAAACTTGCGCGCACAAAGTGGACGACGGAGAAAAAAAAGCTGTGCCCCGTCGTTATCGGTTTTCGCGAAAGTTGAAGGTCCTACGGGGCTCCGGCGAATAATCTCACTGACCTTGCCGCGAGAAATGGGATCGCGCTTTTCCCTCGCCCTTTCACCTTTGTTTCCTTCTCACGCGTTAATTGACGTTTCCGCGAGAAAAGTCGGCGCTTTTTCCACCGCCGCGTTCTCTCTCGGTCGCAAACGCCCCGGACGTCGTCGATTCGTCGGTTCCTCTTTTTCGCCGGGTTTTGTTTCCACGTTTAAAAAGCGGACAGCTCCGCGCACTATCACCCCGAGGCAACGAGCGAAGAAGTCGCCGCTAACGATAACGTTTCGCCTTCTCCTTACTTCGGAAGATCCCACGGCACGCCGACTCCAATTTGTCGGGCGAGAAAGGCCCGGGGAGAAAAATCGTTAACTATCCGTTTCACGGTTAAGAGCCGGAGCCGCCGCGACAAATCGAATTTGCTAATAGGGTTCGGCGAGCACCCTTCTCTCGCGGGAGTCAACCTCGACGCGTGGCGGACATGTGGGGTAAGCGTACGTTTCGTATCGGAGGGTCGCGAAGAATGTCGCGTTAACCAAAAACGCTCATTAAAGCACACTCATCAGCGCGGATTCGCGTCGCGATTAACCTAAACGCCGCGCGTCGGCGGGGAAAGGGCTAACGAGGGGAACGGCAAGGCGATACGTTTTCGTGTGGCACTCTGCATTTTTTTTTTTTTTTTTTCTTTTTTTTTTTTTGAGTGCAAATTTTTACCAACTCCCAGTTCGATTTTCAAGCCGGGATTTTTCATGAACCGCATACGCCGCGGGACACCCGAGCCGACAAGCGTGTAGCCCCGAAAAATGTTTGTGAAAAACGCCATGGACGGTGTTTGACAAAATACAGGCTGGATTAATTAAACGAATATCAAGTGCCGCGGCCGCGTTAATTATCGCGAAAAGATCGCTTCCGAGATTGGAAAAAAAATAACAATGGAATATTCGTGATTAGAACAACGAGAAGCGGTTTGCACGCAGCACGTAATTACCGATTTTCATGTCCATTTCTCGTCGAAGCTCGAGAAGTATTCGATTCGTACTTGAAAGAAACTCTTCTTGGTGCTCGCGACGCGTTATAATTTTAGGAAATATTGCTTCGCAAGGAGAATGAAGATTTGGTCAAGCGCGGGACGGTGCGATCTACGTTCGTTAGGAGAACCCGTCACGGGACTACGTAATTCATCTATCATTCGGCCAGTTGTGCCGTGTTCACTTAGCAAAAACACCTGTCGGCGATCTTGCCGCGCTCTTTCGCTCCGACGGTGGAGGCAACATCGACACCGTCGCACGAAAACGACGAAAATCCGGCCGGGACAGCCGGGGACGCGGATTCCAATCACCGAACGGCCGGCCGATAAAAAGCCGCGGAACTCGTTAAGCCGCCGCGCGACTGCTCCCCAATCGGATCGCCGACGAATAAGAATCGAAAAATGGAGAAAAGCACGAGCGGACAACGCACGAGAGGAAGAGACACGCGATTATTATCGAAGCTACGACTAGAAAACCCCTACGATGCCCCGGGAATCACATCACACCGTGACTCCGCCGACTTTCCGTGATTTACAAGGGCTCTGGGCAAACAGATACCGAGGGAGAGGAAAGGCGCGACTAACGGCAGAAGTCAAAACGCGACTTTTTAACGACGATAAAGGATAGGGGCTCGGAGGAGAGACAGAGAAGACGGTAAACTCGCGTGAGAGAGAAAGAGAAACGCTTCGGAAAGATCGGTCTCGAAACTCGGCGTCTTCGAAATCACCTTTGGGAATCCTGGAACGGTCAGTCGGAGCAATTTGCTCCTGAGGCAGCCGCACGTCCGTTCGCGGGCAGGACGGCGCAACACCG
The DNA here is from genome assembly GCF_019399895.1 of Cardiocondyla obscurior. Lineage (NCBI taxonomy): Eukaryota > Metazoa > Arthropoda > Insecta > Hymenoptera > Formicidae > Cardiocondyla > Cardiocondyla obscurior. Next base: position 7,333,780 of record NC_091869.1, read on the forward strand.
TCGATTTGTCCACGCACGCTTACAGTTTCGCTGGCAAACGATTCCGCGCGGATCGATCGATCGCTCGTTTCGCGTACGTTCGCACGCGGCACGCATGAGAGACCCGTGCTCGCCAACACCGCACGCGCGCGCGCGTCACATACACGGCACGCCACGAGACACGCGTACGCTCGCCACGATCGCGGGCTCGGCACTGGCGCGCGGAGGCGCCCGGACTTTTAGTTCCTGGCGCTACCGAGCAGCGTCGCGACGCCCGCCGGCATCCCCGTCGCTCTTGCTTCACCGTCCCCTCCATCCCGTCCGCCAAGGGAGCGGCGACCGTCCACCCGGCGACGCGACGCAGGGCCCCGCTGAATATCCTCGTGCCCCCGCCTCGATCCCCCGATCGACGATGCCCGCGATAGGTACCCCCGGCCGCACGTACTGTCAATCAAAAGAACGCGAGATAACATCCGCGGATAAAGGACTGACAGTTCGCTTTATCTGTACTTTAGATAATGAAATCCCTAACTTCATTTTCCCGAACGAAAATGCGCAATTATTCCAACCTCGATTGATATATGTATATAAGCTATTTATAAACGACACAGTAATAAAGATTCGCTCCTAACTCTCCATTTTACGCAATTTTTTAATTTTTTCTTTTTCTTTTTTTTTTTTCTTCTTTGGACAGAGCTTTTCCGCGCTGTTTGGTAGTCACTTCTTTTTTCTTGCCTTTCGAGAGGCTTTGCTCATTAAAAAAATACAACTGCTGTAATTGACAATTTTGATCGACGCGTCATTAATTATGGTAAACGTTTCTCGGTGAAAATAGTTCTTCGTTTAAACGTATTTTATTCTATTTCTATGATATATATACTTGGTCTAAATGTAAGTTTTCAAATATAAAAGAATGTTATTTCACTTGGCGATAACAAGTCAAGAATACTGCTACAAATTATGCAAGTTGAGAATAAAATGGAAATACGTAAATGTCTGAAAGTACTTCTAGATAAAAACAATAATAAAAATAACTGCACCGTCCATACTTGTACTTTATTCACTAATTCCTTTCCATTAAGATAGAAATACTACGAGACATTGAGATAATGAACGCGATGAATCACATTTGACTTCTTTCCCTGCGTTATTTTTAATTTAATGTAAACTTCTCAACTCGCAACTCACGGGCGAGTTCAACTCAATTTCTCCTTCGTATCAAGATAGACCGCTAAACGTTGCTGAAATGTTTCACGTACTACGTGAACGCCGTGTCGCGGAAAAGAGGGGTGGGAGAGGGAGGGTCGGGAGGGAAGAAAAAGGGAACATTATAATCTGCTTGAAACGCCGCCGCCCGAATATATACGCCGCGCGAGATCCATTTAAATTACGCGAAGCAGGAGATCCCGTAATCTCGGTGTCCAAGACTGGTCTCCTAATTAATCTAATCGCTCTATAAAACAACGCGTAGACGGTACGAGAGTGCACGCGAGCCAAAGAAGAGCCCAAAAATACTAGTTTCCCGTAAAAATTAGATTGAAGAGCAAAATACGGTCACTTTTCTACTTGCCGACTATTTTTATGATATTTCTAACAATAGACGCGATTGACTCGATAATATGTAAAATTGACTCAATTACATTTATCGTTAGAAGTATAAAATCGCGGCTGGAAACTATTTTTCTCTCATTGTCGGGGTGAGCTGCCGAATATTCAATGAATTAAGATTGAATCGCCACAATCTCGCCGTAAGAATAATAAAATAAAAGAATAAATAACGTCGAGTTATTTACATTTATTGGTTTAACGGGCGAAGCCGTTCCCTTTTTGAATAAACAACGGTTACGTGAGAGAGGGAGATCGCCGCGTTAAAAAAATCAAAACGAAAGACCGCTGTTTCGCGCGCCACGCACTTTATATCAATTGCGTTGCCATGGTAAAGGGAAGCTTATAGGATTTCTCGTTTCTATCAGTGGTTTACTATAGTTTCCACCGAGGGTGGAAGAGCGGTAAGCAGCTCTTTTCCCGGCGCGTGGCTCTTACCGAGGTGAGATGGTTGCCTTTCAAGAGCATCTTGTCGAACGTCTCGGCGACCGCAGGAGTAACCGGGAGGAGCAGATAGTAGAAGAAGTGAAAAAGAATATAGCGTCGCGAGGGGAAAGGGAACGGAAAGAAAAGGGAAGTCGCGAGTGAGAACGCGTACGCGCGTATACGTCAATGTCGGTAACGTACGATCAGAGGTATTTCCGCACAATTGGCCGTGATAACGCTCGCAGCGGTAACTTAGTTGTCGTCGCTATCTAACGATTCCCGACTAGATATCGACGTGAAAGATAGGGAAGATCGTGTTCAGAAATCTTACCGCGCTCGCTCCGCCGAGTCGAACGCGGTTTCCAACCAGTTTCTCTTCGACGTTTCGGGCGGATTGGCGCGCTCGTTAATTAATGCAGGAATTAACGACGGCCTGAAGAGCCTCGTATATTTTCTTTAATTTTTTTTGTAAGCGTAATGAAAAAAATTGATTCGGAATAATACGATAGTGTTACAAGGATATAGATTGCAAAGGACGAATCAATATATCGCGTACGAATAGTACGTAGCCTTTTGCAAATTAAATTCCGCAGAAAATTTCAAGAATGTTCAAATGCCCCGTAGCCCTTGTAAGCTGCACTTTACGCGACACATTTCGTATCAGGTCGCTTCCTTTTTCGCCACTAGATCGCCTTGAGTGGAGACGAAAGTTCACGTCCCCGCGAGAGGATCGTAACGGTAAAACGAGCGAAAGTAATGCTCGGACAAAGCTGCAATGACTCGAGAGCAAGCCGCGTAACTGCAGAGCAAACTACACCCGCGTGATATTGTAACAATTCAAGCGTGCGTTTTTAACGATAAGTGTATTTAGCTCCGACTTTCCCTCGGAACGAGTTAACGGCACAGATAGGCGATTTATTTTTCCGCCGCAAAAACAAGTTGGAGATAATATTTAAACGGACGGTCGAATTCTTCCGCGCGAATCAAAAGCTTAAAAATCGAATTGAATTGTCACCGAAGTGAACTTTTATCCCATCAGCGGTGTGATTTAACGAGTGCGATTTCATTTTCGATTCTGAAAAAAGAGCCCGTGAGTCATATGCGCGCGGCATATACGCTTAATATACACGTATAATTTATAATACTAGAAGAAATCACGCGCGTGCTATTTTTTAAAAAAACCCCAATTTCGAACTACGAAAAAAAAATTATGCGACTTACCGGTCTGCATGAACTTCAGCGGAGTTGAAGAGTTCTGCCGGTGACTGTAACATAAAATGTAAAAAATTAATGTAGACATATCAATATATTCGTTAATAAGATTAATAAAAAAAAAAAAAGTAAAATTTTTTTTTTAATAAAGATTTTATTTAAATAATTCATGCTTACCTAAAAGTTGCTCCGCCGATGCAAGATACCCGTCCCGGGCCTGCTCCTCCTCTCAGATGGGACGTGTCGAGTCATCTTTCCGCGCACATGTCACTCGCGAACACTTTCGTCAATGGATGCAGCTGCGTCTATCTGTAACAAAAAAAAATATATATAATTTAGTTGAGAATAATCACAATCGATAATCACAATATAACAATAATTGTGCCGCTGCACGAAATACTAATGACGCGAGCCGAGAAAAGTAGAGTAGTTTACAGAGGGAAATGATCGGAGACTTAAGGATAACCCGTACTGACATGTGCGGGCGCATACGCGCGTACGTACACGAAGAATGAAGAATGAGGATTGAAGAATGAAGAATGGAGAGCCCCTATCGAGCGTCTGAATTCTGAAGCAGCCAATTCCGATCTGCTCGGATAACTTAAAGCGGTATGTACCAGTTTTCGCGTAACGCCAACTCTTTCGAGCGTCGAAATTAGTTTCGCCGACCATTACAGCCCGGCCCGTATCATCGATCATCGAGGATATATAAAATGATTCGAGTCAAGGCGAATTACGTACGGATTGGCCGATATTTTACAGGATCGCCCTCCGTTGCGACATGTTATTAATTAGCCATTAATCGACAAATTCCGGGATAAAGCGAAAACGTCCGATTGAATGTTTTCGGGATACGAGGGATCGCAATATGCGCACAGTGGAATGCAAGCCGCGTGAGGAGGGACAGCTGCCGGTACACGCGAGAAGCGAGAAGAGGGTGGAAAAGGGGATAAACGCGACGAGAGCGCACGCAAGCTCCAGCTGCACGCAATAAACGTGCATTAAGCCACGCACATGTGGTCCGAAACCATCGGGATTATGGCGAGAGCTAATTAACCCTCTCAAACGGCCTCCCTCGCACCTTCTCCCTCTCTCCCTCGCTTCTGCTCTTATCGCCTCTCGTCTATGTTGCGCTACTTCTCATCTAGACGCTATTTTGACAAGCCAACTAAATTGCGCGATGACAGAATGGACCTTGCTGCTCGTCGGCCCCAACTAAATCCTTCATCAATTAGCGAGCCGCATGTGGAAATCATATCGGAAGAAGTGTACGCGTAAGAAAATAGACGCGACAAAATGCCAACGTCACATAGCTGTCAGCGGCGAAAGAATTTACAGCGAAACGATTCCGTCGTTTGATCAACAACCAAACAACAAAATTTTCCGGTTTTAGGCGCGCCACGCGAAAGTTGAAATATCCGAAAAGCGCAAGCACTTTTTGTTCGATCCGGCTCAATGCGTGCGCGATAATCGGTCGCGGTGCAGCGGCGAACTAAACGAATTGCTATCTGGCAGCCAATTGGAATTTCGGTGCATCGAGTCGCCCGGCCGCATTGTTGCAGGGCAACCGTCGTGGATACTCTCCCTCTTCCGCTCTCTCTCGCTCTCTTGCTCTCTGTACGTCGCCCAACAGCAACCACGATTCGGGGTGGGCAGCAGGCGCGAGTCAACGCGAAGCTCGGCTGTTTGCCTTGGCGAGGCGCTCGATTAATTTCTCGGGTAAAGCCTGCGGGCTCGAAGGACATTGGCACCGATTGTTTTCGGCTTTGTCGTAGCCCGGCGCTGAGTAAACGTCCGGCAGAAACCCTAGTCCGTTTCCTAATTAAACCAGCCCCTGTGAGACAATCAAGCCGGGAGAGGAAAACCGGTGTGGCAAGGGACCTCTCCTTTCCCTCCGAGGTCACGGCGATCGCGTTCGCCGTTTACCACTTTGACGTATTTGCCTAAACGATAACGTGTGTTTTGCGTGAAAGCGAAAATACCGCGGGCACGACGACGGCGCAATTTAACTTTACGATCGGGGCGATTATTCAGGTTTAAGGCGACGAAAGTAATCGGGTGTTGTTACTCCCTCGGCGCCCCATAAAGGCGAAGCATTGCAGCGAGCGAAATACATTATGCGGTCCTTTTATCTCATCCTTATCTTTTAAAACACTCCGCAGACACGGGTGCTCTTGCTATCTGACTATAGTATTCGCGCCAAGAGTACTACGAATCTTTTTTTCATTTTTTTTTCTTTTTCTTTTTTTTTTTTTGTGAAAAGCAGCGAACATCTCCGATTTGATTAGCGATAGAAATCTCTCAGATACGTCTTCGTCCTTTGTCAGCGTCGCCGCTTGAAACGTCGCGGGGCGAGATGGACGGTGAGTTTTTCGATCGTATCGATATCCGGCGCGAGAATTTCATCTGCTGGGCGCGCGTTCGTCCGTTTGCTCTCTTTCGACAATCCCGTGGAAACAGGGTCGGCGGAACGAACGGCGGTGCGTTGAAAGACGAGAAAACGATGAAAAGTGGACAGTGACGAGGATTCCTTTCAGCCGATCCGATACCTACACGTCCGCGAGCGTGAAAGCGCCGACGAAAATCGTCACGTTCTCGCTCTCTTTCTCGTTCTTTTCTTCTCTTCTTTCTTTCTGCCTTACGGTGGGTGTCCCGTCATCTCTTTTGTTACTCTATCCGGATGTACGCGGCAAAGACATTCGCCGCCGTCGTTGTCGGCCCTTCCGACGCAACGGGTCGTAGGGCGTCGGACAACGGTATAATAGACCGCCACGTTCAACCGACAACAACGAGGGTGATCGCGCCCTTTTGACGAACCCGAACTGTCAACGGAATTCGGCATACATGCGATCCCGATCAACCGCGATTCCTATTCTCCGTACCACGTTGCGCCACGTGCGCCAAACTCGTTTTGCAATATGCATCAAAATGGAATCTAATACTGTTCGAGCGCGCTGCCGATATCGGGCATTTTCTAGTATTTTAACGCCATCGCGAGAAGAAACGTACGAGGAATACTCAATGCGGCGTGTGCATGCGTAATCGGGATCCTCGCCGACGAAAAGATCGCAAAAGTCCTGGGAAAACGACGAAAAGCTCGGCTGAGAACGCCGGGCACCGAAAGAGCGACAATCGCGTGTCGAAGAGGATTAACAAGAGTCCAACTACTTGAAATTGTTTTTTTACACGCGACCGCGTGTACAAAGCAACGGGCTTTCTTAACCCACAAATGCGCTCGTTACGACGTACTCAATGTGCCCATTGGCGAACGAAAATGTCGGTAATTTTTTTTCTATTGAGCGTTGGGCGACGCGTTTATTCCTCGGCTCTTATCGCGGCGTATCGCTCACCGTACAGAAGGATCACGCTGTTATCCCGTTTGCTCTTGTTTTTATTGTGCGCGCACTCCCGTCCGGTAGTCGCAAAACGACGGTATCATCCCCAGTGATTCAATACTCCACGCCTATCTCGCAAAGAATATACCTCTATTTAACTGCGTATTTCTATGTAATGCTCATTAGCGGTAATAAGCGTTCGTCGAACACGACGCTGCATTCAAAGACTTAATAATACTCGATAGCGCTCAAATATTCGGTATTCAGCAGAATAGCTTCAGCGAAGCTGACGAGGCTGACGAGAAACGGCGGAATAACATCGACCAAAGATACTCGATATCAAAACTTTTGCGTAGAACTTAAGTCTGGGCGAATTAAAAGTAATTGAACGAAAGAAGGAGAGAGAGAGAAAGAGAGAAAGAGGGAAGGAGAGAAAAAGAAACGGAAAGAAAACGCGACGATAATGTACCCGAGTGGAAATTGATTCCCATCGTTACCTAATAATTAGCCAACTAATTCGTGGTTCATCTCGTGACTGTCTAGCAAAACTATCTAGCACCGAGCGAGAAATGTAACATTCAAATCGTACTAAGCACGAGATAAAGCTAAATATCTAAACATTTTCCGCCACGTAACTAGTATACTACGCGTACTAATCTATCTCTACGCGCGCTTGAAGGCCGCGGTCGCTGACCTCCGGGCCCGCGCGCGCGTCCACCACCACGCGGACCGTGCGGCATAATGGCCATCGATGAAAAACAGATTCACGTGATCACGGCGCGCGAGGCAGTCGACGGGTCCGGTGACCGACGCGCGAGACAGCCGGTCGCCAGACCTGCCAGCCGCCGGACCCGCTAACTACCTCGCGCGCCGTGATCACGTGAATCTGTTTCCGTCGATGGCCATCATGCCGCACGGTCCACGTGGTGGTGGACACGCGGGCGGCGGACGACGGGACCCAGCTAGCCCGACGGATTCGGCAGTCAAACACGCGTTGGCATAAGTGAGTACGCGCAGTGGGCTAGTCGCGGCGAAAAACATTTAAATATCTATTTAGATACATGGTCCGCGCTGGACAGTCACGACCGATACTAGACAGATTTTTTTTTTTTAATGACAACTTTACTTTTTAAAGATAGTCACTAAATAATAAATACTTTCTTATAATTTATGATAGTACCAAGCTAGTCACTAATTAAGAAATATATTTAACCTGCGCGATTCACCACTAGCTGCAAAATCAGATTAGCTAGATAAATTTCCACTCGGGTAATCGTGAACGTTCGCGGTATTTTTCGAAGCGTTCGACGCTCATTAAAGAGTCGGCCGTTTGATTATCGCCACATCAACAGCGGTATCGGCCGATGACAAGCCCTGACGAGGCGAAGGGAAAATTGTTGAAATATCTGATTATTTACTTGGCATTATACGCGTGCACGCGCAGTCTACGCGTGTCCGTGTTTAGTGTTCGGCTCAATATTTAACGATAGCGCTCGCCCCAAAACGACATCCATTAAAAGCGGACGCTCGTAGCCGGTTTTCCGCTTTTCCAATTGTTACGCGAATAACGGTAAATTTGTTTAGTTACATTTTTATATATGTATGCATTGCACGACCGTGTGGCATATAAAGATGCCACGAGTTAATTCGAAACACGTCGATTTAAAATTCAATATCAAACGTGTGAGGCCCTGCAATTTTACAAACCTCGACAGCTCGCGTAATTCATTGCATTTATACAATTTAATACAAAGTTTGTGGCTAAAGAGACACGTAAAATGAGAACGCGTCGTCATACATGAAATGTAGAACTAATCGCGAAATGGTTATTGAAACAGAGGGATTTGATGGTGAACCAATCAGGATGATGAATTTGATGATCGACATCAGAGTACTGTTCGTATATATTTTCCGTTCAAACAGGTTAAATTAACTACTAACAGTACTAAATATTAGTTATTAGCAAATTATAACTATAATTATATTTAAAAATGTAAACATTTGAGATTTATTTTCTGCACAAAATATACTGGGGAAAAGTGGCAATGAATTTTTTTAATAGCTGCTGAAAAAAGCGAAATAAAAATTTTACTTCTGTTACAATTTTTCTGTTCTCTTTTTTTTTTTTTTGTTCAACAAATTTGAAATTGTTTGTAAATATTTTTGCTATGTGAAATTACATCGCGAGAGGGTCGGTCAATCGCGATATACACACGCGTGAAATTTTATCAATTAATCTTTCGACGCTTTTTTTTCCCGTCGCGACCGACTCTTTGACGGCTTGTGTGAGTCTTTCGCACTTTTCCTCCTCGTCTCGCGAGCGCTCTAGGTGTAAGTTGGACACGAGTTGACTTTGGATTATTTGCTAACTTTTAACGAGACTGATTACCATTTTTATTAATCGATCGACAGCTCGCTGGATGCGCGCGGTCGTTGACAGCGACATAACAACTCCTCCTTGACGGAGGACTTACTTCGATCTCGTATTCACCTGCCTGTGTCGATATACCGAACATCGTCGTTCCGACGACCCTGAAAAATTCGCGAGTAAAATGACCGTTAACGACACCGATTTATTTCTACCGCAGAACTGCATCCTCACTCGTTATATCCTCGACTCGCGCTCTTCTAACCGACGTAAAAATATCGCCGTGCCCCATTAAGAAAGCTCCGTGGCCTAATTAGTGTCTGATATTCCATTGAAATTCCGAATCATTAAGTCAGGAAGCGAAACCTAAATATCGGCTTCCTCGATCGTTAAGAAACGTAATGAATAACGACAGCTTGCATCACATCCTTCTCCTCCCTCTTACAATTATCCAGGAGTTCGTTGGATTTACGTAATTGTACCTACACAATCATTATTAATCACGTTGAATTTGTAATGCACAACGGTGCATATTTAAGTTTATAATTTTAACGTTTTCATGCGGCGCTTCTGCATATCTTTGTAGGAAGTAACGATTAACGGCGAGCGAAATAATGAGTTTCCGAAATAATTTTATCATTAAATTGAAGACACACCAATTAGTATAAAGTCGTCGTAGATCAGGGTGTTCTCCGTCAATCAAAATATCACGTCTGGGGTGGCGTACGCGTGCGAGATTTAATAATTCATCGGCGCGCAATTGTTGTGTAATCTGAGCATTTGCGGGGCGTAAATGTTTGAACGAGCCGGTAATAATAACAAATCTGCAAAATTGAGTGGCGGGATCGATAAAAGCGCAGGCGCTCGATTCGACTCGCCGAGGAGCACCACGCCCCAATCGCGAGGAAGGACGCGCGTAACTGTTGCAAAATACTAAAATCCGCGCCCAACGGAAGATCGCTCTTTGACGCCCGGAAAACGGGCAGCTGGAAATATGCCGCACGCGATCGCTCCTACGCCGCGGGCGCGCGACAAAGGATCGCGCGGCACAATGATTTTGCAAAAATCATTCGCTGGCACTAGGAACGGTTCAAATTTCTACCCGGTGAAAACGAGAGAGACATCGGGATAACGAACGAACGCGCGGCGGCATTGTCTATCGCTCGCCACGCGACACCGGGGTGACGACCGGTTTCGCTCACTGGACAATTGGTAAATGGTCGAAATTGAAACATCCTGATCAATTCCAACGATCGATTTCTCGATACCGCTGCTTGCGTCCCCGACGGCACAAAAAGTTCGATTTAATTATTCGCAGACGGTTAATCGCGAATTGCATTTTATAAATTGGAACTTTAAAATACCTTTTGTTGTATTTCTTGGTTTCTTTTAAATATCGATATATAAATTTGTAAAATAAAATAATGTTATCTTGATTGGAAAAAAGGAAAGCAATAAATTAAATTTAATACGTAATCTGGCCTTAATAGAAGTCTGATATCGATTTCACGTAATCAATATCGTAATACACCACGTCAGATTTCCATCAAACAGTTCCGCGACGGTTGAAGCGCAAATAAATATCTGTGTACAGAGAGAGCGGCTCTGCCGCGTGCTACACTCCGCATTTGCCAAAGAGCAATTCGAATTTCTATCCAGTAATTATCTATTAAAATGTAGAGCACTTAGGCGAAGTTGCAAACTGAATAAATTCGCTTCTTGAGAACGGGGACGGAACGAACGGTCGGGCGATGCCGCGGCATTAAGGGAGAAGGACACGGGGAACGAGGCTCCTTGCGAAATTACTTGCCGCGTGCGTTTCGATTCGTTGCTTTACCAAGTATGACGATTTCCCGCGGGACGAATTAATTATTAAGCAATTAATTAATTGAACGACGACTTCTCCGATCCTCAAACTGAGGGTAGCTCGGCATCCCCGACACTATTTCTACCTCGCGACACTCATAATGCGACTTGTTATTTATGCTTACCCCGTTAACGTCTAATTGGCGCAATTGACGCGTAGCATTCTAATTCCCTCAACTTGAATCGCGCCCAGAATCCACCAAGTATTACTTGAAGCGAGTTACTCGCGATTACTCGATATTCAATAGATACCTAAGAAGATACGCGCACGCTTCCCTTTTTTTTTTTTTGCGCTTTACGTGACTTTAATGCAGGGGGATTTAAAACCGATAAAAAAACGCACATATTTTGCTTCGCTCGGGCGACAGTGAATACGAAGCGTAACGAGATAAAGCGCAAAGTAAATAGGTGAAGAAGGAGAGGAGGTACGCGAGAGCGAGAGTGAGAGTGAGTTGTGTGCGCGAGTGAGAGAGGGAACGAGAAAACGAGAGCACATCAGAAACGCGGAAGGGCGCAGGGCGCAGGGAAATTTGCAGCCGGGGACCTCGCGACCCGGATTCCTCAGTCGGTCGATCATTCGCGACGCGCCGAGCTTTCTCAATGCATCATGGGGAAAATACAGTCACTGCGAAATCACGTGCTTCTACACGAAAAGCTTATATCAGGCGGATGCGATTTATCACTCGTTTAACGCGCGTCATCGAGCGGTTTCGCTCGAAGCGGGTTCGCTTCAGTGGACCAGAAGGTCGCGTAATCTATCCGCGAGTCTCTCGCGGTCGGATAATCCGCGCTATACGTGGACACGGTGGGGAGGGGGGGTTTTTTACACGTTTATCATAATTTTATAATTGTTGAATCAGCGCGTTATGCCAATTTAAACACTCGCGGGCGAGCGATCAATTTATCTTTCGACAAATATACGGGTCCGGGGGTCGCGTTGGACATTTTCCAGCGGGTATGAAATTGCGCTCCATCTCATTGGAACGTTTCATTTTCAACAAATCGGATTGCATTACGTTCCGCGGTAATTTCCTCCCGATCTTAATCTCCTTGGCGTATTCTTGCGCGTCTCTCTCTCTTCCTCTTTTTTTTTTTCTATTTTTTATTGAGAGACAATATATATATATATATATATATATATATATATATATATATATATATATATATATGTATGAGTAATAACAGCACCAAAATGAGTGAAATTCATTCGCCCGCACGAAGGCTGAAAACTCTCAAAACTCGTCCACTCACGTCCTTGGCAAGCGTTATACATTTAAAAGCGTATTTAAAAGTGCGGCGCCATTTGTTATGAATAACAAATTAAGTTGGCGAGTCAACGTGACGTTCGCTGTTTCGCAATTCGGTAGGTTAACGAGCTAGCTTGTTAAAAATGGAGCTGTCTCATCGCCGGTGCCAGCTCGTCGATCGCGGAGAACTCGGCGTTTTAAACCGAAACCTTTTTTCCATTTACACGCACATATATAATCTGTACACAGATTTACAACGGCCTTCGTCGGCGGCCATAGTTGTAACATTGATTACGATCGGTTTACGTGTTAAAGCGTATTTGCATAAAAGTATACGCTCTTCCATCGGCAAGTTTTTAATGTCATTAAAATGCGCTTTGCATATTAACTCTTCGACAACAAAGTGCCCGCAGCTTCCGCCGTCTCTCCCGAACGGCAGCGCAGCGGAGCCTGAAAATTGCGCTTGACGCTTAGCGGGAGCTTTAACTGGTGTTTTTCTTGAGGAAAATTACACGTAAAACGCGTCTGAATAAAGCGCCGGAACATTACATTTTTCATGACAACAAATCCCTTTTGCTCGAAACGTATTATTGCAGCGCTTCTCTCATTATATGCGCAATGGTTTAACCTTTTTGCGGAAATCCGCGTAAGTGAATTACACCCGGCCATGATATATAAGATGTCTCGCTAATTCGCATCCGTATGCTGCTGCGGGCGCGTAATTCATTTACACCGATTCTCGCAGAAAATAAAACAACTGTGCCGTGCTCACATCGAAACGCCAGTGGAAAACTGGAATATTGCCGCGCGTTTCTTTCGATTTCACCAACGGGAGAAAAAGAGCCTTGTCGTTCGATTTAAAGGCGCGAAGATGTAAACGCTAGGAAAGAAAAAAGAAAAAGAAAAAAGGTCAGGCACGCAGAAAGGAATGATAAAAGACACGATCGAGGAAGGAAAGAGAGCTGAAATGCCGCCGCCACCCCCGTTAGGCATTTTCAATTACGCGAAATTACCTCGGGATATTAATAATGCTAGCTGATATTTACGCTGTTGGCGTTACCGTCGTCGACACCGCGTTGGTGTGTGGTCCCACAGTAAATAAAGTAGAACACTGGCAAGTAAAGATTATTAGGCAGTCGCGTGTGCGGAAAATATGCGTCGAGGGTGCTCGCGGCCACGTAAAACTGCAAGGTAATACGAATTCATATCGTTTCAATACTACGTTCCAATACGGTGCAAATGCTCGAATTATTTGGCAATTTTAAATATAAGTAAGTCTCTTGTTGAGTTTGCTCGAACTCGAGAGATATTTTTTGACAAAGAAACTCTTTATACGTGATATAATTTTTTAATTGATATAATCATTATTATACACGTAGATATTAAATTGTTTATGAGCGAATTTTTAAAGGTTTATATTTTTAGTTAATGGAATATTGTACGAATACTTTACATAGTATTGAATATCGAGGATGTTTTTGTAAACTAAAAGTTTTTTTTTTTTTCTTCTTATTAACTTTCAGAACAAAAACTGTAGAATTATCAAAATATGGTTTCACCCGCAACCATAATGTACCAGTTGCAATTAACGCGTTTATTTATAGGAGAATTTATTCATTTATATTATATTCACTGATATAATATCATTCGTATGAATAAATTTGTTCGAATAAATGCTTTAACACATTGCAAATGGTATATCATATATATTATTACAGGGCAAAATCATGCTTCGATAATTTTATACCTTTCATTGCAGAGACAAAAAAAACGATAGTTTGTTGTAAAAATATTCTCACAAAGGTATATCCGATACTACATAGAATCTAAAGTATTCGCAGGATATGGTCAAATAGATTCTATTTACGTAACGCGACATTGCTTTCTCGTGTCTTGCATTTCCGTGGTATTGGGTTATCGAGCGTTTGATGTACCATATCCGCAAAAGAACACATCTAAAATTTGGTAGCGGTAATTTTACTAACGGTTACGAAAATTAAAACTGGTTAGCAGCGCACGAATACTTGTCTTCTATCGATCGCGCCTGATATTTTGAAGATACTCTTTTAAAAATTTCAGCGTCGAGTGTCGGGCATTGTTTGATATTATTAAACTTTGTGAATAAACGACGTGGCCTCCAGAGTAATAGCTTTCAAAGCCGCGATTACTTATTCATGCTATAATATAGGCGAGTCCACGGCGTGCGTGCGTATACCAGCCCGCACGTTCGCACGCCTATGAAATAAGTAATTCGATTTCCGCACGGTTTCGCATTTCCAAGAGTATTACGTTCAAAAGAGGTTTATTCGTTGACGGGCGAATCTCGCGACTCCTCGTATCATTGGAAATTTTCGACGAGCAAATCTCAATTTGATTTTAGCTTCCGTCCTGCCGCGCGCGGCGCGCCAAGACGCGATATTCCTTTAATCTCGGTTTCGATCCCTTGTACGGCGCGCTAAACTCCCCCAGCGATACGAGCGCGCAAGATGACGATTTGCGCGATATTCCGAAGGTGTTGAGCAAAATCTCTCATGCGGTCTTACGCGCTAATTGCTTTGCTTTGATTGCGCGCAGCTACCGAAATTCAACGGATTTCCCAAATTAACAATCTTCGAGCCGCGCGTAGCCTTCTCTACCGGGGATTAAATCCCGCCGCTCTTGATTCGGCGCAATTAACGCACTAGCTTGTATAAATATTACATCCAGCGAGAATGCCAGGTGGGTCTAAAGTGATTAAGTCCGCCAAGAAGACAGGAATGAGTTATTACATCGGCCATAGAATGCAGTCAGCGGTAACTTTTGCGCGTTAATCTTACTCTTTAGACACGTTAAAGGGGTGTAATTTGCTTACATTCGAGAATTATCGAGCTAAGAGTCTATACCTTCATCAGAATACGTGTTCAAAAGTATATAATGGCTGCAAGAAGAATATTCTTCGAGCTCCTACCTTCCAATCTATCTTTCAGGAGATATACAAAGATGGATAAAATAGCGGATATCATGCTCTACTAAAATTCAATGAATTATTCATGAAACTAAATCAATAATACGCACGTATTGTTATTAAATGCATAGTCTACATATATGTATATCACCGTGTATATATATATATTGAAAAATATTCGATATTATCCTTTTCGTCATTTTAACATAATTTACTTTCTTTTCTTAACTGAAGTAGATTGCGTAATGTTTGTGAAAACTTTAATTATTTTACATATGTAAAACTGTGCAGAAAAGATTGCATGTGCCTCGTGGAAAAATAATTCGATTTCAAAAAGTAATTACTTCCGATGCATATAAATGTTTACACGTGTCGTTTTTAATATATCCGCAACCGAAACACAATCTAGCGTTTCCCATTGTATTTTAATCACGGCGATGTACAGGCAAGCAAATATATTTTACAGTATTAAATTATAATCTAAACATTTCGTTTCATCGCTAGCTATTTCGATATCTGCTCTAACGAGGAAACCAAAATAACCACTTATTTTATTAATTATCCGCTCGCGCAATTAAGCGAGTTAATGACTGGAAATAGAAAAATAAAAGACTAGTTGAGAGCCGATTCGGCCTGGCAATACTATTCGCTTATTGTGATCCAATTAACCCCATCGCGGTGAAAGTTACATTATGCAAATTTAATCGCGACAGATTAAATCGCGTTACATTTCACAGAGCCTGCATTTCGCAAAAGCGTGACGTGAAATCCGCGGCTGCCTCCGCAAAAGGACAAACACGCGCAATTTCGCGGAGAGTGCGTCAGAGTTCGCAGATACGCGTTGAAAAAGTTCACGGATAGAACGACGATGGAGGAACGATACAAAAAGGTCCCCGGTGGTTTAATTACATTTTTCGCCGCTTCTGTATATCAATATCAGTTTAGACTTTGGCGATTAACGGGGCCGCCGGGTTTGCCCTCCCCTTACCCCCGGAGTTGGTTGCGGTCGGCAACGAGGAGGCGGTAGGGTCGGTTGATTGTGTAACTCTAATGCCATCTATCACGCCTTCATTCCCCATCCTCGGACCTTCCTTCCGCCCGGCAGAGCCCGGGCGGGACGGGATAAAAGCGAGGAAAAGTAGCGTCTCGAAGATGAATGGTCCGGGCATCGATGATGCCGAAAGCGCGGGCGCGCGCGCGAGGGAGAGTATCGAAAAATTTGCTGGTAAGAAGAGTGCCAGGCGGTTGGCGAAAAATCGCTAATGGACCATTCATTTTTATTTGCCGCTGCAGCGTTACTTCTTGCGCATCCGGGAGACGTTGCAGCGGCACCTCGACTTTATCTCGAGATAAAGAATTTATGCCCGCGAATGGAATTCCCGATTATTCCTCTTGATGCAGAGTACTGTTATAAGTAAGAAAACGTGTAGCAGTTCCCGAGACGCGTTCTGTCTTTGGAAATGGCTAAATGCCCTCTCGTTCCCTCCCCCCGCGTTTCTCTTTCTCTCTCTTTCTCTTTCCGTTTTCATTTCGGTTACTGTTGATGCAATTTATATAGTATACTCAATATTAACACAAATATCGTCTGCAACTGTATCAATTCGTTATATTTTTACCTACAAGAGCGAAAATATCACGCGCTGAAATACTTGGCCTCGATTCTGTTTCGCTAAAAGGGCCGTTACCCTTTTTTTTCAGTCTCGGGAACAAGCGATATTCACGTCACGAGGCTACATCTGGGTCTAATTATTATTGATCGCATCGACGTTGGACACGACGGAGGACCGCAAACACCGTAATGCGGGTACGTCGCGGGGGACGTCCGAGAAACGTTTGGCAGCGCCCGGGCTGGCCACGTTCCGTCGATATTTCTGCAACGTAAAGCGGGGAATGCGGCTTACGCCGCCGGAATGGAATAACGTGGTGGAAAATGCCGCGGGATGATGCATGCGCCAACTGGCGCTGGGATACGGATGAGAAACAGTGTCTTACGAGGGCAGAGCCTTTGCTCGGTTTCTTCGGCCGTTAGCTCTCGTCCGACACGGTCGCCGGAAGCATCCATCTACCTAACATCTTCTCCTTTTGCTAAATGCAAACTTCTCAACCACGCACGTTTACACGTTGCTTCCGTCCCGCGGAGGAAAACCCCATGGGTTCTCACAAACGCGCGCTTTGATAGATTTTTGGCACACCGTCATTGAAAAAGTTTCGCAATTTCTACTTTAAAAAAAAAAAAAAAAAAGAAGCGTTCTAGCTACTACTTATTTTGCGCGAAACTTCGCTGATTGATGTGAAATTATTTCATTTACCGCGTTGTCGCGACGATCGAGATGCCCGTCCGCAGTCATAAGCGTACTTTTTACGTCGGATGATCGTCAAAAACCAGACTGTATCACGTCCACGCGGCGCGCGCGAAAGTTCAATAGCCGATAAAATCAGCTTTCGACTGCCGGCTGCGGCCATTAGCGATAACCGAGAATGTCATGTAATACACACGTAACATTATTACACGTGTATATATTAGATGTACGGACATGCGAGTCATCAATTGACGCAGCTGAAAATCTCGAAAATACGAGAGCGCGTGGTACGCATTTGCGAGTGCATTCATGCATTCTAATATTTGTTTCGTCACGCCTGACGTGATCGCTACGTCGATTAATTACGACGCAACAAGACTGCGAGTGCCGGAAAGCCGAGGTGAAAATTTCGCGGATTACTAGCTCGATAACAGGCGGGCCGAAGGCCGGTCGCTGATAAAATAAATCCTTTCCTCGTTCCGCATTAACATTTATTTCTCTCGATCGCAGGAACTCGTACTTTATTTCCTTTTTACAGCCATTGATTGCACTTTCGCCGCGCTTCTCGCGCCCCTCGGGTATCGCTAATGCGATTATTTGTACGCGATAACGGCCCGCGACGACGTGAGCCACTCATTGTCGTTACGAGGATCGTTAGAGCCGCGAAGGAACACGGGATAAGGAATCCCCGCTGGATTATGGAGTCCCATAAACGCGCGTACATACATACAAGTGGCTGCCAAGCACCGTTTGTCCCTCGCCTCCACGCCCTTTCACTACTTATCTGCCCCCGTATGCCATTCTCATCGACAAAAATGCAAAAATGATAATTCCTACGTATTACGAGTCGACGTAATCTAAGCTCGTGTAATCTCATTGCGGTTTTACTGACGCTTTATAGACGAGTTCCGTTTCGTTCAAATTTGCTTCGCGAAAACGAGCAAATTTATTCTGTAAAGCGGGATATCACCGGTAGTACGACGTGGTTTATCGACAGCAAGCGTAGTAACGAAACGTCATTTTCGTTTTGTTTCAGATCTTTATGAAGTCGTAATGAGCTCGATTTATTTTACACATATCAATGGGCATTAAACTAATGGGAACAATGAAAATATAAATAATTGCGCGCGACGTCGTCATGACAATGGCGTATCTTCCCATCATTAAGGGAAAGTGATTATAACGCGGAAGGGGTGGAATATTCTGCGCGACGAATTTGACGTTACCCGTCTATTGATGGGGCCAGAGCTCGAGCTCCGGCTTGAAATTACCAAGGGGATACTTATTGGATATTAAATGGACATTCTCTCCATAGATCTTCCACGTCACTTCGCGCTGTCATAATGACAGCCTTTGGAAACTCGAAATACCGTAACCCGCCAGTGTCCATGACTAGCCAAGACGTAACCATGCAATTCCCTTGCTTCGGAATCTGCCGCGGAATGCGCCCAGTATCGATCTCCTATCTGCAGCCAAACTCTAATAAATTCGAGATAGGACTGCCGACGGGCGGAGACGCGCCAACATTTTTTTCGCGCCCTTGTGACCGTTTTTCACATAAAAGTACCGTAAAACAAGACTAACCTTCGTAAAAATAAAACACGTTGCGCAAAAATATTTCAATAAATCTGTAAAAAAATCAAAAATAATATTTTTGGTTGTGATGTATGATGGTTATTAAAAAGCCGTTCGGTATGCATTTTATTTAATTGATTTCCGACCAAATGTAACAAAACCACGGTTCTGCATGTGCGGCGTGCGGAAGGAAATATATTACAGAATATTTCAAACGATAAGTAAAGAGAGAGAGAGAGAGAGAGAGAGAGAGAAAGTTTCTCTCTCGAGAGAGAAGAGTTTCTCGTAGCATACTTTGATGAATATTTCATCATCAATAAAAATAAAACGATGCGCTATTAATTAACTGTAATGACGTTAATTGATTTAATATAACTTCGGCATTTCTTCCACTTCCACGCTAATTGCATTATCTCATTCTATTTGGTACATAAAATTAACACTAAAATTATAATCTCTTTTACATCATGCTCTTACATGTTCAAATTTGAATATTTTAAATATTATTTCTAAGTTGTAAATAAATTCAAATTAAATCTGAACTATATCAAAATTCGTCTACACGCAAAAAAGAAAATCTTGATAGAATAACGACCGAGAAGACTGATATCTCTTTAACTTCGGGATCGATCTAAAGTTGGTGGCGTACTCGATGACCTGTTATCTCTGATTTCGGTCGGTACGCAACGCACACTCTAGGGCTGCTCTTGTCACCTTTTCCTGCTTCTGTTCCTCCTATATTCCCTCACCCCGTCCTATCTCTTGCTTTCTCTCTCTCTTTCATTTTCTTTTTCATTCTCTCTTTCGTTTACTTCTTTTATCGACGACGCCGACGAGAGGCTCAGAACTGTGGGAGAAAGAAGGATCCACCCTCCGACCCATACTCCAAAGCTTCTGACACCCACTATAAAAACATTCCACGAGCAGTATAAAAGATTTCCGGCGTCAAATAAAAAGCCGCAGTTGATCAATTCTTTGGTTCCTTCTTACCCGGATAGTCTACGAAAATCGGTGAGAAACTCCTCCCCAGTTACCCCCAAAGGAAAGGAATTTCATCTATAACGCGTCCTTATATCTGCGCGAATCGGCCCTCGGAACATATTCGAATCGCGATGAAATCAATTTTAAACGCCGCTTTGCTCACCCATTCACATTTTTCCCGCGCGCCTTATTCAGCATCAAAGCTATTTCACATAAAAAAAAAAAAAATTAAGATTGAGAATTTTTCGGTTTCAATCGGAAACGAATACATTCAAGCTATGCCACAGATATATCTCAATGTCATAAACAAATTTTTTTAACAATGTAAAAATGTAATAATCCGTTCAGAAAAAAAAATGTAAAAATAAAATTTCTTTCAAATATATTACTTTTGACGCCTAATTATTTTTATAAAAATGTAAAACTTTAACGTTCGTAACATTTCAGAAAGATGCATACCGCAATGCTTTATACATAAAAATGTAAACTAAAAAACAAGATTTCAAACTAGATTTTATTGCAAAATTTTTGTATTTAAAAAAAAAAAGAACGATTCATGCAATTGTTCTGCCAAAATGGTTAAAGAGCAAGCTGTATTTTTAGTCTACAAATATTAAGACGAATTTTTATGCAGATGTCTATTTTCATTGTTACAATTTTGCGGTGCATCAACATACTAATTATTTGTTACTCCGTGAAAATAAACCCCACTTGACGTTTAAATTAAGTGACTCACTAAAGTTGGACATGCAAATGATATACGTTTCCGACGAGAGTGTGACTTTTATGAGCGCATTACAAAACGACGTTTCACTTCTTTTCCATGTTCGTCGTCCCCTTTGTTCTCGCAAAAATAAAATTTTTTTAATAAATGCAATAAGCTGGGTTAAGAAATAAACCAGCTAAGATTATTTTGCAATTGCCAGTCGGTGTGGAAATCAATATTTTTTACTAAACTCAACAATTCCCATCCGTTCAATAAACATTTATATCACAAAGTAACAGAATTTACGAGGATAGATAATTTACCTGTATTTTTTTTTTTTTCAGCGGTAACGAAGCTGCGATAGTGGGTATTAACGAGTAAATAAGTCGCTTACGAGTACTAAAGTGCCAACGATTATTCTGAGAATACAAATAAGCAATTCCTAGTAGCCACACCAGAGGAAACGGCGATACTTTGCCTGATTAGCAGCATTCACGCACCGTGACCGAAGCCCTTTCAGTTTTCTTTTTCTTTGTACTTGCAATTTGCATCGACAATCCAGATTCAAAACAAAGACAAATTTTATGCAAATCTAAATGCACGTATTAATATCGCGTAAAAATACATTTTCTAAATATAGAAAGCATTTTTCAGTAAAAAAAAAAAAAAAACTTAAATATTTTACGCTATTCCATTTCAAAATCAAAAATTGATATCGTGAGTGAAAAAAACTTGTATGTATATACTTATATATATTTATACATACACATATATATAGAAGGCATTTATAAATAAAAATTTTTAATATTAACATATATTCCAGTTTAAAATTAAATAGCAGACGTAAACTCGACTAAAGTATTTTGAGATTAACATTATCAATAGTAATTAATAGTAGGTATATAAATAATCCTAATCGTTGCTCAAGTTCCCTCGATTCTAACTTTATGAAGTCACTCGATACAGATCTCGGCAAAGCACGTTAACTCGCTCGCTCCTTTCCGGATTATATTGTGGACAGGGGTGTCCTAATTCCCGTGGCGTAGGACGTGGGTCATAACGCCCGGTTCGACGTCGATTCGAGCGAAGTGCAAGAGGTTAAATCGAAAGGGAGGATTATTGCGACGGTATTTCGAATATCGCCCGGGGCGCGTAAATTCCCGTGGGCTCGCCTATAGGAGAAGCTCTGCGAGGAGCTCTGACTGGTTTGGTTCTCGAAGTGGGTGTAATCGAGGCTCGCGGAAGGGTAGTGAAATAGAGGCTGCGAAGTAGGATGATGATGGTGCAGTACGGAGGACGAGGAGGGGAGAAAGTGATTTCGACCATAACAGCTGCGCTCTCTGCTTGCAGGCACGACTGGGTACCCTGAATGCCGGCGCCGGAGTTCCTCTGAGAGTCGCGAGTGGAGTTGGCCAGAGTGATCCAGAACGTCTAAGACGACGAGGTTAAGCAAATGTGTGCTCTCCGACTTGGGAGCGTCTAAGATTACCTCGAAAAGGTCGAGAGCCTATACGGAGAGCGCACTCGTGGCTGTACGTCGGGAACTTTGACACAATTCCGTACCGTGGAATCGTTTCGCAGTGTCTCCGATTCTCGGATTCGAGTACTTTTCAAGTCAGCCTTGCCCCTTGGGAACGGGAGAAGAGAATAGTATCGAGTGTACCTGTGCGAAAACGCCCCGCATTGATTTTACTCTATCCACGAGCTGGATCGCCTCACTTTGCCGCGCGCAATATCGCCGCGTGTTTTCGCTCAAAATGCTGTTTTTAACGACCGGCTAAATTATTTGCCTCTCTTTTTTATCATACGTAAAAAGCAGGCAAATATTACACGAGTCAGTGCTATTTCAGAAAAGATATAGGGCACGTACAAGCATTTTCATTATCTCCATGAATGTGATTTACGAGAAGATTTTCCTGAGCGCGGAGGAAAATATCTTTATCTATTACCGTGATTCGCGTAATTTAACGGGCAGCGTAATAACGTCGAACATTATACACAAATCTATTCGTAGCTCAAATCGCCAATTGCATTTCATCTAGAAACGAAAATTTTCTCTCGTTTTGTATGCCAAGTTCTTCTATTCACGGGACACAGATGCGCGAGGCGAGAGCCACCGAACTCTCCTGCGGCTTGCTTTAATTGGGACAAATTACTCGGTGTACGTGAGCCGCGATCGAACGAACTCGCGATCTCACGATTCAAACGCGAGTTTGCATTAACCTCTATCTCTTTGACGCGAACGAGAGTACTTTGCGGACTAAATTAGATCGATCGACCGAATAGCTACTTCCTTCCCAGCCGTTAAAAAAATTTTTTTTCCCCTTTTTTTATCCCCATTACATTTATAATTCCGCGTTGCGTAATCGCGATAATAATTTCCAAGCTATTCGATCAAATATTCGATATAACGCCAAATGAAACGCGCTTGTTTCTCTTGATGAAAACGCGACACGTGACATATCACAAATCACTTCCGTAAACGTCTCGATAACATTGGTCTATCATCGAGATATCAAACGTAGACGAGCGTCGGGTTTCAGTTGGATCAAAAGTTATCTGGGACGAAGAAAAGAGAAGAGGGCGAAGAGCGAGAGGATAGGTGGTAGTGAATTTGTCGCCGGGCGAGATATACCATGTCTCTGGTGTCTCATAAAAAATGATGGATCGAACGGCAGCCACCGGCTCGCCCGCGACGGACGATTGAGTTCGACTGGGCTCGAGACGCCCGGATATTAAGAGGCACGTATCGATTTATAAGAGTGGCTCCCCTCGCAGTTAAAAGGCCTAAAACCCGACTCCCTTTTGACCTCCCGTCTTATCTTACATTGCCAACCGTCGAACCGGAGGACGTCCATTCGCTCGCACAACCATTCAAAGTCCCATTCTCGATCCAAGATTAAGAAACTCGCGTGAACCCAGGGGTGTCAGCGATGAAGATCGAACGCGAGTTCTGGATGCCTTCGATCATCCATCACCGGCGGTAGTAATTTGGTGTCAATTTTTCGCGATTAAGTGAAAGACAGGCGGGTTCAGAATCGAGGGGAAAAACCGCGGCAGAGAGAAAGAAGAACGTATTCTGGAAGATGAGAAGATACCTCGTTGATATCGGCAGCGGAAAAAAAGACACTCTTTCGCGAAAGTTGTTTTAGTTACGGCGCTACCGAAAATTTACCTATTACCCCATGCCATTAGCGGAACGAATGAGCGTTCGCGTCTCGTAGCCTCAACCCTTGGTCGGAACTTTGAAACGTGTACCGATATTAAATATTTAGCTCTCACTCGGTTTCACATTACCGACTAATTACCTGGCATTATACATATAAACTAACTCGATATTTCCGTCGTTAGGGAGTGATCGACGAATTATAATTATTTACCGGCTTGAATGCTTCGGCACGTAAGACTCGCGTACACGTATACAACTCCGAGAAAAATATTAATCAGCCTTAATGAAGGAAAATACCGTCAATTATCGAGATATCGCGAATTGTTTCCAGCGTCGCTTGCATCGATCACGGGACGCCGTATCGTCGACATCCACCTGGGGTCCCTTGGTACACGGCACACGCTCAACACGATCCTCGCCCTCGCCCTCGCCTCGAATGATCGCTACGGCGCAGCATCAGTACATACAACGTCACGTATTTGTGCGGCGGGTAACTCGTGAATTGAACGAAGCAATCAGTACACCTCCATTATCTGGTTCAGTTTCGCTGCCGGCGCGTCGGCAGGATCTCGCATTTATCTTCGTTTTCGAGAATTTATGATAGTCGCCCGAGTACCGAAAGCTTATTTCGTTGCCAACTTTTTTTCGTCGCCACTGTCGGCGAGACATCACGGGACGTCAGTTGCCGACAAGGACGGCAAAACAGAGAAACGTAAAAGAGAGATTTTCTCACGTTACAAAAACCTGTAATATTTTATCGCGAGAAGGCGAAAGTTAAACGGTCATTTCAAGTCACACGTTTGCGCGGCGATACGATTGCACGCTCGAATCTGTGGCCGCGTCATATCGCGCTTAATATCACGGAGGGGAAACAACTAATTCGTTTGCCAGTACGGGTCGAATAATGCGCGAGTTTGGAAATCCATTCGAAACAAGATAGGGGACCGGCCGGAACGAGCCAAGCGTCGAATTCAAGTCGAACCGAAGTGGCGCACGGTGTTAAATGTTTCCCATGTCGCAGTTACGTCGGCGACAGTAGACACATTAATTCGATGGCGGCGCTACGCCGATTCCCGCATTCATATTTATGTCGCATCCGGCGATAATTATTATCGGAATGCCTAATTGTTGTTTGTGCCCGTGCGCCTACCTGCCGCCCTGCACGCAGCCACCGCCCTCGTCGTTTAATGCAATTTCCGGTGTCGCGTCTGCACGTAAACGCGAATATGCGAGTGCGCAGCGCGAAGCCCGCCGGTGGTGGCCAAATACACGCGGTCGGCTATGACTTTCGAGTGAATTCCCCGTACAATAACCCTGGGTGTATTGGGTCAGTGGTTCTCGGGGCGTTTTACACGATATCCTAAACTCCGGTCCATTTTTCATTGCCGCGGCCGAAAACATCGCGACGATAAATTTCATCTCGGAGTTAGAAACAATTTATAAAGCCGCCGGCATCGCATCACGCTTCGACGCCCCGCTTGAAAACTTACTATTGCAGACAGATAACAATATATCGACGGAAAAGTACGGACATGAAAATATATAATACGAAACGGTATCGAATACGTGTGCGAGAGTTGTGCTGCAAAGCGTTACGTATTTGTAATAATCACTGAACGATTCCGAACGACACGTACGCGTAAAATGCCAACTTCCCGCTCACGTATCTTTATTAATAAAAATTAATTATTAATAAAAACTTATTGAAATTTATAAAGTTGACGGGGTATTACGTCAAATTAATAAAGCTTAGCTTAAAAATACAGAGCGTCATATTTCGCTTTGTAATCGGGGAGCGTAATGTATATATTTTACTTCATGTAATCGAATAGTATGCCCTGCCATCAGGAAACTCCGAAGCTATTGCCGGTCTTTCTTTTTTCATTTTTTTTTTCTATTTTTTTCAAATACAATACTCCTGACCTACCAATCGCCGTCGTTGTTCCATAAATTGAAAATGGAGCTACGTAATTAATAGCGCGTACTACATTGTTCTTAATGCCAGTAATATGCGGTTATATAATTACCAATTCAGGCACAGAACAATGTAGTCGAAAGCGGTGAATCGTAAGTATACTCCACGCGACTGTATTGTTGTATTTTATCGAATCGTAATGTATTTTCGGCACGAATTGCGACGCTTGTATTTCATAATAATGAGCTTTCGTTGGTCATTCGAAGGCTCATAAGCGCTATGATCCTGCATCACGGAATATTTATTTCGATAACGTACGCGGATATCGTTGCAAACATTACCGTATTACCTTTCACAATAGTAACGTGACGCTATCTGTTAAATCTGTTGGCTTTATTAATTGTTTATTTACTATTGCAAATAAATAATATGATTAATAATATGATTTGGTGTCAACATGATGCAGAATCAAATTAATTTCAGTAATTTCCAGTAGCCCACACTTTTTCATCTGAAACACCTATAGTAAAATTTCCTCATTTTTTAAATAACTTATTTGTGAACAGCAACGATACGGTGACATCTTAAAGGAATAATGCACAAGTGGCACTTTGCCACGTATGAGATTCATCTACGATGGTGCTTGTTACAGGCAACAACTCACTCCGAAAATGCACGCGTATATGACCGGGATGTTATTCGCATGAAAGATGAGGAGGAGAAACGGTCGAGAATGCTGGCGTCGTCTGGAGCCGCGGAACGGTATTTAGAGAGGAGGCCGGTGAGACATGGAGGCAAGTGGATGGCGGTTGAAGGGTTGCGGTGAGTTAAAGAGAGGGTTGAAAAATTACCAACAAGGACGAGCCGGCATCCGTGTTACCCTCCCCTGCAACTCGCCCTTGCGTCGAAACAGGATGGCGAAGAGCTCGAATCGAGCGAGTGAGAGAAAGAGAGAAAGAGAAAGAGAGAGAGACAAAGAAAGAGATAAAGCGTAGATGCGGAGAGGCGGTGAAGCCTGAGCCTCTGCGGTCTCTCGGCACATTTTTTTCCGTTTAAAGCAATTTTTCTGCTCGTTTCTAGCCATCCACCCCTCGACTCCCCGACCCCATTACAAACTCGCCCCTCATCCGCTCATTCTCTCCGTAGAGACGGATATCTCGGGCGCCTCGCGGTCTCGCGATAATTGTTTAAGATTTTCTCTCTTTCCGCCACTCGGTCGTCCATTTCCTTAAGCAAGTCGATTAGTCACCGTGTCCCCGGCGTTCTTTTTCTTTTGACCTTCTTGCCTCCCCTGCTCTCGCGCGACGATAATTGGTCTAGTCCGAATCAGCCCTTTTTACCTTTCCTCTCACCCGCGCGTTAAACTTGTTCTTGAACGGATATCTCTTCAATGTTTCGCGAGCCTACTTCAGAATTTATCATTTAAAATTGATCTTCATGTTCTTTTAAATTGATAATTATCTACAGTTTATGCAAGAAAGAGAAAAAGAACGAGTAAGAATTGTTAAGCCGGAAGTAACAAGTACAAGAAAGTACGAAGTTCCGATTGCCTTATTACGTCAGATTGGAAGGCCAAGCATTTTGAGATACTTCTCTAGAGGATATTTTTTTTAATAGTTAATACATCGAGAGGTTCTACGATATAATTTTTACCGTACAAATAAACGAATTTCTTTACGATATAAAATAGTAAATATATTTTTTTGCTCGCACTACGAACAATGCAGCAAATAGTAATTTACTTATTTTGCAAAACGATGGAAGAAGCAATAAATAAACCGCGATGTTTTTTCGCAAGCAAAAATATTAACATGTCACCAATTAGACAAAGAGACTCTTCGATTTACTGAATAATGTAACATTCATCCCACGCGGGGGAACGAAATTTTATTCGTATACGAGAATCATAATCCTTTCCCGTTGTCGTACGTTCCCTTCTACATAGGGAAATCCGTCGCCGCGTGACGTTTAATTGAAAATACCATCCCGCCTCTCGGACACGTCGCGTCCGGTAAGGCCGTGTTCGACGATCGATTAAAGTCCAGCACGTCCGACGACGGGTAGCTTCGCGCCGGAGACATATCGGTTGCAGTCCGGCAAACCGGGCCCGATAAAGTGTTAACGAGCAGCGGATTTCCCATCTGTCGCGTTGTTGCTGGAACATCGTCGGAACAACGGGACGGAAGATTGGTGGAGGGAGGCCAAGGGCCGGATAACGTCGCCCGTGGAAGGTCGTTAACGTTAATGAATAAGTAAGGTTAATTTGCGAATGAGTTTCACACTACGTGCTACCGTTGCTCCGCTGCTACTTCTGCTTGGCTACCGCACACCCGGGGGCATCCATTTCATTATCGAGACCGGCAACCGATGCTTCTCTATCCGACCTCTCCTCCTCTTTCACTCAGTCCGTCACTCGCTCTCTCATTCTCGTCCTCTCTGTTTCTCTCATCTTCGATCTCTTTTTCTCTCATTCACACCTTCTTCAATTCGCGAGTCCTCTTTTTAACAACTTTCGCATAGAATCTTTATCTAATTTGCATGAACCCCTCGATGGAAAATATGTGTGCTACTTTTCGTTAGCGTATTAATGCGTATTAATATATGATTTTTTTTAAGTCGAAAAATAAAACAAACAAAAACGCGGCAAGAGAAATGTTTTCAACGTTTATATCACACCGCGTGCAAAAAAATATTTAAAAAATAGCTAGAAGCCAAAAATATGAACTGTAATAATAAATATATTTTATGTGATAACTTATAAATGCATTTATGATGTAACATGTAATTTCCAACAGTGATATAATGGATAGTACTTAAAGTAATAAATATGCAATAGGAATAAACGTTCAAATTAAAAAAAAAATTAATAACAAAATGAATATTTGTATCTCGTATTGCTTTACATCAATTTCCTATATAAAATCCTGTCTTTTTATAGAGAAAAGTTTGCACGAACGTCAACGTTTAATTGTCCAGCAAAATTACGAAACTTCATACGTCTGATATAATTATCCTAATCGGCGAGCTCAATAATCCGTCCAACCGGTTGTGCTTTACGAACGTCTGAAGCTTTTACACCGGCCAAACTTAGCGACTGTTCTCTATATCCAAACGCGCCGCTCCTCAACGTCATACCCTCGCGCCAACGACATGCCAAGTTTTCGGCGTCTAACTTTCTTCTCACACGGAAGTTTCGGTCGGAACTTAATTCCATGCGCGAGATACAGGCGTCAGCTCGGAAGTTCGTAGAAATTGGTCCCCGAAGAAAGACCGGCGGATAGACATATCTTACGGTCGATGTACCGAATAATCCATGGAAAAAGAAAGAAAGCGAAAGACCTTAAAATAAAAGACGCGAAACAATAACGGCAACTTGCGGACGATAATCGCGCCATTAAGGCTAATGAAATTTTATTATCAGAGATTCACGTTCGCCGCGTAGCACATTATTTTCTACAAGTGACAGCGGGATACAATATGGCGGTTTACTCGATAAGCCATAATGCCTCACCCGTCAGCATATCGTGCAGAAGGTCACGCAAGAATTTACACGAGTATGCGAGCGCGGTTCGCCCACCGGAATATGCGGTTGCGCGCTTCCAGCATAAATCACTTCTCGCAATATCCATCTAGGGCCTTCCCAGGAGCCTATTCCTCAAGGTGAATGACTTTCGCAAACCTCCGTTTGAGAGATTCCATTTTGGCCATCGACACATAAATGCCTATTCTCATTCTCTCATTTTACGTTTTCCTCTTCACACGTCATGTAATCACCCGCGATGATTATTGATCTATGCAAATTCGACTCTAGAACGGGATAGTTGACGGAATATCGGCAAGCTTTCAACGTTCGCTTTTTGCGCGATTCCCGTACTCGTTTTTTTTTGTCTTTTTACCTTTATAATTTTAATATTAATTGAAAAATGTAAGACACGTTTTATTTTCTCTACTTCGTTTTTCATTAAATAATGTCGCCGTTTTTATGATCTGTTTTTAGCAATTTTAAATTTAAGAACTTGTAAATGTAGTCTTGATAGCGATAAATATAGCGCTTTATTTTCGACCTACTATATGGAAAACTCTGGGCTTGCGAGCGAGCGCTTTATGTTCTATGCTCGATGGTCAATAAAAGTATCGCTCGTCCATCATCGTCATTCCGACCAGTTTCAACGCGAGTCTCTCTATCATCTCGCCATCGCGGTAAAAGTGAAAGCATGTTTTTCGCGGCAACACTTTCCTAACACTTTTCGAAACGTTTCGTCGCCACTTAATGAAACATTTTCGAAGATGCTTCTCGAACTGCACGATGTTCGTTACCGTCCATTTTATCGTAAGTTCGTTTAAGCCGGCTCTTCCGAATTTCGCGCTTACCGCCAGGGATACGTGTAATCTCGACGACGGAGGGAGATGAGAAGCTAGGAAGACGAGGAGCGGGAAAGAAGAAGGGAATCCAAGCGCGTCTCCTTGATGAGACCGAAGGTAGAGCAGACTGTGCCGCGGGAACGAGGTACTTCAAAGCGTCATTTACGAGTGAAATTGATTTAATTGAAGGAATAGTCCGAAACGGGAATCGGATGCGATCTCCCAGGACCGGGCGACGTCGCGATTTTACGCGCGTCTCGTCTTTCGTGTATTCGAAGAAAAACGATCCCCAATAGAGACTGCCGCCGCCGGCGAAAACGATTCTTTGCGGACGATCGTCTTGATTTGTGCGAACGTCCCGGGAAGCAGTGATTTGTTTTGGGTTCGTTTAATCGGGACGCGAGGCTGGGATTTGAGATCCGAGCGGGAGTACGAGCGAACGCCCGATGAGAGTTCAATTAAGATGGGTCGGCCGCTGTCGAACCGACCGGTAATATTAATGTCTTCTGTATAATTACGTTAACAGATTCTCCGATAAAATATGCTTATCTCGTATACAAGAAATAACTTTTTAAAAAAAATTGATTAATGCGTCACAGTGCGGTAGATAATTACTGGCCTATTCCATTCTAAATTTTTCTCATATTTTTCATCTATACCGCGGCTTTTATCAATGCGATAACTACTGAGCTATACTTCACTTCGTTCCTTTTTAAAGTCATCAAGATTCATGCATCGCATCGTCGTTACTGAGAAAACACGGTGAAAGTACGGTCAATGTCTTACGTTCACGAAGCATATACTGATAGTATTGGTCGTAAACGTCTCGGATAAAGTGGCCCCATTCCACTTTTTATCGACACGCTAAAACATGCAAACTACTGTTGTACTTATGTAGATGCATCGCGAGCGCAGAGTTACAGTAATAGATCCGTAATTTCTCAAGAGAATTTCGCGTACTACGCCCTTAAATAAGATCTAATGTAGCAACCCAATCATAACCCCCTGGGTGATTTTCGGACGCATCTAGCAGCTTACCGTCCACTAATCGTTTGTATCTACATTGATAATTGATCCATTTAATCCAACATCGTTGGTAGCTGTCGCTTTGCAGCCCGGCAGAGGGATTACGTTAGCGTCAGAGTGGATTAACCGGGTATTATTATAGTTGAATAAGATCAAGAAGGCTGATATAAACTATCGATTTAATAGATATTTATTAAAACTGAGTCATTCGTGAGTCAATCGTAAAATCGAAATAAAACTCGTCTTTTTAAGTCGATATGGTCGATAACCGTGCAAAAATAATCCAAGTTTAACGTGTAAATTAGAAATAAGATTATTTTAAAGTTCTTTGTATTAAAAATCACTAGGTTAAGCTGCTTCTGTCATTAATTCTAAAAAGGTGTTTAAACCATTTACGAAACGGCGATCTATTCGCTATCAAATTACAAGATGTCTGACACTCGACGAACTTCGGCATTTATAGGTACATCTTGTATAGGAATTTGCCAAGCGGGGAATAATTGACTTAGGAATGCATAGAGTTCTAAAGCAGTTGCGGTGGTCGAGTGTCATTGAATCGACTCAGGCTCGAATCGGCTCTCGATATGAAGACGAGTTATTACTGAAAGTCCCCGTCGAGCATCCAAGAACTGGATGTAAGACGGAACACTCTAGCGTCTGTAAGACGTGCCTCGCGCATCGCTGCTGCCATCAATCGCGCCGAATCGATGAGCAGGATGCGCGAGGGAAATATATGAGAATGTCTTTTAGCGTCTCTCAATTACGATCGACAAACTACGAGATGATTGGCAATCGCGGCCTGCTGGTAGATCGCTGCTGAACAATCGCCAGTTGATTGCAGTCCGCGCATCGTTTGCTCGCGTAAATATGGAACGTATTAACGAGCCCGGTACTAGGAATGTAAGAGTAATCGCGACAATTATTATTCATTGATTATCGACGTATCATTATTTACGCGATATATAAGCTGCCAATTTTGTAGCCAGAATAAAAAATAAATTGCCTCACAAACCTAACCATTGGGGATCGATCGAGGATAAAGAAAACGGGTGTTTTTTTTTTCTTTTTCTTCCACGAACATCGCAAAGCCGAAATGAACGGCGAAAGATTTTGCGGATCAAGCTTCGCAAATGCCGGAGATTTTCGGAGGACAGTTGTCTGCGTATTAACTCAATCATAACGTGAATCCGGCCAGCATTATTGTGCTGTACAAATAGTTGAGTAATAAAAGATCGCATGTCAACCGACAATATCATTACACATGATCGCGCTTTATGGAGACCGTTTTCCTTTCTGTTTTGCTGTTTGTAATTCGTTTTGAAGATACCATTTTATAGATAAATACACACTTATGAATGATTCACGCAACGGTGATTCACATATCTGAAATAATTACATTACCAAAGTCGCATTATAGATTTATTGTCGCTAAAAAATTCGAAAAATTAATTTTAGATAGAAATTAAAGAAATAACCGAAAAAAATATTAACAATAAATATAATCAAGATATTAAAAAGTCGTGCAAACATGAGAGTAGGTCGCCAGCGCGTTAGCTAATCTACCTCAATGCGTGGCCTGTTATCTGTGAATCTAAATGCATCATGCCCGTAAGGAACGATCGCGCGCGCGAGTCACGACGCCGCCCTCCCGTTACGCAGTGGTTAACGCAATACACAAACGCACACGGTCTGGTCGCGGAAATTTCGTGGCCGTTATTGAAAATTATTAAATGTAAAATCGTCTTCTTTTACGTACAAGAAACAGGAGTAAATGACGCGCGTACTATAATATCTAATAAAAGAAATAAAAGTCTCAGAAATAAGTGAGCGAGCCGGGTTATCCTATTTCAACTTGCGAGTATAACGTACAGGCGATTATCCAGCTTATTTCCGCGAATAAAAAAGAGGATCGGCGCCCGAAGGCTTAAGAGGGTGTTGCTCTTATTTTAATGAAATATCGTTCTTTATGATTAAATCCGTATGAATTCCACTTGTACCGCGTGAACGAAGGAAGCAGCGGTCTCGACATCGCCAAAGCAGATTACGTGGTAAGTGATAGATAACCGAAATGTGGCGCGTCCCGTGATAGAGGGCCGAGCGATTCGTAACAAAATTCCATCGAAGAGCCGGCTGACTGGCGCGGCGGCAGCAAACTGAATTCCTATCGCGCTTAATCAGCATTACTGTCGGTTAACTACTTATGACAGTACATCGTCGCTCTCCGCCTCCTCCAATTACACGACGTGCACACCGTTTCGACTCATCCGGCTGCGCCGCCGGCAATCGGGCCTTGACGGGCTACGCGGATTAGCGTGATTCATATCTACGCCTGCGAACCGACACTCACGATCCGGCGATTTTATACCGCCGCGGGAGAAAAAGGGATGTTAATATTATCATTGTTGAGATGAACGCTTTGATACCTTCGGCGATCGTAAAACACGGTGTAGCGTGAAATGTCCATATTTATTAAATAGTACGTTTCACCGCATGTAACAAATCTAACCTTAATATTTATTATTGCCAATTATATAAATTTATTATAAATCACTATTAATTTACTGTAAATCTCGTAATTTTATATGCCATACACATACTTTAATGCATTAAAAAAAATTTTCTACGTCGAAATATACCTGTATATGAATATATTTCTCACGCGACGTGCAGAATAATAAATAAAGTTCTTTCCTGAATTTTTTGGATCGAATCGGACCGTCTAGAATAATCTTTACCGTACTTTCTAAAGACACAATTCAATTAACAGCTACATCAGCATCTTATTTTACATGGAATATTTACTCATTGATACTCCGCGCGCTGTAAGTTTTCCCTTTAAACCCATAAGAAGATTCATGCGAACGGAACGCCCACCAAACAGATATATCTTCATAACTATTGGAGAACAGATTCATGGCGCAGTATTATGGAAGCGATGTAATTTCCACCCGCGTAATTAATGCGTAGAATAATTTAATCGCTTTAAAAAGCGGTGTATATACGCATGAGAGGGCAGCCGAATGGTTTTTATTATTATACGATCCGGTATATAACTGACCGCGCAGAAATATAACCGAAGAATCGGAACGGCGGCGGCGGTATCGGCCATGAAATATTTCCGCTGCCGTAAAATCAATTCATCCAACAAGGAATTCCCTCGCGAGCGCTTATTTAAAAATTCTTCGGCGATTTATCGCAAAGCATTCAGTTTCATCATCCGGAGTGACGCATGAGTTCAGCATTACGCGGCGGCGCTCTCGAATGGAATTCATCAATAACGTCACGTCGGTTTTGCGCGGTTCAATTTTG
The DNA here is from genome assembly GCF_019399895.1 of Cardiocondyla obscurior. Taxonomy (NCBI): domain Eukaryota; kingdom Metazoa; phylum Arthropoda; class Insecta; order Hymenoptera; family Formicidae; genus Cardiocondyla; species Cardiocondyla obscurior. The sequence continues at coordinate 7,368,105 of NC_091869.1, forward strand.
ATGACAGCTCATATTCGGTATTTAGCGCGTCGCGAACGTACGACTAGTTTCATTTGCCACCGAACAATGAGGCGAAAATAGCGGTCGGGGAGGGGGGGGAGGGAAAGGCCCGTGAAAACGAAATCGGGAGAAACCCGGGGAATGAGAGTCTGAAACCGGTCGCGTAATTAGTCCCTTTAATTAAACTGCAGGGAAGGCGAAGGGGTGGAACAAGCGGTGAAACAGCGAAATCGGAAGGGTGCGACCGATAGAGGGTGAGTCGAAGAAGGTGGAGACGGCGAACAAAGAAGAGAAGGTCGGCGAATGTTGCACATCGCGACGAGAATCAAGCGGGGTACGCCGATCGCCCCTTTATTATCACCGCGTAATGGAGATTCCGATAATACCAACTTCATTTCGCGGCTCGAGCGATTCACGCAGGCGGTTCTACCTCCCCTTGCGCGTTCCCGGTTCCTATCTTCTCTCTGATTTTTTTATTTATTCACCCGCTACATTGAGTGAATAGACACAACCTATATAAATCGCTAAACATAATTGTCTCATCGTATTTTGTTCCTTTCGTTGCTTTTTCTCTTTTTTTTTTTTTTTTTTATTATCTCTAATTTCCGTGCGGTGATCAAATCGCGGATTTTTTTCTCTATTCAATTGAATAAACTCAGAAATAATCGCTCATTAGTTGCGAACGAAATACCAAAGAGTTTGTTATCTTGGCAAATTGTTTAAAACGTTCATTCAGTGGCCATGATCGATTATGTCGTACAAACCGTGAACAATACCTAATGTTACGCGGCACGAAAACCCATTATCTCAATTCGAACTGACCGCTATTCGCGTCCCTTTTAACTTGTCTTTCATTTATTTGTCGTTAATAAATATTGTAAGAACGGGCTAACGTCGAGAGTAATTTTTTTTTTATACTGTCTCATGTCTCGGGAAAATTCGAAAGATCAGTTTTGAATAGAAAATAGTTGCGATAAAACGGAAAACAGCAAGTCGCTTATTGTATTTTAGTCTATCAGGATATATACGTCATTTGTTCAATTATTAAATTTTAAATATTATTCATTATTTTCAAATAATAATTTTTTTTTATTTAACTTAAAAAGATTAAATGTGTTGAATGTTCCACATGATCGTGTACGTGAGATTACAAAATCTGACCTCTTGGACCGGCGAATGCGAATTTCCGAGGCTCATAGCCGCGATTTTTATGCGGACAATGTTCAACGGAATCCGCTCGAGCACGCCGGTCAACGCCGCCGAACCGTTTTTAATCTTCCCGTCTCTTGTAAAATTATGGGCGGGGAATATAATTTTGTAAGGAATCTCTGTCTCTTAAGTTCCTCTCTACGTAGCAGTTAGTACGTCCGAAGCATGACAAATGTAAGGAGGATTTAAAAGCGCGGAAAGTTCCAACGCAAATTCCATCTTTCGCGAGCGACGACGAACTGCCGCGGCATAGAAATGTCTTGAGCGGCTCGGCTTTACCATCTTTCAAACTTGTACTTTCTACACTTCCTAATGACAGATTTCAAAGCCGATACCATGAACGAGGAAGTCCGCGCGCTAAGGTAGATTTTCCAAGATATTGTAACCGGGCGTTACAATCGTAATCTTATAATCAGCGCGACACGAATCATACTCGGCAAAGATTTTCCCGCGGAAATCCCGTTGTAGTTGATTTTCCCTCACTTAGAAAAGCGCATTTAACGATCGCAGTCAAAATTATCAAATTTCGAGGTTGTCGATAAATACGTAAAAGTTATTTCTTAATTTAGAATAATTCGATAGTAATAGTTAAAAATATCGTGCGCGATTTAAACACATCGCATAAATTATCATAAAACTTGTAAGACACAATAACGGCAATACGGCAGGCTTTAAATGAATCAAATAATGACGAGAAAGTGCGAAAATTTATCATCAGTTATTGATCGACGTCGCGAAATCGTCTAGCGAAGATCTTTGAGATCGGGAACGCGATTTTCGTCTGGGTACGGGACAATCTCGTGGTACATCCGTGCAATCCTGTTCCTCTCGGTCCTCGCGCATAAGATTACGGTATTTCGTATTCATGCGGTAGGGTGCGACTCGGTATTCACGGACGCAAGTACGAACTCTAACTGAAGTTTACACGGGCCAAACTAGCGCCAGGCCGAGAGCACACTCCGTGCAGCTTAATCGGGTCGCAACGAATGGGACATAAACACCAAGTGTCTGTAAAAACGCGCGTGCTCTTTAATTTTACCCTTTAATTTTAATATTTTGTGTACAGCTGCAGTAAAATCTCCAGTAAAATTTACATGTACGGTGGCTGCGCGCGTATTGCGGGAGAAATTTTGATTTTATTTCCGCAAATAATGTAAAAAGTTTCACGGTAAAAGTTTTTTTTTTTTTTTTAATATAAAATCCTTATTCCGATTTTAACTTCGGAGATATAAAATAATATTCGAATGACACTCGACTGCGGTGTCTGTCAGGAAAAAAGCCGACGTATCGATCGGAATTCGCGGCGGATAATGGCATCGAAATATTAAATCCCTTCTACATAGTCTATAATTCGTGAGAAAATTTACGATAGGATTACCTCGTAATCTCGGGGGTGATATTATGCATAAAAAAGTTCTGTTTTATACTGACCGGGAATTTAAATTAGAAATTACCGTGCAAAACCGCACATAAAATCGCACAGAGCATCGTAACTTCGAGTCACATTATAGAAATTTGAAATCTTTCAAATTTCGCACGGCAACGTGAGGACTACGCGCGAGACCAGAGAGAGGAAGTTTCTTTCGTCGGGAGGCTTAATACAGCACGCCCGTGTGTTGTTGGTTTCGTTTCATACAACTACGCGAGTCGACTCGTTGCAAGATTTTCGAGAGCGAATTGACGCGCGCGTCGCTTAGTTTCTTCCTTTGCGCTTTCTCATGGCCCCGCAGCCACGGCTGAATCCAGAGATTACACGTGATCCGGCATAGAACGGGTTAGGGGTCGTGTGCACACGCGTGCGGGCCCGCTAAGCGTGTAATTCCGGTCGTTCTCCCCCGGAATGGTTTTAATGTCAGCCAGTTCCGACCCGCTCCGTTCCGAGTCGCTTGCGGAACCGCCGCGCAAGTTTTGCTTTCCGCTCGTTGATTTCAATATCGTTCGAGCATTCCGCGGCCGAAACGCCGCCGCTGCGAAACGCGATAATTCACGATAGTACGCGAGATGCATATTTATAATGTTCTCTTACGGATGCACCTACAACTTTGAGTTTGCATAGCTCGACAGAGAGTACGCTTCTGTAGCCTACACCATTAATGAATATTCTCCTGCGAACACGATGTAACGTAAGACGAGACTTCGGAGCTCACGGCGACTTTGCGATGCTCTTCCGACGTACCGGCGCGATACCTTGTTCCAGAAGTTCGTAAAACACGAATCATCTGTCTCGTCTGGATAATTAAGGTGACTGTCAAACTGAAGACGTCATTATGCATATAAAAATATGTTATTGCTCTTGGTAACCCAATTTACTTACTAGGTTATCAAATTAGTTCGTGTTATTGCGATAAATGATAAACTTTAATTCGAATCCGAATTCTGAAATATTAAACTCCTCTATTATTTTCTCTTATTTTGATTTGCATTTTAAACTTTTGATCTAAAAAAAAAAGAACTAAGAATACACGAGTTGCATTTAATATAAATAAATTTAATCACAGTCGACGTTATCTGATATGAAGAGTACAAAAAATACCGAGAGAAGACAAAGTGAATTAAAACGCGAGCGGTAATGTAGTTAACCATCGTTTGTCTAGGCGCGTAATGAGAAATATACATATATATGTAATAGTCGCCGTGCCTTGTTTTCCAGTCGTTGATTTCAATTCCCTAGCATATTCCTCTCTTGGTTTTGCCCTCAAACACTAGCGCAGCAACTCCGAAACTTTGAACTTGGACAGTCAAATCACTCCCGTTAAGTTGTATCAGGCAGCGGATGTCGCGACCGATGAATTTCTCGATATAATGGACATAGAAATGGAACAATTTCCAATGCGCTATCGTCATTTCTTACGCGAACCAGATGCAGCGAGTATTCACTGCTCTGAAAGTGAATAATGTGGTCCAGTTCTCGGTTCGAAGCTACGTTTCCGCAACTAAGATGCTTAATGATTATCTTTGACCATTATCTCGGCAACGCGCAACGGCGAGCGCCAAATATCCGATTTGTCTTGCTACATGCAGCACGATATTTCCGATCTCCGAGGTACATTGACCCATTTACGGTACGGCGATAGTAACGAGAGTGGAAACGCGCCATGTATCGATTGCGTTCCGTGAGGGGTACGAGGGTAAGCGGGATTCGGCAAAGTGAAAACGTCGAATGTTTACGGGGGATGTTTCGCGCTTTGTCGACGCGGCATTATCGTTCGCGATATACAACGGCGAGAGATGTAAGAGGCAGTCCGAGTATACAACCTCCCCCCCGTCTACCGAGCGCGGTACCGGCTTGCCGCTGTGTTTCTCATCTACCGCGCGTGTAGCCACCGGACAGGGTGGGCCGGTCGGATTCCCAGCAGGTTCTCCCAACTAACCTATCGGTTTCTAGCCGGCTGCCCCGCTTAATGGGAATTGAGAACTTTCGAGTTGGCTACGGGCCGCGATAATTCATCGTCCTCTCGCTCTCGGGGCACTGGTCGCCTCGCGTCCTGAGCCCTTACCATGCCGACCTACGACTCCTATATGGCCCTCCTCCTTTCCACCCCCGTGCCATACGTACGACAACGATGAGAAGACAAGGAGAATAGGAGGGAGGGCGCCTGGGGGATGCCGCCGACGGAGACGGCAAGTGCAAAGATACGAGCCAATTGCGGAGTCAGAGTTCGCTTCTCCTGTTCTCCTCGACATCCGCGGATGCTGCCGGCAAACGAGTTTACCGAAGCGTGCCCTACCTTCTGTCTCTTTCGTCTCTCCTCTCGTTTCCACCCGCGTTCGTTTCCCTCGTTCTTAACATTCGTTACCGCGGTAGAAATGCGTCGGTGTCCTAACTCTCCTTGTCTTCGCCACCTTCATCGCGTACTTGTATTATAGCGCGCGTTTTGATATTAAACAGAAAGAATTTTTTGTTTGTACCTTCGAGACATCTCGGTACTTACTTTACTTTTTTTCAATCTTTCTTTTTCTTTCTCCCTCTCATTTTTATACTTTTGATAAAATTTTTCTCTCCCTTCGAGTCATAACGTCGAATTTCAGTTTTCTAACTCAATCTCGCGAATTTACCTTGCTCTTATCCCGAGAATCTTCATTACGAAATTATATACTCTAAGATTAAATCGAAAGCTTCCTTCTCTCTCCACCAGCAAAACTTGTAATATATTTGCATGCTATTGCGAGGTAAGATAGCACCTTACAGTAACGATGGGACGTTGCTTATTGCGGAAGACGTGGCAGCTTGGTTTTAACATCCTGTTTACATCGGACTTAACGCAACAAATGCACGAGTTCGCAAAATACCGACGGAATACCGTGTTTGACATCGTGCCGCGACGCGCGGGCGGGATTCAGGAAATCACGCGAATCAAACGACGCCGGTATTTTATGGGACGCGATGCAAGTTTTATTAAGAAAAGCCGGAAAGCATACGTCAAGAATTATTGCGAGTCGGATGGGCCGTTACCACGCGCGTTGACGTCGTTTCGCCTGCTTTATAGGCCAAATAACGAGGAACAACTTGTCCGCGTTTACGAGCTTCTCTAGATTCTATTGCACGCCGGCATTTGTTGCAGCGATGACCGTAAGTTTAACGGTATAATTACTCGCTCGATATTCATCGCACGAATACCTTGCGAGATTACAGCCGCATTCGCGGGCATTAACAAATTAACATATTCGTTTTGTTCTAACGAGGATGATTATACGCCACTTAGTAGTAGTACTTATGAGATCAAGAGCGGTGAGGACGCGGATGTACGGTTAGCATGAAAATCTAGTGAGAGTTAAGAATAATTTTGCTCAGAGGGGCATTTGCCAGCTTTTCAAATTATGTATAAAATATAAAGAGTAAATTTTTTTTTTTATTAAATTTTTTTAGTTTGTTTCTATAAACAGTTTCGCGAATCGTGAATTAGTTTTAAGCGTAAAGCTCTGTGAACAAAAAATACGCCCGACGTTTTGCCTTTCCGTCCTCGCATTAGACAACCCTCTCACGAAAACTGCGGGCGTTATTTCCTTCGGGTCGAACGTTTCCCGGTGAAAGAAGCGATGGGGCGCGATCTGTCGCTGATCGAACTTGGAAAAGGCGAGCAAAAGCGACTTCTTTTACGCGCGGACAGCTTTATTAAAAGGGACGCGCAACGAGATTATTGCGAGTTACCTAGTTGGTTAGCTCGTCTCAAAGTTATCCACGCGGCGAGCAGGCTAGATCCGCGGGGAGCGGAGGCTCGACCGGGTAGGGTCGACTTTACTCGTTAAGCAAGCCCCGAGGCTGCTCGGCGCTCGGTGCACCTAAAGATTCTATACCTGCATCCATTTCCCGTCTACCGCCCCGTGGTTGTATCGTTACCGTCGTCGTACTCCGTCAAGTACCTTGGCGTCTTCACGTTTCTCCGAGTCAAAACGTTCCCCGTCCTTCGCGCCGTCTGTGCTACGAGTACTTCGTCCTCGCGAGCTAACTCCTTCTCGACGATCGACCCTGCATAATGGATGGCGCAGGACAGACGGAGACGGAGAATACGAGGGGCATCGGAGGAAGAGGGGGAGGGGAAATTAATTCGGTGAAACCTCTATCCACGCGCAGATCTCTCAAGCAGGTCCGGATAATGTATCGGCGCGGATAAACCTTGCTGGTTTGAGTGAGTCAATTCATCGTCCGAGCTACCGAGCGAAACGATGTATGCAAGCCGGCGGAACACCGCGATGTGGTAAACGGTGATAATAATTAATAATTTAAAAACGTGATATTGTAAAGTTAATCGTAAAACTGTCGATATGACTATCGCGGAAGAAAATAGATTTTTATACTGCTAAAAAAAAATGCACGTTTAACGAATTTAAAAAAAAAAAAAAAATTTTGAGGCACATTTAAATTCTTACGATAGGCCTGGTTTTCTTAAAGAAGCGTTAACGTAATCTTTCTTCAAAAGGTATTGAATAAAAAAATACTCGTCAAGGAGGCGCTCTCATGTTTCAAAGACTCGCGTATCCATACATGGCTGACGCGATGCTTAAATTCAGGAGGAACGAACGCGCCGAGATGATATTCCCTTAAACGTCGCGATTCGATTACACTTTTACGAGTCACGAAGAGCCTTTCTGATTTTCCGACGGCTCGACAAACCAAATAATCTGGTATACGGAATGGGGCTCGCTTTACCGTTTTCGCTATACTTTTACGAAGAGCACTCGAGTGACTCCCTGAGAGAAATCATAGCGGAGTACGACACTCGTTTACAAAAAAAAAAAGAAACTCCGATAATTCGCGGAGTTATCTCTACTCGCGAACAACATGCGTAATCTCTCATTTGTGCGGCTCGAGAGATTCAAGCGACGGGTCTTTATCATTATGTGTGCCGAAGTTAAGGATAACATCGCTGATGAAACGATATTTCTCATAAGTCGATACCGGCGAACGGAGAATACATCTTAACTAGCGTGCACGCTAGTGCACGACCATGGTCGAATTTAAATTACCGTGAGCAGACAAACTCGTCATAATGTAAACGATAATAAAAACGGACGGCTAATAAAGACATGTCATCTAGAGCCTCGTACGGATATAATTGACACTTTTGCGAAATGAAGCCAATGCCTACGACCGCGATGAGTCAAAAACATTCGACCGATCAATCGATCGTTCGCCGGGAGTAAAGGGTGATGGAGAAAGAGAAGCGGAGAGTAATAAAACGCCACGGCTTTAAAAAATGTCATTTACCTTGCGCACATATCGCCAATTTCCATCACCGCGTAATAAAATAGTCCCATGTTGAAGACCAGGACAAAGACGGAGAAAGAGAAGGGAGAGAGAAAGAGAGAGAGAACGTCGTGCTTAAATTTGCGCAGATTTGTCGAGGCGACGGTCACCGTCGACGATGTGCCGTGGATGGCGTAGGCACGCGATAATTGTGGATAATTCCCGGCGTCGCGTGCCGCCCGCATCCCTCCGTTCCCTCTAATTATATGTCTCCTGGTCTTCCCGGCAACGTTCCCGCGTACTTCGCATACACAGTCAGATCGCACATTGTGCACGTATGCGGACACAGACACTCGGAATCGACGTTTGCACCGACAGAAACCGCGTCGACGGGTGGGAACATGTAAGCCTCTCGGCCCGCACAAACGGGAGGGTGAACAAAGGGGGAACGGGATGTAGGATGTCCTTATCGACAAGAGCGACCAATATAATCATCCGCATTCCATACACGTGCATACACGTTATGTATAGTGCATCGTGCGATTCGAGTATCAATCAGGGACATAAGATTTGTCAGACAAAGTAGAGAAATTATTGCCGGAATTACATTAAACATTGCCGATTTAGCGAAAAATAAAGGCGTTTATAAGCTAACAATTATAAATATACAAAAATGAAACTCGGGGAACTTTGAATATAGACTGATATACTTCGCATAGTTAAATTTTGACGTATATTCCCTGATTTATTCACCAGCGGTTATCGCAGAAATAACACATTACAAAGGTATTTGAAACGGCAGTCACTGTCGGCAGTGGCAAATGGTTTCTGTCACGAAGTCGTCTGTCGCGGCGAGACGAGGCGAGACGAGAGAAATGAGACGGATAACGACTTTAAACGTGCGGGAAGTCAGACGATGTCGCAATGGCTAATTCGCGAAATGTAAAATGTTTCATTAGAGAACGGCACCGCTCGCGACGGCTGCTCGAGCGAAACCACGAAGGAAAATATCTCGCGAAAGTTAGCAGAAAATCTGTTACCGCTCTGTAAATTTTATTCTCTAACTAACCGAGTCCGAGCGAAGGAAGAATAGACGGCCGGTCGAAGACCAAGACATTCTCTTTCGAGTACATCGCGTACGATACGCGTACATATAGTTCACTAGTAATTCCAAAAGTTCTTTCGTAAAGACGGCACAAAGGATTCGGAATGTCAAAAAGAAAGAATGGCGAGGCCGCTTCTTCCTTTCGTCCGCGTTGTGGATTTGTACATTTTGCGCGAGATAACAGATTTGTCCAGCGCATTCAATCTTTTTACCTTGCACCAGAGCTTCGTCATACGTTGACGCTACGTAACAAATCACGCAAATCACATTTTGACTTTGTGCCAACGATGTCTCTACGATCCTTTGATAAATCTTTAATCCAATGTTAAATACAGAAAAGCAATGCATTTCGATATTAATAAATAATAAAAAAATTAATGTATAATATACGTATGAATATCAACGAAAAATTTTTGATATCTTTCAAGCATTGAAAAATATAAATCTGGAACCAAGATATTTACTATTTTTTTCCCTCTGATATCAGTTTTAAAATTTACAAAATTTACGCTTCCTAATATTTTCTTTTACTCAATCAGTTTTGTTTTTCCGTCTATATATTTGCGCATATCTCTCTCGTTTAGTAATCTATCTCTTTCGTTGCTATATCGTTAACTCACTATGCGGGTTGAACACACATACATACGAACGGCCGCAGACCGGTGCCGGTGTGCAACTGTATGTAATTATTCTAATTCGTGGTGCGCGAACCGGGAGCTCGCATTCGAATGCATTTGCTGTATCACTTTTTGCCTTTTCTCGCCAATTCCGGAATGGGCGCTGAATGGCAAATCATCGCCACACGTGACCCTCCTCGCATTAAATTAACTGGCGGACGACGCCGCCATTACGGTATAAAAGCAGAATTTTAAAATCAAAGCTGGAAAAATCCGTGCCCATTGAACCGTCCCTCAAGATCGTTTACGCGCAACTCGAACTGCTGCAGATTTCCAGTTCAGTTTTAGCGGTCCTCGAAACTAGTGTCCGCTTAATACGCGCGCGAGTTAAGCTTAAGGCCGGAGTCGATATCGTACGTCGAGCAATAAGAATAAATTGTTTATAAGCAGCGCGTAATATGTAATTACCCGCGGACAGGGATAGCTAGGTAACGTTGCGTCCGCGAACATTTTCATTTCGGCGACGCACACGTGCGCGGCCCGGCCGCTCGGTCTAATGGATTTGCTTTTACCTGAAATTGAATTATAACGCTGTAGCAGTTTGCGGCTTTGCCGCGTAACAAGATTTAATAAAGCAAGCCGCGTAATAATATGGTGCAGTAATAACATATGCAGTACATTACTGCGATATACATATCCCGCGCGGATATATATCAGCGGCGTGGACGTCACGGATATGGAAGAGAGATATTACCGTTGCTGCGGCGCGGCACGGAGCACCGTTCCCGAAATTGCGACGCATCGCTCGCCTGCGAGGCATGCAGGACAACCTTTCGCGCTTTTGGTGAGCACACTTAGATCACGCTATCTTATTTAACGTGCGATTTTATTTCCACGAACATTCGACCGGCCGTGTATTCCTTTCTCCGCAAGCCACGTACGAGCGGCCGAGCGATCGCCGTGCCGGCGGTTCTTCAAGACATAACGTATCCTATCCCGTTTTATTTGTACGAACTGCACCGCGATCCTTAGCGTAAAATAAGAAAAACCAACAGACGAGCGGAAAGAGAGAAAAAAAAAAACGACAGCAAAAGGAGAAACGAAAGAAATTTGCGATTCGTGGAACACTTTGACTTACGATTTGATTTGGTTTCGCTGACCTCGGATGCTACGCTTATGTATAACGTCCCGGAAGCTATTCGTGTTCCAGCAAAATTATGTCGTCATACTTTTTTTTAACAAAAAGTTTGTACAAGATTTATTACTTGTTTGTATATAAACGTTAAAAAATTTACTTAGACAAATAAAATAAAATATAATTGAAATCTATTGAGTTTTGAATCGCACAGTTACCAATATTTCATTAAATAGCGACTTAAGTTCTCAAAGTTTTTCTGTAACGAGTCCGCGTGATTGAACGACATTTTGCACTTTCGTCGACAGCCTGTATTCAGGTACCGGACACCGTAGAAGAGACGGATGGATTCAGACGGACGGACAGCGTGGCAAGCCGCAAGAAAAAGAGAAATCGAATGGAGACAAAGCGGTAAAGAGGGAGATGCGGGGGGTGAATGGATGTAGAATGGCGGTTTAGCGGCGACGGGTGGTGCAGGAAGGAAACGAGGAAGGAAGATCAGGAAGGAAGGAACATGTAATTCCGGAGGGCTTAGCGCGTCCCAATTTTCGGGCCAGTAAATTCCAATAACGTCCGATGCCCTTAAACTCTTCGTACATCACGTCCCGTGAACCGACGACCGATTTATAACCGAGAAATTCGGGTTATCGATACCTATCGGCACCCCGGCGTCTCCCAACCCCCGCGACCACGCGAACGCCGCAGCTTTTCGTGGGGATAACGATGCGCCCCGGCCCCGAAGTCTCGGCCAATGATTTATGAATCATTGAGGGATCGCCCGGCGTATATACGATCTTCATCCTGCAAACCGTCCGCACCGCGGCTTTAATGACGCGAATACACGAAAAGCCGGCGGAAGAAAAAGCCCCGAGTCGGCGACGGCGTGAGTTACCGATTTACCCCGTTTTTGTTACAAACAACTAAAGTTTTCAAGCTCTCAAGTATTGTCCCTTGGAACCTGGGTGGAGAGAATCAGTTAAACCACAGTTAACTTTAACCAGTATTTATGGGAACGGCCTCACGACTATCGGTTAGCACGTGCGGATTTCTCACCACTTTTTACGATCCGGCCTAACTCTCACACAGCGGCTACAGCAACTCGGGGGAGTTTCATAAATTATAAGAGCTACCTACACACACGTAGTCGAGAGATTCTTCTTCGGACGGACCTCAGCCGTAGAGTCCTCCGTCAATGACCGCGCGAGATCGCATTTTCCGGCGTTTCCTTCCTTCCGATCGAGAGCACGCGTCACCGCTTCCGAAGAAATCGATTTAGCAGAAATGTCGCAGCAACGGCTGCGGTAGAACGCGATGCGCAGTTGGCGGCGACGCCGGTATGTGCAGGACACTGTGATGCCGGACACATCGTTGCGAACAACGCTAAAGCCAATAACTTACGCCACGCGGCTTTGAACGGTTGTCCGGGGCTTGCGGTTTCATGACTAAATAGTAATATCAGGAATGCCGCGGCAGCGATACGTTGTTTCGTATTAGCGACGCTCACCGTTTGCCGCGTCACAAGAACGTGAATACGCGAATCAAAGGTCGTCACTGGGGTGCGATCTCGGCGGTGACCCGCACGAAAGTGATGCCAATTCGACGATAAGAATCAAATCGATGGAGCCCCCGATCGGTTTGCGAAGCGATTCATCTATTTGGAGAGCTACCAAGAGTCAAATTTCGGGTGACGTTAAGCCCCGTTAAAAGATCAAGCGTTCGACAGTTTGATCGCAAATATATATTGACGTGCGGCAATTACAATTGTAATAGGTATATATGAATTATTGCGTGTTGTATTGTTACAGTATCGTATGCAACATAAACTTGATGGTGTATTCGAAGTAAATTCCAGTGGTACAAATGGCACAGCGCGCGATACCATCCCTACTATTAATTTCCTGTACCGTGGTTTAGCTAGCCAGAGGTATAATATAGAAGTCTACGATATCAATGTCTCTCTCTCTCTCTCTCTCTGTCTCTCTTTCTCCCTCTCGTTGTGTGCATATATGCATGTGTACTTGCAGCGCGCAGCAGGCTACGCGACGCTGTACAACGCAAATCATATCAACCAGCGAAGACAATAGAAGACCAATTAATTGAATATAGTTCGCTAGACGATTACATTCTCAGCTACTGCTCTGATACATTCGTGCACGTCGAACATAACCAAGTATTCTCGCTCTGAAATTACCGCAAGAAGGAAAGAGAGAAGTTGAAGAGCGGGTGTTGAGGAAGATTCAAGAGGAAATTGGACAAGTGACAATCGCAAATAATGACGACACGCCCCTTGACGAGCCACTCGAAATGAATTATGCTGTCGTGACCTCTTCACGCCATAGAAAGTCGGTTAATTAGAGAATTACACGCGACAACAATTGCGTCCCTTTATTGTCACAGGCGCACTCGTCCCACGTATGGCATTCGCGTCTCGATTGCTTTCATATTCTCTGCTACAAAAATATGTTTCTCAAGCAACATTCGCACGTGATGTACATACATACATATATTACCATACGCATAGAAACGGTAACGTCATAACTCTATTTTAGAAGCCCCCTATGCTTGCAGTCGCTCGCGCGCCCCAGCAAATAAAAAAATATTAAACGCCTAATCAAATTTTGCTCCGCTTGAAATTTTCTGTCTTATGCTGAAGCGTGTATTGCGCACTGTCTGATAACGGTATCGCACAAAAGACGCAAAAAAAAAAAAAAAAGAAATGTATTAAGTTTTATTAATCAGAAACTGACAATGAGATCTACGCGATGCAAAATCAAACATATTTCCTCGCCATTTATTAAATGGCATTTTTACGTTTTAAATTAGATTTCTAACAAACCCATGCACGCCGTCTTTATCTGCGAGGTACCTTACGATTAATGTTGTGCGTAATATGAACCGGAAAAAAAAAATGACATTACCCTACCGGCCCGGCGAAAACCGCGGTCGTTATTTTCGCACCGCCGACTTTATTTACGATTTACTCCTATAGATGAGACAGCGGACAGCGGACATCAGCGTTATCTTTGTTCGCGCGGCACAAAGCCGCGTTGCGGAGCGTGTGTGCACGCGGCAACCCACACGAATAATGAAATTTCGTTACCGCAAGACAATACTGTCATGCATGCCTGACCAGATTCTACTACCTGTCCACGGTCCGCCTGGTGAAAGCTACACGAGCCGAACAACTGTTATCGTGGCAAATTGCACGTTCCTTGTGTACCATTACGAAATTCTGCGGTAACATTGTTTCTGCCTTCGCTTGTAGCTTATTTGCAAAAAAAAAAAAATACGCGTGCTTTACGACGGGTCGGGCGCGCTTTTCATGCTAAAATTCAAACGTTATTTGAAAGCGCATCATTACCATTCGATTGTCATAAACGAAATCGAAAGTGATCGCAAAGCTGCTAGTGACCGAAGCGAGAATTATAATTGCGCGTGCTAAAACCGACGAAATGAATTTACCGCGAGGTATTCGAGTAAATTGGATAAGATATTCAAGTTTGCGATTGCCCGTTTTATCATTCGTGTCAAGGTTTTTGGTGCTCCTGCAAAAATATCGCCGCGAAAGCTACGACGCGGGGGTCGCCCGGGGCGTCTACGAACCACTCGCGTTCGATAGCTCCCTCGCGCGTGATAACTTAGTTTTATTTACCGAAAAGACAGCCTAAATCAAGCCAGTGTTTGAACTGTACTCCGCCTTTGTTGCTTTTCTCCTCTCTTACGTTCGTTCGTGCGGAGGAGAAAAAAAAAGAGCCGACAAAAGAGACGTGGGGAGCAAAAGAATCAGACAAAACGAGAGGAGAAGATAAAGAGAGAGGGTTGCTAGGCCGGGAATCGGTTCGCATAGATCGTCGGCGCGGACAACCGCGCCATTAGATACGCCCATCTCAATCACTGGCGTGCGGAGGGTCATAAATTCTCGCGTAAAAGTGGTAGAAGAGCCCCGGCGGTGACGCACGTGCTGCAGATGCAGCCGGCTGTTTACAGCCGGTCCATTCTCTCCGTTCGTACGTTTCGCGGCCGTATTCTCGCTCGGACGCCTCGAACGGAATTAGCACCGCTGGCTCCGATACACTTGTGCAAAGCAGCGCGCGTTTAGAACTTCCCGGCGGTTCTCTCATTCCAGATGACAAACACCCAGGACTACCGATCGCGGTGGATAATTCCGCCTAATGTGTGAGAAACGCTAATTAATACGCAGCTGTGGAGCTGCCACCGGAGTTGCGCCGTTATCGGCTCCTTTGCCCCTTAGCTAATTGCCTCAAGATACCCTTTAAAGACGTGATAAGTGCGTGCGAATGGGGAAGTAAATTGTCCCGTTCGCGCAAAAAGAGGAACAAGTCGCGGATCTAATAATTGCGCCACGGCTTTTATGAATGTCAATTACACGCGACTCTCGCTTTGTTTCGCATTTGCGGCACGTGGACGTAACGGTTATTTCTCTTAATGAATGTAAAATTTTATAAACGCCGTCGTCTGCGTATCAATTACAGCCGTTGCTTATACAGCGACAGTTTTGTAGGTCTAGTCGTTTCATTAGCGGAGAGTTAACGACGTAATCAAGTTTCAGTAATCAGAACGACGCATCTTTAACGTATTCTTACGCTGTAGAAATATTTTTACGTAATAAAATCTGCTATGCAATTTACATGTAAATTAATCTATATTGAATTATATGAAATATATATATTATGTAATTATAAAATGTGCATTTTTAAGAAAAAAAAAAAGAGGAAATTATAATTGAACGTTAAATACGGTTAATTGAAAAGCCAGAAAGTTTAATTAAGCTAGATTTCCGGATGCGCCGATATTCCGGCAGTATTACGACGAGCTCTGACAAGCTCTTTAACGAAGAGAAGTTTGTATCCTTCGCAATATTTTCATACGATAAATATCACGGTTCGCGTTACACGATACTTCAACGCTGACATTTATCTACCAGAATTGCATGTCGTGTTCGTATGCGCGCGCTCGCGTTGACAAATACCGCCCGATGTTAGCAGATACTAATGAAAACTTCATTTAAACAGGATTATGCAACGTTAATATTAATTATATTATAGCGGAATTAAACCTATAACTGGAAGAAACGAGAGAGAGAGAATGAACGGCGGCTAGATCGAAGTTACCTTCTTTCCTACACATCTTAATTAACAAGGCTACCTTTCTTGAGCTATATATCTCAATTATCTCTTGGATTTATATATTTCGCACACATTTATTTCAAAGTGCAATCCTATGGCGTCGTTCGCATTTCTGTTAATAATAATCATCTCGTATGAAATAAAGATAAATTATTGATTCTAGAAAACGAAATAACGTATACTTCAACAAGTACCACTAAATGTTATTAAGAAGAAATCCCGCTGTACTCCCAATCGCTCAATTAGCGGGATAAAGAACGTAATACGTCGGAATTGACAGAAAGCTCCGATTTACGTACGCGACTTCCAGACGTGCGAGAACTTTAGCTTGAGGAACGGGGTGAAAGGTAGCCTGAAAGCGGAGATGGCGGTTATGGGGCCTGAAAGTTGCCGGTGGGAGAGCGACGGTAGGCAGTGATCGAGCGGTCGCGACTTAATGAAACTCTTAAGTGCCGACTATTAATATGGCTTCCAAGTTACCGGGTGGCCCGCTGCGCCTCCAACCACCGCGCTCTCGCATTCCCTTCCTTCCGCCTCCTTGCCCGGTTACAAGCACCCCAAACGCGAGGAAATGGCCGTATCGCGCAATTTTACGCCGAAAAGTGAGAAATTAACGCTATTTATTCCCGTATACCTCTCCCCACCGGCACAGAAATTACATCGAGCGATCAGTGAGATCTACTGCAATCTGTCCCTCCTCCAACTAATCTGACTTTTTATTCACTCAATCATGCATGCTCGGTAATAGTTGAATGATACCACGTGCTACTTTACGACTTATTTAATTATTTCACATATATCTCAAATATCAACTGGAAAATTTGCCGTAATATTCGTATGACATTTGCAATAAGTAATACACGCGTAGAATTGTATAAAATATCTTCGTCGAGAATAATTGGCGCATAAAAAACGTAATATGCAATTGTAATAAATATTTTATAATAAAATAACTAGAGTCATTACTAATTGTTATTGATAATTTAAAAAGTTATTAAAAAATTATTTAGTAGCTTGCTTCGAAGCAGTTTATGAGCGCACGTTTATTCGTGTGAATTTACGCAAGGGGCAAGGACGAAAACTACAAAGTGTCGCCATTATCCTGATCAGCTGCCCGGAATCTAATAATTTACGCGGATATCCGCCAAACGAGCCTAGCCAGCAGCAGCGCGCTAAACCGAGTTCACGCCTTGTCGCGCTTTTCGAACCGCTGTCACGCAAGGCGGTCGGCTGCCGGGCTTCACGTCCACGTCCCCGTCCCCAATTTGTCTTTGAATGAAAAATTGATCCGGTTAGGCGACTGTTGTAGCTAGTCGGAAATTGCGAGCGTAGGAAACTAGCGGGCGGGGAGATCGATGGCGAGCCGATACTTTATCCGCAGCGAAACCGCCGACAACCAGCGTCGCCGCGATCCAGCCAGGTAAACTGGATCGCGCTCATTCGTGTGTTCGAATAATTATTTCCAATTTCACGATTCAATCAGTCGGAATAGATTAAATTCAACAGGACTCTCGAGGTTGTCGTCGCTTTACCTGCAGCCGATCGTCACCTAATTATTAAGTATCGCGAATCAAGAGAGTAGCAACTTGTAACGAGGGTATTACACGAATTTAATTAAACCGAACAAAGTACAAGTTCTCCCGTAACGCGGCGGAGGGCAAGATCGATCTCTAGTAAAATTTTTAAGCAGCAATATGCAATCATGGAGATTCGAATTTTACTATTAAATTTATTTGCGGGAAAAATTCCCCTCTAATATTCCCAGGGTTCGCTTTTTTTAATCCTTCAATTGTTTTCAGGCTTCCAGTCCGATGGGAGCCGTCGTGACAAACATTTTCGGATAATAAATGGCGTTATGGCTCGTACGCGAGCCGTTTATCTCAGACTGACGACGCACGTTTTCAGCTCACTTTGCAGGTTGTGCATTTTTTCGCGTCCGCGAGTACGTAGACGCGCCGCAAAATTCGTATCCGTTGAGCATCGGTCGCTTTGTCGCCTCCCCTAGTTTTTCTTTTCCTAGCTTTTTTTTTTATTCCTTCCCCCTTCGTGTTTTCGGTGAAGCGCGCGCGTTCGTCCGTTTTTCGATTCGACGGCGAGACAATGAAGTCCTTATCGTCAATAGCTATCGCCACGAGCGCCGGCCGCAACCGATGCGCACCAACTCCTTTTTCCACTTTTATTTCCCGCTCTATATAAATATATATTTTTCTTTTTTCCCCGTTTGCCTCTGGTTTACGCCGGAGCGGTTTTTACCGTGAACGCGAGCCACCTTTGACCACGACGTGCTGACAGCGGCAACGCGCTCCAGCTCGACAAAATTTCCCCGATACTCCACAAGTGCCATTGATAATTTTGGTTTTCCTCGATTTTAAAAGTTATTGGTTTCAATTCGGAAGTCACCACTTCGCCCGCGACGCCATGAAACAAATTCAACTCTATTATCCGAATTGCACTTTGACTTTCTTCAAGAACCCGTATAACATCGCGTCGCGAAATTTAAATTACACGTAAATAAGTCCTTCTCCTCTCCAGTCGCGACTAAGAGCTAAAATCTCCTGGTTAGCTTGGAAAAGTTTGTAATTCAATTACTTTCGAAATTGTAAGTTCTGCTCTACAAACTAAGCGCTTGTATTTCGTGTAAATGATTAATTTTCTATGCGCGAGTATACGAAATTACTTTACGTTTCTTTTGTAAAAATCTCCGTCAGTTTTACTAAGTTTTAACACTGCGCGCTCTTAGAAGAATAGGTATTCCCTAACGCCATTGGGATAATAATTTTTCCAAAATTACAGAAATGTATGACGTTACGTTATCTCTCGGAGTATTACGTACGGTGTCTCGAAATAAAAAAGAATCTCTCTCGAGCAGTGCGTTTTTCCCTCCCAGAATTTTTAAATAAGAGTGTCAAGATAAAGAGTAATCTCTCGGGCTCGTCTCCGAGCAAGTATACGTATAAACTAAACTGTTTAAACAACAATTTTCTTCTCTTGGCGATGCTAATCATCTTTTAACAAGTACGCGTAAGTTGAGCGTGTGATTACTTCGTCCGCCGTCGACGAAACACGTGTCGATCGATGTAAGTACACGCCTCTTAGTTCCAGAAATAGTCGCGCCGCATGTTTAACAAGCCCGTTTAACTTTTAATAGGCTCGATGGCCTAATTATGAGCCACCGCGAAGTAACGAAGTCTGTCACGTTTCACGAGCGGATATACTGGGTGTGAGCAACAGTTCTGATGCTTGGTTCTATAAAGCTGATTGTGAGTAAAGAGATTAAACTCTTTAGGCCGATATCGTTGTTGGCCAGCGATTAAATATTTTGTTAATAACGATTTTTGTATTATAATATTAAATTAATTTTTGAAATGTCCCAATTCGCACGCGTTATTATAATTGGGAACATTAATTAATTATAATTTCTATATATTAATTACAATTGAGTAATGTATCGACGATCGACGGCGTGTTACAGGTTCAAGAGACCTCAATTCCAGACTACGAAAAAATAATCATTCGACTTACCAATCTGCCGGTGACTGTAACATACAAAAAAATAATTAATGTAGACATGCCAGTATGGTAAATAAAATTATTAAAAAAAAAGTAAAAGTTCTTTTTTTTAAAGATTTTATTTTAAAAAATTATTCTTACCTAAAAGTTGCTCCGCCGAGGCAGGATGCCCATCCCGGGCCTGCTCCTCCTCTCAGATGGGACGTGACGAGCCATCCTTCCGCGCACAAGTCACTCGCGAACGCGACCGGGTGAAGTTACAATCGCAAGTACAAAGTATTTAACACTAATTCGCGCGATAAGGTACGACACTCCCGTTTATGAAATTCGCGGAACAAATCACACGCCCGATTACTTAAACGAATTCGCGAGAACGCCCGACGAACCGGCTGCGGTTCGTATGATTATTACTATCGGCGGTAACGATACTCGTAGACGGCAGTGGATCCAGCTGCGTCGATCTGTAACAAAAAAATATATATATATAATTAAATTATAGAAATGCTACAAGTATTCAGTCTTTAAAA
Source organism: Cardiocondyla obscurior (assembly GCF_019399895.1). Taxonomy (NCBI): domain Eukaryota; kingdom Metazoa; phylum Arthropoda; class Insecta; order Hymenoptera; family Formicidae; genus Cardiocondyla; species Cardiocondyla obscurior. The sequence continues at coordinate 7,388,040 of NC_091869.1, forward strand.
AAGAATGCACGCGTTTCTAAACGGTATATTAAATAAATAATTAAAAATAAACTTTTCCATTACGATAAGCTATTAGTTATATGTTTCAATAAATTGATTCTTACCTCCGGGGTTGCTCCGTCGATGCACGATGCCTTTCCGAGGCCTCCTCCTCCTCTCAGACCTCCCGTCAGAGTGGCTAGTTTCCTCACAGATCGTCTGGACCTCGTCCTCGCACTGGATACCTGCAAACAAAAACCCCGGATAATTAATTAAAACTGCACGAGTCCACGCAACACTTCTGAAATAAATAGATCACTTCCGAGAGACGAACGCGTAAGGATATAACTTACTCTAAGGAAAGGTGTATTCACGCGTGCTCTCCTCACACGGGGAATCTCCTTACACATGGAGAAGAGAAGATACTTCTCGTATCGCGAGCTTTTCGTTATACGTAATACGCAAATGAATATTACTTCCGGTACCGACACACGTGGCTGCCGTATAGCGAGTAGTGAGTACGTGTGCTGCGCGCGACCGCTGGAGAAGGACAAAGCGAGAGTGGGAGTGGTAGGGGAATACACCTAGCGCGCGGCACGTAGGCTCGCGCTCGCTCTCACTCTCACCCCCTTCTCACCTCTCCGCCCCTCACCCGACTACCTATCCATAACGTAATTGTAATATTTCGGATCGATCAAAGAATCAAAATCGCGTTACATCGTAGCAGTATCTTATGTCGAGATTGAGAACGACTCGGAGGAAGCACCGTCATTGCCTGGACATACTAATTAAATATTAAAATTAAACTAAACCTTAAAATCACCGATTTGATAGCTGACGCATTAACGCGACCATTAAAACCAAACGAGAGAACTAATCAGCGCCGGCTTTTAACCGGCGACAATAAACTGCAATTATAAAAACGATCAGCAGCTAATTCAGGCGTCACATCGATTTTTTTTATTTAAGCTTTTAATTTACCGCCAATGGTACGAAAATCGAAAAGAATATCTGGTTGCAATCTTTAACTTGTAACAGTTCTACCCTCCGTTCGTCGATTCGTGCTTGGTTAAACCTTCCTAGAGGATGATACATAACTGGATTGAAAGCTGTTTTGAAAATATACGTGAATCAAATTCGATTACTACATTGAATCCTAGGATTTTGCGTTATAGGTATAGTAAGCGCCGTTGTCGAACAAAGATACGGCAATATCTCGGTCTCGACCGAGGGCGTAAATATACGTAGCTTTGACGAGAGGAGTAAAACACGTCCACCATTTTCAGAAATTGGTCGAACGAGCTTGGTCGTAACAAAATCGCCGCGTGGAATACACGCGGTTCTCGAAACCGTGGAATCCACTGAATCGGCGGTCGATCAGTCGGCGATACAAAGTGGCGCGCTAGGCGATATTGAAACTGCATCAGCCTTGAATAGCGGTTAAAGCATCACTCGCAATCGAACACACACTCTGTACTCGATCGCTCACGGCGTGGGACGTGAGAGAGAGCGGCGGGGCACGGAAGAGATGAATACGGTGGAGCACCTATTAATTAATTAGTCTCCAAATCGGCCAATCACCGACGAACGATCAATGAACCGAATCGACCCGTCGCTGATTACAGAGGACGTAACGTACTCTTGCGCGGCGGATCAAACGGCGATTCGATGGGCCGACGAGATCTATCAGAATCCACGAGTGCCGCTCGCGATGGGACGGATAATAAGACCAAGAATCTCGAATCTCATTCTCAGAGCGCATTTTGTTGCCAAAAAAAAAAAAAAAGCGAATTAATCGAAACAGAAATTTCGGAGAAATTACGTGGGCATTGTTGAGAAATTGTTGAGTACCTCGCCCGTAAAATCCTCGTCGAATTTTCGGTGACTTGGTAATTAACAAATGACAGCGCATTGGATTATTCAATCTACAGCGGAATAAATCACAGCCCCGGCTAATTATACATAGATGAATAATAGAAAGTTAGCAGCTATTAACATCCGGAATTAAGTGACGCATAACTTGTTACTAAATCTGAAACTAACCCGCCTCCACTGTGTAACCGACGCTGGCTAAATTCATCGTAGATCTAACTCGAAGTTAACCAATCCCAAGGTAACCGCTATGCGGCGGTCTGGCCGTCCACAAAATTGTTATTCAAAGATAATTTTAGAGCTACGAAATTTCGACAGCTAGTTATTTTCAACGCGATTGTTTCGACGGGAGTTACGCGCAGTCATCGCGACAGGAAAGTAACGTGGACGTTACAAAGTAAACTCTCCTGAAATAATATAAACGATAGTCAGTCAAACGCGAGAGAGAATTTCCGTGCTCGTTTGTGGCATTTTGCGAAAAGTCGTGCTAATTACATCCAATAGCTTATTTGAACCCGAACTTTTCAAGAGTTTACCAATTCTGTGTGTGTACCATAAAATATTTTCGCTATTTACAGTGGGATTTATGCAGATAAAAAATTTTCCGTCGGTTTTTCCGATTTATTGACTTTAATTATATATTTATGCAGCTTTCAGTAAAGTAGAGCATCGCGTATATATTCGAGATGATCGCGTATTCAACCTTCGGCCGCGATAGCAATTATGAGTTAATCAGTTCCACGATCGACGGAGAAATTTCTGCGACTCGAGTCGAGATTATGCACATGGATATGCGACGCCTCTTGCATACGTAATTAAAGCAATACTTATCAGAGACGCTGTTACATGTGAAAATGCAGAACTGGCGAATTCGAAAATTCATTAAGCTCGTCCGTCAGACCTCAATTATTCGAGCCTCGTCGTGCGCGATATTATCTCCACTTCTATCATTCACAGGAAAGTCCGACGACTTATTATTGAATATTCGACTTCATCGGTCTGACAATTCTGCCAATTCGGCTCGTGGGCATCGCTTGGCATCTTTCCAAAAACATCATGCAAATAAGCTATTATATTAACAAAGTCTGCCGATGAATTATCCTCGCGATAAATAATGCTGAAGGACGTTTCGCGCGCAGCCGACCGGCTGAATGCGCATTAGGTCGTATCTCGAGGGCTTTCTATTCCCGTAGAGATTTATTATCTCGATAACTTCTTTAAAGAGATACGCTATCTCGCGAAGCGCGACTGTCCCTTTTCCGTTTTTTAAGCACCAACAAAATGTACCGGCCAAAGCCGCACTTGAAAACGATTTATACAGGAGCCGATATCGTAAACTCAACGACGTGAGCAAAGTTACGCAAAGTAAAAAAATATATATATTAAAAAAACAGATTAAATTCTACCATAAATGTAGTATTTCGGCCAAGGTTTGTCCAATTAATCCTTTCATACCTAAAGCAGATATTATTTTGAAAGTCAGACCAACTGTAGAAAACCCTCACGATTTTGGAGGAAAAAAGAAAGAGGATTATACAAAAAATATAAAAAGACGAACGTTTCGCAGTTTTAAAAAGGACTGTTCATACATCGACGTACTCATGTAAACCTGTACGTTAACAGGAAAGAATCAAGCTGCCGAACGAATGACAGCGTGACACAGATGGGAGAAAATATCTGGCGCAAAGTACCGGATAAAATTTATTTTTCGCTCGAATTCTTCGCTCTGCTGTACGTGAAGGGAAAATTCTAGAAATCGATCAGTGGGAACCTTTCACACGACAGGGAGATGCCGCCGTCGCTGACGACAACGGCGACGACACGGCGATGGGAAGGTAATAAGGTGGCCGTTTGTCGCTCGAAGTGTCAAATAAGCGCATCGAGGCACCCGTTAGCAGCGCGCGACCCGATCTTTTTCTCAACGCGCCCGCTGGTTGCTGACACATTCCAACCGACCTGTCTTCGTGCCTTCGACCCTTTCGCCCACGACGTCACGCATAGAATAATAAGACCGGGCAGTTCCGACGTATGTTAAACAAGAAATGGGAAGGCGAACGTATCCACGATCGAGCGGCGATGTACATCTCGAGTTGGGATGTACATCGCAAATATTCAGTTTGATATCTTTTTTGCAATACTATCGATTTAAACGGTAAAAAAAAATTGTGAACGAAATGCGAGTCGCAGCGATAGCTGAACAATAGTATCCTGCCATCATTCATTTAATATGTTTTTTAATAGACGGTACGTTATTTAATTCAATTAGTAATTAAAAAAAAGTTCTGAAAGTCATAAACGGCGGAGTAAATAAAAAAGAAAAAAAAAACAGTTTTTGGGGTGCAAAAATAAGCACTTGAAGTGCGAATAATTGATCCTCCCTCGCTAGCGGAAGTACTTGGCGTGTTTGCACGTGCTAGCCGGGGATCGTTATGGAAACGGGGACTCGACGTATCTACATACATTCGACATCGTGGTCCTCCCGCGAGACAGACGTTATTACTATAAAACCGCGGAGTCTTCGTCGTTACCGTACCTAGTTGCATATGTACATTGGTGGGTGCATTAAATGGTCGAAGTTCGCGCGTCGAGTTCCCGAGAGTTCTTCTATCTAAGCTAAGTTCGCCGAGTGTGTCGACGCTCGATAAAAGTGTTTCTTTTTCCTGCCCCCTTTTACCCGCCGCTGGAGTTTATACCGCCGAAGCCACGCCCGACGAACTTTCGGCTCCTTGACCAGGCGGTTACGCTTCTTCTTCTTCTTCTTCTTCGCTCTCGTTCTCGAGACGCTCCCCGCACCCGTTGGTCTCGCGATAACAGAGAAATCGTGCGCGCGCGCGGCCGTCTTACATCCACCCCCAGGGAGAGACATTAATAATCCAAGCCAACTATGCCAACTTACTTTGCCCGGCGTATCGCAGTTACTTCTATTTAAATTATTATGCACGTATGGGCAATTTATTATAATAATTGCAATTTATAAATTTGTTATAATAATCGCGAATAAGCGCAACATGTTATAACGCCGTGACAACTACTCGTCAATTGTTCAAGTTTGTAAGTTCAATCCACGCTATCCCGCTTTGCTTTGACGGAATATTAATTTCAAACTTTGTTGCTGTAAAAAAAAATATTTTTAAAGCCTGTTGTTAACGAAGTGCGAAACAAGATAGTGATCAATCAGATTTTCCTTAAGTAGATGCTGGAAAAGTGTACTTGGAAAAAGTGGATTTCAAGTTGATCAAAGAATTCGCAGATGCCTTGAAAGAATTACGAAGGGTACCTCGTGTACCGGCGCGATGGTCTATACGTGTTATCCTCATTTCGCACTTATAACTTTTTCGTGCTGCAAAATATTTCATGAGCTTGTATTAAACCTTGGCGGCGTGTTCTCTGATGAATTTGTAGACGACCCTTTTCTCAGTGAAAATTTTATTGGCCGACCCGTCCTGTCCCTCGGAACTCTCGCGTTTTCTCAACTCGGATACCTTGGTAACAAACTCGGATTAAAATTCTGAGATGCCTCGCGACACTCGGATACGCTATTCGAACGCGGAAACGCACTACGCATGACTTCCACAGAATAAGAACGTACCCGGAAAATCTCGATGTAGAAGGGAAGCATGGGAAAAGGGCTGTGCTTCAAAATATGTGTAAATCCTACTTTTTCCCTGTCTCTATTTACGGCATTTCGACGGTAACACTCATATATATATAAGTTCACACGCGCATATATGTGCATTGTGTACGTACGTAAACCCATAGAATCGCGCCCGAGAAGCGGTAAATTAACCGCTGCGCGTCAAGCGGGACTTTATAATCCGGAAATTAAAGGTGTATTATATCCGGAGAACGGACAGGGGGAGGAGAGGAGAGAGGGAGAAAGAGAGAAGTTGACGAAGGCACGGGAGGACAGCGGGAATATGGGCTGCTAGCCAGTCTTGCGAGGGAGAGAGAAACTCGGCGAAGGTGCAACCGACGCCCATGGCGATGCCCCTGAAATGGAAGAGCGAAAAAGAAGAATACGGGCGAGAGAAGGCTCGCGATAGAGGGTTGCGTGTAAGAGGGAGAGCGCGGTAGAAAAGGAGAATCGGAAGGTATACAAGAGATAGAAGAACCCGGGCGAACACGACGTGGCGGAGAGCGGTAACTTTTCTTATAAGATCTAAAGTTTCCGCGTGCGAAAGGCCTGCTCGCTCTTTTCCATCCCCCTTTTCGCCGTTCACCCCCTCGACCGCTCATCGCAACCGCGTCCCGCCAACCGTTTCTCGTTCCCTTGGCCCCCAGCCGCCTCTTCACGAGGCGAAGCGAGCTCTGCGGCGGGAAATATTAGAGCTTTTAAACGTCGTTATTAGTTTGCACGGTGAGTCGAATAACTTTTGAGCTACCGCGAGCGGCTGCGATACTCGCCGAGACGCCTCGCCAAGGTAACGGCTTACGCTGCCTTCTCTCTGCCGCGCCCTGGAATCTCTTCGAATAACAATTTGAGTGCCGTTTACAACCGGCACGAAGAGAGAAAGAGAGAGAGAGAGAGAGACGAAAGTGGGTTTGGGTGATTAACGTGATCCCCGATAAAACAAAGTCGGCGTCGGTATCGCGCGACCAGTTGTATTCTCGGGTCGAGCGAGGGTTGGCGCGATAACGAAAATGCCGAGGATTTGCTTTTGTATCAAATACATTGTCGGCGATTATAAAAGGTATTTCTTAAATAAGGAAATAAAAACGCGAGCTTCCTGTAAATATCTCGTTGAGATACTACTGTTTTTCTTCCTACCCACGAATTCGACCGTTCCCCCGCGAATGTAATCTGTTGGAGCGTTCTTTAAACGCCGCGAGAACGAATCGGGTTAATTTTCATCAAGTTTACCTCGGTTGATTAGCAGAACGGCGCGACAATAGACTCTTTCTTCTCCCGTTCTTCTCGCCTTCTCTCTCTTACTTTTGCCCAGACTTTCTTTCTCACCGCGGAGAGAGCGAAATTAATTTTCACCAGGGACAAAAGCACTTTCGGACGCGATTTCTTGCATCGCGCCCACTTGGAAAACGATATGCTTTCTCGTAAAGTTTACTAACGCTGCGGCACCGCCCACGGGTCCTTCGATTCTAACTCTTGGAAAATAGTAGACACCAGTAACGCAGTAGCAACTTTAAAGTAAAAGTTATTATTGATTTAACCTGGATTGGGTATCCGGTTTCCAATCAGCACGGGAAAGAGGTATCGCGAGAAAGAAGAAAAGCAAGAACAAACAAAAAAAAAGGGACTGGGGAAGAGATAGAGAGAGAGAGAGAGAAAAAAAAATGTATGTGTGTGTGTTTTGAGAGTTGATACCAACGCGTTTCGCATTGATTCGACGGTGGCAAATGCATTAAAAGCGCATTTAGCATCTACCGGAAAGACGTACCTACGACGTACGTGAATTATTAGCTTCTCAGAAATCGCAGTGTGAGAATTATATTTTCGCTTTACCTGCGAAGGGAACGGGCACGACGCGACGCTAAGTCCGCGAGAGTTCGCGCGAGGAAGTAGCATGCGGTACGAAATAAGCCAGCTCGCGATGTTAAGTTTTTTGCCGATGTGCGCGAGACAGATAGCACATAAGCGTATAAAAAAAAAAAGAACAAGAAGAGAAAAAGAGAAGCGATACGTTCGCTCGTCCATTAAATCGCATTTTGCTCGTTTGCGCTCGGCGGCCGCTTGACGAAAATATAAAAATGTATACGGTCTCGTGAGAGCCGTCGGTCGCATAAAACAGTTGGGAATTCCGCGACGTCGAGCGCTCATAGCCGCCGCACGCTTTTGCACACATAATAGTTACAAAATTACTTTATATCACATCGTATTACCCTATTGGGACCCCACCGTTTTACCCCGGCGACGCATTCAGGATCTTGCACCGTTGACACGAAGCTGAGTAATGTGTCCGTAATCGGGGACACGTCGTTCACGCCCGTAAATTGCGGTGCCTACTTGGAGGAAGATTTTTACTTTGTAACAATTCGATTTAAAAATCGTAACATTTTTTCGGGAGCTTTATAAAGGTCATTACGAAGCGCGAGTCGCTACGTTTCACGTGAATGTAACCGTTATCATTTCCGCGAGATACTCCGGCAAAATTATTAAGGAAGGGCGTTCGGTGTATATCGAATTATACTTGGAAGCGTGTCCAGCGTACGGTGATTAGCATGATACAAGATAGCGTGTGCGCACGGTATAGATTCGCATAGATATGCGCCGTGTACGACTGGTCGCCGGCCGAACGGCCAGCGCATGGCGGTACTTTATATATCGTGAACGCTCATGGACGACGACGCCCGGCGCATTCGTGAGTAACCAGAGAATGAGGTACAGTTAATGCTTGCCAGAATTTCCCATGTGGCACACCACCGTGTTCCTGCATCTTCTAGCGTGCCTACGTGCGGCATTCTATTCGGTAGACGGATGCCACTGTGTGTACGTGTAACGTGTGTGAAAGGAGTGCGAAGCGCAAACGGTGGTGATCTTAACTTTTTTTTTTATCTATACAGGGTCTCACCACATGTGGAAAATCTCTCGGATCTAGATAAATATCCTGAATATAAGTATAAAAGTCCTATACTATTTTATAAAATTGTCGACCGTCATCGAGGAAAAAAAAATTGAAATTTATAGCGTAAGAGTGACGAGCAAGTTGTGAGTAAGTGAGCGCGACAGGCGACGGCGAGTATTTTTTTAAAGGGAATAAGCGGCGTCAGCATGTAGAACAATTTTCTTTCACGTAAAAGAAGCAAAAAAAAGTACAGCGCGCGCTCTGCAATTTCTATAATTATATATAAAAAAAAAGTAATAACTGTACAAGATGTTATTAAACTACTATTTTACATTTTTGAAGGGAAACGTTAATAGAAAAATGAGGGAGAGGGGAAGGGGAAGAGAGAGAGAGAGAGAGAGAAAGGGGGATGAAAATTGGTGAGGCGGGTGGAAAAGGGATGAACATTGCGGTGTACCAGCGGCTATTATTCGGGTAAATTACCGCGCGGTTTCGCCATTCGGTGAACTCCTGATCCTGACTGTGGGCCGGCTGCGCTCGTTAGACCGATCGCCCCTTAATCCCATCGCGAATTTATATCACGACCGGGCCCCTTATCGCCGCACAAGCACGTCGCAGAGCATAGAAACGGCGGGACGATGGAATTTGCACGTCACTTGAGTGCAAAGGTGTTGCCGACGACTACGACCGTCTCCAAATACACCGTCGATATCCCTAACAGGGCCAGCTGGAGAAAGCGGCGGCACGCCTTGCGTTATTTCCAACTGGTGCTCGTGCATATTTCGCAAACGTGTTAAGAATACCGATGGAGAGAGACGCGGTTGGCGGTACTTTCGTTTCACCCTCGTGCGAAAAGTCGATTCGCTAATAACGCAACGTTATTACGAAGAGAAAAAAGAAAAAAAAAATTGGCCGCGTGGGAAAAGTTTCTCTTCCTCGTTCTTTCACCATCGTTTTCACCTCGAAAATGTACGTTTTGTTTGATTAGTTTAACTCTGATATTCGCGCTCCGCTCATCGCGACGTTTTTTACGACAAATGTATACCGTGTTTCCCGTCGCGCGACTGTTCCCACCGGCGCAACAGGAAAATTATCCGGCAGCAAATCTACCGTCGATTTTTCAGCGATATCACTACTGTTCGGAAAAATTCATAGACGAAAAATTCTTGAAGAGACCGCGCGATAATATGGACGAAGCTCTCTCGCAAAATATAAAAACGGTCCCGCGATATTATTACCTATAAAGTAGCCCCTTCGTGTTACTTAAAAAAAAAAATAAAATAAAATAACAAAGTTAATAAGCGAAATGTACCGTAATTCTAACGTGACAAACACGTCTTATTTTAATGCGTTATCGTGAAATTCATCTGGAAGAAAATGATCATTCGATTGCAATCGAACAGCGATATTCACGCTATCGAAGATCTGCGAAATCTTTCTCGAAAAGCGTCGCGTGCACGTACACACTCCTCTGTGTTTTCGTGTTACAGGAGAGATAAACTGGACAATCCATATTATCCGGCTTTTATCGTCGCAGATATTATCAAGTAAAACCCGACGCGTTCTTACAGGCCGGTCGACTTTATGGACGCGACGCGTGACATTTATAGCCGCATGATATGCGTACGTTTTATCGTTCCGTGCGTAACATCTTAAGCACTTAGCGCCACATACTCGCCTCAATTTGATGGCTTCAATTCACGACGTTGAA